>NC_141693.1:15930694-16569068 GCF_964263255.1 Lissotriton vulgaris | reverse complement strand
CTTGACTGGCGTACACGCGCGTCTTACGTCACGCGTATCTGTGCGTGGGGGAGGGTGCGCGCGAAGAGTCCGGTGTCGGGGACAGGCGCGGAGACCGCGGAGACCGGCGGCGCGGGAGCCTTGTGGGCCTTGTGAGCCTTGTGAGCCGGTGAGTTTTACCCCAGTTTACCCGGAGCAGAGGTGTGATTAGCTGGGGGGGTGGGGGTCCATGGTGGAGGCTTGTTTTATGGATGTTCCTTTTTTTTATGTAGCGCGGCCTTTACCCATTACCTACCACTACATGGGGAAGACGCCATTTTCTGATCAGAAGTTTTATAGATTGACTGCAACCACTGCTGCAAGTGTGTGCAACAGCAAGTCTGCGATCAGAGTTGAAGAGCTTTTGCCTGCCAGCTGCAGACTACGAGCATATAATGTACGATAACAGCAAATGCTGAAGTGATGTACAGAAACTCAGCATCCAGTCCCCGCTCGGGAACCTCGAAACTAGGCACTACTCTGAATGCCAGACCACTAGTTGCCAGCCTGTACCCAGGCTTGTTCAATTCATCGCCCCAGCCATAGACCCTCCTCTGAGAGGCCACCCAGCACAATCTCACTGAGGGGATATGTTGCAGGAAAATCCTATCCAGCCCCAATTGATGCAATTTAGCCATTGCTGCAGAGGAGCGCTCTTCTGCCAGCGCTATGCAGGCCTCCAGCCCCTCAATCTGAGATCATCTTTGTCAATCCGGGGCTCAGAAATATGTGCAAGGGACCTCTCACATGAATGCCTTGCCTGCGGCCCAAAGGGTGCCACAGGGACTCCACTGAATCTATATTGAGCTGCAGAAAGGCACTGAGTTCCTGCAACAGAAACTCTGTTGCATCACTGTCTACAAGGCACCAATCGAGTGCTCCCCTCGGATACCTCCACCCAAGTAAGTAGCAACTGCAGCATGGTCTGAAATACATCTAGCGCGGATTTCTGACCCCGTGGTATGAAGCAGGTAAAGGGGCAAGCATGAAAACATAATCGATGCGCGACCTGGTCTTGTGTGGTGCAGAGGTGTGAGTATAAGAGTGTGTATAGGACTCCAGGTGCACCAAAGCAGGAAGCCCAGTCCGTGAGGTGGGAAGCCCTGGGCCAAAGACCATCTGAGGCCCTCAAGCAGTCAATAGTAGAGGACATCGTCATATTAAAATCCCCAACCACTATGGTGAGACCCCTGGGGATGCCTGTCAACACCTCTCTCATCGCATTGAGAATAGGACCTAACAATTGATGAAGAACATAGAAATATTTAATCATGTGATATAGTGGTGTTGCTAATCTTTGCCCTAGCTGGGGGGGTGGGGGTCCATGGTGGAGACTTGTTTTTTGGATGTTCCTTTTTTTATGTAGCGCGGCCTTTACTCATTACCTACCACTACATGGGGAAGACTCAATTTTCTGATCGGAAGTTTTAATATTTAATGACGTGATATAGTGGTGTTGCTAATCTTTGCCTTAGCTGGGGGGGTGGGGGTCCATGGTGGAGACTTGTTTTATGGATGTTCCTTTTTTTATGTAGCGCGGCCTTTACCCATTACCTACCACTACATGGGGAAGACGCCATTAAACTCGAGAAGACTTTCTATTATTACTTTTACTTTTTGCAACAGGTGGCGCCAAGGCCAAGCGAAGGGCAGCTGCAAAAAATGTCATTGTAATCTCCACAATGAAATTGGTTGTCACTTTTTGGCCCATATAATTTCCTGTTATAAGACTGACCCCGGCCCTTCATCACAGAAAGAAAAGTTGATGTGGCCCCCGCCTAAAAAAGTTTGGGGACCACTGAGTTAAACTATTGTTACTTTAGCAGTAATAAGAATCTAGGGTGTAGGAAATAATTTGCTTATATCAACAAAACTTCCAGTTTTATGATTAGGCTTGCCAGCTCTTTTTGATGCCCCATACAGGACAAAAATAACCAGTCACCTAAAGCCGTATTTTCAGCACTTATCTGTGCTTACTTTGAACAGCAAATATAAATAGAAAACACTTTTAATTGTGTTTAAGGGCTGCCTGAATGATCCATGACTGATAATTAAAGGGAACAAAGACAGAAAAGTCACATAACAAACGAATACATACATTTTTATTTATAACCCTATTTAGTGTCTTTAAACAACACATGGCTGGCTTTTTTCTTTTGGCAACCCTACTTTATATTCCTTTTCATGAAATGCCTTCTCACACTATAGCAGTAAATGGAAATTTCAAATGTAAGGAATAGGCCCAGGGAGTACAGCCTGGAACCAGAAAAACTAAGCCTCTGTAACCAGTTTACAAAGGTATGCAATGGTACATTACATAATGAGAAGTCAGTCGTTGCTGAGCATAAGATAAATATTGCATCTTGTGCATTCTGTGCTCCTCGGCAAACAAGTTACCAACTAAAATCTTAACAGGGCCTACTTGGCCTCTGATCTTTCTGGGATCAAAACACTGGGACTCATTACTTATAATAACTTTCAATTATAAGGTAATCAAAGGACAGGTTTTCTATTGCACAACACGTCACTTTGTGGTTACTGCCTAGCCCTTTATTATACCCAAAATGTGCATAGTGGCATCTGCGGTCATAAACACTACATACAAAAAACGATTGTTAAGAGATGAAGGGGAATCACTAGGAAGAGTACGAATGAGAACTTGGAGGAGAAAAAAGAAACAGATGAGAAGGGTCTTGAAGAGGTGCTGTGAATGGACTGAAATGATGGGAGAGCCTAGAAGACGAAAAGGAGGAAAGGGATGAGAAGGTAACAACAATGACAAGTGAGCAGTGCAGGTAGTGGGGCGAAAGAAAATGATGAGCGCCAGTAAGGATGGGGGTATAATAGGATAACCAAATGAGGAATAAAAAGGAAAACAGTGTGGCGATGTATGTTACCTCATTTATAATGAAGAGCCTCTCTCAGGTCCGAACGGGGCACAGCGTGCATGCACTATTTAATTGTTGAAAAGGTTTATATATCAAGATATGGCAGGTTGTGAAAATTCTGGAATATTTAATGTGCCCTTTCAGAGCCTTTAGCTTCTGAGGAGATTTCTGTGAAAGCTGTACTTTAAAAAGCACTATTTGAGCCCATTAAAAAATATATGCGGAAAGAACCTTCCCTGCGCCCACCCACACCCTCCTAGAGCAAGTCAGGCTTGCTTTCTTCCCTCGCTGTATTTCTTGGAAAGTATTACACCCCACCCCACCACATACACAGATCTCCCGTCGTCACCAAACATGGGGTTGGTATGGTATTTAAACATCTTCCATGGACACTGCTAAGGTCGCGTACCAGCCAATATCATGCAAGCGTGTTGTTGTAATCACATCAAGAGGCGAAGACATCACTTGATTCACGTAAGGTTTATTTAAGTACATGGACACAACATCAGCGCGCCCGCTGTCTTCGGCCAGCGGTGCTCACCTTGGAACGTTCGGCATTTGGAACATACCACTGCGGCGCGGGGGCGGGACCGCAGCGTAAGTCAAGTCACAACATACCCCCCTTTCCTCTACACGCAGGTAGGGAATTGCGTGGTGAACAATAAAGGAACAGGGTTAATGAGAAACACGAGCAAGGAAAATAACCAACAAATCAGCCAACAAGGAAGTCATGCAAGTGTTGAGGAAGCCTCCTGGCCCGTAAGGGTCTCTGATATGTTTGAGCGCCATGAAGGTTCTGAGGCACATCACTTGGGTTGATTGCTCTTTGGCCAGTGCCCAAGTTATCCCCACCGGGGCCTGGTGCCCTCGTCTCAGTACCTGTGCGGGCACTCTTAAGCAATTGGAGATCATGGGCTAGCATGTACCCTGAGCATGTATCTTTGTTGACTGCATTTCCATTAAAGGTTTCAGAAGAATGGTCTCCAGAACAATACTTTGATACCCTACGCAGGTTCCATTTGTCACCATTCTCTAATACAACATAGAAGGGATATACTTCTTTAACCTTGAATGGTCCAAGGAACTTACGCAGACCTCTGACCACACGTCCAGAACGAACTTTGACCCAATCACCAACCAGAATGTTAGACATATTCTTTTCCCTGCCTTGTGCCTTCATGGAATCATGCACGGGAATGCTCGCATCACAATCTCCACCTTTCCTCTCTTCAACCACATTCCGGATCCAAGCAGGCACCAGTTTGGAGGCTGGTTTCCTGCCTCGCATGGCTACAAAGGGGATCACACCAGTTGTTGAATTCTCAGTGGTGCGATACGCCCATACCAAGTCATTCAGAGTCCTTTCAACATCAAGATTATTGCTAAGTGCCAGACTTATCGCACCCTTGATCATGCGATTGGCCCTCCCGACAATCCCATTAGATTGTGGATTGTACAATGTCGTAAACGAATGTTTTATACCACACTCACTCAGAAATTCTTTCATCTCATTTGAAGACAATTGGGTCCCATTATCCGTGATAAGGACCGAGGGACAGCCTTCCTCCTTAAAAATGTTGCGCAAATCTTTGATAGTGAGGAGGGTGGTAATTTCAGGAAGTAGATAAGCAATTAGCCACCGAGTGTGAACATCTATAACTACTAGGCCAAATCTTTTGCTGGGGTGGACACCAGGCATTGGTCCAATAAAATCAAGGCATATACTGTGCCACACCACACCAGGATCCGGGATGGAACTAGGAACAGATTGGGGTCCCACTTTGAGTCGCTTTTCAGATTCACAGCATTCACTGCACCACTCCACCCACCTAACGACGTCACCATCCATTCCAGGCCACCAGAACTCATTCCTCAACATTTTTTTTGTTATGGTTTGGCCCAGATGCCCTTCATGGGCTAAGTCAAAGAGTCTTTTGCGGACGTCAACAGGGGGAATCAACTTATCCTCGCGCATGATGATCTGATCATTGACGGTGGATAACTCGTCAATGACTGCATTATAGGGTCGGACACTAATTGGTAAGGTACTCTCCCTACGTCTGCCTTTAGAGATGAGACCCCTGACATTTCTCAAAACCTCATCGTGAGACATAGCTTCAGCCCACTCTTTCCTGCTAAGAGCACCACAACTCCACTGAACTACCTCAACACACGAGATAGCTCCTTCACATTCTTTCTTAGACACACCTGTCTTGTACACCTCCTCCCATTTCAAAGACAACCGTGACTTGCAATCAGCCTGAACGTTACGCCAGCCCGAAACGAGCTCAAGATCAAAGTTGTACTCCTGTAATCTTGAGGCCAACCTGGCTAGTCTGGCTGACCCCTTTCCTGTTCCTCCTGGTGAGAGTATTTTAAGCAAGGGCTTGTGATCAGTGCGAAGCTTAAACCTACTCCCCCACACACACATTCTGAAATATTCCACACCCCAAGCAGCTGCTAAGGTCTCCTTTTCTATAACTGAGTAACATCTCTCAGTTGTTGTCAAGGTGCGGGATAAGAACGGTACTGTTCTTTCGCTGTTTCCATCACTCTGTGATAACACAGCTCCTAAGCCGGTATCACTCGCATCCACAGTGATGATTGTCCTTCCTTGCACATCAAATGGAACCAGAATGCTTGCATTGCATATCTCGAATTTTATTTCCTTAAAGCATTTCTCTTGTTCATCCCCCCAAATAAATTTGACCCCTTTCCTCAAGAGCACTTTGAGTTGTTCAGTTTTACTTGCAAAGTTCCTTACGAATTTCGAATAGTACTCAATAAGCCCAATGAATGAGCGCACCTGGTCTTTATTTGTGGGGGCAGGAGCCAACTTTATGGAAGCTAGGAGATCTCTCTTTGGTTTCACGCCCTCTGACGCGATGGAATGCCCCAGATATTCTACCTCTGTTGCCAAAAAAGAGCATTTCTCACTGCGCAGTGTCAAGCCAGATTCTAAAATTCTCGCAAGAGCATTCATCAAGGCAGAATTGTGGTCACTCACACTCTCACCAAACACTAAGATGTCATCTTGGAAATATATTACATTTTCCACACCTTTAAAAATTTCCGTTACCATCCTCTGAAATACGCTTGCAGCTGAACATAGCCCGAAGGGCATCCTTGTGAATTGAAATAAGCCTTTATTGGTGACAAAAGCTGTCAAGTGTTTGGAAGATTCGTGCAAACGTATTTGGTGATAGGCGTGACGAAGATCAAGCTTTGAAAAGTACTTCGCCCCTTTTAGCAACACCATCATCTTGTTTATATTGGGCAGGGGAAAGGTGTCAGGGATTACATTCTGGTTCAAACTTCTGAGGTCCACACAGAAGCGTAATTTACTATCAGCTTTCTGTGAAATTACAACCAGGGAAATCCATGAGGAGCATTCGATAGGCTCTATAACTCCACTGGACAGCATTTCATCCAACATTCTTTTCACCTCCCCCTCACTGTAATTGGGACCTTCCTCAACTTGTGTTGTACAGGGGCAGCATTGGGTTTGAGTTTAATTTTGTGTATGTAACCTTTCAAATTGCCTAGTTGTTCTCTGAATACACCTTTTCCTCCTTCTAAGATGTCTTCTACCCAGAGGTCATCCACTACCATGACTTGCTCGATAGCATGTGGGTCAATTTTGATGTGTAGGTCAAATTGATGATACCACCCTAATATGGGGGGTCCAGATTCAACAACATAACAACTTCCCCCTCACAGATCTTCCTTTAAACATAATGTATGTTACCATGTAACCCAAAATGTCTATTTTTTGACCCTGATACCCACCCAGATTTATGTCTTTGGGCATCAGCTTCTTGTTAGGCCACTCCTGCTTGAAGATTCTCTTGGGAATAATGGTATACAGTGCCCCTGAATCAACCATAAGCTCAACACTCTTATCCCTAATGATAAATCCTGCCTTTGGCCTGTGTCTCCTTTTATCATCTGAATTATGATTCCCAGTGAAAAGGATCTGATCATTTTCGCTACCATCACATGATGATGGTTCCACACACAAAATTCTGTCTTGTTTGTAATGGACAGCAGGCTCCTCAGATAACATCGCCACTTTACCTTTGTGGACATCCCTACACATTCTAGCAAAATGACCCTTGCGGCCACATTTCAAACACTCTTTCCCTATGGCCCAACATTGCCTGGACTCAGATGCATGGTAAATTTTGTTACTTGCTCTTTTGGGATATGTCCTACCACCAGGGGTATTTCGTATGCCTTTAAACCTCGTTGAAGCAGCCACTTCGCCATCACTACTCTCCACAACAGAAGTTTCGCTTTCGCCAGACATGTTGGCCTTTGAATCTCTACGATCCATTTCCTTCATACATGAATCAGACTCCTCTATTATTTTTGCAATGTCAATAGCATCCTTAAGAGAGGGGTCTTTTGCAGCCCATAGGCGTTCCTGAGTCTTCCTGTTCCTACATTGGACAATTAATTGGTCCCTAATCATCTCCTCTGTCATGGGTCCAAATTTACATTTCAATGAAAGTTCCCGAAGTCTAGTGACAAAGTCATCAATGGACTCACCTACTCTTTGTGGCTGAGTATAAAACTTGGATCTCCTCAATGCTATGTTAGTTTCTTTTGCAAAACGCAATTCCAAGCTTTTACGCGCCTCCTCAAACACATCTGCAATGGGTTGGCCTCTTTCATCATTAGCAACAGGTAAATATTTAAAAATGTGTTGCCCTTCCTTCCCTAGATTAGTGAGTAGAATAGCTGTCTTCCTACTGCTAGCATAGTCCTGAGCGTCTAATGCCTTTAGGTAATTATTGAACATTTCAACCCACTCATCCTATTCTATGCTTTGATTACCTGGTTGGTTTAGAAAATGAGGAGGTGTAGACACGGCAGAAAGATCAAGGGCATTAACATCCATATTCTACTTGAATGTGTCACCCAATTTGCCTGACAGAAGTACCTTTTTCCCTGTTTTTATTTTTAAGTGGTATGAGGACTTATAGTGGACAATAACAGGATGAAGCTTTGTCACAGTAATATGCGCCTTGCACTACACTACCTATTATGTTCTCCCGAATATGTGCTTATGTGATAGCTTTAGTGACCAGTATGTACCACCTTCCGTCAAAAGATGGCAGCGTTGCTTTAAGAACCTGAACACCTGTGATAAGATGAAAATCACTGTAAAAGTAGTCTCTAGTCCATCACATTACAGCGCCAAACGTCCCTCAACTTGCTGTCTTAAATCACCATTCAAAATCTTGTGCTCGACAGTTTTCCTCAAAGAAGATGCCCCTTCAGCTGTGTCAACTCGCTCCTAACGCTTGTATTATTGCATTCCCGCTCTGCTCACAGAAATGCTGCTTTTCTCCACAAAAACCTATGTAATTTTTCCCTCAGGGCATTCAACAGTACTTCGGCATTTCCCTTGCGTACAGCTCTTCCATTCTCACAGCTGTGGCGTTTAGGAATGACAAATCTTTGCTTAGCGTGTGACAGTCTTTCTTTCTGCCGACCTGTACGCCCTTCCAGATCACTACTGCTCCTCGCTTTTATATTTCTGCCTCACCGCTTTTTCACTCCTGCGTTCGCAGCATTAGATGGTAATGCTCTCACATCGCTCGGCAGTTTTCCTCAAAAAGTGCCCCTCATTTATAGGTTTTGCCTGCAAGTGCGCACGTAGTGCGCATGCGCTAAAAAACCTTATGAGTCTTATGTGGGATCAATGACCCGCCCCCGGCTCCCATTGGCTAGCTCCATAAATAGAGGCTAGCCATTGGGAGCCGGATCTGCCGTCAAGGCCGGACCAGATTCGGGGGCGTTCCCGCGTTTTTTTCCCTGGGCGTGGTTCCGTTCGTCTTGGAGGCGGCCTCTCCTCTACCGGGCCGGATTACACTGCTGCAGCCGTCGGAGTTGGTAAATGTGCGGTGGGCGGAGTTTCGTTTGGGTTTGTTTTCTTGAGTCCATACCGACCGCCGCTGGAAGAAGTCCAGGTGAGTGTTATTTTATTTTATTTATTGCCTTCCCGCCCCCCCTCCCGCTGTTTGTGTGCCCGTTCCCGCCCCCCCTCCCGCTCTCCGTGTGCTGTCCTGTCTTCCCCGCCCCCCCTCCCGCTGTCCGTGTGTTCCCGTCCCCCCGCACCCCTGTGCCGAGGGGTTTCCCAGAGACCGGAGTGTTTCCCAACTTAGGGCTCGCACTGCACGGATGGTGCGCGCTGAGTCCTCGAGGCCGCCTGCTCACATCACTGGCGCATTGGGCTAAAGGTATATTATGTTTCATTGTATGTGCTTTCAGATTGCGTTGCTCGTTCCCAACTGCCGGTGACCGGGACACAGCCCTAGTAACTTCCTTTTTTTTGTGCAAGGCATTTACACTGTAAGTATTCCAGATACCTTAATGATTTGGCAAGGAGAACCAAAAAAACCTCTAGAACATGATGTTTGGATGACTTCAAATGATCTCTTGTGTTCGTTTCTGTGGAATCACCGAGGCTTGATGAACACTAAGTGAATCTGATGCATAAACGCAGCTTGTACCTCGATTCTGATGAGTGCCAGATGTGGGGCGCATGTGATGTGTGTGTCTTTGTGATCAGGCAGAATCCATTGCTGTTTTTAACCTACCGTAGCGCTGTCATGTTGATTGCCCCCACTCAAGGGCTGCTGCTACGGGGTTTGACTGCAAGGGGCTGGATCTTTTCAAAGGTGGGGTGCTTTGGTGGTGCTGGAGGCAGCAATAGGGTGAGAGAAAGGTGGGGGTCGGGCTCATTAAAAGCTGCATCTCAGAATATACACTCAGAAAGAAAAACAGCAAAGCGCACACTGCAAAAATAAAAACCATGCAAAGCACCAAGTGCTTGTTCTCACACTGGAACAAAAGCTGCGATTTAATTCACTTTTAAAATAGATAGGAAGTCGGGTGGGCTAGATTTCTTCTTTTATTTCACTGGATGCACAGTTTTTTAGTGGCTGGTGTCTTTCTACGGACTTTGCCTTGCATTCTTAACAAAGTTAGGCAAAATGGATCATTTGCAGGCCTGGCGAATTAACATTCTTACGTGTCTGTTGATTCGATCTTGAATGTAGAGCAACATTTATTTGAAAATGTTACTTTAAGAAAAGGTAACTCCTCAGACATCTGTAGGCAGTAGTGCTTCATTCAAATAAGTACACACACTACTATCGAAGTGACAGATTTTGTATGTACATGTCCTCCATTTACACTCACGATTACAAAAAGTTATTTTCCGTGAATTGCTTCGAATAAGTCAGAAGCGGCCCATGGTCTTACGGTGAGGTCTTCAGACACCCCAGACTGAGAATGAAGAGAAACGGAAACACAACTTCTCTAATGCACCCCAGGTGTGTGAATGTGTGAGAGCCGCCCATGGTAAATGGAAGACCAGAGTTGTAAATACTGATGGGAACCAGGAGATGGTATAACAGAAGCACATTACGAACGTCGGCTTCTAATCCTGGTTACAGAATCAAAACTGGTGGAATGTGATGGTCGTAAAGTGCACTTATGCACCGGCCTCCAAGGCAGAACGGCGGCATTCACACATTCAAGATCAGGGGTGGGGTTCTAGGCGTTCTTTTGTGTGGCAACCTGAAAAAGTATTTTACACCCACAAACTTACTCCTGTCAAAGCAGGGAAAAGTTAATTTTCATAGTGTGGCAGCCTGTTTTACACCCACAAACCTACTCCTGTCAAAGGCAGGGACACCTTCATTTTTTTTTTTTTTTTTGCAGAGTTTTATATAGCGCAAACTAGACCCGAACCGAATCGGGTATCAGAGCGCTTTACATAGCACCAGTTACGTTACATGAGGACACACATTCATTTTTGTTAGGCACGGGGAGATTAAGTGATTTGCCCAGAATCACAGGATGTTTGGCGTCGTTACCGAGACTCGAACCCAGGTCCGTTGGGAGGGGGCACGCAGATATTTAATAAAGGAATTAGCCCCTGGCCTCATGTGTCTCATCTCCAGATGCAAAGCACAGACCAGAATCAGGCACTGTACTGACTGAGCCTTTCCGGCACGGTGTGTTAGATAAAATGGACCTAACTGGGGGTACTGGCAGGGACCGCATGAGCATGTGAGGTGCAATAGGTGTGCGCTGGTATGACCGTAACTCCATGTCAGTGGAGGCGGGAGCCTGGCACCCTGCCCCCGCTTTATAGTGCTATAAGCAGTCCGGTCTCTGCGTAAGCAAACCAAGTATTTCACATCACTTAGTGCGCTCAGCAGAGAAGCCAAAGAGATAATGAGCAAATAGTCAGAACCCTTTTACAGTCCAGAATATTTCATACGCTCAGCAACAAGGCCAAAAGGTGTGCTGTTTTAACACTAAGCACCTAATGTTTATTAACTGCGAAACGTTTTAGCCACTCACGATTGTGTGCCTGGTCGGTATTACGCCCTATCACGTTTGTGAATGTGTATATATTTTGCAATCTCCCATATGTACTAATAGATTTTTATTACTGTGTTTGGTACTGTGTACAGACAGAAATGAAGCTGAAACTTGAGGACATATAATAACAGCGTTGCATTTCTGGTCTGCTTGTTTTCTGGCTTAATTGTAACTCCACAAACCCTTTCATATCTCATCGGCTTTTCCCATCCTCTCACTCATTGTGTTTGTGTTTAGAATTTGTATTTGGCATCCTATCCCTGACGAGGCCCTGAAGTGCTTGCAAGTGAGAGGCTCCTCCATTTGTTGTGCATTGTTAGTAGAGTGTAGGTTTACTGTGTAGCTTACATGGGATGCATTCTGTGTTGTGTGTATGGTGATAGAGGCATGCTGCAATCATATGGCAGCAAAATTGTGGCTCCACTTATGCATGGAGTGAAGCTGAGGTGTGAGGGAGAGATAGTAATGTGATGGCCTCTTGTGGTTTTCACATTGTTCTTAGAGATCTTTTTACTGACGTTTTCAAAAACATTATATTTCAAGTTCCATATTCAATCACATAAATTCCTAGACCCCTCTCCCTCCACAAAAGACCACAGGGTTGATACAGTGATCAGTTATCCAGTATTTGTTTATGCATAATACAGTCTCATTAGACTTGGTGCATTTGTTTTCCTCCTTACTAGGAATTGTTCATTTGTCTCTCCTGTTCAGTCAATTTCTGCGTCACAAAAATGTAACCAATGTTCATATTTTTATGAGCTGCCCCTGCCCTTATTCATTGGAAGATGAAGAACCCTGCACATATATAAACTTACCTTACATGTTTCAATTTCTAAGGGCGGATACACTTCGCCAGGCCTGTGTGATATGTCACTTTACTAGGACTAATGCTAGTTGGGATTCAACCATTACAACGCGGTCTTTACACCTCGCTACCAGGAAGCGGCCTGGGGCCCCGCTGGTAGCGAACTGCCGGGGAACCAAGACCCCCGTGATAGCAGTACTTAGCGGATTACAGCGGGCGGGAGGGGCACTCCATGCAGCAGTTGTGACTGCTCCCCATAACATTTGTAATATGGGCAATTCAAGTCACCAAGGAGCATTGTGACCTTCCAGGGGAAAGAGCCCGAAAGCGGGTTACTTAAAAAGGTCTTGGAACTGCAGGTGTCTTGCAATATCATTTTAATGTATAGTTGGGAAAGAATATATTCTTTATAATGAACAGTTGCAGAATAACTCTCTCCAAAGCTGTATGGAACTCTGAGGGCCTGATGTACATTGCCAGACAATGTGTGGGGCTTGCAGTGTGTGTGGGGGGCTCTCAGTGTGTGGGGGGGCTCTCAGTGTGTGGGGGGGCTCTCAGTGTGTGGGGGGGCTCGCAGTGTGTGGGGAGGGCTCGCAGTGTGTGGGGAGGGCTCGCAGTGTGTGGGGGGGCTCGCAGTGTGTGGGGGGGCTCGCAGTGTGTGGGGGGGCTCGCAGTGTGTGGGGGGACTCTGTGTGGGTGTGTGGGGGGGACTCTGTGTGGGTGTGTGGGTGCTCTGTGTGGGTGTGTGTGTGAGGGGGGCTCTGTGGGTGTGTGTGTGGGGGGGCTCTCTGTGGGTGTTTGTGTGTGTCATTTGCGAGAGATAAAGCTAGTGGCATTGTAAATGACAATGCCATTTCTTTATGTTAAAAAAAACATAAATAAAAATAATGTCAAGAGCAATGCCAATAGCTCAAACTTTAACAAAGGCAAAACCATTGCATTGTAAATGCTTGTTTGTCTTTGCGCTCTCGCTTCCACTTCCAGTCACAGTAATAACTTTCAGTGTCTCGGCTGCGCATTCCGCTGTATAGCTGTATTCTTCACTCGCTCTGCTCACAGCAATACCGCTTTTCGCCACGATGACACATGTGAATACCACCGCGGGACACTCAGCTGTTCTCCGGCACTTCTCACCAACGCCGCTCGTAGCATAAACGTTGCCTTCGTCGTTAACTCTGCAGGCACCACTACGACTCTCACAGCTGCGACACCACAGACAGGAATGCGCTCTCTTACTACATGCTGCTTCTGTCAGCTGATAGCTTCAGATATCTTCGCCGATCCTCTCTGTCAGTTTCTTCGCTGTGTGTTGTGTCGTCCGCCGTCTGAAGACCGTCCTCGTCGCCAAGAAGATGTTGTAATCACATCAAGAGGCGAAGACATCACTTGATTCACGTAAGGTTTATTTAAGTACATGGACACAACACCAGCGCGCCCACCGTCTTCAGCCAGCGGAAGGTCACTGACTGTCAACGAGCGGCGCTCACCTTGGAACGTTCGGCATTTGGAACATACCACTGCGGCGCGGGGGCGCGACCGCAGCGTAAGTCAAGTCACAACACGTGTCAATGTAAACATAATTTGGCTGTCAAATTAGCTAATTAATTGAGGGCCATTTCCGAAGACTGCTGCTCTGCTCCCTCTACTCGCCTCCCCTCTGCCGGTTGCTTATTTACAGTTTGTTAAAAGCGACTCATGGAAACAATCCAGACGTCTGAGGGATGCGTTTATTGCAATTCGTTTTCTTCATGTCGGCACCATGAGATCTGGAGAATGCAGATGCAGTTTCTGAAAACATGCACCCAGCCTACGCAGATGGAGAGGTGAAATGCTTGGGGAAGGCAAGAGGGGGTAATGGAGGATACTCATGCAAGACGAAAGGAGAATGCTGCTGGCTCACTGGATGGAGAGTGGGTGAAGTATGTACCTGTGCGCACAATTAGTGGCTGAGAAATACCAAATAATGTAACAAAGTTATGTCCTTCCTTTCCTTTATTGTGGTGATGTTTAGTGGCTGTGCTAAAGCAGCACGGCAAACTTCGTCATATTCGGAGAACGTTCATTGGATCTGTGTTCTGAATTTAAAACCCCGGGAGCAAAGCAGCACACACGGGAGAGCGTTTTATTTTCTATTCCAGTTTTATCCCCCCCCCCCCCCCCCCCCCCCCCCCCACTCAGCTCGTGTACCTGCCTTCCTGGCCTTTAGCAACCGACCCCGGCACTGCTGCTAAATAGATAAACATGGCGAGATTCATGCTCTCCGGCCCGTGTTTGAAAAGGGCTATGCCGTGTGACTGTGCATGTTTGGTTTGTGAACACAAATGTCATGTTCAAGGCCCGATTATTGATGTTCTCTTTCATCTGTTTAGTACCGGAGCCTTCTGGTAGCACTATAAGTCGAATCATGATGACGTGATCGAGCAGTAGGGAGGCTAAGAAGCCAAGGAGAGCAGGCAGGGAGATGAGCTGAGATAAGACACACTGCTTACTTTTAAAAGGTTTATTGCCGGTTGGGCCCCATCATGATGTCCTCCCTCCCTGATACCAGTCCAAATTACCACCCCGCCACCTCCACCCACCGAGACTCCGACGGTCCTCGCCACCACCAACGAACCACTCCTCCTGCCTAATAGGCTTGGACCATCGGACGCAGACTCGCCTGACCTGAGGGCTGGGCCTGGCCGGCAGCTCAGAGTTAGGCGTGAGCGGTACAGGCAGGAGGTAGGGGCCTAGGGCAGCGCAAGGCAAGGCTAGCCAGGCAGGGGCGCAATTTAAATTATGGATAAAGGTCGGTGACGGACTTCAGACAGTCCTGCCCTGCGTAGGAGCGTGCCTGGGTCTTCTCGGGAATAGATGCCTCACCTTCGTCTAACGCGCACTTTTAATTGCGTGTGCACTCAATGCGCATGTCATGACAAATTTAATCAGGGCATTGGTCACCAGCCCTGCCCCCACCCTGAACTACGCTCATACGCGTCCCTGAAACAAGTGGGTGCCGCGCCCGCGCGCACACACCCTGTCCCGCCTTTTAATATAAAGAGAGCCTCAAAGGCACCGGTTGGGCCCGCACACCATTTATTAAGAGCCTCAGGGGCCCCGGCCGGGGCCTGTGCACCATTTAAAGAAGCCTCAGGGGCCCCAGCCGGGGCCGAGCACCATTTATTATGAGGCTCAGAGAGCCGGCCGGGGCCCGTACAACAATTTATTAAGCGCCTCAGTTCTTGTTTCAGCTAAAGAAAATCAGTGAACAGCTGCTGAAACTCGGCAGGGGCCCAGGGTGCATGCCTTGGGCACCACCATTTAATTTATTAAAGAGGCCGGGCGTGCTGTGCGCACTGCGCACAAATAAAATCATAATGAAGTAAGTCAAGTAAGGGGGCCCCTGGAGCGCGGGGGACCACCCGTAACGCTGGGGCTGCAGGGGCATGTGTTACGCCCCTGATCCCTCTGCCTGTGCATTACTTTTTCTCCCTTACACACATCCATATCCTGTTCCTGACAGTTACACTAATGCTTACTCTGAGCTTCGAGCACATGGGGTTTTCTGCGTGCTGTGACCGGCATTTGTTTAGTAATTAGATTTTCAGTTTGTTATAAAAATAATCAGTTAGTCTTATTTATAGTCAATGTCTCAGAAATATATACTTAAATTCAACAGACCCCTTCTGTAAGTGCCTAGCCTCCTTGGAATGATATCTCTACAGACACTTGCACACCCTCCCACTCTGTGCACAAGGAGACACCTTTTAAGGACCTTTCATTCACTAGCTCTGTAAGAGCATTTGTGCACACTATAACGCGTTCACATACTTCTTTCAAGTATAGTCTTTCCATTTCAAGGTATTGTAAATACCAGGTGTCATTTCTTCACTCCGCGATGCTAATCTTAGCAACCTCCACATGATTAAATGCAACCATCACCCATGCTCACCCCCCTCCTCCGGTGTCACTCACCTTGGTCTAGTTGCCCCTCCCCCAGTATCACTTACCCCCGATCAGGTTGCCCCCTCCCCGGGTGTCACTCACCCCCGGTCTGGTTGGCCCTCTCCCAGTGTCACTCACTTCCGGTCTGGTTGGCCCCCTCTCCCATGTCCATCACCCACAGTCTGGTTGCCCCTTCCCCTGTATCACCCCAGGTCTGGTAGCCCCTCCCCCTCTGTCACTCACCCCCAGTCTGGTTGGCCCTCCCCTAGTGTCGCTCCCCCCTGGTTTGGTTGCCCCTCCCCTGGTTTCACTCACACCCGATCTCGTTAAATCTGTCCATCATGATCCACACATGTCTCGGGACACCAGCTCCACTCCTCGGTTCATCTCCTGTCCCAGTACTAAGGATTCCTCATTGTGATCTTCTCTATTTAGGTGGCCCGAGGCCTGACCGGCGACTCTCACTGGCATAAACAGTGACGGGGACATCATCCACATGCCTGACCTTGAAGTATGGTGAGACCCAGGGAGGCTACAAGAAGGAGGAGGATAAAATATCAGAGGAAGTGCAAGCCTGGGGGGCTGTTTAAAGAGGACAGATGGGCAGAGGATTAGAGACCTACCTCATACGATAACATCACATCTCATACAAGGGCATCAAACCCCAACCTGCCCACCTCTTAATACACTGGCCACCTCGCACATACCACTCCCTTGTGCTAATAAATCCCTGCACACTCCTTCTCCGTCTGACAGATCCTCTGCACACACTAAACATCAACGTGCACACAGAGACCCTCCCTAGATTGTTACTGATCCTGTGCACACACCCTTCTTCCTGAGCTTTCACTGATACACCTCAAACCCGTCAATGTTTTACACTTCAGATATCGCTCTTCCTCTATTACAGATCCTCCCCACTCACACACACATCCCCATGAGTTATACTGAACCTACCTCGCACACTTCTCTCCTCACTTCTCACACTGATTCTCTTGCAAACAACGCTCTGCATGACTGTTCGCACTAGTCCCCTTCTCACACTCATATTCCGTACCTGTCTATTGCACTGATGCTGGCTCTGCCCTTTGAGCATACACGGAGTTTCTAACTGCAATGACAAACATTTGCTAAATAACTGTGAGCTCTGTCTACTTACTATTATAAGTCACAAATCACTTTGACTTAAAAAATCTATTCAGGTTCAAGAAACACATATTTAAATCCAACTACAATATTTTGCATAAGCCCGCACGTGGCAGGGTTATCTCTGGAGAGAGATGTACATGAAAGTACACCTGACGGCTCTGTGAACAAAATCGCACATTTTAAGGCCCTTTCAGTCAAACTTATTGTGAGAGGGTTTTCACAAATAAAAGCATGTTTTCATATAGCCCATTTAAGAGCAGTCTTTCCGTTTCACTTTATTATAAACTAGCAGCCCGTCCCGACGTTGTCCGGGTGTGAATTGCTGCCGGCCAGTAGTATATTGTTTTGTAGGATTTCTTTTGATAGCATTTCTTATCTGTGACAGGCCTGTGAAACGCTCCGATTCACAGTGCACTGCTGATGCACTTAAGAGTGCGCGTTCAGTAGTGTGTGAACTCGAGTTTCCCTACTTTATTTTTCCTTGCAATATTATATAGCGCGAACTCGACAACATGGCATGAGCACAATTTACATTACAGTAGAACACATTCATTTGTGGTAGGCACCAGGAGACAAAGCTATTTGCCTGGAATCACAGGATGTTGAGCTGATGCCGAGATTCGAACGTAGCTCCCCAGCTCTAAAGTTTGGAATTCTAGAACTTGTGGCGGGAGGTGTGTCTGAAAGTGTATGTCGGTGCTGGCCATCAATGAGAGAGACCTGTGCATTTTTCAAATTGGTGGTGAAAAAATATGAGTATGTTGCTGGAGATGTGGGCCGCCGTGCCACCAATGTACTTACCGGGGGAGGGTAAACACCCATTAATCCGCAACTTTCTTTCCGCATACTATCACTCCGCATACTTTCATTTCGAAAGTACCATGACTCCGCAATTCCATTATAACGCATGACATTACATTTTATATGCCTTTACCACGCATACATTTACAATAAAATTCGTTGTAAATGCATGAATGGTAAAAGCATGTTTTTTTTAAATGTTTGGATAAGGTATGGGTATAGGGGTATATGTTTTAGGGTACTGAGGTATATGTTTTGGGGTGTTTGGGTATTTTCAGGGTTCAGATATAGGTATGGGTTTTGGGGTACAGGGGTATTTTTAGGGTTCAGGGCTAGGTTTGGGTTTTGGGGTATAGGGGTATTTTTAGGGTTCAGGGGTAGGTTTGGGTTTTGGGGTACAGGGGTATTTTAGGGTTCAGGGGTAGGTTTGGGTTTTGGGGTACAGGGGTATTTTTAGGGTTCAGGGCTAGGTTTGGGTTTTGAGGTACAGGGGTATTTATAGGGTTCAGGGCTAGGTTTGGGTTTTGGGGTACAGGGGTATTTTTAGGGTTTAGGGATAGGTTTGGGTTTTGGGGCACAGGGAATATTTATAGGGTTAAGATGGGTTAGTGTTTAAGGGTGTTGGGTTATTTTAAGGAGTAAAGGCGGGTTATGATTATGGGGTGCAGGCGTATTTAAAGGGAGCAGGGTGGACACCCGGAGCTGGAATGTACAGAACCTGGGAAGAAGAAACAATTAAATATTGGGCACAACGCTCACTTTTTTTTTCCATAATCCCGCATCCCGCACACACCCACGCCCCCAGCACACGCCCACAGCACACGATATGAGACATGGCAAGAAGGGCGGAACGTACCACAAGCCCCCAGCGTTTATCATGCCCCCAGCACACGCCCACAGCACAATGCAGACACGCCCACAAGGGACTACTTTGCTGGCACGGTTCTTTTACCTTTTAAATGTATATGGTGGGCGTCTGCATAGCCTATGTCCTTCTGCTGCAACTGCCCTTTCCAACGCTGTATTGGGTGTTGTGATTGCTGCTGTGGTTCCTGAGATTACCCGCCTCAAAGGTTTGGGCTCTCTCTTTATTATATTAGTACTAGCAGCCCGTCCCGACGTTGTCCGGGTATGAAATAGAATGTGTGTAATGTGTGTATTTGGCAAGGGCAATTTATTTTAAAATCTCGTTGTAGACAACATTTTTTGTTTCATTAGAATAGGGACAGAGAAGGCCCAGCTGCAGCCCTGGTTGATGTTAGCAGGCGCGTGTAATTGGTGTAGTGATCCGCCGCCTGAGCCCGGCTACAGCTCTGGTTGATGTTAGCAGTCGTTGAATGAGAGAGTTATCAGCCGCGGGTAAATCCGTTTAATGAGAGTCAGTCAGTCAGTCAGTCAAAGCATTTTATTTCGATTATTAAAAATCATAAAAAGACATCCATGAACATATATACATATATACAAATATATACACATAGTTAAGTACAGTGTAAGTAAAAATGTACAAAAATCACAATACGTTCAGATGTCCGCTTACGTAAAACACAGTTTCAATAAAATTCAGACTAAAAACATTATTTACACTACAGATAGTTCATAAGGACGTAATACACATTTCATCATTTAATGCATCTGGGAGGCCTGCTTTCGTCATATATATCCAAAGTGCTAAGTGCCAGGTAAACAAGAGAGGACTAAAGTATTCTTTTTCCGAACAGCAGCCACCAGAAAGCTCGCAACACAAAACATGACCCGAGGACAACTTAACATTTGTAAGTATAAGAGAGCTGGTCTAACTTGAATAAAGCCAGCCTCTTTCAACAGCGGTAACAGATATTTAATGAGAGAGTTGAGTGACCGCGCGTAGGAGAGGCTGCAGTAATTGCAGCAAATCTCTTCTTTGGCAAGTAGCACAGGCTCTGAAAAGTGCTTTTTTCTCCTTGTCAGACATGACAAAAAAGAGACAAAGTTGAAGAAAAAATAGGTTTGAATTGAAGAAAATGAGCAGAGCTCAATGGAGACTCCCTTGCACAACGTGCGGTAGAAAATCTGAGGCTCTGAGGTTCTCTCAGGAAGGTTCTATGGGGTGAGGCTGCTCTGATTGGCTACTGCAAGAGTTTGTTCTCTTTTACAAAAAGAGGTAAATAAGCTACAAAATGAGATGAGGCCTAGGCCTATTTTTTCACTTTGTGCTTACTACAAAGGTATTTTCTATTTACCGAGGCTCCCATTCCGACGACGGGGAATGATACAAAGCATGGGAATCTATGAAAGTTACCAATACTGGGGAACCAAAGTTACAGGTAAGTAACTTGTTTTCATCTCCCCGTGCCTAACAAAAATGAATGTGTGTCCTCATGTAACGTAACTGGTGCTATGTAAAGCGCTCTGATACCTGATTCAGTTTGGGTCAAGTTCGCGCTTTATAAAACTCTGCAAGAAAAAAAATATATATGGTGGCCATCTGCATAGCCTATGTCCTTCTGCTGCAATTGCCCTTTCCAACGCTGTATTGGGTGTTGTGATTGGTGCTGTGGTTACTGAGATTACCCGCCTCAAAGGTTTGGGCTCTCTCTTTATGATATTAGTATGGATAGATATAGATACCAAGGTGTTATTACCCAATTTAGTGGTGCCAGTTGCAGCCACCATCACAGATGAAAAGCGACAACTCACCCCGCCCTCGCAGTTGTCTCTTACACACAATCTGGTTGACTCGGTCCTTTACGATCCTCACATATGCCTTGGACACCAGCAGTGCTCCTCGATTCATCTCTGTATTCCTGTCCTAGTACTGAGGGTTCTTCAGTGGTGAGATTCTTGGGATTCGATATCTGGGGCACCAGTCTGTGACTCTCGCACATATAACGGAGATGGGGACGTCATCCACATACCTGACAGTTGAGAACTGGGGACCCCTGGGAGGGGCCAAGAGGTAGGAGTAGACGTCCCGATGGGAGTATGAGCCTGGGGGAAGAGTGTAACGAAGTATATCGCTATGAAACCAGGTATCTTTAAGATGATGGTTTATTGAACACAGCTGTTTCAGGAACTAAGAAACTGTGAAACATAGAATGTCCAAACTGGTGACACGTACACATTCCAGATCCAGATAACATGGAAGGTTATGTCATCAACCCAGATGTCATCAACCCAGATCACCACAGCATCTCTTTCTTTACATAAAAGTGAAATAAACAAGCACAATGAACAAGATGAAGAAATTAATAAAAATAAAGATTGCAAAATACCAGCTCATGTAAATAACCAAATACAAAGAATGCAACATATCAAATCATGTAAATAACACAATAAATAGTACATCAATCTCGAAACCTCATAGGTTTGACAATATTCCTCCGACCAGTTCTGCGTACAGATAAAGGATAAGAATTAGACTTGTCTTCATTAGATTGAACATCAGAAGAAACAACAGTAGGAGGAACAGAATGAAAAGATGTCTTAGGTGGAGCATTTAAGCTATGGGAAGAAGAAGAAGAACAATTCACTTTGGCTTCTCTCCCTTGTTCCACCATTCATTTCGACTGGTTCTTACCGCATTTTTTGTCACAACCTCAACCCTAACTGGAGGTTTGAACTTAGACAACCCTTTCAAAACGTGATTAGGATCCTTAATGCGTACCCAGTCACCCACCTCGAATTTGTCCGCCCAGGAGAAATCTTATGTCCCTACAGTGTGGGGCTTAGTCCCGCCTCTGCTTCCATTGGCTAGCTCCATATATGGAGGCTAGCCATTGGAAGCCGGATCTGTCCGTCAAGGCCGGACCAGATTCGTGGGCATTCCCGAGATTTTTTCCCTCTCCGCCTCTGCGATGTCGTCATCGCGGCCGTGGGCGGGGTTTATTTTTTTTGTGCGTCCATGTATGTGTTCGACATTCCGCGGCCGATCGCCGCCCGAGGAAGTCCAGGTGAGTGCCTTCCTTGCCCCCTCCCGCTGTCCGTTCCTTTCCCGCCCCCTCCCGCTGACCGTTCCTTTCCCGCCCCCCTCCCGCTGTCTGTTCCTTTCCCGCCCCCCTCCCGCTGTCCGTTCCTTTCCCGCCCCCCTCCCGCTGTCCGTTCCTTTCCCGCCTCCCCCTCCCGCTGTCCGTGTCCTCGTAGGTGCTTGTTGAATCCATGTGTTGCAGAATAGTGCCCTCACGCCGTCATTGGTGGTAGTGCTTTAAGGTAGCTGGCTGTCGGCACTGGTCATACATATAACACTGGGCCTGGCTGATTTCCCAAACGTCAAAGACCTTAGTTTTATGTCCGTGTTGGCAGAAGGACATAGCCCAGTGCCGCCCCATCCCCCCCGCCCGCCTTTGTGTGCAGGATCCTTCCAGCCGTGTCATTTAAGAAGCCCCTTGTAAACACCCTCGCAACCAGTGAGATGTGAACAGCTGTCCTTGGCCCGGCTCGCTGGCAGATGTTTTGCTCTTCAGCGAGCACAAGGGGAGAGGGGGGGCCTGGAAGACAGGCCGCCGCTCAAGTGTCCTCTTATAATCAGTGCACGGCCTCTCACAGGCCGGAGGGGGTTCCGTCTGTGCCGGGGGAGAGGACGGAATGAGGGCAGCTGTCGTCACCCGAGTCCGAGATCCTGTGAGTGACTCCTGTAGATTGACACGTGCAGGTGCACTTGTGCCACAGGTGCGTGTGCTTTTCCTCACCAGTACGCGCCAAGTGCTGTACCAGTGCACCTTAACTTCACGTGAGTGCACACCAGGTACTTCCCCGGTGCACCGTTCAACCTCACTAGTGCGTGCCCTTCTTACGCTCGAGACCTTCTATCTCATCATTGTGCGTCCCTCTTTATAGTGAAAGGTCTGTTCAGCCTCCAGTGTTTGCCTTAGTAACTCCTCAAAGCACGTCCATGTGCACCACAAGTGTATGCCTTACTCCCTGCCGGTGTTCACCTTTCTACTTCCCTGGTGCTCGCTTTAATGTTTCACTGATGCCTCTCTTAACACATCACCTGTGTGTGCTACTTCACCAGTGCGTGTCCTTCCACTGCACTAGTGCACGTCATTCTGTCTCGCCTGTCTGGGCACTTCAGCCTCACAGTGTGTGCTGGTTTTGTGCTACGTTTGTGTTGACACAGGGCAGATCTGGTATGTGCACGCGCATCTACACTTGGAAACCTCTGTTTGTGCTTCAGCTCGCTGAGTGTTCTCAGGCAGTGCAGCAGGCAAAGCCTCCGAGGTGGTAAGGTTGAGGGATTGCAGAAGGCTCCTTGCTGATTCTAGGAATCATTGAAGGCAGTATCTAAAGAATAATACCACATTCTGGGTAGAAGAGCCGGAATAGTAATATTTCATTGCCCCCTGTAAGGAGGGCAGATACAGAATTTGCATTTCAGAAATATTACCACAAGTAATACCAGTAGCAAGCGCAAATGCGTGCCCCCCTCAACTCTCAGCATCTCATAAACTTCCAAGTTGCCACCATTTCCACATAAGAGCTCATTTATTATCCAGTGCCTTGATGTACAGCACCAGGCGCTGCCATGAGGCACTCCACAAGGCACGCCACTCAGTGTTCCTCAGAGGCGCATCATCAAGTGCTCCCCTGAGGTAGATTCAGTGGTTAATTTGTACCAGTGTGTGGCGGTGGGGCTCTCCAGCATGGGGACTAGGATTCCTTTCACAATCCTCTCCCTGGCAAACACACACACCGCTGCTTTTCGACAGCCCGTTAGTTTTGTGTAAACAGTGCAAGACTGGCGCTGTTTACACAACACTAATTGTCTGCCTCTTATGGCAGCGTGAGACGCGAGATGAGGAGTAACGAGAAAGAGAGCAAATGTGAGTGTGCCTGTGTGTGAGTCGGGGGTTTATATGCGGCGGGAAGTTAGCATCGGCTGTATGTTAAAACAGACTTTGAAACTGACCCTGTCTTTCAATTGCTTAACTCTACAGGCAGAGACAATATTTCTTTGTTGACAACGTATGCGAGAATTATTTGGGTAATTGGTGTCAGTGATGCGTTCTCTGTTACATTTCGCCCTTTAACTTCTTGGTGTGTGGCATATGTTGCCTTTCTCGTAACCGTGTCTTCTCCCAGGCGTTTTGTTTCAGAGGTTATGTTTTTCATGCGAGCGCATACGGTGAGTGAGTTTCTTTAAGTGTGGGTTTGTACTCAAAAGTGGATTAGTGTTCATGACAGCAGCACTGCGCGCTCTGGGGGGAGGCTGGAGGCAGCGCGAGATTCTGACAGGGCCAGTCACTGTCTTAAATGTGCTCTTACTACGTGCTCATCCTATCCATGGCCTCTGCAGAGCGGTAGCCAGGCATGCGCCAGTTGAAGTTCCAATTCTATGGGGGAATCTGTTGAGGAATTACCTAACTTTTAAAATATGGAAAGGGCAAATGGAAACATTTTCTAGGCGGTACGGGTCTTTGCTTGGCTGCAACGTGTGCTACCATGGCCAACCCCTTGTCCCCATTTTGCACCAGAAGTGGCACGTGCAGCACATTCTCAACCAATAAGATGATGAGGTTGGTGGATGGGCACATGTGAAACACGTCCGCTGGCTCTTGCCTGAGTCCAGACTGTCCTTCTGAGACACCCCGAAAGGTTCAGGGCGTACAAGTTTATTTTTAAAATGATTAAGAACAGATCTAATTTTAGATAATGATTATTGCATCATCGGTTCCAACTTATGATCCTGTGCAAGGTCAGTGCGGCACTGGTGCTTTGTCGTGTTACTGCATATGAACGCGCCTTGAAGCTGTCTCACAGGTGACACCTGGTATTTGTAAAAACCCTATTCAAAGGCTATACAAAGAGAACGTGATCTCCATGTAGCAATAGAGCATTGAACTGGGTGCAGTTGTGTTACGGCATACAGATGCACTGAGCTACTGTCACAGAGCTGGTGCCTGGGATATATATTAAGTTGCGGTCTATGTTTATAAAGTGATTGCAGCGAATGCATAGGGCACACCCCTGTGTCTTATGAACTTAATACATTGCTCCTCGCAGCTCAGTTTACGTAACAGGGTCCAGTTTTTTAACTCTATCTGTGTATGTGTGTGGCTCTGGATATATATGTGTAGCTCAAAGTGTGTATGTGTGTGTGGCTCTGGGATGGTGTGTGTGTGGCTCTGGGGTGGTGTGTGTGTGGCTCTGGGGGGAGGTGTGTGTAGCTCTGGGAGGAGTGTGGCTCTGGGGGGGTGTGTGTGGCTCTAAGTGTGCATGTGTGACTAGGGAGTGCATAGTGACTAGGAAGTGCAGAGTGACTAGGGAGTGCAGAGTGACTAGGGAGTGCAGAGTGACTAGGGAGTGCAGAGTGACTAGGGAGTGCAGAGTGACTAGAGAGTGCAGAGTGCTAGACAGTGCAGAGTACTAGGGAGTGCAGAGTGCTAGGGAGTGACTAAGGAGTGCTAGGAAAAGACTAGAGAGTGCTAGGGAGTGCACAATGCTAAGAGGTGCGGAGTGACTAGGGAAGCTAGGGAGTGCTAGGGAGTGCACAGTGCTAGGGAGTGTAGAGTAACTAGGGAGTGCTATGGAGTTCTAGAGACTGCAGAGATTAAGCTAATAACAATGTAAGTGACAATGCCATTTATTTATCTGTTTTCAAAACCAACACATAAATAAAAATGTTGTCATTAACAATGCCAATAGCTCAAACTTTTCCAAAGGCGAAACCATTGCATTGAAAATGCTTGTTTCATTTTCTTTTGATATTCTTCTACTTTAGGTCTTATAACACTATCAATGTTTAACATTCTTTCACTTTTCTTTTGGAATTCCCTCAACCAAGCGGGACAAAGTCTTGAAGCAGGAGGACGTCCTCTTAAAAGTTCAAATGGAGAAACCCCAGAGACAGCATTGAGAGTACACCTGTAGGACCACAACATATCTTCAACAGCTCTCGCAATATCAAATTTATTTTGGATTCCCCATTGAATGCATTCCACCAATGTGCGATTCATTTTCTCCACCAAGCCATTGGCCTGTGGGTGATAAAGTGCTACACATCTATGTTTGATAGCATTATTTCCCAAAAAACTCTGCATTTCTGTAGATATAAATTGGACTCCATTGTCCGAAACTATTTCTCTAGGAAATCCTTCCCTAATAAATAGATTTTTCAAGAATGTAACTACGCTAAGCGTATTAGGCTCCTCCACAAACTTCACTTCCCACCATTTGCTATAGTAATCCACCACTACAATTGCAAATTTCATTTTCCTAGGCAGAGTACCAAATGGACCTATGAAATCTATAGCCAATTTTGACCAAACGGTACTTGGTAGATCGACAGGTTGCAATGGAGTTGCCTCTGTTTTTAAGCTTTTATCACTTGTTGCACAAACAACGCAATTTCGGACACAGGCGATGATTTCAGAGTCCATTTTAGGCCACCAGTAATTGTCTCTTATTTTCCTCTTGGTTATGGTCTGACCTAAATGGCCCTCATGCCCGTACACAATGATTCTATCTCTTAAAGAAACAGGAGGGATAAATTTGTCTCCACTCACTAACATTCCCTTATCCTCAATAGACAATTCATCAGCCACCTTGAAATAGGGTTGTAGGTTTTGGGGAAGTGTCTTCTCTTTAGGCCAACCTGACATAACATTCCCTCACACTTTTCTATTCACTGTCTTTTAAAGATTCAGAAAACCACTCCTTCTCGCTGAAAGAGGTATCATGGCAAATGTCAATGCTCGCAATCAAACAGTCTTCGTCATATTCATCATAATATTCTTGATTTTCAGTGTGATTAATTGGAGAGCGTGATAAGTAATCGGCCCTTATGTTCCTAACACCAGGTATGTATTCAATGGTGAAGTTGTACTGTAGCAACTTCGAACTCAACCGAGCTATTCTTGGGGTGTGATCTTTTATAGCAATTCCACTTAATATACTTACCAACGGCTTATGGTCAGTTTTAAGTACAAACTTCCTCCCCCAAATAAAACACTTGAATCTTTCCACAGCTCAGCAACAACTTAATAGTTCCTTTTCAATTACTGAAAAACATTTCTCATTGGGCTTCAATGATCTAGAAGCAAAACCAATAGTTGCTTCTTTCCCTTCTTTCAATTGTGTAATAGTGGCACCAAGACCCTCATTACTTGCGTCCACAGCGATTATACATTCTTCAGATGGTTCAAAGGGAGCAAGGACACCAGCAGATACTATCTCACTTTTTAAACTATCAAACTCTTTTTGGCACTTTTCATCCCACACAAATATTTTGTTCTTTTTTAACAATTCCCTAAGAGTCGCTTTTTTTGTTTAAAATTTTTTGATGAAATTTGAGTAAAACTTACAAAGAATTGAAAATGTTGCCATATTTTCTTTTGTTTTAGGTGTTGGAGCTTTACCAATGGCATCAATCAAACCTGGAATAGGTTCAACACCTTGTTTAGAAATTACAGGTCCCAAATACTCTATGGAATCCTTCGCAAAATCGCACTTTTTGCGATTTGCTACAACACCATACTTTTCCAATCTTTCTAGAACTTTCATCATACATTTGTCATGACTTGACTCATTTCCTCCTGCAACTAAAATATCGTCTTGATACGTTACCACTCCATCAATTCCTTCCAAAACATTTTCTAGAACCCTTTGGAACACGGATGCGGCTGATGATAAGCCAAAAGGCATCCTTTTAAATTGATAAGACCCCATTGGAGAGACAAACGCAGTGAGGTGTCTCGAGGATTCCTCAAGCATGACCTGATGATAGGCTGATGCTAGATCAATCTTTGAAAAAATACTTGAACCAGAAAATGTGTTGATGATGTCAACTATTCTAGGTAACGGGTGTGAATCAACCCAGATTACCTTGTTTAAACTTCTCAAGTCAATGTAGACTCTCAACTTCCCATTTTTTTTCTCGTGATAACCAATGGACTCAACCATAAAGACGATTCTATTGGTTCAATCACCCCATCATCGCACATCTTCTTAAGAATGTCTCCTAAATCTTTTCGTACACAAAGGGTACATTCCTAAGCTTGTGTTTAATTGGGACCACCCTATCCTGAACTTTTATTTTATGTTTAAAACCTTTTATTTTCCCAAGTTTGTCTTGAAACACCTTCGGAATTTTTTTACACCATTTACCTTCAATACTCCTATTGTCAATGGTCTCATTAAGTTCTTTACTACACTTGTCACTGTTCTCTTGTTTTCTTGTGCTGTCTCCATCTTCAGACTCATCAGTCACTAAGGATACTTGTACTTTTCTTCCTGGTCTAAGTGTCATTCCAAACAAGCCCTGGTGATACCATCCCAGTATGTTTAATCCCTTCTTTGCAACATAGACCTTCCCAAAAATCGTGCGCCCTTTAAACTTGAGCTCGCATTCAAAATAACCTGACAATTAAATTTTTCTCGAATCATAAGTGACTGGATTCCTGTCTGGTGGAAATAAACTCTGTTTCCCCCAAACCTCCTCAAACAATTCCTCCGTTATCATGGTCATTCTTGCTCCGGAATCTATAAGTAGTCTCAAGTCTTTTCCATCTGTTTCTATAATCTCATAAGGGTCTATACAATCTGACTCGTCATCTTGTACAACCACTATCATGTCTTTAATCCCCCTATAACAAGATCTCTCATCCTCTGAGTTGTCACTTTGGTCATCCTCCAATACAGAGTTTATTTTATCTTTTGGTGTTTGGCACACTTTAGCGAAGTGCCCAATTTTATTGCACACTTCACATTTTACACTCTTAGCAGGACATGGTCTATCATTTACACTGTCTTTCATTTCCACATCTAAAACAAATGTTTTTCTGAGCGAAAAAATTATTTTTGTTAAATGGGTAACTATTTCTATTATCTTTCTGTTTGTTAAACTTCTTTGGATTGTACTTATCTTTTGATTTCACATTCTCATTCACAACGGACACACTACTATTTTCACTTTTGACAAGTTCTTTTCGTGCCTTACGTGAAACTTCAATTCCCTTTACAATATCAATTGTTTCAGAAAGACTAGGATTTTTTAGAGTCAATAGTTTTTCTTGAACCTTACCATCATAACAACGTACCACAATTTGATCACGGATTAATTGGTCCGTGAAATTTTCAAATTCACATTCTGCCGCTAACATGCGTAAAGAGGCAACATAAGTAACAATAGATTCATCCTGAAACTGTTGTCTTGTGAAAAATGTATGCCTGTTGACAATTAAACTAGGTTCGACATCAAATTGTTTCTCAGGTTTTTTTACGGCCAATTCAAATTCATCTACATCTTCCTGATCTTGTGGGGTTATATAGGGAGGAAGATGTTCATATATGGATTGCCCCTCAAACCCTAGATTGTGCTCTAAAAGAAACCTTTTACGCTCTAAACGATATCTATTACCTCCAATTACCTCTAGATATTTGCTGAATGCCCTATACCAATTTCTCCATGGGACTGGGGGCTCACCTGGGGTTTGCAAAAATGGAGGAGGAGGAATGACATTCTGCATGGTTGCCATAACTTAAATGATCAAATAAAAAAATTCAATTTAATTCAAATATTAAAATATGTCCATATCAACATTAAACTAATAATGATATATGATGTATAGATGTGAATCCTGTAAAAAAAACAATTGTGTTATGGTTAAGCAAAATAAAACTCTTTTTCTTCCTCTTCTCCTTTTTAGGTCGAGGTAATATCCGGTCTGCCGAAGGCAGAACCGGAAGTACCAAGATTTAATGTTTCTTAGTGTGGACTATTTGTCCCGCCTCTGTTTTTGCCTCTCTCCCATTGGCTGGCTTCCTAAACGAAGGTCAGCCATTGGAGGAGAGAGCTGTCCCTCCGAATAGGCTCCGTCTTTTTCGGATTTGGGGGCGTAAGTTTTGCTGTTCTTTAGACAGTGACATCGTCTGTCACTCAGAAACAGAAAACCACGCCCCCATTCCGAAAAAAAGATGGAAGCTTGCGGCTGCCATTTTTTTGTCCCGAAGACGAGCTGCAGGAAGTCTCGCCCTCCGCCGCCGGCCCGAGGCAGGAGAAGTGCGTGCTGTTGCGGGGCTCCCCTGTGCTGAGGGAGCCCCGGAGAAGAAGTTGACCGGGAGCCTTGCGGCTCCACTCTGAAGGCGGCTGTAGGTGCAGGCGGGGCTCCGGTGTCGAGGAGAGCCCCGCAGCTGCAGGTGCGGAGGAGCAGAGTCTGCCGTCCCGCCTGACAGTCCGGAGAAGCAGGGAGACGCCGCAGAGAGCCAGCGCGACGTCGGAGCCTCCGCCCTTGAGCCCGGTGAGTGTGGACGGGAAGGGGAGAGCTCCAGGCCGGCCCGTAGCGCCTGAGAGGCTCTTAAAGGCCGCATTGGTTGTCTCGAGTCCACGAGGGACTCCAACGAAGCAGGAACCTTTGTTTTCAGAGCCCACGAGGCTCTGCCATCTCTGGGGGCACATTTGTTGTTGAGCCCAGAGAGGCTCCAGGTGGCACATTTGGAACTTCGAGTCCCCCCTGAGAGGGACTCCAACGCCGCCAATGGTTAGCCCCTTTGAATAGTGTCGGGCGGCTTCCATAACACTTGTGGAAGGAGGTACAGGCAATCTTCCACTACTCTCACTGGGGAGAGGGGGGGTTGGTTGAGATGTGCTGGGGGAAGAGGCTTTTCCTACGTCAGGGGTAGCAGGAGGACTTCCATACGCAGCTCCTGTGGCTGATCCAAAGATTCATTTCCGCTCTGTGTGTGGTTCATTCTTGGGTGGGGGACATGCTGCAATTACATCTTCAGGCCCCCATCCTTCCTTGATTGCTACGTGGCACAAAAGCCTTCCCCCACATGGGGCTTGGCAGGGGCATTTTGCAGCTCCCACCTTAGACCCCTCTGTGGTTCAGGGTTGTCGTGTGGTACCTGTGTATGTGGTGCAGTGTTGCCGTGTGCTACCCGAGCGTGTGGTTCAGTGTTGGTACATTTATTGTCTTACATCTCTGGTTCCTTCTACACTACCCCCATTTCCCAGGAGTCTTACCGGGTACCTGTGTCTGGCTGGTTCAAACAGCTAGGCCTACAGACATCTGATTGCTAATGGCGTATACCCTCGTCCCTGGCTTCTTAGCATCTTCCCAGGTTTACTCGTGCTAACTGGGTTTCGCCCTTTAAAGCCTTGATTGCTGGTTAAATACTTTCTTGATATATTATAGGTTTTTTCACCTTCCCAATGTCCTCCTGCCGTCCTAGTTTCATCTCTGGGATTCTTTAATCGCTAGGCAGTGACATTTCGGTGGCACGGAGGCAGAGGTGCACTATTGACTGTTTCATTGAAGCACAGGCGCGTAATTGTACCGCATAGAGCTAGAGGCCAGAAGCCTTTGTGTTAAAAATGCTTGTGCTAGCAACTCCTGATACTAATGCTAAGAAGTTATTTTCTCCTAAACACCTGCAGTGTTGTGCTATTGCAACATACCTGTTCACATGTTGTCACGATATGGCAGTGTGTGTCAGCCAGTGTTATTTAGTCCCTTGCACTGCTAGTACAACAACATTTACCAAGTACACTGCCCCCTGAAATGTCAGTGTTTTTATCCGTATGGGAGACAAGTAGTTGCATTGGTAAGATGCAGTGAAAAAGGAATATAATAGAGCCCAGGAAGAGATTTGGTATTAAAATCCTTACTGATTAACACCCTTTATTTGGTCTTTAGGTTTTGCCTGGGGCACGGAGCTTTAGCTCCGCCCCCAGGAGAAATCTTTAGTTTTCAGTATGGGGGACTTGAATCCGCCCTCTATTCCATTGGCTAGCTCCATAAATGGAGGCTAGCCATTGGAACATAGATCTGTCCGTCAAGGCCGGACCAGATTCGGGGGTGTTCCCGCGATTTTTTCCCTCTCCGCCCCTCTGTGCGCGTCATCTCGGCAGTGGGCGTCTTCTTTTTTTTTTTTTCTGTCAGGGTGTGCTTTCTCATTCCGCCGAAGATGGCGCCGGGGCCCGTCGACCACTGTTTCTCCTGCTCAATGCTCAGGTAAGCAGCATGTTTTTATACCGTTCCCCCCTCCCGCTCTCCGTGTGCCCGTTCCCGCCCCTGCCCCTCCCCCCTCCCGCTCTCCGTGTGCCCGTTCCCGCCCCTGCCCCCCCTCCCGCTATCTGTGTGCCCGTTCCCGCTTTCAAATGCTTGTTTTTTTTAGGTACGGCGTTGGGCAGTGTACCAATTTCCACTGCTCTGCATTTTGTACTGAGTCCCACTCCGCTGCCGGCACTGAGCCTCATCTGGACGTGGGCTTTACTGCTGTAGTCCTTGATCGTCGCGGTTGTTTGGCTCGGCTTGGCAGTAAGTGCAGCCTGTTCTTTCCTTTCCTTTCAAGCACCGCTTGGGTTTCACTGGAGGCTGGCAGATGACTGCGCGGATTAATGGGCCTCTGATGAGTCAGTGCTGCCTTTACCCATGTGCTGACCTTTTGGTGATTGCTGAACTATCATTTACATGGTCAGCTGCGTTCAGCCTTCGCTCTACACCCCCAGATCTATTAATCTGTGTGAAGTGTAAACTAGATCAGAACTGAAACAGTAAGCGAGGCTTTGGTAAGAAAGTGAAATATATGCCCACTTTTACTTTTTATTTCAGGGAACAAGATTACTAACAGCGAAGGCTGAAAGTAGTATAGGTTGTACACTACTATGTAGACAGCCAAGACGGTTTTTTGAACAGTTTTCTTTTTTTGGGCGGGAGTGCTTGGACGGGGGTGGTTATGGGGTCATGAGCATCATCAGAGGTAACACTGTAGGCATATGAAGGTGCTCTATGAGGGGCATGTGAAAATGGTGATGCAGGGGGAGAAGGCATAACAAAAGGTGCAATGGCGGTGTTCTTTAAATCTTCTAAGTAGATACGAAGACCACCGTTGCCTAGCACAGATGTTGGAATGTTCAGTTCTGCTAGACTCTGCATGAAGACATCCCATCCGACAGGCACTTTATTATTGGCGAAAGAGTGTGTTTGGGTTGCGCCTCTGATCAAATCGTGTAGGTTTGAACCGCGTATAACATGGCCTTTATAAAGAAGTTCCCCCTTATCATTCCAGAAAGCAATGTCTTTATTTTGATTAATTTTATTAAGAAGTAATTCGGCTTTCTTTTAGTGCCGGGGGTTAACATTGTTAATAACTTCATTAACTAAATTAAAGGCTGGCGATTCAGGTTCTCTTGACGGTAGAAACCGGGGGCTCATGACTTTCAGGCATGAATAAAGTCAGGCCCTCTTTTTCCATTTTACCATGATGGTCAAAGTTCAGGTACTTTTGAAGGATGGCGGTATAAAGCTTGGCCTTTTCGTGCACCGGTAAATCGCTACGCTGAAGAATTTCACTCATCTCGACGTCCAACAGATCGGTGGCTGATTTTCTAATATCAGTATCAGCGCTTGGGGGACTTCGCATTTTGTCTAGCTGATGTTTAGGCACGAGATACATTTTTTCAAAGTGAGCCATCACCGGCGGCGCAGCAGTCCTGAGAGAAGCGGAATAGCAATGCCTAGCAGCGACCCTATGAAGCCCCCAGACTGCTTGACAAGACTTTTTTTTAGTTTTAATAGAGATCCTTTTATTGCTCAGTTTTTTAACAAGATTACTTTTCTTTTTAAGCACTCGGTGCTGCTGAGGACTCAGAGGGACATTGCCCTTCAAGGTTTTTAGGGCTATCTCCGAAATTGCTGCTACTAAATCGTCAGACGCCGAGCATAGAAGAGCTTTCCTTCGTTGCGGTGATGATGAGACCAACAGCCTTAAAAGAGCTAGATTGCGCGCTATCCGGCAATCTCCGACATGGTCGTGAGATTGTCGACGCTGTAAACTGGGGCGATGCTTTCTATTTGTCTTCTTTTTATAGACGGGTTGGACTTTTTTAGAGTATAAGCAACGGGGAGATCCAGTGGGAAAAGCCCGGTCCTTAATCTGTAATCCTCCGGCGTGCCTGGGTTTAAATCTACAAAAAGATGCCCATAGGGGCTCTGAGTGGCATCCTCAAAGGCTTCTAGAAAGAAATTAGAGCGACCCGGGTACATCTGTCTGGCTAGAGTAGTTATTTGAAGCTTGTCTCTGGTGTTTTTGAAAAGCACCATGTACTTGGTGTTCAGAGCGATGGTCCGCGAGCTCTTACCTTGGCAGAACATACTGGGTAAAAGCTTTTTCAATTTCATCGCTGGCGCAAGCAGAGGCCATTAGATCATCTACAAGTAACATATTAACGCTAGAGGGTGGAAATAAAATATCATCATTTAATGTGTCGGGGAGCCCCTCGACAAATTTGAGGTGCGGAAGCTTTTGCGAGAGTTCTTAATAGAGCCGCTGCCAACAGGAATAGGCCCACACTACGTTGGTGGGTGGCTGTGTCATCATTTGATACGCATTCTCCAAAAGTTTTTTTACAAAATAACTTTTACCAGAATTGGATGGACCTGCGAGGATGCATGAGAATGGATGTTGTAATCTAATATCCATACTTTAATCAACTTTTAATAAACTTTACACACCAATGCCGAAAGCCTTTTTTCTCGCTAGACCGTTTTTACACTGAGACAGGATGACTCTTAAAAGCCGTAGGGCAGGGTTTTATAGTCATCTTTAAGAACGCGCTTATCATATACAACCTTCAACATTTTACGAAGAGGTCGGGTCTCGATATCCCAACGTTTTTTAATTCTTACAATGCTGGGGTGTTGCACAACTAAGCTCTCGGCTTCTGGAACACATTCACCTCGTTCTTTGTGCTTAGCATATTGAGTTACCAGCTCTTTTAAGTTTTGAAAATTTACTTTTTCTCGGTTCTGAACATTGAGGGTGATCCCTTTCACCTTCAAGCAGATTTTACCGCCTGATAAGCGGTACCCATAAGTTTTGGGTCCGGCGGAAACGTACTCAGTGACGTGTTCATCGGCAGGTGTTTCGCTAGTGAGTTCCCCAAGATAGTCACCCAACGGAGGGTTAACATCACCCTCATTGCTCACGAAAATCACAGAGTCTGTGTCATGGTAAAGACAACGGTTTTGCAGCAACTCCAGGAGCTTATACAACTCTAATCTAGCATAAGCGGTGGTGAAACTGGCGATAAAAATGTTGGCATTGCACGAAGGCGGGTAATGTTCTTTGGTATACCGCCAACACACACAAGCGGTATCATCATCTATGAACTTGCAAGATGACACTTCGCGGTAGGTAGTAAAATAGTACTCGTCAAATTCATCCAGCTCAGTCACTAGGGTAGTTTCTGAACGGTCTTCTCTCTGACCCAGTTTTCCCCATAGAGAATTGAAAAACAGTTTAGCAATCTGTCTTTTTGTGGGGTTCACTCGGATTTTATTAGAGCGCAAACGAATGCCCTCTTTCTGAAAATATTCCCTTCGGTACTTCTGTTTCTCCTCATTATCGGTACACCACTGGGGGTAACCCGAAGCTTCTTGCTTGTCTCTAAGGTGCAAATTGATGTAGTCGGTGAACAGATCATGAGAAACATTTTCAAAATGCCATATCTCATAAATTCGATCTATCACATAGCCTTTTTTCAGTGCTACATTCACTTCTACAGTGCACCAGGTGCCGGTCAGAGCGCGTTCAGCATCAGAGTGACCACACCGGGAGGTCTGTCTGGCTTCTGTGCAGGAGCGGCACAGGGTAAATAGTAGTTTGCCCTCAAATCTGTAAGGAAGCACCGGGAAAAAAAGTCCTCTAGGCGGTTGAATTCTACATTTGATTAGACCAAAATACCTTTGGGGGGTCTCCAAAATCTTTATAAAGGATCTTAGGATGTCCTATTGGGTAGACTTTTGTCTTGTTTACAAATGGGTATAGGCTGGTAAAATCATAGTAAAAAATCTTTTCATCATCAGAGACCTTTCGGTAAAGAGTAACTGTGTTCGTTCGCCCTCCGTAGAGAGACTCACGCTGTTTCAAGGGCTCGGGTAAGTCACGATCCTTAATAAAAGTCTGCAGCTCTAGATTACATGTTAACTGATCTCGCTACGGGTATTCCCAAATACTTCTCACGTTGAAGCCGCGTCTTTTTAAAAACTCCTGTTTAATAGTTGTGCGGTTAAGCAACTGACCGTATGTACAACCTGTCATCTTGTTAAAATCGTTTCCTGCATAGCAAATTGGGCAGCCATGAAAAAAACATCCATTAAATTCAAAGGCTGTAGGGGCCCCGTCAATATTGGCATAACCATCTAAAAAATAGGACCCAATTTTAAGTTCCCCGCCTCTCAATGCGTGACGGATGGTGATTTTTTCACTGTATTCCATATACATCAACCACTGAATAGCCGGTGTTGAGAATCTCTTTTGCTGTCTGTGATAATTATCACGAGGTAGCAACGCTAATGTGTAAGGTTTTAAAAAACAAAATCTGAACATGGCCAAACAGACTGAAGCCAAAGTGATGTACTGAAAGGGATCAATGAAGTCCTCATAGGCATACTCGTTGGGCTGACCAGGGTTCACCAAGATTTGTTTCCTAGACATATCTATGACACCTTCTCTAAAGCGGATACAGGCCTCTCTTAAAATGTTCACATCTTGTTGACAGTAATGAGACAGCTCCTTCTGGAAATCAAATAACTGATCTTTGTTTGATTCATACCAGGACAGGAATTCTGTTTTTTCAGATGGTGACATATAGTTTACACCATAAAATTCTTCTGAGGGCATAGCACCGACGTAGTTTTGGTTCTGCAAAGTGTTAAAGTAATGTGGGAAATTACCTTTGGACTCTTGGAACCCATTAGCCTGAGGAAGTTTACTGAGTTTCATGGGAAGGAAGTTTATAGAGTCTATAAACCTGATATTGAGTACTTTTGTTGTAACGCACATGAGTTTTCCACCCTGAGTGATCAGTGACATTGCCACCTTTTTAAGCACTAAAGCTTTTACTACAAAATAACAGTCATATCCTTTAGAGAAATGTGCGAGAAAACCATAGTTTTTAAAGCGGGGTGTAATAAATGTGTTGATAAAATCATTGACGCATGTAGGACCTGAAAACTCCCAAGTTGGCTCACCATAAATATGTCTGGCGAAAATATAATTTGGCTCATGAATGATATTTTCCTGACGGCACTCCATATCGTAGAATATATAATCATTTGTTTTGGTTGGTGGTTTGAGTCTACTCATAAAGCAGAGATGGGAATCAAATGAAAACACCCGGGCTTTACAGACACCGCATTCAAGGCCTTCACATTCATGACTTTCAGGGCCATAGAGACCGCACGAATCACACGACTTTTTGCTGAGACAGTTCACTTTCCCTGCCGCGGCTAATGCCCGATGACGCTCTAAACACGCCGTAGAACGACAATATAGTCGACATTGCGGACACCTTTGGAGATCATTGGCTAGGTCCTGGCAATCGTTCGTAACGCATGCTTTGCAGAAGTCTGCGCACAAGTGATTGTATTTGTGGGTATAGGCCGAATGGCAATATTCACAGTAATACCTAGCGCCGAGATTTTTTTTATATCTTTCACACCGTAAAAATGGTTTTCATGTAAAAGAACAAACAGAATTTTAGATTTGGTGGCGGTTCCGCTGGTGAAATAAAGCCAGCCACCTTCGTGGTATAATACTTTAATCGTCACACCCAAGTAATTTTCAAATGATTCTATGTCTCGCAAAGAGACATCCGTATCTGGGGGGATATTTAGGTCATCATGCATTAACTGAGCCTGCTCCGTCAATGTTCTATCCGTAGAGCTCCCATAATCCAATAACCCGGCCAAACACCCAGCCAGGCACAAATTTCCAGATGTGTTGTTTAAATCAAGCAACCAGCGCCGTTTCTTTTGAATGATCTTACTAAACAATACAGAATTCAGACCCCGCCTGGCACCTCCGCCCCTACTTTTTTATCACAGTCACAACAAGTGTTAAACTTTGTGACCCCAGAATCTCAGCATTGCTATTCATCATGTCAACAATTTTGTTTAAGAAATCTGAGGCATCTAGGTCATGATGTGGTAGTCTTCGAGTGTAAAAAGAGTTAGCCCGACCGCCGCCGCTCAAGTGAATTTGTACATAATCGTTGGGGCCGATGTCAGGGGCCATTTGGTCGAGCAGTTGTTGGATAGAGTTAATAACAGCTTCTAGGGCTAGTCTACTAGAATCTATGAGGTTTAGGTTGACAAAACGAAATTCTCTATAAAATTCAATAGCTCTACATTTTTTGATAACTCTTTGATATTGGCGCACGCTTTCTAAAAACACCGGCGCTGGGGTGTTACCGGCGCTGGAATTATCGCGAGTGTCGGCGGCTCTCTAAAGCGGCTGCTCTAACTGCGTGGGGCTAGGTGGTAAATAGCCGTCATGGGTTTAAATATTACGGCGTATATTTCTCAAATGGTTTTTGGCTCTTTTTAGGTTTTTGGCTAAACGATTTCTGACTACTTTAGCGGCTAACCATTTCTCTTAACGTTTGGCGCTTGCAGTTTCAGACCTTCTTGGCGACCTATGCTTTTTGGGTGGCATTTTCAGTTCCCCGAGTCCAGACTCAAGGAGTCAAGGTCAGCTTGGGCTTCAGCTAAAATAGTAGCGAGTGCGGAGTGTGTATTTTGGACCACCTCCTCTACAGCTAGTTTGACATCCGTTATACCCCCGATGTGTTCTGAAGCGCCCTGTGCACGTAGAACATTAAAAATGGATGAACTGACCGGTGCAGAGTTCAAGCCTAATCCCTCAATGGTATTAATTACGGGGAAAACGGCATAAATCGCCTGAAGTACAGCTGCTCTGGTGGGGAGTGAAGTTTTAACAGCCGCAGCAGCAACCCCGCTACGAGGGTCGAGTGATGTCTTTAACTCATTGTTAAGTGATTTTTTGACACTCAGGACAGCGTCTATGGCGCCTGAGGAGACAGAGGATTCAAGCTGATTTTGAGCAGTTACTAAAGTAGCTGAAATTGATTTCTGAAAATGATGTTGTATACGTACAATGCCTGCTTTGATGCTTTCAATGGCTTGTATCTGAGCTACGGTATCACGATTACTTACAGCGAAAATAATAGCTTCGCAGATAGGTGCCCTGTTCAGAGTGCTTCTCCTGAGGTTGGTAATTAAAGGTAAAATATCGTGGCATGCTGATGTTGCGGATGTAATGTTTAGGGCTGATGTGTGAGCATGTCTAGGAGCTTGTAGCTCGGATGTGGATTCACAGGATGCTGCGCCGCAGGTGGCTGTTTCAGTATTTAAATTATGGTAAATAGCACCAGGGTCAACCCTTACCGGGGGGCTGCGGATGCCTGGTCCGCCTACGGTAACATCTGTGTGACAAACCCCTTGTGAGTGTGGGTTCTTGGGGCGTTCGCCGTGTACACCAGGCCCTGCTTTTGATTTGTTTTGTTGAACAGGTACATTTTCAATTCCCCCCCAACTTGCATCATCGTCATCCAGCGAAATGATATCTAGTTCAGCGTGGGGGGTAACTCCATTTGATGGGTGTTTGTGTGAGTTCTTTGTTGGTTGAGAGTGAGACTTGGGGGTAGCAGTAGGTGGGGGGTGCACTAATACAGGCGTTGCGCTGCAAGGGTGCGATGTGACACTTAGAATCTGTTCTGAAATTCGCCGGGGAGAACACAACCAGGGTTAGGAGTGTTTAAATTTAAAACCTGAAACGTCTGTAGGGTTGCAGAATTGTTATCTGTAGCATCTGCTTGCCTATCGCGCTTTTGAACACCCTTTTCTTTACAGACAGAGCGTCTCTTTCTCAAACCACCATTTACAGACACAGGTGGAAACTTATGAAATGCAGGCACCCCAACAGCACTACCCCCAACATTCCCCGGCTGTGTTTGCTGTACACAGCTCTGCCGCGCTTCTTTGCCCTTCTGACCTTTGCTTTTCAGATCACCAGCAGCCAGCCTTGAACTCCTCTGTACACCTTGTCGTCGTGTACTTGAATGCGTCAGGCGTCGGTTGGTGTTTGATGTAAGCATGAGCGGATTTTGCGGATTGGCAATCCGCGAATTTTGCGGATTTGCGGATTCGCAATCCGCAAAATCCGCGAATTCCCGCGAATTTGCGGATTTTTTTTTTTTTTGTGTTCGCCCGTGTTTCTGCCAGTTCGCGAGGGTTTTTACAATTTCGCAATTTGCGAACTTACCTGTCGGGTCGCAAGTTTTGCGAACTTGTTGTTTCTACGTGTCCAGCCTGTTTGGGACACTCTTCTTCATCACTGCCACTCTCTGTCACCACTGCCACTCTCTGACTACTCATGCCACCCTCTGGCCCACCCATGCCACCCTCTGTTTCATCACTACACCCTCTGGTTGTCCAGTGTACATTATTTTCGGCAAAGCAAAGCACACCTTCCCTGCCTCAAGTGACCTGAATTAATTTGGGGCTGATTAATGTGTCACAGAATATTTTTTTAGCTGGCACCTGCTTCCTTAGTGCGCCCTGATTAGTGATCTTTTGCACTTGCTAAGTGCTTTCATTGTTGCAAAATTAGTTACAACACCTGCCCTGCCCCAACTGACAATAATGAATTAGGGGCTGATTAATGGATTTTAACTTCCAGCCTGGCTCCTGCTTGTCTCCCTTAGCTGTAATTCAGGACCTTTGTGGCATATGTGTAACTATTCTGAGGTTCAGAGCAGGGTCACATAATAGTTTCAACTGGCAACTGAACTCTGGAGGGGCCCCTCAGGAAGCCCTACAGGAAATGGCTACTAATGATGTGCCTGAACTTTTGAACCTGGTAAGTAGTTACTTTCAGTTTTGCCAAGATCGTATTTCTGCAATTTCGCACTTATTCGCGGGGCGCGAACTCACGCTAACAGTGCGAGCAGTGCGAGCAAAATCCGCTGCTCGCGGATTTGCGGATTTTGCGGGAAATTCGCAAATCTCGCGGATTGCGGATTTCCCGAAAATCCGCAAAATCCGCGAGCGGAACGGATTTTCCGCCCACGCCTAGTTTGATGCAGCCTCAGCGTTATCTAAGTAAGAGCAAAAACACAATTTTAATTCAAGCAATGAACAGTCTGAAGAGTCCTCAATTGTCATCGGCGCTAAAACTAGTTACTTTGAGTGTAAAAAATGCACACACACACACACCACGCAACACTCACCACACACCACTCACCACTCACCACGCACCACACACTACACACTACACACCACACACTACACACTACACACCACACACTACACACTACACACCGCGGTGTAATACTGCTAGAAAAGTGAATTAATTCTCACCATCCTGTGTACTGAAGACGCAAATTTGACTGGATGCAATAGGGTTAGGGCCTTCAAGCGCTGTGTTGAATAAAAATGATTCAGCAGCTTCTGCTACGGCCTGCGAATACAAAATGCAAACAGTTGTAACACATTTCCTATATTGGTTTAAATTAAATTAATTGAAAAAGCACGGCTATACATAATTACGCGCTCATGCAAACACAGCGGCTGAAAGAATTCCTGACCTCCGTTGTCAAATTAACCGCTTTTCAAGCCCCAGCTTGACCCACAGGCTTGTCCAAGGATATACAGCGACATTATTTAAGACCCCTGGAGTTATTAAATGATGACTGGTAAAAACAAGTAGGCGGACTAGGCATCGACTTAAAAACACGGATCAATGTGCAGTCGGTCTTTGAGTGTGGGCTATTGCTAATTTTAAACATATCATGTTGCATCATTTTTCCTACAGTTTAAAACTCCTGCTCATGTAACATTACTAAAAAAACATTTGACGGTGAAGCAAAAGACTTAATTAGAGCCGCATGTTAGCCACATTGTTAGTGTCATTGTCTCATTCGTCTTACTTTGGCTGGTAAAGTTGACCTTCCTGATTAAAAAGCATTTAAACTTTGAGAGAGAATCCTATTAGACGCGCATATTCAAAGGCGCTAGAGGATTATAAAAAAAACGACAAAACACTTCTTACCAGCAATTCTTGTTCCTCAGACATGATGTTCATAAATGACAGCTGTGCTCAGTCGGCGAGCGCTGAAATCTTTCAGTGTTTTCAGCTTTTTTCAAGCGCCTGATGTGGTGGTGAATGCAGGAGTCACCGGCGGCGTCCGTTGGAGCGTCGTAGCTTTTCTGAGAGCTCCAGCCAGAATGTTCTCAAAGACCTCACGTTTTATATCTAAAAACGGTCAGTTTCCCGCCTCAATTCACAATACTACATGTGTCTTCAAGTGTTACGAATTAAATGGTACATGCCTCTAGCACTCTAGACCCCTATATGGACAACATCCTTTCTAAACATTTCTGAATGATATAAACAGCTGTGCATTAACACGACCACGCAGCGCTGAAAAAAAGTCAGACCCTTACATGAAGTTACACTTTTTTATTTCATCATTTCATTTTTTTTTTATTCATTTTTTTGCAGCCCCTGACGCTAGGCCCCATATCTGAACAATATCCTCTATAACAATTTCTGAATGCATATAAAAAGCTGCACGTTGACAGCTGTTAGAAACAGAAAAAAAGTCAGACCCTTACGTGAATTGTTTTTATTCATTTTTTTTTTGCAGCCCCTGACTGTAGCCCCATATCTGAACAATAGCCTCTATAAGTATTTCTGAATGATATGAACAGCTGCGTATTAAAACGACCAAGCTGCGCTGAAAAAAAGTCAGACCCTTACATGAAGTTACACTTTTTTTTCATTTCATTATTTCATTTTTTTAAAATTCATTTTTTCAATCCCCTGACTCAAGACCGCATATCTGAACAATATCCTCTATAAGTATTTCTGAATGCATATAAACAGCTGCGCATTAACACGACCACGCAGTGCTGAAAAAAAGTCAGACCCTTATGTGCAGTTAGACCATTTTTTTCATTCATCATTTCATTTTTTTTTCAAATTCATTTTTTTGCATCCCCTGACGCTAGGCCCCATATCTGAACAATATCCTCTATAAGTATTTCTGAATGATATGAACAGCTGCGCATTAACACGACCACGCGGTGCTGAAAAAAAAGTCAAATCGACACAAAAAGTTAAAGCCATTTTTCATGCATTTTATTTAGATAAAATTATATCATAGGGTAAAATGTTTGGTACAGATTCACTTTAAAAAAAGACCTTGCAGAGGCCTGCTAGTTATCATAAATACAGTGAACACGTTTATTATGAGTGAATGAAATACAATTTTGCAATGGTATCTTATTTACACAGCCTCTTTTCAATCTGCGTAATTCTCTCAGCACAAACCTTGTTACAAGAGCATCATTTGCGTTTAAATCTGCTGAATACATTTTTAAAATGCTTTCAAAGTCTACACCGCAGCATCTATGATATAAATAAAACAAACAATGTGCCCCACGGGTGAATGAAGAGTCGTCCTGAATCTGATTATCACTAAATATTATGCGGTCTGCAGAGTTTCTTTTTAAAAATGTCCATATGGTATCGGGGTACAAATAACTGTTTGGCGGCATTCCGTAGGAGTCAAAAAACTCAAAGTCCTTATCCGTAAGAAATATTGCTAACCAGTGCCGACCCCTTTGATCTTTACCATCTGTATTGACTATTAAATGAAGCGGTCGTTGATGTTTACTCAGATACAGCGGTAGAGTGTCAGCTGCAAATACACCTAAAAAGGAATGTTTAGCAGTCTTGTCTTTGGCAAGAAAACGTTCCAGTTGCGACGTATTCATCATCACATATAGTCAATTAATACCTCTCTCCTATGATTGATCTGTATAACATTCTGAAACATGACGTAAATCAGGAGGTTTATGGTAGACGGCAAAGCGGCGCTAAAGAGGAGCTCCAGACGTACGTTGCCTGATTTTTGTATAGAAAAATGGCCGCCTCCAGCGTCGTTGTCGGGGCTTAGATCGAAAGCCAACATAGAATAACCTTTAGTGTACTCTGTGCGGTCCACAAAGAAGGGACGGTCCGACGCACACTTCCCGGCAACCTGCAGCACTGCCAAATATTCTCTAGCCACACCCCCAGTTTCAAACAAAGGCATGTATGGTTTTGCAGGTATAACTTGACCGTCTACAGAAAGACTGCTGTGAGATATATTATAATGCTTAAAATTAAAAGGGTTTTTTCCATATTCACCGCTAAATGCCACGTAATCGACCAGCGTTACAATTAGAGCTCTTGGCAAAAATCCGAAGAAAATATTCTCGGTATTCGATAATAGAGCTCCAGCCGGGATGCTGAACACTTTAAGCTCCACTCTTTCAGTGGGGTACTTGGCATTACTGGTTAACAGAGTCTCGGCGTGAGCTAAACGCACCACAGGGCTCACTTTGACGCATTTCACAAAAAGCGACGCTGCTAAGATATGCACTTTGTAATTTTCAGCGTCTCCGCTCATTAAGCAAAAAGTGTCTTTATTTCGAATAAGTTTAATCTTCAAATCTAGACCGTTAAGCATTAATTTGTCTTGGAAAAACAAATCGCTATGTAATTGGCCAATAAGTTCCACTTTTCGACTTCGGGCTGTAAAGCTAGCTCTACTCTTAAACCCGGCGTTAGCGCCATTTAAAGTCGTGTCCTCGTGCTCTCCGGCGGTGTCTTTGTAGAAGAGACCTTCTGAAAGTTGGCGTTTCAAAGCAGGGTCCCCATAGTTAAGTACGGTGTCTAAATAAGCCCTGTACGGGTATGAGTTGTTTGAGTGACTGATGAGTCGGTCGCCGAGGCTCACATCCAGCTGATTAAAGAGTGATGCTATGGGGTATGGAGAAAATGCCACACGTGCAGCGGCGTCCAGATCAGCACCGTCGGCGTTAGTAATTTTGCAAGCAAGATAAAGCAGCGTGGCTGAAAGGTCCAGGTAGTCATCCGACCGTGCTATAAAGAACTCCAAGGGGGCTGTGTCTGACAGGGCCGAAAGTGGCGGTACTTCGACGTATAGAGAACTTTCAATGCTGGTTTGTGTTTGTGGTACCTGGAATAGGTCAAACTCGGACTTTGCGCATTCCTGGGAACCACAGGGGACGGAGGCCATGGTCAGCTTTTAAAATATGTTGCCCTTGGAGACTCGTTTTTTTCCGCGTCTACTCCTGGTCTTAAGAGATCTCTTTTGAGCCGGTCGGCGGCGCTTCACAACGCTTTGAAGGGCCGCTGGCGGTCCCCTTAGTGACACCCCCCTTTTTCTCTTCCTGCTTCTTTGAAGATAGATTAAACCCGAACCTTCTTGACCCGTTTTGTTGAACTTTTTCATCACCGCACCAGAAACGCGCCCTACAACGTCTCGAGCGATATTTGATGCCGCAGTTTTCACATGCGGCTTTGCCAGTTGGAATCCTCTTCTTAAAAGCGTCACAGCTTTTCTGAAAAGACTTCCAAAAGACGCCAACACCCGCCCCATACATAATTGGAGCCCCGTGGAACCCAGGGAGCCCCGAGCCGGCTTGCGCTCTATAGTAATCCCTATAGATCGACGCATCGCCGTAATTTTCAGGTAAAATCATTAGTCTAGTACACTTCACCACGTCGCGGTCGGAAATGAAGCTTCGCTATGACTTTACCCACTTTAAATCTTATATTGGTGTTCAAATCGTCCTTCAGTTCCAAAGTTGTCGTGTGAAAATGTTTTTTGCTGACCGCAACATAGTCTCTTTTGGTGTAAATGATGTTTATCATGCTATAATTTCGGCCTGTGATTTCCACGCAGCGAAGAAGCGGTACGTAGCTATCCCCCACTCTCTGATGCTCTATCACGTCGCAGTAAACAAACATCGTGTAAAACCCTCCGTGTACATCCGTGAAGGCTCCGTCTGCTGCTGGTGAGTGGTGAACGTTAGGCTTCAGCCCCAGCACTCGTCCCACTTTTTCACGCACCAAAATACCGTAGTCTTGCACATTCTTGAACTGTACTTTTCTAAGTCGCGGCTCATACGTTAATCTAAAGTCTATAAGTTCTGGTATGTTAACAATAGATTTATTCATTACGTCTACAATGTCTTGTATCTTGTCATAGTACCCCGGTGGGAAAGAAAGTTCATGCGCGCTTTCCTTCTTGCGTACCAGTGTAAATCTAACATCCTCATTTTCAAAAGTATCCCACGTGTGCGGGTATTGAATTTCTTTTAGGGCCACCTCCCAGTCGCCTTGTAGATGTATAGGTTTTGCTAGTTTCACTGTAAAATTTGAAATTTTGTTATTAGGGAAAGTGTCCAGTGAAGCGTTACTCGGGAGCGTCAGATAAAAAGGTCCGACCTCCATGGCTCTTCCAAGGTACCTAAATGCTTAAACCTGCTGCTGTAGACTTTGTATATCCTTTAATTCGCTCTCAGAAACCCAACTATTACATTTATCAGGCCACCCCCTCCATTTAACTAAGCACTGTCTTCTGGCGCCGTTCCCCTTCTTCGCCAAAACGTTCTCAATACGGTACACTCTGTCTTGGTCCTTTTTTATTTTTTGTAACTCTTCTTTGTAAAAACATCCTACGACATCCTCCCCTGCGTAATCTTTTAAGTTGAAAACTGTAATGCCTGAATGCTCGGAAATCTTGTCTATCACAAAGATCTCATGTGTAAAAGTCTGCTCATAACCCTTTTAAAATACTCCCTTGCATCTAGATACACTAACATTATCACCTTTTTTGAACGTGCTTTTTAGGTCGAGCCTGGGAATACGCATCCGAAGGATGCGGTCCAGGTGGAGAACTATAGCTAGCTGACTCGGGGGAATGAAGGACAAGAAACTGTCACGCGCTTCTCTCCGGCTGGATTCAGCTGCGTGCACGCGCACCCACACTCACGCATGCGCACATCACAGCCACACGCATACACAGGCACACCCCCCCCCGCACCTACACACACACTAGCGCACCTACACGCACACACAAAGACCACACACACCAGCGCACCTACACACACGCACGCACACATACAAAGACCCCCCTCCCCCGCCGCCGCCGCCATCGTACACATACACACACACACACCAGCACCGTAGCTCACGGGAGCCCCGGGCCGCGGGAGGACTCGGCTTCTTTGCTCCATCCCGGCGGGCAGCCAATCATAGCCCAGCAGCAGGCGGGACTTCCTTCTTTCTTCTGGCCCGGCATACGTCTTCTCTCCCGTTGCCTGGCTTCCTGTCTCAGGGGTCCGCCAATGGCAGCGCGGCCCCGAGCAGGGAGGTGGGCACAGCGTTTTCCTCTGGAATCCCGGGCCCGTCGGCGGTGATATTTTTAAAGTCACTACCCAGCCAGATGCTGCCTTGTTAATTCCATGGCATGAAATTCACCTCATGTCATGGCAGGCAGTGCTCCTTAGGTTTTCTAACTTGCTGTTCCTCACGCACAGTCCCAAGCATCATCCCAGGCTGCTATGGCATAAGTGTCACTTTGGTGCAATAGCACTTAGTTCCCTCACGTGCCGCCATGTGCACTGCTCTTCAGGTACAGTGCCATGCAGTTCTGTAGAATTATTACCACTTGGATGGCATGTCATGCTGTGGCTTTTGTGGTTTGGAGCAGTCCCTCCTTGGATTCTCAGGTGTTCAGTGCTTGGCAACAACGGAATGCATTGGCTGGTAGGTACTTTGTCATGCAGTTGCTGTTTTGGGAGACTATGTTGGGCAGCTGCAAGCTCCATTTCGTGGATGCGGATGCAGATAGGTGAAAGGGGTGGTGGTTGCAGGCAACACACAATATATTTGGGACATGAGCAGCTAAAGACTGTAGTGGTGGTTGGAATTAATCCTCTGTGGACATGGGTTATTACTGACTGAGAAAGAGGAGTAAATAATTAATTGCTCTTGGGTGAAAATCAGATTTATTATGCACTAAGAAGCTGATGTACCACCGTATGATTATTAAGTATTGGGCTAAATCTTGTTTTCGGAAGGGCAGTAGGCTGGTTAAAAGGACCTGTAAAGCTTTTATTTAAGTGTATGCACAGTATTGGAGCACGTAAAAAAATTTGCATTCTCAAATATATATTTTCGATTGGTAGTCAGGTGGAGAGGAATATCGAACAGAAAGCTGAGAAAGTAAAAAAGACAGAGAAAGCACAAGCAGTTTCGAACAGCTGAGATTGGTTCTGCGTACTTGAGGAGTACATATAGATTCAACACCCATTCAGATTGAAGTTGCTAACTCCCTATTTAGTGGTATGTACATTCTTGAATAACAAAACTGCATTATTTCACCATTCTATAGGCTTAATTGGAGGCCGGCTTAGTGTATGCCCACAGTTTTCTATATGATCTTGCTCCTAATGGTATAACAGCAGTCAGTCTGAAACTATTTGGGCTTGAGGCATATAGATTAGGCTTTTGTATGAGATGAAAAACACCAGCTTGTTTTAAAGGATACGGTACCGTGGTTTTCACAAGGGAGACTTAGATGTTTGAAACCCAGAAGAGTTCTGAGAATGGCCAATCGAACAATCAGGGGCATGGCCATACATTTTTATCTGTAGCTTTCCGACTTTTTAAGAAAACCCTACTCTTTTTGTTTTTTAATAGAAGGGTAAAGTGAAATCTGATGTTATATGCACAATACAATTACAAATGCCTCCGAGCACACTCAGGTATGTATAGATCAATCAACAATAGAATCAAATTAAGTATTAATTATTAAAAAAAATTAAGTCATTTTTATTTGTAATATCAATACATCTAAGTCACGTAAATACAACACATATCGCATTGCAAATGCTATAGGTGTCACATTTGCGAAAGTTAAAACTATTGGCATTGTAAATGACAAAGCTATTAATTTGGCTATTTTCAAAACCAACACATAAATAAAAACGTTGTCATTTACAATACCAATAGCTCAAACTTTCCTAATGCGAGACCTATTGCATTGCAAATGCTTGTTGAAACAGGTTTGTTGTTGAACGCTGACCCGTACACAGTTCTCCAAATTTTCAACTCATTTTGCGGGGTTACTTCTACTGGCGCCGTCTTAATGGTTCTATGATAGCTATGGTTGTAGCTTTTAATAACATTTTCTAAACGATCTATATAACGAAATGTGTTATACGCGGTGAAATATCGCCAAATTCGAGCTTTGAGAGTTCTGTTGAATCTGTCTACAATCGCGGCCTTAACTTCGTTGTTTGTGACAAAATGTTTTACCCCATACCGCTTCAGCAGAGCTTTTAGCGTCTTGTTTTCAAACTCTTTTCCTCTCTCTGTTTGTAACTTTTTAGGGATTCTTCCACCGCTGAAAATGTAATCAAACGCTTTTGTGACCGCACTCCCTGATTTTTCCTTCAAACCAACTGCGAATACATACTTTGACAATATGTCTACCACGGTTAATATAAACTTTACACCATCATTAACCGTAGCATGTTCGCGGACATCTAGAAGGTCTGCTTGCCATTGATGATTTAATCCGCTGACTAAAACACGGCGTCTTTGAAAGCGCTTTCTGGACCCCTTATGTAGCGTGTAGGCATCTTCACCCGATAACCAGTCGCGTACTTGTGTTCTTTTAACGCCGTCGTTGTGGATTTTGCTCTCCTTGTACAAGGTGTCTACACCGCCAAAACTACCAACCTTCAAGGGGTTGTAATAAACTCTTTTGAAAAGCTTCTGCATCGTCGCGCTTCTTGAACTAAAATACCGCAAGCCCTACCCCTCGCCGCTACTCAATTCATTCACGTTTGTTTTTATTTATTATTTGCCTTTTATCATATAATCGGGACTAGAAGCCAGTTTATGCTGCAATAGTAGATTATTTAATAAAACATGAATTAAACAGCGTATGATTTAAAGTGTGTAATATAGGGCTGTACAACGCTATAAACAATAATAACAACAAATACATAGATATTTAACAGAATGCTCTCAAAAACTCATGACGCAGAATAAGTATGTTGATTTTGCTAGCTGTGTATGGTATCCGTCTTCTTACATCTTCCCCAAGCCCCCTCATGAAGGCTCGACAATACATATTGGCTATTGTATTCATAAAATTGAAAAACTGTTTCTTATTCAGAGTAGTGCCTAGGGTGCAAAATGTCCGCGCTATAGAATTGTTGACGCAGTCTTCGAGCACGTCGTCAACGTCCAAGAAGTATTTGCTCTTTTCAACGTCGTAAAAGCCTCTAGGTTTCTGATTCAGCTCTTTTTCAAACTCTTCAATGACTTCACATCGTATGTTTCGGCATAGTGAGGTCGGGCGAAACACAGGTTTGGGGTACGGCATCTTTGCTCTGTTCAGAAAATAAAAAGCATCTTCCACGCATTTAGCGCTCGGCCGCACCCCGATCTCGATCATGTGTCGAAACAAACTTTCCTGCAACAGAGAAACACAGATACATAATAGTAGCGAACACTGGCATCAACATGTTTTCATTTACGCGTCATTAATAAATGGTATGCTCCTCAGTTTTAAACTCCTACAAAGATACTTGATCTTAAAATATCTACGATAATTCTTCCTCAGATGCTGTTTCATTATCGATCTTACGTCTTCACCACCCGCCGCATACATACTTTTAACATTCTCTGACGGGTACTGCACTCTTTTAATATATTTTAAAACATTCACAATCATCTTAATACATTCGGCGGGTAGAAACATTTCTTTCACGCCTGTGACCTCCCCCAACGCTGCCATAATTTTATACGGGTCCAGCTTACAACATAGTTTACGTATCAACCTATCTTCATATTCACACCCCATCATGAGACAGTCGTGATGCAGCTGACTCGGGTCGTCAATTTTACAACCTTCGCAATCGTCGTACCACCCCGCCTTTAAGCACAATTTTATGATAGCTGCTATAGCGGTCAAAAGTGTGTGATACTGTTCAGCGCCCAGACTGTCACCACGCCAAAGTTGTACTATTGCGTCTAGGCACTTACAGCTGCAGTTTTTATGCGTAACGGCAATTTTTTTCTGTCTTGAACAGCAGAGACATGAAAAACGTAGCGATGGGTGTGTAACTTCCATAGTCGTGCTATCAGTTTTGTCGCCTTGGGCTTCTCCTCCTCTCTTTTGCTGATAAAAAGAAAAAAGGGTTTTTTTTCGACCTCAACCTTCCTCATAACTACACGCCGTATCATCTCACTCTTAAACATCCCCATAGGTTTGCTGAAAAATCGCGGTTCGTACTTACTTTTAGTTTTCCAGCTTGACACTTTTCTTCTTGAGCGTCCGTTGACTTCTATGGCTCGTTTACAGATTCTTCGCCGGAATCCATCTCTGTACAGTCGCTAGAGTCCTCGGGGTCAGGCTGTTGCAGGTAAATACCCTCGTCCTCTTCACTCGGTTCCGGTCTTCCTCGGCCGTCTGTAACATCGGGGGAATTGTTTGGTGTTTTTCCAACATTCACTGCCGCCTTTCCGCTGGCGCCGGTCTCGGGGTTTATATTCAGCATTGCCGTCGCGACAACGCCTGTCTCAGGTTTTTTATTCCGATGCGTCGACGCCGTCTCAGTCGTAGGAGTTGTTGGATCGCAATTTTCCTTGTCACTATCCGCGAGTTGGACGGCGGCATCTGCAGCTTTTGCGGCTTCCTTCAGCATCGCTGTTATAGTTTCTCCAAGGGGTCCAACTTCCACGCTGCTGCAAGACATTCTCAAAGTTGTCGTAAAGCTCGAGTTTTCTTTGTCAGAAAAAAGCGGGGGTTTCTTAACACACAGTCCTAAGAATGCTGGCTTATATCCACTGTGAACATGCTAGACACGCCCCCAGTATGCTTGTTGACTCGTATTTCAAACTAGTACCGCTGCTAGGCAACCCCGGCATGCTTTGTCATTTTACACGCTTTTTTTTAAAAAATGTCAACGCCGTATCATTTTATATGCCTTAATTCACAAAACCTAACTTTTCATTTTATATAGGCATTTTTTTTATATATATATATTTTTTTTATATACTTTTTTATATATTTTTTTTATATAAATATATATATTTTTTTCAAGTTTTTTTTCAAGTTTTTTTTTCTCAAGTTTTTTTCGAGTTTTTTTTAAAAGTTTTTTTTAAGGGGGCGTGGCCAAGGGGGCGGGGCTACCTGTCAAAAATGCATGGTGACGAGTAGTGTACAACCGATACTTCTGCTGAATCGAGGCTTGGATCAGTTTTGGGACTGCACGAGCAAACAAAGTATCTAAACAAACGATCAGCTGAACATTATTTATTTAAGCATTTCGGTTATATAATCATAATCTGACAGAACAGGATGAGCAGGAACCAGAAGCCGTACTTATAAACACCCATTATGCTGTACCCGTGAAACACATCAACACCCCGGAAGGAGACCAAGGACTGAAGTTGGTCTTAGTGTTATTCCACATCCATAAGGCTAAAACCTACAACATTCCCCCCACAAAGTCTCCTTAAACAATTGTTGTTCCTCTCCAAAAGTTTGAAACTTGCATATAGTTTACCAGCCTTCTCTTTGCAGAGAACTATCCAGAAATTCACACTGCTTCAGACCATTGCTCAACTCACAACCACTTCTAAACTCCTTCCCTAACCCTTCTACCACAAACAAGGCTATTGTTTTTCTTTTACGCTCCCTTGATGGTGGAAGCTGATGGTAGAGCTTTTGCTCAGCAATCAACCCATCTGTCTTACTCAGTTAACCTATTATGGTAAGGTGTTTTCTAGCTGCTTCAACAATGAATCTTATTTAGAGGAAAGCTTATTTGGCCTGACGAAAATGTGCCTCTGGACATCAACAACATATTGCTAGCTGCAACAACTTCGAATGAACACTAACCCCACTCCCACATCCACCCAGAACTTCCAGCCAACATTAATATAAACAAGCATTTGCAATGCAATAGATCTCGCATTTACGCAAGTTTAAGCTATAGGCATGGTAAATAATACGTTTTATATATGTTTTAAAATCCAAAACATAAATAAAAGGCATTTACAATGCAATGGTTTCGCCTTTGGAAAAGTTAGAGCTATTGGCAATGTAAATGACAATGCCATTTATTTATCTGTTTTCAAAACCAACACATAAATACAAATTTTGTCATTTACAATGCCAATAGCTCAAACTTTTCCAAAGGCGAAACCGTTGCATTGTAAATGCTTGTTTTTTTACTGCCTGTAGAGCCTCAATCGGCCCTCCCCTCCACACATTCTGCCCCCCCCCACACACACACACATTGCACACCAAAAAAATAAAACCTAGCTGAGAGCTATATCTGGGCAATATATACGTTGCTGTATGTTGCTCTTTTCACCATGACTTCCTGCTTTCCAGCGTAGACATGAATTTCATTAAAGGTCCTCATTCCATACGGGGGTAAGATCAAAGCATTTCTCTTTGAACAAGGAATTAATAGGATGTTAATAAGACACTGATTGCTTCAGTTCAAAGGACATTTCTCCCTATATGTGTGCATTAGTGCATACATCAATTGAGGTTTTTATATGATGCTTCCCTACCGCATAGGTGTTAGAGCACTCCATAGTACAACAGCACTACCTGATAGCCAGGCCTACAGTTATAGTTGAACAGGTCTTCTTGCAACAAGGGATTTGAGCAACAAATAATAATATGGTAATATGGGGGGGGGGCGTTAGGGACTGACACTAGTAAATAATTGCACTACCTCACTCTCTCTCTCACTACCTCACTCACTCTCTCTAACTAACTCACTCTCTCACTCCCTCACTCTCACTACCTCACTACTCCACTCTATCTATCTCACTACCTCACTATCTCACGACTCGCTCTCTCAAAACATCACTACCTCACTCTCTATCTCACTACCTCACTCTCTATCTTACTACCTCACAACTTCACTCTCTCTCTCTAACTCGCTACCTCACTCTCCCTCTATCTCACTACCTCAGTCTCTCTCTTTCTATCTCACTAACTCACTTTCACTCTCTCTTTCACTACCTCACTCTCTCTATCTCACTACCTCACAACCTCACTCTCTGTTTCTATCTCACTACCTCAGAACATCCCTCTCCCTCACTACCTCACTCTTTCACTACCTCACTCTCTCGGTCTCTCACTACCTCACTCTCTATCTACCTCACTCTCTCTCGATCTACCTCACTCTCTATCTACCTCACTCTCTATCTACCTCACTCTCTCACTACCTCTCTCTCTATTTCACTACCTCACTCTCTCTATCTCACTACCTCACTCTCTCTCTATCTCACTACCTCACAACCTCACTCTCTGTTTCTATCTCACTACCTCAGACCATCCCTCTCCCTCACTACCTCACTCTCTCGGTCTCTCACTACCTCACTCTCTATCTACCTCACTCTCTCTATCTACCTCACTCTCTATCTACCTCACTCTCTATCTACCTCACTCTCTCTCACTACCTCACTCTCTCTCTATTTCACTACCTCACTCTCTCTCTCTATCTCACTACCTCACTCTCTCTCTATCTCACTACCTCACTCTCTCTCTGCTAATGCGATAGGTCTCGCAAATGCAAGCATTTAAACTATTGCCAATATAAATGACAATGCCATTTATTTAGAGATACAAAAAAAAAATGATGAGCAATACCAATAGCTCTACCTATAATATTGCTGAGACCATTGCATTGTAAATGCTTGTTTAATTGAGTTTCTAACCATCTATTCAGAATGTGTGCTGCAACTCTATTTTAGGGGTGCAGGACAATATAGACAATATGACAGTAGAAGGACCAAGACAGGCCTCTGCTGGCCTCTTACTCCTGCTACAAGACAGGCTTCCTACCACTACTCCAAGACTGGCCTCCTACCCCTTCTACAAGAGTCGCTCAATATGAAAATGTTAACCTCACAGGTTGTTATTCATCTATGCGCTTTTCATTAGTTGAATATTGCCAACCGCATTCCACCAAAAGTGTTTTGCTTTATGCCCGAGGCTGGCATGGGTGTGGCCCCAGACGCTTGAGCTCCTTTGTGCATCCTTATGCACCCATGCACAAGCTTCCCATGTTTTCATATAACCCATTCAAGAGCGGCCTTACCGTTTCACTTTATTATAAATACCAAGGTGCCATTACCCAATTTAGTGGTGCCGGTTGCAGCCACCATCACAGATGAAAAAGGATGCCTCCCCCTGCCCTCACAGTTGTCTTACACAGGATCTGGTTGACTTGGTCCTTTACGATCCTCACATATGCGTTAGACACCAGCTGTGCTCCTCGATTCATCTCTGTATTCCTGTCCCAGTACTGAGGGTTCTTCAGTGGTGAGATTCTTGGGATTCGATATCTGGGGTGGCAGCCTGTGACTCTCGCTCATATAACGGGAGAAATGGGACGTCATCCACATGCCTGACAGTTGAGAACTAGGGGACCCTTGGGAGGGCCAAGAGGTAGTAGTAGAAGTACCGATGGGAGTGTGAGCCTGGGGGAAGCGAGGGACAGAATGTCAGAGAAGAGAGCGCACACCCCTCCCCCACATGTAATACCTTCTCTTTGCACCCCCACACAACACTGACCCCCATCCACCTTCCGTCTATAGTGCACGTTACATATCTCAATGAACTGGGGGACCCCTCGAGTGGGAGGGGTAGAAGTACTGGAGGGAGTTACAGCCTGGGGAGTGAGAGGGACAAAGAATCAGAGAAGACTGTCGACTGTTTAGTATCCGCGTGCTACACGTGCCTTGAGCTCCACACACTCTCTGAGGTGATTAAGCATTGAGGCCTGCGGTGGACTGGACAAAGCCCTAATCGAGACATCTATGGTATCTATCGTGTCCCAATTATTTAAAACTCCGACTCCCCCGCTACCACCAAAAACGAGAGCTGCGCTCAAACTCCCTGCTCAAGCTAACTGTTCCACGCGTGAGGAAAGCTAGACTTGGAGGCAGGTCCTTCTCGGCCGGCACGGCTAAACTTTGGAATACCCTGCCCCCTGCCATCCAATCCGCCACGTCAGAAGCCAGCTTTAGGAAACTCCTAAAAACATGGCTGTTCATGCAATAATCCTGTTCTCCCCTGACTACCCACTCTTGCTGTAGGATTTCGCTAGCGCCGGGACACCTCCCCAGAGGTAGCTGTTTGCGCTTAACAAATATCTGTATTATTATGGTAACCGAATATTCTTCAACTCTGCCTGTATTGCTAAATCAGGCAGAATATTCCTGCGGCGTCTTTCACATGACTGTCCCCAACTTGAAGGAAATTACACTAGTGAATTTTCCTCCAGATTTAGCACTCTTCCAGATTATGGATATGTCTCCATTACCACCCACCTTTAGATCAGACCGAAGGACCTCATGGAATCTGGGATGGTGCCACGCACACACTATTCATCTTTCTCTGCTTATAAATCAGAAACCCCTGACACTCACTAGCTCTCTCTCTCCATCCATCACTTCACTAACCCACTTATTTGTATCTCTCTGAATGTGCTTCCTCTCTCATTCTGTTTATTACAATAATAGTCAGAAATCAGTTTCTCTTCTACAAAATCTGTACATATTCAGGAAATGCATACTTAAATTTAGAAGACCCTGCCGACTTAGGTTTGACCACCCAACTTGACAGGAATATCGCTGCAGAGGGAATCATATCCGTCAGAACCCCTTTCAGAGGGTTGCAGGGCACACAGGGTCTACTGGGCCCAACCAAGGGGTTTGAGGCATTTAACTCATGATGTCCCAGGACCAGACCTACTATGAAGGGATCTGAGCAGCTGGGCCAAGTACCCCTTTCTGCATTTGACTCTCAGAGTGGAAATGGTCCGAACAGGACAAGGCTTGCGGGAGGTGGGGCTGGATACAGTTTAGTGAACACAACACGGGATCACAGCTCAACAAGCACCTCGCAGCAGTAAATCATTCTCCAGCCAAATCCTCACTTTTATGAAAAAAGACAAGTATAAATATTTATTTCTAGCACTAAAAAAACCAAAGGAAAAACAACGACATAATCCCTCCTGAGGTCGGGACTCTAGTGTTCCTTTGGCATTTCCCCAGTCTCACTCCTTCGCTCTGGTGAAAGTGGTTATTCCCCATTCTCAATTCTAACATCCTGGGTATGCCCTGCTAGCAGTCTGAGTCTCAAGAGTTCACTTTGACTCTGATTTATAGTCAAGAGTGTTTCAGTTCCCCAGGGCCAATAGCCCAAAGTCAGTCTTACCCGCACAAGCATGCGTGAATCTTTTGGAACTCTGAGTGCGTCTCGTCCACTTGAGTGGTGTGCTGAATGCAGTCCACAGGTGCAGTACCTCAATCGGGGTCGTGCTCCTGAAGTGACTATATGTTCCCTACGGCTCCTCCTGGGAGGGTAAGTGTTCAGTTCATCTCCCGGTGGGGGGTGGTTGAGATGATCCTGTTGTGGGTCCCTAGCGTGGTGATGGTTCACAGGTGCTCCCACGGCGTCCTCACTTCTCCAGTGGAAGGGGAAGGGGTGGCATCAGGTAGATTAGATTGCAGTTCTTAATGTATCCGGAAGCCCATTATGGCATATGGTATCTCACAGTACACTGGCAGAGGCTCCGGCCCGATCCCCATTGTCAAATCTTTGATGGGGACCCCTCTTGACTTACAAAGTAATAGCTTGCTACTGCTCAAGGCTATGGCCCTCGCTTTATGGCAGTCTTTTTCATGGTGACCCCTCCTGGCACAGGGAGGTGCCGACTGAGCACTAAGCTCAGCTCTAGCCAATGGGCACAGCGCAGCACTCGGCTCAATTCACTGTGGCCCTCCCATGGCACAAGCGGTTTATGATTCTGCCCTACACATGGGTAATAACCCGATCAGGACAGCAGCCGTGTCCGTCCCACCTCGCAGATAGAGTCCACTAGACCGGGATACTCACTTGACCTCGATCCCTCCAACGCTCTCCTCTTCTTCACAGGGCACACTGGTCTTGGCAAGCAGGCAGGCGCTGGTGCTTCACGCTCCAGGGCAGGTGGTCTTGGTTTCCCGGTGTGATGTCCACTCCCCCAGCAGGGAGACTAGCAGGCCTCAGCCCCCAGTCTTGGTCACAGGCACTAGTTTTTCAGCGCTAACCCTCCTCACTCAACCCACCTGGCTGCTTGGCAGATGACAATTTTTTAGGTCTCAAACTCCTCTCCTTAAAGTCCATTTTGAGACACCAAATGTGATTTTGGGTCTCAGTCTTTTATGTCGGGTTCTGCTTCTTTTGAAGTGTCCACTCCTCTGTTCCCTCTTCCTCTGAAAGCAGTCTGTCGGAGCAGGATCTACTCTAAAGCTGATTGTCAACACAGGCCATGGGAGTGACTAGAGTGCACACCTGTATGTCAGCCGCAGTTATATGTGCATCGAAAGGTTAGCCCAGTCCCAGTATTCTGCTATTTATGATTCTCTTATCATCCCATCTCCTTGCTCAGATGTGCCAAGTCAACCTCCTTGTGACCTCTCACTGAAGGGTGCAGGGGAAGCCTGGCTCTCCCGTCCCCAGTGTGTCTCACTCGGCTTACAGTAACGCAGCAATACACAAATCAGTCTGGGGGGATTATTTACCTAATCATGTTGTCACCATGCACCCTGGGGTCTCCCAAAATAGAACCTATGGTCCTCCATGCACTGTACCTTTCACAGGCACACTTGTACCCAGGGTATGTATAAAGCCTACACACCCAGCATGTACAATAAACATGTACACACTACACAGCACTGTATCCTTCATGTAATGTACTATTCGCAGGTACACATACACGCAGCACATTCATGCCACATGCACTCACTGCACAGTACTGTATGATCATTGCACTGTACCCTACCCAGGCACACATACACCCAATGCAGATACCTTACTCTAGCGCTGTGCAGCACTACACATAATACCAATGTAGGACTACAGGCGAGTCAAGCACACTGGAGTGGAACTTTAAAATGAGTGAGCCTGTAGTCCTCGCTCCATCGGCAGAGGTATAAAAAGAACCTGTTCACTTCTACTGATCACCGCTCCGTATGCGGCCACCACTGCACTCGTGCTGCTCAACTCCTGGTGAAGGGAAGACTGCAGTCTGTGAGACCTGTGTCATGACACACGTGCACAATCCCTGTTTGCCAGTGATAAAAAAAAACAGAGGGTCACATGGTGAATCACCCAATTTTGAACAATGACACATGCCATATAGCAATGGTGTCCAATGAAATCATATTACATTGATACATATTGTAGAGCTTAGATCACTATCCATTCTCATCACAATTTAAAAAGAATGTACAATCGATAAATTATTTTAGAACATTTTATGGTATTGTGGGAATTGCAGCATGGCCTGAGGGTATGCGGAGAAATGATACACCTAAATTACAAGAAACCAACTTATGACTGTCTTTGAATTAAGTGAGTCGTACCTAGAGTAACTTTCTCAGATTTGATAAATATTCATCATTCCAGATATAAGAGTGACATATCTAAAAATTCATAGAATTGCTATGATTAAGACTATATTATACCCCTCAACAGGATGAAATGCACACCACGTTACCCACTTGAACACTTATCTGTGGTTTCGTTGACTCTGTCCATCACTAGCCTCACATCTACCTTGGACACTGGCTGTCCTCCTTGTTTCATCCCCACTTTCCTGTTCCAGTAATGAGGGTCTTCTGTGGTGATCTTCTCCATCCAGGTGGTCCGGGCCCAGGCTGCATCTTTCAACGGTGTAAAACAAGCGGAAACATCATCCTGAGACCCAGAACTCAAGATCAGCCAACGTGTATCGTTCCGGAAAGCAATTGAACTTCTTCAGGCCTATCACAAAATAAAATATACATACATTTAGGGATAAAAATAATCAAAGATGTGTCAAAAACTAAAATATATAACTTCTCATTATTGGGGAAATTGGCCCAAAGGAAACCTCGTGTATGTGACTCAACAAAAGGAGTGTTGAAGACATGAGCATCTGGCTTATATTTGGGCTTAAGACAACACATTGCTTGTGTTCTTATAACACACTGATCTACACATTTAGAATAATATGTAGCCAGACTAAATACTTCTCTTCTTCATTTTTTTGGACTTGCTGCTTTTTTCTATCACTTCAAGTATTTTAACCTTTATTTTGATTTTCATCACCAGATATGGAATATCCCAGACATTGGCAAATTTTAATTTTCAACTTCAAAAGTCAATTCAGCATCATTCACTTTGCTCAAAACCATTTTTAACTTTTGTCATGTTGCTCAGTATCTATTCCACTCATTCAGATATCATCTTTGAAATATGGATCATTAGTTATTCCCTCCAGCATCCTCTGAATGGAAAACGGCAGAGGCGGAAGCCAAAGCGAATGGCTTTCTTATGAGCTAGCTGTAAGACATGCTCAGGTCTGTGACACACACATGATGTAAAATGTATTGACTTGGGATGTAGTTTTATCAGGTTTACTCATTCAACAAATCAATTGTGCAAAATATTTTCACTCTTTTCAATGTCGCCAGAGTCTCACTGATGTTAACTGAGGATGACCATATAACCTTATGCACGTGGTCATGTCCTTCATACCAGAGCTGACCTTACCATCTGACTCGTGCACCATAGTTATGGGACTTGACCAGTCAGTTGCCTCAATCCGTTCCATTATCTTACTTTCGTACACTGTATTGTATTCCATCCGTATTTTGTGCACTCCTCATTACACACCGTAGGAAATTTGCTGCACTACTTTTCTTTATTACTTTAATTAGTAACCAGCACCTTCTCTGTGTGATTTGGATTTACTACAGTTCCCAAACGCCTTTGGTCTTTCAATCCCAACAAGACCTAACAGGGCATTTTTACAAGTCTCTATCACCACTGTAACGTCACTTTCAGTGACGTTGTCATGACGATAGTGGCCACGCCTTATTCATAAGGCAGCGTTAAGTCACTTAATGTGGCTTAACGCTGCCTTGTGAATAAGGCACCCTTTCACGATGCACTTAGAGTGAAAGCGGAAGGCAATGGGGGTTACTGTGGGCATTCCACCGCAACACCCATTGATTTTGACGCTGCCCCCTATTTACAAGAGCAGTGTAAATAGGAGGCAGGGCCAAAATGAAGACCAGGGAAATCCTGGTCTTAAACAGCCGAAATGAGGAGAAATGCTTTATTTCACTTTGTTTTTGCTGTTTCCATGTGTGCTGCCTTGTGCAGCGCACATAGAAACAGCGAATTGCCTATGATTGTTTATGTGCAGGAAGGTCCCCCTTCCTGCACATAAACAACCATTTAAAAACAATGCTGTTTTGTAACTTCGATGTGTGCTGCATTAAGCAGCGCACATAGAAGTTGCAAAAATGCATTTAAAGATTGTTTATGTGCTGGAATGGGGACCTCCCTGCACATAAACAATCTTCCCCACAACACAGGCACCCTCTCACTATGGTGCAAGGGTGCCTGCGTTGGAGCTAGGCTGCTAAATCTAGCTCCAGCGCATGGGGAAATGCAGGACTGGACCATATTCTAGTATATATGGGGCAGCCCTGCGTTTCTAAAGTGACGAAGCGTGTTGTTAGCCTTCTCAGCTTAAGGACACGCTTTGCCACTTTATTGTAAATATGCCCCTACATTTCTTCTCCACACACACTTTTCCTAATGCCACAGTTCCCTTGCAAACAGTCTAGCATCAAATTACGGTACCACAGGTATTTTCATGCCACAATATGCCTATGTTTTATTTCAAAACCATTCCTTCATACTTATTAAATGTGTCAACATCAGTGATTATATAATGTGAACATGAGCATATCCACATAGATATGTACTTGCCTAGCAGCTCTGCAACGCACCTCAGTGGGCAATAGGATTCATCCACACTTTGAACCGTTTTACTTTCTTCTATTCATTCTGATACCACCAACAGCTCGTGTTCCCCTCCATCATTACTGCTCCAATCATGATCTTGCCCTCTATTCAACCTCTTCTTGGCCCCTCCCACTTCATTTTTGAACATGTGTAAAATGTTGCACCTTATTACATTTATAACATTTTACTTTATAACAGGACATTTTGAAGACACAGCCATATACCTCCTACTACTGAAGTGGTTACAATACAGTGTTGTCCCTGCATGTCCTTTTGCTTTATCTTTAACTTCTGCAACACCCAACTTATTACTTCGCCTCAAATTCATTCCTACAGCGTTTACTCTGCTTTCTTCTCTTTGAGCTTGTTGCCTCCCTCTCTGGAATTCAACTCTTTGAGATACCTGGATGTATCTTCGGCCTCTTTGCTATGCTAAGTGTTGGTGCGATTAACTAGCTGATCCCTAATTATTTCCTTATGGAGATCTTTACATTTACAAATGGCAGCAAGTGTATGTACTACCAGTATTTAGTGTTTCATACTTTCTCCCACTTTTTTCCTCTATAAAATAACTTATTTCTTTCTACTATATTGATGCAATGTGTACTATATTTCAACTCAAGGCCTCTCATTGCTCTTTCATACAATCTTTCATCAGATCTAACGGTTTTCACCCAAATCTATATAGTTGTTCTCATTTACCGCCCAGCTTCTGGGTGCCAGTACTTGTTAAACAATTCTTCTCCTCTCCAGACTCAAGTTATGTTCTAACATGGCTAATGGACACACGTTTGTCTCTCATCACAGCTTCCCCACCCTTCTAGAAAACCTTTTTCCAGTTGTCCAATTGCATTGCTGTTTAACCTGGACAATGCAGGGAAATTTGGGGGAGGTACCACAGGCTCCCGAATGAGATCAGGAGCTTCAGTTCCATATTTTACTTACAAAAAACATTGAAAATGCACTAAAATATCAGTTACATTTTTATGTTTTTCTCTAAATAAACAATACTAGACCTGGATATGTTTATGTACACTGTCAGTTGTAAGGAAGTCTATTTGCTTTAAAGCACCATAAAGCCTTCCGTAGAATAAAATCCAGACACAATGGATATATTAAAATAGAGTGTCTTTAATGCAGCACAGCATCAAGCCTCAAGGCTCAGCCTCAGTCAACTGAACTTGAGACATTCTAGTTTCAGTACATAACCTAGCAACAGCTAGGGCCGGATTGGGAACCAAAACCGGCCCTGGCAGAGTGCTCGGCCGACCCCCCAAGGGGGAAGTTGGGGGGGCGACGGAGCTCTTTGCTGGGGCCGGTTTTCGTCCGGTTATGTTACAGGGACGATATGCAAAAACAGCCCTGTAACAAAAATGGCCCTCAGGGGCCCAACACTTGCCCCCACCCTTGCGGCGCACCTGGGGATTGCCCAGTGCCCGCAACGGCCAGTCCGGCCATGGCAACAGCACAATACATTTAAATAGTAACACATTAGAGATAAATGGAGATTACAACACATCTCCTCCTCTAAGAGAAAACATGAATCAATCAAAGGTGTAATCATTAAATTTACGAGGAACACGTCTGACCCGGGAAGGTGCCTTTGACTCTAGACGCTACAGACTCTGTAGGATTAACTTAACTTGTCTGCTCACACATTGTATCATCATATGCAAACTCCACATCTTGGTCATGGGGATGGTTAAAATGCACATTTCCATTTTTAAAACTATTGTATTTTGCAACACACCAAACATTCCAAACTTTACCATCCTGTGTAACAACACTGTTCAAGTTTACTTTTACTACTCTGATGGGTTTTTCCAAATCTGGGCATACCTTTAGAAATAATTCCTGGCAAACGGATCCTGACCCAATCTCCAACACGAAAATTGGGACTTTTAACTCTCCGTTTGTTATCATACCATTCTTTCATTTTATTCTGTCTAATGGCAACCTTCTCTCAAACTTATTTTAGATTAATACCATGACATTTCTTCTGCCATTTTTCCTTGAACCACCAAGGACATAACTTGGAGGTAGGAATTCAGCATTTGTGCAGTTTGAAAAGACTTACTTCCGTAATGGTGTGAGGTGTAGTACGATACATCCAAATTTTATCTCTCAAAACATTTTTCCATTCACTGCCACTGTTGCGTGCTGCAGGTATCGATTCTTTTAATACTCGACTAAATCTTTCCACTTGACCATTCCCTTGAGGTTCATATAAGGCAGTGGCCAAAAGGCAAATGCTACAATGCACCAGAAAATCCTACATCTCTTTGGACTTGAACTGAACCCCATTATCAGTAATGAGTACTTCAGGGTACCCTTCTCTTGCAAAGATTTCCTGAAGAAATTCTATGACAACATCTGTAGTAATGTGACTAACAAATTTCACCTCTGGCCACTTCGAATGGTAATCGGTAACAACAAGAGCAAACCTCGCATCATGTGGAAAAGAATAGAAAGGCCTCGAAATATCCGTGGCAACTTTCTGCCAAGGGAATTCTGGCCAATCTACAGGTTTTTTTTTTGTTGTTTTTTTTTTAAACCTTTATTACAAGAAACGTAATACAAATACAGACCTACAACCCCAGGGGCCGGTCAGTAGCAATAAATACCATGATCAAAAATAGTACACAGCTCATCAGCCGACAACCCTTGGGTCCGGCAGCGATACTATATGGCAATGCGAAGATCTTATGACTGCAGGAGGATAAATTAAAGGTTTCACATTTTACGTTTTTTAAAAACCAACATACAAACAAAAATCCGAGGTATAACTGTAATATAAGTGGCTGTCTCAGGTAGCAGGGGGAGCAACCCAATCAAAGAAGCTGGTTTGAGAAAGGATAAAGAATCTCGGGGAGGGAAGGGGGGTCAAGAGTGGGCAAGCAAACCGTGTACAATAGGAGATGGATGTAAGGAATGCACGGTCACGGGGACAGAGGAATATTAGTGGTTTCTACGAAAGGGGGGTGCAGACCTCTCCACGATACGCATTCCATTGACTCCATATCCCCCCCATTTCTTGGGCCTGCCACGGGCGATGTATACAGTTTTCCCTAAACATGCACCAGTCCATGTTTTCCTTCCATGTCGAAACCAGAGGTGCCCTTTGGGACCCCCACAGCTGGGCTGTGTCCCTTTTATCTATCATGTTGCCGAGGGTGGCCCATTGAGTCTGTGCAACGCTACAATCATTCGGCTCCCAAACGTTCAATAGGCACCTCCTGGCCTCAGGCAATAATGAAACACCCATCACCTCTTCTATAAAAGCATGCACACGTCTCCAGTATACCACAACATACGGACATTCCCATAAAATATGGAGAAAAGTAGCAAGCATACCGCAGCCGCGTCTACACAACCCATCCAAACAATAACCCATTCTCATCAGTCGTGGACCCGTGACATATACACGGTGTAAAATCTTCAGTTGCACCAGCCGGAGACGCGCCGGGAATCGCGATTTCCTTAGGGGATGATATCGCGGCCTGCCAATCCTCATCATCCAACTCCAGCCCATCACCGGACCAGGCCCCACGAAGCTGTACAAGCAGATCCGAGCGGTCATTAATAAGCTTTTTATAAATGAGAGATATGGTACTATCAGGGACATACCCGTCAAGCACCCTGTCTTCCAGGGGAGAGGACTCTGGGATAACGGTTCCAGACGGGAATACCGATGCAAGAGCGTGACGGATCTGAATATAGCCGAAGTGCTCCCTATCACTCAGTTTATATTCTCGTTGGAGTTCAGCGAAGGTTTTGATCCTATCCTTGACCCAGAGGTCTCCAACCCGACTAATGCCAATAAGATCCCATTTGTCGAACCCCTTCGTCTTCCAAAGATTACCCAGCCTCTCCACCGCGTAAAGCGGGGTTGCTCTAGTCAGCTTGTCCGTCCATCCCGTGGCAGCCGTCGCGCTACTCCACACTCGTACCGCAACCCCGGTGGGACCAGTAAGATTCTTCCTAGCCGATCTAGAGTAGAGCGCCCTGTTATAATCGCCTCCCGGTAGCTGCCATTTATCCATCCCGAATGCGGGATTCAGGACCGGACCATACATAGCATGATTAACTGCACTCAGTTGAGATGGCCAGTAGTATCGTTTAATATCGGGCAGCGCTATGCCGCCGTCATACCAGGGCAAAGTCAATTGCGCCAGCGCAATGCGAGGCCGTCCGCCCCACACCAGCTTCCTCTGGAGGCCCTCGATCTCGCGGAAATAACTGGCAGGCACCAAATCGAGCGTATTTTGGAGGGCGTACAGGAATCGGGGGAGAGACATCATCTTAAACAGGGCCAATCTCCCTACCGGGGAGAGCGGCAAACCACACCAAGCCGTGACGTCTGACCGAAGCCGGCGAAGCGGCGGAAGCAAATTCCTCTCATACCGTACGGCTGAGTCCAAGGAGATATAAATCCCCAAATATCTAAAGCCGTCGCGCGATACAGGTATCGGACAGACGCGGGGCAACAGGGGCAATTCTCCCGTAAGCGGATAGATACAGGACTTGGTCCAATTGATAGTCAAGCCAGAGTTCCTCCGGAAGGAGCTTAACACGTTAAACAACACTCCTAATGATTTACGAGGGGAAGTTAGGTACAGCAAAATATCATCTGCGTACAACGATATACGATCCTCAAAGTCAGAAGACCAACTGATGCCTTTAAGCGATGGCTCCCACCGAAGCCATGCGGCAAGGGGTTCAAGAGCGAGCGCGAAAAGCAGCGGTGACAATGGGCAGCCCTGCCGTGTGCCCCTTCGGAGAACAAAAGATTCCGAGACCCTACCGTTGACCACCACTTGGGCCAGTGGTTGTTCATAAAGGAGTCGGACCCACCCGATGAAATTTGGGCCAAAACCAAATTTTGCGAGGGCCGCCCACAAATACGGCCATTCTATTGTGTCGAAGGCCATCGAGGCATCCAGAGAAACCAAAATGGGCGGCTCACGAATTGACCCTGCCCTTGCCAGTACGCCATGAAGGCGGCGAAGGTTTAGCGCAGTATTGCGATGAGGAATGAACCCAGACTGATCTGGGTGTATCAAATCACTGATCACTGTGATCAGACGATTTGCCAAAAGTTTTGCCAAAATTTTGGGCTCAACATTCAAAAGCGAGATCGGCCTGTATGACGAACATTGGTCACGGGGCTTTCCATCTTTGTGGATGACTGCAATGGACGCCAGTCTCTGATCCCCGGGAAGGGTTCCGAGATCTCGCGATTCCAGAAAAATTCGGCGAAGGTGTGGCACCATCTTGTCTGGACACAATTTGTACAGCTCTATCGGAATACCATTCGGGCTGAAGGCCTTCCCCGAGCAAAGGGAGCGGATAGCGAGCGCTATTTCATCAGCGGAAAAATCCGCTTCCATAAGCTCCTTGAGGCAACGCGATATCCCTAAGTAGCAAATGGGAGTCCTCCTCCGGTCTGTCCGAGACCGGCGCGTAGACTTTCTGAAAGTGCTGGGCAAAAACTGCAACTATCTCAACCGGGTCCACAACCCGCGTACCGTCTTCTTTTTCCACAACAGGCACCACTCGATTCAACCGTTCTCTCTTATCCAGCCGTGCAATCAGCTTTCCTGCCTTGTCACCAACATCATACAAACGTCCCTGTTGCTCACGACCCATCATCCTGGCCGCATCCGTCACCAAAGCTCTGTAGTCGGCCTGTTTAAGGGCCAAAACATGCAACCCCTCAGATGTAACCCCAGATTCTAACTCTTCTTCCAAAGCTGTGATTTCATTCTCCAAACATACCACCTCCTCATTCTTGCTTTTCTTCGCGCTGGCAATCAAGGACAGGGCTTGACCCCGGATCACTGTCTTATAGGCCTCCCACAAGGAGATGGAGGAGGACACTGACCCCACGTTCTCAGCAAAGTAGTAATCCATACATTTAACCACCTCAGCCCTAGTTTTCGGATTACGTAGATGCCAGGGGTTAATCGGAGCAACCCGGCCCTCAGTTCTCAACTGCACATCGATTGTAATCCAAAGTGGGGAGTGATCTGAAATCTCCCTAGCCAGGTGTCGAATTTCCTTCACAGAGACCATCTGCACCGCTGGCACTAGGATATAATCAAGCCTCGAGAGACTCCAATGTGCTCCCGAGTAAAAGGTATATTGTGCCCGTCCAGGGTGCAGTTGTCTCCAGCAGTCTACTAAACCCAGCGTTATCCAGGAAGTTGCCCAACCATGACTGTGATCTCAAGAGAGTCCTGGGGGGGCTACGGTCCTTGCTGCCACAGACAACCGAGTTAAAGTCTCCACCCACAACCAACATGCCCACAGGGAAGCTCAAAACCACCCTCCCAAATCAGAAAACGTGGTGGACTTTAAACCCGGTGGAACATACACAGAGAGTATGGAGACCGTCTTCCCCTCCCAGCGGCCCGTAATGGCCGCGTACCGGCCTCTATCATCCACCACAATGTCATCTATCTCCAAGGGGAGGGAATTCCGAACCAGGACGCCCGCCCCCCTCAAACCAGTAGTAAATCCTGAATGTGCCGCAAGACGATATCCCCTTCTGTTCAATGCATGGCAAGTGTTCCCTATCAAATGCGTCTCCTGAAGCAACACTAAATCCGGTGAAAGACGCTTCAAGTATTGTAAGACTATCCCCCGCTTGATCCTATCACCCAGACCATTCACATTCCAACTCAGCACCCTCAGCCCCCTACCCCCCATTCCAGAAACGTGAACTGTGCTCCCCCCACAAAGAAACAGGCACAATAGACAAAATATGCAGCGAAATGAAGCCTCGGAACGAACAAAGAAACAAAGGCCCCACCCCCAGGAAAGTTCCCAAAACACACACCCCCACCCTGCACCCCTGCGTTAGACCAGAAAGCCACCCCAACTTGCAGTGTGCCTGTCGCCCCATTAAACTAATCTACGAAAAGAGAGAAAGAACCCCCTAGAGGAGAAAGAATCCCGAGCCCTCCCACCCCCGGGTAATCAACGATTCATGTACATAGGAATAAGTAAACCACTGCCGTAAGTCCATATAGCCGGCACACCGGTAAGGACTCACTCCACCTGTTCCTCCAGGCCACCCTCAGCGCCTTTTGATTGTTCCGGTCGGTTACGGTGTGTCGGCAGAGTATCAAGCCAGTCACTGACAACCTCCGGCCGATCAAAGAAGAGTGCACGCTCCTCGTATTCGACCCTCAAGCGGGCCGGGAAAAGCATGGCGTACTTTAGTCCCATGTCTCTAAGGCGTCGTTTCACCCCCATGAAGCCCATGCGTTGTTTTTGCACCGCTTGTGTAAAGTCTGGATAAAAACTGATCGACGCGTTGTCAAATTTTGTGGGTCCATTGGTGCGTGATGCTTGGAGGATAGCGTCTCTGTCCCGAAAATTAAAAATCCTGGCTATGATAGGCCTTGGTGCGGCGCCCAGTTTAGGCCTCCCGCCTGGAACTCTGTGGGCACGCTCCACGGTGAAGAAGTTGCTGAGGCCCTTAGGCGCTAGATGATGCAGCACGAGGTCCTCCACCAAAAGATCCGTGGACAATTCCGTGGAGTTTTCCGGAACACCGATAATGCGAACGTTGTTGCGCCTGGCCCGGCTCTCGTAGTCATCCAGCCGACGGGCAAACAAGTCATTAGATGTCCGGAGATTACGGACTTCAGCCTGAAGGTCCGAGACATCGGTAGTAAGACTTGCAGTCTTAATGTCCAGCGATTTGACCCGCTCGTTGGTCTTTGCGAGATCCGTCCTGATGAGGTTGACTTCAATCGCCACAGTGTCTATCTTTGAAGCCAGTGTCTCATACTGCTGACCCATGGAGGTCTTCACACTGGCAATGGCGCCCATGACGTCTCGCAGTGCCAAGTCTTCTGTCGCAGGAGAGCCATCTCCGGTCTCATCTGGGGTTTTACCCACCCCACCAGGGGATCCCTTCTGGCGAGCGAAGCGATCTATAGTATTAGTTTGAGCGACACCCCCTTGGAATGTGCCCCTGGTGGCCCGCTTCTCACTCTCCGACTTGCTCGCCATGTTGGGTAACGAATTCTGTAGGGCCTTTTTGAGATCTGGCGAGAATGGCTCTCCGCAGAACCGACTTGCGCAGTCAGGGATGAGGGCGAGAGACTGGAGAGAAGCCTGGAGCCGGCAGCAAGGCGCAGGCCAGCAGTGTCAACAGGCAGCAAGCCGCAGTAGATAGTGACCAAAAACGAAACCGAAAGTACCACAGGGTCTGCGATCAGACCTCATTGACCGTTGTTGTTCAATTGCCACCTGGGTACTTCGAAGACTCAAGTCCGTGGATAATCGCCGATGTAGGCCACAAAGTTTCGAGATGCAGTGAGTCTGGTTCCCGGCGGCCAAATCGATTTTTGAAAGAAGATGTCGTGTCAGCAGGGCATCAGCTAGTAGAACCCGTCATCAAAATCAGGATATTTGGCAGGATAGATGCGGGAGGCGGAAAGGGTCTCGGGAGCCCTGTGCTCATGCGTCCATCTTGGATACGCGCGAAGCTCCTCCCTCCAATCTACAGGTTTTAAAGGTGCAGGAGTCATTCTGAGGCCTCTCTCACTATTCACACAATCTACACATTCTCTTACCACACGATCAACCATCCTGTCTAACCCAGGCCACCAACAATTGGCTATAATTAATCTTTTCATTGAAGACATGCACAAATTGTTTATGCGCTGATTGCAGAATAATCTCTTGCATTCCTACAGAAGGAATGCATTTATCATCCTTGAAAATTAGATCACCTTCCAATTCCAATTCATCTTCAACCTTAAAGAACGATAGTACTTGAGGCAATAAAAAGGTCTTTCCTTGGCCAACCTGTCAGAATATAATCTTTTACATTGTTCACTAATTCATCTTCTTTGCAATAAACAGACCAAATGTGTTCCTCGATGCTCTGAAAAGCTTCCTCAACAACATCATTGATAGTGGCAATAATGTCACCATGAGAAGTGTCCAAACATCCGTCTGGCTACTTACAAGGCATCCTGGAAAAACTATCTGCAATGACATTATTCTTTCCAGGCACATACTCAACTTTAAAGCTATAATCCTGTAATCTAGACATCAATCTGGCAATACAAGCAGTAGCATTCCTGCAACCCCCAGGTGATAAAATATGGACAAGTGGTTTGTGATCAGTCTTGACTAAAAAATTACTTCCCCCACAAATAATTGCCTAAAGGTTTGATGGCCCACACACAGTTCTTTTTCAATCACTGCATATTTCCTCTCTGCTTCATCACGTGTCCTAGAGGCGAGCTCTACATTCCATTCCTCTCTTCCACACCTCTGAGATAGAACAACTCCTAAACCATACATACTGGCATCAACGGTAATTATACATTCCTTACCCATACAAAATGTTTTACGGGTAGGTGCTTCCAGAATATCTTATTAGGTCGAGAACCGTAAGGCTGCGCTTGCACAGTCTTCGTGAGAGATTTAATGTTTTTAGGTATGGGGGCTTGAACCCGCCTCTCTCCTCCATTGGCTGGCGTCCTAAACTGAGGCCAGCCATTGGAGGAGAGGGGCCTCACTCCAATCAAGCCCCATCTCTTTCGGATTCGGGGGTGTGTTTTTTGCGTTCTTTCGCCCTGTGACGTCATCCGTCACTCAGAACGCAAAAAAACGCCCCAGATTCCGAAAATTTCAGATGTTTGCAGGCGCCATTTTTTTTTCCTTGCCTTCTGCCGTCCCGTTTTTTGTGCCTTCTGCCCCCTGCTTATTTGCAAAGGTTTATTGCACCTCGGGCACGGGCTCACAGCTGTTATTATTCACACAGTTCTGATGATGCACCTCCGGCACGGGCTCACAGCTGTTATTATTCACACAGCTCTGATGATGTTCCTCAGGCACGGGGCTGACAGAGTTATTATTCACACAGCTCTGATGATACACCTCAGGCACGGGCTCCCAGCTGTTATTATTCACACAGCTCTAATGATGCACCTCAGGCACGGGCTCACAGCTGTTATTATTCACACAGCTCTGATGATGCACCTCAGGCACGGGGCTGACGCAGTTATTATTCACACAGCTCTGATGATGCACCTCAGGCACGGGCTCACAGCTGTTATTATTCACACAGCTCTGATGATGCACCTCGGGCACGGGCTGCTTGCAGTTATTATTCACACAGCTCTGATGGTGCACCTCAAGCACGGGCTGACGCAGTTATTATTCACAAAGCTCTGATGATGCACCTCAGGCATGGGGATAACGCAGGTATTATTCACACAGCTCTGATGATGCACCTCAGGCACGGGCTCACAGCTGTTATTGTTCACACAGCTCTGATGATGTGGTGTGGGCAGAGTGTTGAGGGCAGAGTGTTGAGGGCAGAATGTTGAGGGCAGAGAGCAGAGTGTTGAGGGCAGAGTGTTGAGGGCAGAGTGTTGACGGCAGAGGGCAGAGTGTTGAGGGCAGAGTGTTGAGGGCAGAGTGTTGAGGGCAGAGTGTTGAGGGCAGAGTGTTGGGTGCAGTGTTGAGGGCAGAGTGTTGAGTGCAGAGTGTTGAGGACAGAGTGCAGAGTGTTGAGGGCAGAGTGTTGAGGGCAGAATGCAGAGTGTTGAGGGCAGAGTGTTGAGGGCAGAGTGCAGAGTGTTGAGGGCAGAGTGTTGAGGGTAGAGTGCAGAGTGTTGAGAGGTAGAGTGCAGAGTGCTGAGGGTAGAGTGCAGAGTGTTGAGGGCAGACTGTTGAGGGCAGAGTGCAGAGTGTTGAGGGCAGAGTGTTGAGGGCAGAGTGTTGAGGGCATAGTGTAGAGTACAGAGTGTAGAGGGCAGAGTGTTGAGGGCAGAGTGTAGAGTGTTTAGGGCACAGGGCAGAGTGTTGAGGGCAGAGTGTTGAGGGCAGAGTGTTAGGGCAGAGTGTTTAGGGCAGAGGGTTGAGGGCAGAGGGTTGAGGGTTGAGGGCAGAGGGTTGAGGGCAGTAAGTGTGTCGGTTTGTGAACATATATATTTTGAATATTTTACAGTATCCGGTTTTCACCAAATTTGTCAGGACCAAAGTGCAGGATTAAACAAATCTGTACATTTCCATTCAGGTGATCGTTTGCTAATGCCTGGTACTCATTTTAGGTTTCACCTGTATAGCACTTGCACTGTTCTTGAGAAAACGATTGTGTTTAATATAAACCTACAAGGGACTGATATCCTGCCTCACTCTCTCACTATAGAATACTCACTCTTTCACTTTTTACTACTCGCTCTCTAATACTCTTTACTAATAACTCTCTCCTACTCACTATCACCTACTCACTCTACTACTTAATCTGTGTGTGGGTGCTAATGCAATAGGTCTCGCATATGCAAACGATTAAGCTATTGGCAATGTAAATGACAATGCCATTTATTTATGATTTAAAATTTTAAAAAAATAAGTAGCAATGCCAATAGCTCTACCTTTATTAAGGCCGAGACCATTGCATTTTAAATGCTTGTTTAATTTGTTGAAAAGCATTTTCTTGTTTATCAGACCACTCAAACCTTACATCCTTCCTGTACAACATACTCAAAAGTTCCATCTTAGTTGCAAAATTCTTAATAAATGTACTATAATATTCACATATTCCTGCAAATGAACGTAGTTTATCTCTGGAATCTGGTGCAGGAGCTTTCACAATAGCATCAACTAATGATTTTTTTGGAGCAACCCCTTCTCCCGACAAAGTGTGACCTAAATATTCTACAGAAGAACGAAACAACTGGCACTTGGTTTTCTTCAACGTCAAACCATGGTCCTCCAATCTTTTGCAAACCTGTTCTAGATGAGAGAAATGTTCTTGTTGATCCTTTGGAAATATAAGTATGTCATCTTGGAAACATTGTATAAAATGATCACAGTCTTATTGAGCCAAAAGGCATCCTTTAGAATTTGTATAGGCCCAAAGGTGTAATAAAAGCAGTACAATGCCTAGAGGTATCTGTTGACTCTATCTGGTGATAGGCGAATCTGAGATACAAAGTGGAAAACACTGCAGCTCCTTCTAGCAGGCTCACAAACTCATTTATATTTAGAATTGGATGGCAATTCGCTATCACATTGGCATTTAAAGCTCTTAAATCCACACACAACCTCAAAGATTGATCCCCTTTCATGCCAAAATTATGGGAGAAACCCATTCTGAAGGTTCTACTTCTTCAATAATGTTTTCTTTGACCATGCCCTCCAAATTAACTTTCAACTCTGGTCTTATATTAATAGGTACATTCCTTAATTTTTGTCTCGCAGGAATTGTCCCACTTTTAATTTTTATATCATGTGAAAAACCAATCAGTTAGCCAAATTTGTCAGAAAAAACTTTTGGAAATCGATCAATGATCATTTCTTCACTATTTTTGTCTGAAACTATAAGAACAGGTTCCCTACTCCTGGGGTTTAGCATGATTCCTAACTTCCACAGGTCCCTCCATCCAGAACATTCACACCTTTTATGGCTATGTAGAGTTTAACTTCAGCTTTCCTATCTTTGAACTCTAGTTCTACAACATTGTAACCAATGGCATCGATAGTTGTGCCATCAAATGTTTAGTTAATAATATCTGACGGTATCAATTTGCCCAAATCTAAACATTTTCCCAGCTTTTCCATACAATATTTTTCAGTAATAATGGTCCATGGAGACCCAGAGCCACCCATGAACTCTTAACTGCTCACCAATTACCTTGACCATGCATTTGGGTAGATTCTTTCCACCTATTTCTTCTTGCTTGGTTGTCATTTATAGGTATAACAATTCCTTTAGTAGGAACCTCAGACCTTCCTCAATCACAGTTAACTTCATGTCTACTAATTTCAGTTAGAGAGGAAACTTTGCCCTTCTGATTGTCGGTAACATTGCTTCTCCTTCTTATGTCCCTGCAAACTTGTGCAAAATGCCCAAAACAACCACATTTCACACACTCCTTCCCAATGGCTGGACAATGAGGAAAAGAAGCAATGTGATTGATACTTCCACATCTGTAACGCATGGTATTTTTGCTTTTGTCTTTCTTCCTAAAGACCTGCACTTTGTCTGAAGTACACAAATCACCTTCATTGGTGTTTATAGCAAAATACTTCCTTATTAGGGGAATCTTTCTTACTAATGACAGACACCCATTTTTAGGTCGAGGACCGGAAATGCTGGCTTGCCAGCTTCCGGGAGGATATCTTATGTCTCTTAGTAGTGTGGTTTAACCCGCCTCTCTCCTCCATTGGCTGGCTTCCTAAACGGAGGCCAGCCATTGGAGGAGAGGGCCGTCACTCCAATTTAGCCCCGTCTCTTTCGGATTCGGGGATGTGTATTTTGCTGTTCTTTAGCCGGTGACGTCCTCTGTCACTCAGAACGCAAAACACGCCCCCGAATCCGAAAATCTTCGGAGCTTTGCGGCGACATTTTTCTGCTCGGTAAACCAGGAGAGGACATGAGGTAAGTGTCCTGCCATTTTTTTTCTTAGCCTTATGCCTTCTAATTGTGCTCGTTTTCTTGCTTTCTGCCCCCTGATTGCTCCTTCGTCCTGCTCTCCTCCCACCCCCAGGCATGGTTGCTGACTTCCCATCCGCTACACCTTTAAGTGAGGCTTCCCCGCTCTACCCACCCCGGCTCTCCTTTCTTTCTCCCAGCCTGCGCAGTTCCCCTCCTCAGCCACCCTTGTCCCCCAGCTCCACTTGTGCCTGCTCCCCCCCTTCTGGGGGTTGCAGTTGGGCCGCTGAGGCTGGTGGTGTGCAGGCCGTGTGTCCTGTCGTCCTCCTCGAGCCCGCTCCCCCCCATTCTGCGGTTCCTGCTGGGGTGGTTTGCGGGCGGCTGGCCCGCATCTCGATCTTCGCCCGACGTTGTCCTTTTGGTGAGTGCCACGCACACGACTCGTGTTGTCTCCCGCCCGGCATCCCCCGACAACAGCAACACTCTCTCGCGGAAATCGCCCCCCCCCCCACCCGGTCTCCCATTATGTCGTCTCCCAGCATAAACCGACGGGCCAGGTTGTGTTACGGGCTGCCTTAACGGTCAGAGAGCATCGGTTCAACCCCCTGTGTATGTGGGTAAACCACTTAATCTCCCTGCACCTACCCAAAAATTAACGTGGTTACCCTTCTGAACACATAAAGTTATTATATGGAAGCGCAACCCTGTAGCTCTGAGGAGCTCACAGACGCAGCCAGAGTTGGAGACTGACCCAACCTCCACTCCTTTTCCCAGTACTGGACTGGGGACCTCAATACTAGTCACCCTTTAATTCTGTCGGGTCAGTAAGGCCTGTTAACTCTCCCATCGGTATTACAGGGACCATCTGGTACTGATGACTTGTATTTATGTGGTTATTATTTGAGGAACACTAACCTCACCTGCAGAATAATACCTGGTGCTTTACAGAAGATAATGATGAAGCATGCAGTTTCAGGGAGGGCAGGCCTAGATATGGGAAGGCAGACGAGGTTAGGAGCCAAGCGGCAGACACATGGACACACATAGACGGTGGGAGCTGCCAGGGAGACTGGACACCAGACAATGACACACATTCCAGCATAAGGGCAACACTCTCAGAAGCAGCGACATACACACTAAGCAGGTGTCGGCAAAGCCGGTAGGCCAGTTTCTAATGTGCTCCACCGTGCACGTGCTCAACCTGCTTTCACAGAAAACCACTCAGACAACACATCACTCACCTGAACTCTTAAGTGCGCACTGAAACACTGCAGGGTTCGTATGTACAAGAAGAGCCGGGGCTCATAAAGTCTCGGGCGGGACAGTCTTTAAAGTTCTGCGTCAAGGTCGGTGCGTATCCGTCGCACAGCTCTCAATCCTCGAGCCGGGGGATACTTTACGCTCTCGGGTCCAGCCGGACCAGGGTAGTTTTCCGAGCCGCGACCAAGGCAGCAGTTCTCGGGCAGGAATGTAGGAGTCCTACGATCTTTCGGGGGAGCCGCGAGTCACTCAGCGGGCTCAGGTGTTCTCAAGGTTGCACGGGAGCCGCAAACACATCTGCAGGGCTCAGATGGTTCAGGCAGAAGTCCGTCTCTGCCAAGAGGAGCCGCGACGATGTCAGCAGGGCTCACCAAGGTTCCAGGATTCAGTTAGTTCGTCTTCGATGTTCCACGAGCCGCGACAACGTCAGCAGGGCTCTCTTCGTTCCAGGCGTTATCTAACTTTATCGTCCCAGGGCACCCCTTCTTATAGTTCAGTTCTCCTTTGAAGTCCGGAGCCCTCGCAGGCAGGGGTCTTTGCGCCTGGGGGCCGCTTGTCGGGGTTTCCTGCCGCTTACTCCTTTGACTCTTTCAAGTTGGGTCTGGAGCGATCCCAGACACCCAGCAGGCGTGGAGCCAGCCCTCAGGGAGGCCGGAGGGGCGATCGAAACCCATCTCTGGAGGGGAGGTCGGAGGTGTGATTGAAACTGCTCCTCCCTCTCTCGCTCACAGGGAGCTCTCGGTCCCCAGCTGGGCATGGTGCCGGACATGGCGCGTCTAGGCCTAGGTCGCGCAGGGGCCGGGGGGCGCCCATCTTGGGTACATGTAGGAGTTCAAAAAGGGGTGAGCCCTCAAAACTCATGGACCTGGGTCAATATGTAAGTACCGGAAAGAAAATGGTCCGAGTTCATTAGAAGTATTATTACAATTATTTTGTTTTAGTGTATATTTAGAAAACATCACATTTCATAGTACTCCTTAAGTGGGTACATGGGCATGGTCACCGGAGGCCTTCGGGGCTGAGGGGGTTCGAGGGCGTCCGGTACCGGGGAAATGGAGGGGGAAGTCTGGTATTGTCCGTGGGGTCAGGGGTGGAGTGGGATGATTAGGCCGGGGCGATCCGGGGCCTGGTGCCGTGTCCGGGGCAGGGTTGGCTTTCTACGGGTCGGGGAGGCCCACGCCACGAGGCCGGGTCCAACAATATTGTTTTAGTTAGAAGGGCGTTTTTCTGTCGCAGAAGAGACCTATTGTCGGCGGTTCTGCTTACAAGGACTAAAAGAGGAGACAAGAGACTGGCACGCGCAGCCTGCCGGAATCGGATCAGGTCGCGCGCGCGTTCACCATCTCCTGTCTCCCTTTTAGCTCCTTGTAAGCAGACACACACACGCACACACACGAGCGCACATACACGCACGCACACATAGAGACATACACGGCGCCCCCCCGCCGCAGCACGTGCACACACATACACACACACACAATCGAACAGAGACACACACCCCCCTCCCCATACAGCTAAGCCCCACTCCGCACACACAGACACGCGCACACACACATTTCCCCCCCCTTCACGGGCTCTTTCTGCGAGTCCCTCTACCTCCGCAGCAGGTCAGTCTCGGCATCAGGCTCCATGTCTTCTCTGGCGATCCTCCGCTTGTGTGCACGCTCACGGCGACGGCATCTCATGCCCTCCCACCGCGCTTTCAGTTTCGTGCCCGGCGTTGTTGTTTTTTTTTTTTTATAGCTCCTCGGCCAGTGTTGCCGAGGGGAAACATTTTTTGTAAGACCGCCTACTCTTGCAGAAAATAAGAACTCGGCGTTAAAAGCACTGATCTCACCTAGCAATAGCAGGATTCCTGTGCTAAATCTAGGTTTTGCGTCCCAGGCCCTTTCTTTCACACTCGTGGCACATGCCCTTCACATTCTGTCTATCCGCGTGGGCAAGTGTACACTTGTTAGTACTCGTCTGTGTATAGAGCAGAAGGTGATGTCGCTTGGGAGGGCATTTGTTTGCCATTAGGAGGCAGTTATGATGGGTTTGCTCAACAGAATATTTGCCAAAGTCAGGGTGTTATTTATTTTGAGTTACACTTGGAAAGTTCAAAATCTCCTCGTTTGTTGAATTAGCCTTTGCTCAACTGGAGCCAAAGTTTTCGACCCAGAATGCACCGGTGCATGTGGTAAATCCAACTAAAGCATTGTTTTTCCAGTGTCAACAATTGTCTGCACTTCAGAAAGATAGGATGCACTGCGTCCGTGTCAAAAAGTTTTTGAGTCAAAATCAGAGTGAATTGCCTACAAATCAAGGCAGCTCCATCGAGGATTATGCTGTCAAGGGATAGACATGTCACACAGCATCTTTCCATACGAGGATGAACAGCAGACTACTAAAGGTGTAACAAACCTGCTAGAAATGTCAACTCTGCTCCTGTGACAAGGTCGCTGGTTGGTATTCCATGTCATCTCCCGTAGTTCAGGGCCAGAGACCGTGCCAGTGATTTTTGACGACATTTGGATGAGACACCGGGCAACAGAGAGAAAGAGCACCGGAGTTTAAGGAATGTTTTTCTACATGCGCAGGAGTGGGTCACGCGCACGGCCGCAGCCTTTCTATGTCCATAAGATCCAAACTTCAACAGCTTTAGTACTGCCAGATCTCAACTATGCCAACACACTCTACACTGCACCCAAATAAAGATTACTCAAAAATCTTTAATGCATACAGAAAGCTGCTGCTAAAGAATATGGAATTCAGATAAGCAATAAAAACGTGCCTTTTCTCAAAAGCATGACTCAGTGCTAGAAAAGCCCGTATCAAATGGATCTGAAAGGTAGCAAGCTGATAGGCAGCTATGAGACTAAGCCAGTGTCACAGGTGGCTATACTGCAAATTACTGGATGGCTCCCGTCTCTGTCCTACAGTCTAGTATTTACCACTGACATGATCAAATAAACACTACTACAGGAACCCATATATACAAAAGTCTAGAAACATATGGTAAGTAACAGAATGTGCGCCTGTATCCATTTTCTCATTTTTTTTTAATGAAATCCATGTTCATGTGATGCATAAAACCATACACAACACTCCTATCCTTCTTCCAAACTCAGGCACAGCACACACCTTTATCCTACAAAGGACAACCACAGCCAACACGACCTTCAACAATTCCCTCCCCACCCCCTGCAGGGAGCCCAGGAAACCCAAAGAGAGAGACTCTTGCCACTAAAGGCTACATAACACTATGTAAATAATGCAAACGGAGTAGCTGCTTACTCAGATCTTGGCATGATCACGCCTGTATCTGCATACACCCTTCTTCCCACAGGCCACAGCATCTATCATGTGGACCGTGCATGGAAGGAGGGAGAAGACTTTGCTATCATCCATAAGTCTCTCTAGTCCTACACCTTAGGCGAGCATGCAACACTCAACTCAATGGAGCTGCTGACATGCCATTCACTGCTTTCTGACGCTCAGACTGCCACCTTTCATCTCGTGTACAGGCATTTCAGCCAGAATATGGATTTCTTTGATAAATTCTCAGATGTCCTCACCACCTCATCCATCCAACATGCCCACACCACTATCTTTTTAGGTCAAGCTAGAGTTGCGGTCTAGCTCGACAACTATTGTTTTCAGTTTCCTGAGAATCTTAGACAGCGTTCGGCCAAGCGCTTCTGCTGTCTCAGATTTGTCCGTGTGAGCGCGCTTTCGTATCTGACTGCTGGCAGCTTGCTGGAGACAGCTTGAGTGCTTTCGGTTTCTGAGTACGTGTCGCTTTCACTCACTCCCTCCTCCCCCCCCTCGTCGGCTCCACGGAGAAAGCTTGAGTTTTAACCTCCCTGTGTCGGTCACATCGAAGCTCATGCATCTGCCGCGCCCGCCGGCCAGGCTCACGCCGCACGTCTGATATCTGGGGCGCAGTCACGGAATATAAACAAGAGATCATAACATTTTTCCCAAAGTAAAATGCGCTTTACTGCAGCGGCGCTTTGAGTCTTAACCGTTTTTTTTTCATGCGCACGTGTGCTCCAAGCGCGGCGCGCTTTGCACGTACAGTCAGCATGCCCCACTTACCGGCTCCTGTGGGGACTCTGCAGCAACAGGCGGGGCTCCGTTTTGATCACAGGAGCCCCGCATGGAATGTTGGCGGCTCCCTCCCTGGGTTGCACGAGCCCCGCTGCACTCTTGAAACTCCGGTGGCTTCTGTCCACACGCTCAGCCAATCGGCATGAGCTCACTGGGCACGAGCCGCAGGACACGCGGAAATTACAAGTACAGCGCACGCGCGGGCAGCCCTCGTCTTCCCAGGTTTCATATGTATAGCTTTCACTTTCAGCGATCGAGGGACTTGTGTTGCTGCTCGCCAGTGGTGTTTTTTACATCTTTAATTCAATTCCAAAGTGCGGCGGTGCGACTTCACACGAGGCACAGACATATCGTGTTTACTGCCCCTTTCACAAACTGCGGCGAAGTTGGCGGAGGAAACAGGAGGCTGCTCATTCTTCCTCACATCCTGTCCCCCTTCTCTCCACCGCTCGTTTCTTATGTTGCAGTGATTTATATAGCGCTTATTCTGCCCATGGGAAGGCTTTGTAGCGCTTGAGTTATGCGCACAGCAACAATGCCGTAATTGCAGGTGCTTGTCTGTTAGATGTCAAGGTAGGCGAGGGCGTCAACTGTTCGGTAGGGCCCTGTGTGTACTGCATGAGTGCAGGGCATGCCCGTAGGGCCCAAAGTATTTCGGTACAGTAACAGGCCTTCTTGGCGCCCGCCCGAGCTTCCCTTTGTTTGAGTTATGCTGCAGACTCCGTACAGCTTGTTAGCCAGGGCCACGTATTAATGTTTACATGGGGGCGGGTTTGAGGCTCCGTTATAGGTACTCTGGCGTCTTTCAAGCCCTCAAAAATCCACTCAAAGACCCATTACCCTCCCCCAGTAGTGTTCATTTGCACCAACTCACAAAGCGCCTGTCACTCACCTATCGCTATCGCTTTCACCAAATCCATGCATAGCGATGAGAGGCAATGCGCTTATACTTTAGGAAACACACGCAATTATGACCTGGTTTTGGCTGGTTTATTCACTTATTTGTGTTTGAAGATTTCCTACTTGAAACTACATGAGTCTCCTTGGCTTCCATTCTATTTTATATTTTAATTCGATTACATTTTGTGTTTATTTTGTTTGGTACGATTGAGACAACAGGGGCCTGTAATGCGCTCTACTCTGGCCTTATCAGCCTCCTAACTCACCGTGACTGCTCTGCCCCCTCCCTTATCGACCTTTGAAATTTAAATTGAAGAGGTTGTCTATGCAGAGCAAAGCACTTAAAACACAGCAATGACGTGCTCATTGCAGCGGCCTCTGTGCCTGTCTGCCACCGCTGTGCTTCCGGAATGATATACTGTTCTTATCAAACACGCCTTCTTGACCTTGGAAGGATGGAAGGCTTGCCAGCCCTGCAGACTTTGCACCTGCGTCCTTAGGACCGTTCTTATCCCACTGAGTTGCCTTGCCGCATAACACACAATGGTCCAACCGGCTGCATGCAGACTGGCCGCTTTATCCTTGTTAAAAATGAGATGGGCTGTAGGGTTATGGGCACACATATGGGATTTATGGGCCAGACCCAGCCTTGGATTGGTAACGCGGGCATTCGGGCAATGCCCGAGGGGCCGGTGTCTAAGTTCCTGCGGTGGGCTGCTTTTTTGAGCAGTCTGGGGCCGATTTGGGAGGTGTCTCTATTTTCGCAACACAGCCAGCGGCCCAGTGGGTGGCTGAGTGGCCTTTCTGCAGGCAGATGGGCGCTCATTGCCACCCTCCCTCGCCTCCAACACCGCCGATCCCCCACTCCCGGTTTAGCAACAGGCAGAGGTATCACTCACTTTGTCTCGCTGGCCGGCCCATTAATGTATACACATACTGAGCGAGGCAGGGGGCCTTATTTGAAGTTGCCTCACTGGTTTTCAGGTGTGTTTCACTAGTGTAAACGGATGCGTGCATTTTCTTAAGCCCCCCCCCCTCTTTTTTAATGCAATTACGCTGAAGCAGTGATTTGAGGAAACGCATTCTGCAAATGTGGCCGATTTTTTTTGTGTACCCGTGCCGATTTTCAGTCCCAATCCGACCCTGGCCAGACCTGCACAGTATCAACCAGGGAGGAAGGCTCGGCCCCAAAATGGAAACAGGAAATTATTTATCAGTGGTCCCCATAAAAACCGGGTAGCGGGGGAAGACCAAGCAGGGCTAGCGTAGCGTGAGAGCGGCAGTTTGTAGTGATGGGAAACGGGGTGCAGAGTGCTTCTGGGGATGGGAAACAAAAAAACTATTTTGTTGTAGTTCATGTTACATAAAACAATTTGAATTTGAAGCAGTGAATAGAGGAAACCAATTGTGACACTATTGCAAAGGTAAAAAAAATTGTCGGGTGTAACTCTTGCTTAGTGATTTAATTAAAGCTCTTTCTAGAATAGCTTTTCCCCAAAAGAAAACACTGTTTCCTTGCTTACGATTTCAACCTGAGAGGCCTCAAAGCGATTATGCCCCAAACTCGGCCGCATGTTCCCCGGTCATTCACCTAAAAAATGGGGTTAATAAACTTTCTGAAGCGGGAATAGTGCACCAGGGGTGGTTACATGAAGTGGGGTTGTCCACTTCCTGCATGGTTCAAAGTCTTCTAGAACGTCACGTTTAGCTAATGACCAGACCACTGGAATTATACGGCACAGGGGCAAGAACATAGTGCAGCAGATTTGACTAAATGATTTGGTCAACAGGCGGATTGTGCTGCTCAGTGCGGCGTATTTTGTGGTAGAATCGCTTCACAGTGTTGCGGACTTCTTGCATGTTAACCCTGTCTGAGCACGTTCTGCGTCTTTAGTACCAGTTTAACACCAAAATGCAGTGATAAGCAACGCAAAGGGTTTCGTCAACTTTTGGTAAGAGCGTTCCTTGTGCGGCAACAGGAGTCATTTTTGTTATAAAACAACTTAAGATTTCAATGCTGCAATCCCGCTGCAGCAAATGCAGACATTCTGTTTTTATTGTAATCCGAGTATTGTTTGCGTTGATCACGTTCACTGGCATTCCACTTCTACAATGTAACTTGCAGGTTACACATAGATCTCTGCAATACATGCATTAACCAAGTGAGCTATGTTTTCAACAGTCAACTGTCTTACCAGCTACGAGTATACAACCAGTAAAGCTATTTGTGGGAAGTGTCTTGACACCCACACATTCACGTAGCTTATCTTTTGTGTGTGCCCATTGAAGGAGTTGTTGTTTACTCCTTTTAGATTGCAAACATTTTGAAATGCTGCCATTCAAAGGACTAAAACCTCTCACCATTTTTTTAATTTTGCAAAATACATCTCAATCATCCGTTTTAGATAATTAGCTCAAAGTTTTTTTTATTTCCTAAAAGAGAAGACTGTCTTCTAATTAGCCGCATCAACGTTCAAGGAAACGATTGATCACCTTTCTCTGAGACAAAGCAAAAAAAAACAGCATTTGCAATGCAATAGGTCTCGCATTTATGCTAGTTTGCGCTATTAACATTGCAAATGACTATGCCTTTTATTTTTGCTTTCGTTTTTAAAACCTAAATAAGACATTTTAATTTACAATGCCTATAGCTTAAACTCGTTCTCCTATCCGCCAACCACCCTCATCTCCAAGTTGACTGTGACTGAACTCGCTCTCCTGTCCGAGACTGTCATCTCTACACCCCTCCTCCATTCTCACCCACTTCCCTCGTGCTGTATCCTCCGCGCCGCTCACTCACTGGTAATAGATGGGGCAGTAGACCGTCCCTCCCTCCCTCCCTCCCTCCCTCCCTCCCGCTGTGCCTGCCATAAAGCACAGCCCGTCCTGCACAGAGGCGAAGCTGGGGTCCTGTAAGAGCCCTGCGTGCAGAGATCTATTGCTACGAAGGACTTTCAAACAGCCTTTATTTGATGGCACCTAACAATACCTCTTCAGAAACACATCGGATATTTTTTTGTTTTGTTTCTTACTCTTAATTCTGATGACATGGTGTGGAGGGAGTAACCTGTGCTTTGTCCCAGTGTTGAGCAGATTCTGAATCCGAGGGTGTGCTGTATCACTACTAAACCTGAGGGATTTCACTGGATCTTGCTGATCGTTCGTTCTTTACATGAGGCATTAATAATACTGCTTCCCCCACTACAATTACATTGCTAACCAGCATGTCTGCATTAGCTGTGTTTGATATATCTATGTATACCTAAAAAATATATACATTTCAGGGGGAGCCCATACTTTCTGATATGCTAAAAACGTAAATTATTATAGCACTTTAGTTGTTGGACGTTTTTACTTTTACACCACACTTAGCAAGTGACTAGCATTCAGCTCACTGAGCCACATTTCTTTCCTATGTTTAGATGGCTGGAACTTGGGTGGAACACTCACCATTATTCATTTGTCCAGAATACAACATACACTCCTCATAATACCACTCAGTGCCACATAATTACACGCAACATAATTGCACTCTACTCAATGCCACATAAATACACTCCACATAATACCACACAGTGCCACATAATTATATGCTACATAATTACATTGCACTCAGTGCAACATACACTCCAAATAATACCACTCAGTGGCACATAATTACACACCACGCAATTACACTCTACTAAATACAACAGAACCTTCCCATAATACCACTCAGTGCCACATACTTATATGCTACATAATTACACTGCACTCAATGCAACATACACTCCAAACAATACCACTCAGTGCCATATAATTATATGCTACATAATTACACTGCACTCAATGCAACATACACTCCAAATACCACTTAGTGCCACATAATTACATGCCACAAAAGTACACTTTACTGAATACAACATACACTCCCCATATTACCACTCAGTGCCACATAATTACACGCCACATAATTACACTCTTCTCAATGCAATACATCTAAGTCACGTAAATAGAAAACATGTTGCATTACAAATGCTATAGGTGTCACATTTAAACAAATTATAACTATTGGCATTGTAAATGACAAAGCTATTAATTTAGCTATTTTCAAAACCAACACATAAGTAAAATAAATTGTCATTTACAAGACCAATACCTCTAACTTTCCTAATGCGAGACCTATTGCATTGCAAATGCTTGTTTTAACTGTCGCCTGTCCAAGATCAGAAAGCAGGCATATCGTACCAGCACCTCCTCACCACTTCTTGTCAGCCAATAGCAACCCCCATGCCCAGCATACACAGAGAACTACACTGCTATGGCACAGCACTACCAACTGCCTGCATTACTGCCCCTACCTACACTGTTACCCCGCGGTGCAGCCACAGGACAGTGGCTACATTGCCCGTGTCTGCCCCGCAACACGTTGTACCTGCCATGGAGGTTTCCCACAGCCGGGTGCAGTTAATAAATACAGGGACCCAAAGATATGTGGCATCAAAGAATAAGAACAGACGTGGTACAGGTAAGCTTTTTAAAATTTATTTATTAGTTTTCACTTTTATATAGCGCAAACTTTACCTGCAGGTATCAGAGCGCTTTAAATCAGCATGCTTATAACAAGCAAGACTAGCACTCTATATTACTGCCAACTTTGCTTAGCATAAGCAACAGCTAACCATTCACAAACAATGTTTATATACCAATTGCAAATAAAAAAAAAATTAATGCAAAGCATTGTCATTTACAATGCCAGTAACTCAAACTTTAATGCTGCGAGACCTGTTGCATTGCAAATGCTTGTTATTTGAACCTTTGGTTGTGTATAGTAATTGATTGTTATTATCATTTTACTTGTATTTAAGTTTGGATCTTAAAGCTTTACAATTTGCATACTGGGATCCGGGGATTTCAACGGTTCTGTTGATATTTTTAGCGCTGTCGATACATACACAGTCAATCCTCCTATTGCCCTGCCATAGTGCTTGCTTTTTTCCGAAGCTACTGTGTAGTGGGCGTGGCCTGCTATAGGAATGTCTTCCTGTGACCAAGTTTCTTGCAGGGCTATAATGTCACAGTCTGCCCACTCCTTGAGCGGGAGGCCTTCATCAAGTAGTCGCCTGGCTCCTGCTATATTCCAAGATATCATATATATTACATTTATTTCGGAAATGGAGACCGTAGCTCCCTTATGTCAAACACATTGGTTGTTCAGTGACCTTGGTAGCCTGTTGCATTTTTCTTGATTTATGTCACTTAACCCATGTTCTCTTTAGGTCAAGCCTAGACGTGCATTGCTTGCTGTCTGCTCGACAACTATTGCTGTCCCTTTCTGGGAATGTAGACACGAGTCGGATGCGCGCTTTTCCAGTCTCAGTTTTGTCCGTGTGAGCGCGCTTCTGAGACGCGCTTGCGCAGACGCACACACAGCCCCTGCTTTCGCTTGTTTTATTGTTATTACCGGAGTCTGAGCTGTATCACTCCTGCCTTTTGCATAGAATTGAATATATCTGTCCCGCATGTTTCTTAAGATTTATTATCCTTTTTAGGTCGAGGACCGTAGGCTGCGCTTGCGCAGTCTCTGTCAGAGATTTTGGGGCAGATTTATGATGAGTGACGCAACTCTGCCGCAACGCAGAGATGCGTCAAAAGTCTTGCGTCGCCGCTGCGATGACACAAGTCAATGAGGTGATGCAGCGTGTCTCAACCTGGCAATCTGCGTCAGACTAACTGACGTAGGTGCCGCAAAACTGCCGCAAGTCAGCCTGACGCAACGTGCGGAAAAGTCACGTAAGGTCGTTTGCGACACGTAATGCCATTGCGGCGCCGGCGCAACACTGTAAAGTGCGGGAAGCGTGAAAAGGCAGCAGGATAATTGACGCAAATTGCGCTTGCGATAGCTGTGGACCACAGAAGACAAACACAAATGGAAGAAGCACATACCAGCAGCCAGGACCCCCAGGCAAATCCTGCTAGCCCAGATGTACAAATCCCAGATGTACAGGATGAGGCCAAACGGAAAAGGAAGTCAAATTTCAGCCATGAGGAAAATGAAATCCTGGTGGCAGAGGTCACCAAGTATGAGGTAATATAAATTTTATGGTCATGTTGTGTTCCCTAGCGAGTACCCCACCGACTCCATGTACGAGTTAAAAGTGCATGTAACTTCCCTCCTGTACCAGCTATGAAGACGCAAATACATTTGCGTCCAACGTTAACTTGTCCTCTTTCAGACCCACCATGAATGGGTTTGATGGTCCGTTCCTAAGTATGCTATGCCAACGTCTTTTCGAAGTGTACTCCTACGTTTTTCAGCCTGGCTGAACGTAGGCCCTGAATCTCTGCCATCGAGCCTCTTCTCTGACTTCTGACTGCGAGGGCCTCTGCCCAAGCAGCCCCCGTACCCGTGAACTCTGACTTACTTCTAGCGCGGCCCTCCGTGCTCAGCTCAGCCTGCTGCCTGCCAAGATTGACTATAACCTTCGAGTTATCTGTTTTCCTCCCCGAAGATACATTCCAGCCTGCTAGCTTCAGTAAACATCCTTCCTCAGCTACAGGGCTAAAGGGCCAACCTGTCTTTATGCAAGTAATTCATAGCCTCTGTTGCCATGCTTCCATGGAAGGCCCCATGCCCCACGCTTCTCACGTAGACACTCAGGCGCTTATACACGCACTCACAGCAAGTATAGAATAGCTTCTGCTCTAGAGACCTTTCTGCCCAGATAGCTTAGTTCCTAAACATCAGATATCAGATATGATAGAAGCACAAGTTGATCTGACATGCCAGACTTCTGTCTCTTTCCGTCAGTGTAAATGTCAAGTCCCCTGCACCCCGTCTATCACACGTCATGCAGCTGCGCGCGCATCCAAGCTTCCGATTTCTGCTGACATTGCAACATTCTGTTAGCACCACCCCTTGGTGCCACCCACTTGCGTCACCTATCAGTGACGTTTCTAGCACACACGCCTAGTTACGCCTAGTTTACGCCTCTTGATGATGTATTAGCACCACGTGTATACTGTTATCTTGTCTTCTCTCAGCTGTTACGCCTCTTACATTGAACATTATGATGTAAATCAAGTATATAAGCTATGTATTGTCAATAAACGTGAGCGCGCTCATCTATCCCTTCTGACATCCTGTGTGGTGGTCAGAACATGATATCCTGATTCCTTTATGAGGAATAAAACCCTTAGAAACTCTTGCACCACGGACTCTGTTTTCCTTCATTTCGATTGAGTTATTATTGATTAAGTACTTACCTGCATAGAAATTAAGAGAGTAAATTAATTATTTACATCATTTTGGCGCCCGAACAGGGACCCCTCCCCCACCTCACGCGCCGGAAGGTGCGTTGCAATCCGTGTCCCCTGCCATCAGTTAGACGGACAACACGTGTACTGGCAGGATTTCCTGCATCCCCCTCTGACACACGGAGGTGACGAAGACTGCGATCAGTGCCCAGACGAGGCGGTGAGGAGTGCGGAGGATCCCGACCAGAGCCCAGCCGAAGGAAGCAAGGTCCGAGGTGTGAAGAGGCCCACCAGTTTTCCGAAGTTTTCCGAAGTTTTCCGAAGTTTTCCGAAGTTTTCCGAAGTTTTCCGAAGTTCCGAGTCGAGTCCCGTCGAGTTTCCGAGGCCTTCTGTTTTCCGTGCTTCCCGGTGAGTACCATTGCTGGGTCGTATCTAGACGGGTTTGGGTACGCAAGTCCGGTCTGCACTGTTTTTAGGCAGTGTATCTGTACTGTTTAGCAGTATATACAGTATTCCGAATTTCTGCACTGTTACAGCAGTGTATCTGTATCGTTGAGCGGTACATTCAGAGTAGGGGGAAGTTAGCTATGTCTTTAAATGTTTCATGTGATTAATGTCGTGGTATGAATGTGATTGTTTTTTTGTGCATTGTTGTGTTTTTGTATAAATAGTTACAGTTGACATTAAGTATCAAGGATCAAGCATTCCAGTATCAAGTAGGCACAATGCCGTTTTTCAACAAATTAAAGCAGATAGGAACTAGGAAAGGGATGTTAGAGGAGGAGATTCCAATCCCCCCTAGGGACACTCCAGGTAATTTTATGTACAATAAACATGGCATAGACGCCATCTTGTATCTAGAGTTATGGACAGATTATACCAAGCACCTAGAGGAAAGATACCGATGGCCAGTTAGCGGAACATGGGATGCCGAGTGCATCATAAAGGTAGAAGAAATATTACGAAAAAAGAAAGCTAGACAATCTCAGAAAGACGCCATAGAATTTTGGCGTAAGGAATCACGTAAGCGTGCTGATAGAGCACTCCGTAGAGAAGACAGGCTTAAAGAATCAGAAAAGGCCCAAGAAAATGAATTAGTTACTGAGGGAATTCGAGTAAAAGTAGAACAAATAGATCGTATCCAAAATGGCAAGGTGAACAACATGTATCTTTTGGCCGATGGTACCCCTGACGCCATTTCAGAAATACCGAAAAATTTGCCGTCACCATTAGTTCCAACTAAAGTAATGCATAAGACTACTAAAGACATATTCCTAAATTCATACCTCGAAGATGTAGCGCCAGCTTACACCAATCTGCCTGTTCGTGCCCTGCCTACTGACGGGGCCGGGGGTGGTACTGCCCCCCAAGATCACTCTCAGCCAACACCGAAAAAGACTAGTTCCGTTCCGCCAGCTCCGCCACTTCCCTCACCTAAAACTGAGTTACCGAAACCACTTCAATCAGATCCTACTAAAAGACAAATTCAGATACTGACTACACACAGAGATAATGCCCAAGCCTCCGCTTCAGAAGGTGCGACCGCGGGTCTCCAGACCCCGCCACCGACTCACAGATTAAATCTCAGAGGTCAGCAGAGTCCTCTTACGTACAGATCCCCCCGTTCTTCTAATTCATCCCGTCTTGATGCACTAAAAGAAAATATGTCAGTTTGTAGATATGATCCAGAACCTGGGCAGGACGATTTAATGGTATTAGCGTCTTTACGGTTAAGATCTGCTACTGATAGTTTGTTATGTTATGCAGGAATGAAAGAGCGCCTAGATAGAATATATGAGTTCGTTCAAACGGGAAAGGACCCCGACAGTATTAAGGATGCCCTGGAGAAACAGAAAGTTAACATGCAAGGACTGATACTACGATTTTGCATAAATTGTCTAATAAGAGAACGAGACAGGCCCGGAACAGAGCAGAGTGAATTAGATGCATTGAACAAGTGGGGTCAAAATATAGCCGACGGAAAACATGACAGACAAAATTGCATAGAGGCCATGTATAAAAAGATTAAGAAAGCAGTGATAGCAGTACACGAGAAAGAAAAAGAAAAGGCTCCCTCCGAGGAGGAAGAAGAATCTGAAGAACCAGAACCGACTACAAGTACTATAGCATATGTAGGTAGGGGAAACTACCTTAGGAAAGGTGTCCGTCCGGAAAGCAAGAGAGTTTACTTCTCTGCCTTAACGAATCCGAATTCTGCTGAGCATCAGTTCCAGGAAACTGATAAACGGCTTCGAGATCGAGTGGGGTACCATGTACTCAATTCTATGGATGAACAAGAATTAGCCCGATCAGCGGTATCATGGGCCGAAAATGCAGACATATATAATGATGACACCGTAGCACAGACATTTCTGAACCTCTCCCCCGACGAACAGAAATTAGCAGGGGTATATATGATTCAGCACCTTCTCATTAAGTACAGAAAACATTATTCCGATCCAGGTCCCTTACATGAGACACTAGAAGCACTACTGATGGATAGATGGAGAGGCCTAAGCACTAAATTAGTTCAAATAATTCTAGAACAACGACGCAGATATGATACTTTTGTAAGTCCTGAATATGTCCCCGCCCCACCTCCAGAAAGAAAAATGTACCATATGCAGTGCGGGAGTGGTATTGAAAGTCAGAACCCCTTACGAGAAGTGCACCCTGTCATGGGTGAGGATAAAACTTTGAAACGCGTGTATGTACACACGCCTCTGACTAAATTAGAACTGTTAGAAATGAAGAAATTAGTACCATGCCATGATAAAGACCCTGCAGGTTTCCATAGAGAGCTTAAAGACATGTTATTAATGGGGGACTACACATATGATGATATCATGAAAATGTTGAAAGTATTATTGCCTACGGGTATATTCGAGAAATTAAAGGAAAAGGACTGGGAGGTGGGAGACGCAAAGATTGCCTGGGCAGAAATAGAAGACGAAGAGAAAAAACGGGTCCCAGGATTAGGCCTTGGGGACAAAACTAAAGCATTACCAGGTTTGATAGTACAGGTCCTGCCCAGATTATTGACAACTAGAAAGGAGGATTGGGATGCAATCTCGTCCTGTAAACAGAAACATGATGAAGATACTAGCGACTTTTATTCAAGATTCGAGAAATGTTTTATTATCAATAGTGGCCTCCAGCCAAGTAGCGAGTCGTACCCACATCTTTTTGTATCAAAGTTAGTCGAGAATTCCCTACCGTTAGTTAAAAATAGAGTGTATAAAGTCGAGAGTACATGGCAAGCAAATACGCCATCCCAGATGTTACAAATGTTACAATATCACCAGAATAGAATTAGGGAAGAACAAGATCAGGAACAGAAGCGTATGAAAGACACGAAAATGAAAATGTTAGTAGCCCAGACGGTCCCATCCGACAATCACAGGAAAGGTACGACCCAGACAAGTCACGCTGCAGCTCCTGTTAAAGGGACATGCAATTATTGCAAGCAGCCAGGTCACTACGTACACGAATGTGCAGTTCTGAAACATAACATAGCGACAGGTAAAACTAAAGAGAGACCGCATCCGCCTAGACAAGATCATAACCAGCATCAGTCTACACAGAATACACAGCCCATGCATGCATCTGCACAGACAGCACAGACCGTAGCAGTACCACAGCCACAGCCCATTGCCGCAACTCAACAAGTCTCACAACAAATGTACCAGTATGCCCAGTCTGCTTACCCCGAATATTCCAGATATACATGAAACAGCCTAGAGAGGGAAGGTGGCTTGCCTCTTATCGAGATTCCTGTAGATCAAGAAGGTCCTTATGTACACAGTCAAGTATTGGGGAAAGATAGAAAGTTTTTAATTGACACAGGGGCAAGTCGCACTACAATAAGTCATGACGAAGTTCCAGGGGCACCCCTCTCAGGCTCACAAAATGTTTCCCTTGGTTTTTCAGGACAACCTATTGTAAATGAAGTATCAGAACCAGTTCCCCTGGCTGTGGGTCCATTATCACGCGTTACAGACCTGTTACTAACAAAATCATGTCCGGAAAATCTGTTAGGAATTAAAACACTGAAAGCTCTAGGAGCTATAATATGCTGCTCCCCGGAGGGGGTTAGACTCTTTCTGCGGGATTTCAAGGGTCATTACGTCCTTCGTGAGTTTGACATCAGATTGAAAAATGTACCTGATTACCTGTGGGCAAAAGGCCCAACTGATGTAGGATGTATGCACATTACACCATACCGTGTTACCCTCAAGGCAGGTGTTGTATTACCCAGAATCAGACAATATAAGTTACCACCCGATGCTGTAGCGGCTTTACTGAAAATCATTGAAGAGCTCATTGCCCAAGGAGTGGTCGTCGAGACCGACTCCAATATCTGTAATTCACCCATCATTCCGATTCTTAAACGTACTGATCCCAATGCACCGCCAGTATATCGGCTGGTGATTGATCTCCGAGAATTGAATAAATGCATTATCCCACAGTATCCTGTGGTCCCCGATATATCATCTCTCTTGACTGCTATTGATTCAGAAGCAACGTTCTTTACTGTAATTGATCTCAAGAACGCCTTCTTCAGCGTGCCTATTGATCCGGAGAGCCAATATCTCTTCGGATTCTGTTTAAATGGACGCAGTTTCAAATTTTCGCGCGCACCTCAAGGATTCACAGAAAGCCCCAGCATCTATAGTCAAGCACTGAAAAGACAACTAGATTGTATTCAAATGCCAGTTAACACCGCTTTACTACAATACGTCGATGATCTGCTGATCACCGCACGAAGTGAGCCCGAATGTGAAAAAGCATCACTGACAGTTTTACATTTCCTGGCCGACAAGGGACACAAGGTGTCTCCTTCGAAGCTACAATTCTGTGTTCAGCAAGTTGTGTACTTGGGTCACTTACTGTCCAAAGTGGGGAGACAGCTCACTCCCGATCGCATTCAGTTAATTGTGAACATGCCGCAACCCAAGACACAAAAGGAAGTGCGGGCCTTCATAGGCCTCACCTCGTACTGCAGACAATGGATTCCCCAGTATGCATTTCTAGCTAAACCACTCATCCAGTTAACGACACAGGAGGCAGCGACTTCGACTGTCCTCCCTTGGACTCAGGAACACACACAAGCTTTTGAAGAATTAAAGAAAGTTTTATGTCAAGCACCAGTTTTAGCGACACCATGTTACAGCAAACCGTTTACACTTTTTGTTACAGAACGTGATGGCACAGCGTTGTCTGTCCTCACTCAAGACCAAGCAGGTTCACATAAGCCTTGTGCTTATTTTTCTAGTACATTGGATTCAGTAGCTCAAGCACTCCCTGCGTGCTTAAAGTCAGTAGCAGCAACAGCGTTAGCAATAAGACAAAGTGATTCAATCGTTTTAGGTCATCAGTTAACAGTTCAAGTACCACATTCTGTAGAGGTTTTGTTAAACAGAACCCAGACTCAACACTTAACTATAGCACGACTGACAGGTTATGAATTAACACTATTCCAGCCACACATAGAAATCAGACGTTGCAGCATCCTGAACCCAGCAACACTGTTACCTACAGTTATGACAGATCCAGCTCCGCATGATTGTATAGAAATAATTAATGCAGTAACTAAGCCTAGACGAGACTTAACAGATGTCCCATTGACAAATCCAGACCTGACACTTTATGTGGACGGTTCATGCATGAGAACTAGTACAGGAGAATTAGTGGCCGCGTACGCCGTGACCACTGAAACTGAAATTAAAGAAACACATCGTATTGACACACTGTCTGCTCAAGCAGCGGAGCTCATCGCTCTGACCCGAGCTTGTATTCTAGCCAAAAACAGAAATGTTAACATATACACAGATTCCCGCTATGCCTTCGGAGTTGTACACGACTTCGGAGTCCTCTGGCAAGAACGAGGTTTTCTGACTTCCCATGGGGCCAAGATACAACATGGCCCCCTCATTCAAGCACTGTTAGAAGCAATACATTTGCCCTCGGGCATATCAGTCATGAAGTGTAAGGCACATACTAAAGTCACAGATTCTGTCTCCCAGGGTAACGACCTGGCAGACCAGACAGCAAAACATACAGCACTGACTCGCACCCAGACTACTGATGTGACAAAGACAATAGGCCAGACCCAGTGTATGGCAGTTAGAGATCCCGCCCTAGATGTAATTGATATCCAGACACATGCTACTCCAGAGGAGATAAAGAAATGGACTGAACTAGGAGGGATTCAGACAGATCAAGGTTGGGTGACGAAGGGAAAATCTATATGGTTTCTCCCCGACTCAATGGTTCAAGTCATGATAAATACAGCACATAGTCCTGCCCATCTTGGAGAGAAAGCCATGTTAGACAGTTTACAGAATCTCTGGTACAACAAACACTTACGAGCAGCAGCAAAACAGAAAGTGCGTACTTGCATGATCTGTTGTCAGTTCAATCCAGGTAAAAGTGTCCCTGTTGAGCAAGGTGGATTCCATCCTCCCGATCACCCTTTTGAAGTCCTCCAGATGGATTATATCCAGATGAATAGCTGTAGAGGATTTAAGTATGTCCTTGTAATTGTTTGTGCTCTGTCCCGCTGGACCGAAGCATACCCAGTCCCAGACTACACTGCTCCGACCACTGCCAGACAGTTGGTTCGTGAATTCTTCCCACGGTACGGTTTGCCCCGTGTCGTGTATTCAGATAACGGACAGCCGTTCTCGTCCGAGCTGATGAAACAAGTTTCCCTCTTGCTAGGATATCAGTGGAGGTTCCACTGTGTCCGACATCCCGAAGCAGCTGGCCTTGTAGAAAGGCATAATCAGACACTAAAAATCCGTCTTGCCAAGATCTGTCAGGAAAAAGGGGTCGACTGGATAGTCGCCCTGCCCGTGGCACTATTCTACATGAGAATGGTCGCCCACTCAAGATCAGGGCTATCCCCGTACGAAGTGGTCTTTGGCAGACCGCCGAATATGTGGGGGACGCCCGTTCCGAAAAAGATCACTGATATTGACTGTAACATGTTGACAGATTACCTTGCCTCCTTGATGTCTGCACTCCAATCATGTCGTTCACAGGTTGCCGCAGCCTTCCCCGACAACACCGATGTAAAGGCGAATGAGGTCCGTCCAGGGGACCTGGTAGTCGTCCGGAATTTCGACCGGAAAAGTCCGCTGGAGCCCCGCTGGAAGTCTCCAAAGACCGTTCTGCTTACCACCAGGACCGCCGTGAAAATCGAGGGGAGAAAGGGGTGGGTCCACACGAGTCACATCAAGCTATGCAATGAACTAAAAAACGGACTGAACCAGGACTCTGACTCGTCCACCCCCACCAAAGACTGTGTTGAAGCACAAGACGTTACTGTGCCTAAAAGAGAAAAGACTCCTCAAGAACTTTTCCGTATGAAGCTTCGATCTAGCAAGTCAGACAGTTTAATTGTTTAAGTCCTCCCCTAGGTGAATCGGTTAAATAGTTTTTGACATGTACCCCCTAGATCGAGTTAGAGAGAGAGAGGAAAAGAGAAGAACATATTGCAAATCACTTCGTAGTCACTGCATAGTGACACTAATAATCATGTTTATTCTGAGCATTCTAATTATTATTGCCAGCATTCTGCTTCCTATGTACTGGCCTATTTTCAGGCGTGAACAATCTGCTTACAATGTCTCTGCTGAACACACTTTTAGTGAACTTCCCGCACATGAACTCTCTTACAGACTTGCGCTGCGCAACAATACATTCATTAGTATGTTACACCATTCCCATCAGACAAATAATGCTACAGACTGTTGGATATGTGGCCGACTCCCTCCCTACCAGAATTACAAGGGAGCTCTGCCTCTCTTTCCGTACCCATTCACTCACAATGGCTCCTGTGGAGCATGGTTTAAAATAATTAATTCTTTAGATCCTGATATTGCTGTTTTCGATGGGGGCTGGGTTTGGGGAAACTTGAACTTAGTCCTGCTCAACGTCTGTTATCCTGATAAAGAGGGACTTCCCACTCGAATAGGAACTGATCTAGAAAATGAAGTATATGGATTAGGTAATTACACAATCAGCCTTATGATCCTCACTGTTGAATCTGAAACTGCTCCAGTTCTGCCCCATATGTTAGTACTACCAGTCACAGGTGAATTATGTGTTAGCAAGAAAGGTTCAGTACACGTAGGTCATAGTAAATGCACTACTGTGGTCGAGTTCAGTGACCATGGTAAATCGTCCTTTAAAGCTACCAGTCATTCCTACTTTGTTTGTGGTCATACCGCATACATACGTTTGCCTCCAGATTGGGATGGTACCTGTTACATTGCTTTCCTTCTGCCACCTGTTTTTCTAGCTCCCCCTGATTACCATAGAAATACGAATCTAGCACCAAATAGACCCAAAAGAGATATTCCCCTTGTCGACTACACCGAAACGGCATGGGAACAGTACACTGATTTCAATAAAGGATTCTTTTTCTTCCTAGGTCCTGTCCAAAACAGTAAATTAATACGCAGATTAACGAGAACACTTGAAGCAGTAGTGAACGAAACTGCCTCCGCTCTAGGTAACTTAACAGAGGAGCAGTCTGCTATACGGACTGTTGTCCTTCAAAATCGTCTTGTGATTGACGTCATCTTGGCAGATAGAGGTGGAGCCTGTAAGGTCATCGGGTCAAGCTGCTGTGTTTTCATTCCACAAAACGCACCATCTGTCTATCAAGCTATCACCCGTTTACATAAAATTGCAAATCAGATACATCAGAATCCAGGCACCTGGACTTGGTCCGGTTGGTTCTGGACTACGTTAACAGCTTGGGGATGGAAGATCTTATCCTTCCTAGGCATTGGTCTTGTTATAGTATTCAGTTGTTGCCTATGCCTGCAGTGTGGGCCAGCGATATGTGGACTGTGTGCCACATCCTGCATTGAGCATTCCAGTTGCCTCTCAAACAGTCAAAGAAAGAAAGACGAACATATAATGTTACAAGAACAAACCGATCGATTTATGAGGATCGATATATCATGAAGGGTCCGTAGGGAACAAGGAGGGAATGAGGTAATATAAATTTTATGGTCATGTTGTGTTCCCTAGCGAGTACCCCACCGACTCCATGTACGAGTTAAAAGTGCATGTAACTTCCCTCCTGTACCAGCTATGAAGACGCAAATACATTTGCGTCCAACGTTAACTTGTCCTCTTTCAGACCCACCATGAATGGGTTTGATGGTCCGTTCCTAAGTATGCTATGCCAACGTCTTTTCGAAGTGTACTCCTACGTTTTTCAGCCTGGCTGAACGTAGGCCCTGAATCTCTGCCATCGAGCCTCTTCTCTGACTTCTGACTGCGAGGGCCTCTGCCCAAGCAGCCCCCGTACCCGTGAACTCTGACTTACTTCTAGCGCGGCCCTCCGTGCTCAGCTCAGCCTGCTGCCTGCCAAGATTGACTATAACCTTCGAGTTATCTGTTTTCCTCCCCGAAGATACATTCCAGCCTGCTAGCTTCAGTAAACATCCTTCCTCAGCTACAGGGCTAAAGGGCCAACCTGTCTTTATGCAAGTAATTCATAGCCTCTGTTGCCATGCTTCCATGGAAGGCCCCATGCCCCACGCTTCTCACGTAGACACTCAGGCGCTTATACACGCACTCACAGCAAGTATAGAATAGCTTCTGCTCTAGAGACCTTTCTGCCCAGATAGCTTAGTTCCTAAACATCAGATATCAGATATGATAGAAGCACAAGTTGATCTGACATGCCAGACTTCTGTCTCTTTCCGTCAGTGTAAATGTCAAGTCCCCTGCACCCCGTCTATCACACGTCATGCAGCTGCGCGCGCATCCAAGCTTCCGATTTCTGCTGACATTGCAACATTCTGTTAGCACCACCCCTTGGTGCCACCCACTTGCGTCACCTATCAGTGACGTTTCTAGCACACACGCCTAGTTACGCCTAGTTTACGCCTCTTGATGATGTATTAGCACCACGTGTATACTGTTATCTTGTCTTCTCTCAGCTGTTACGCCTCTTACATTGAACATTATGATGTAAATCAAGTATATAAGCTATGTATTGTCAATAAACGTGAGCGCGCTCATCTATCCCTTCTGACATCCTGTGTGGTGGTCAGAACATGATATCCTGATTCCTTTATGAGGAATAAAACCCTTAGAAACTCTTGCACCACGGACTCTGTTTTCCTTCATTTCGATTGAGTTATTATTGATTAAGTACTTACCTGCATAGAAATTAAGAGAGTAAATTAATTATTTACATCAAGTACCAGCATCAGCTGTTTGTAAATTCAAAGCTGCCCCACGGCAAAAAAGAGGCAATATGGAGGCAAATTGTACTGAAAATAAATAGTGTAGCCCAGGCCAAGAGGACTGTCCTTGACTGCAAAAAAAGGTGGCATGATTGTAAGCGCCGCACAAAAAAAAAACTTGCGGCAAACCGCAAGGCAGCCTTTGCAACTGGAGGAGGCAGCCCAGCAGACCAGGAGGACCTGGATGAACTAGAGGAGCAGGTGGCAAAAGTCATACCAGAAGAAATAGTGCTAGGATTCTCCGGTCAGGACAGTGCCACCAGAGAAACTACAGAGCACACAACAGGAAAGTACAAATAAGTGCGCATATCCATGTGACGGGTGATGGTGTTCATTGCAGCTATAAATGTTCTCTGTGCCACAATAGTCCTTGTATTTCTCCACAATGACTACAATAGTAAGTCACACACATATTCATATCTATATTTGTAAATGACAATAAATTAATGCCCTTTCATTGGTATCGTAGCGCTTACTGCCAGACTGCTCATTGCCTTTGATTTCAATTGCGCACTGCTTCCTGCAATTTATTGTGCCTGATTATATCGTTTCCGTAGCGCTTTACTGCTAGACTGCTCTTCATTCATTATTGATCTGTGCACTGCTCGCTTTGCCTACTTTAATTTTTTGTGCCTGATAGTGCTGGTGCCACTGTCCATTTAATAGCGATTTTCAGGTTGTGCCCCAATCTCGTCCTGTTTCACTTTTGGCTTGCTGCCATTTTGTTGTTTGTTTGTTGTGCCTCCCAGCCCGGCTCTCCACCCCGCTCCCGCCTCCCAGCTGCTCCTCGCTCGCTCCGCCCCCCTCCACTATCCACTTATGTCAGAACAGCCTACGCGCACCGTTCACGTGCAGCGGAAGCGCCCTATGTGCGCCGAAGGTGCGGCAAAGGTACCCTCTCTGCACGCAACCCCGGCCGTCTCCCAGACTGCTACCAAGCCACACCAGGACTCACCCATGGACCCTTCACCTGCCACTCCTGCAAGTTCCACAGCATCAGGACCCACACCAAATGCTCAAACTCCAAACAGAGCTCCGTAACTAACCACCTGAAGACCTGTTCAATACCTGCTCAGATCACAGACACGCAACTGAACTTTGGAACCTACTCGACACCACATCGCCAGACGTCGCCTTTCTTACAGAAACCTGGATGAACGGCTCATCAGCGTCCGACATCGCCATAGCCATCCCAAACGGCTACAAAATCATCTGAAAGGACCGCATTAACCAAACAGGAGGAGGCATCGCCATCGTCCATAAGAACACCATCCGTATCACGACCAGTTCTGACGACTCCCTCGCAGCTGGCGAACACCTTCACTTCCAAATTCACATCGACCCCAAGACCACACTCAGAGGCACCCTCATCTACAGACCACCTGGACCCCGCACACAATTCAGCGAAGACATCACTGACTTCATCAGCCCACACGCCCTCCCCTCCGAGGACTACATTCTACTGGGAGACCTCAACTTCCACCTGGAAAAGAACAACGACAGCAACACCACCACCCTTCTGGGCAACCTCGCCAATCTCGGACTCAAACAACTTGTTGACACCCCCACCCACTATGCCGGGCACACGCTCGACCCAATCTTCTCCTTCAGCAAGCACATTTCCTTCAACCACGCCACAGGACTCCATTGGACTGACCACAGCTGCATTCACTTCAACTACAAAAAGACCACAATCCACAACCACCCACAACCAATCCCACGCAGAAACGATAATAAAATTACCACTGACCAGCTCTTCACATCGCTTCACCAAAACCCTCCTACCAAATCATCGGACCAAAACCAAGCAGCCATCAACCTCACACAATGGATCACCGACAGCGCTGACAAATTAGCACCCTTGAAAAACCATCAAATCATACAAGGTAGCAAAAAAGCCCCCTTGTTCAATGATGACCTCAAGAAATCCAAGAAGATCTGTCGCACCCTTGAGAAAGCATGGTGAAAAAAAACAACCACTGACAACCTTGCCACCTTCAAGAACGCCACCCGCAAACACCACCATCTGATCAGAACCACCAAGAAATCAGCATTCAAGGATGGACTCGACAACAACGCCCACAACAGCAAGGAACTATTCAACATCGTCAAAAAGTCTACTAACCCCACTGCCGGCACCAACGACATCACTCCCTCTCAAGACCCCTGCGACTCTCTAGCCTCATTCTTTCACAACAAGATCGCTGACATACATAACAGCTTTGGCGACCAGTCCACCCCACCTACCTCCGAACAAAAACTCCCAACCAACAACCTTAGCGCCTGGAACCCTATCACCACTGAAGACACCATCCGCCTGATGAACTCCATCCACTCAGGATCACCAACCAACCCTTGTCCCCACCACATTTTCAACAAAGCAGACTCCATTATCGCACCCCATCTCCGAGATGTCATCAACTGCTCCCTCAACTCTGCTACCTTCCCGGAAAGCTGGAAACATGCCGAACTCAGCGCCCTCCTGAAGAAACCCACAGCAGACCCCACTGAACTTAAGAACTACCGCCCCATTTCGCTCCTCCCTTTCCCTGCCAAAGTCATTGAGAAAACCGTCAACAGTCAGCTTGCCGCCTTCCTCGAATCCAACGGCTCCCTCCACCCATCACAGTCTGGCTTCCGAGCCAAACACAGCACGAGACCACCCTCATTGCAGCAACAGACGACATTCGAACTCTACTGGACAACGGAGAAACAGCTGCCCTCATCCTACTCGACCTCTCCGCAGCCTTCGACACAGTCTGTCATAACACCCTTATACAACGCCTCAGGAACATCGGAATACAAGGAAAAGCTTTGGACTGGATCATCTCGTTCCTCCCTGGAAGACCCAGAGAGTCCACCTCCCCCCTTACAAATCGGAAGTCTCTGAAGTCATCTGCGGCGTTCCACAAGGATCTTCACTCAGTCCCACCCTCTTCAACGTATACATGAGTCCCCTCGCATCCATCGCGCGCCAACACAACCTCAACATCATCTCATACGCAGACGACATCCAGCTAATCCTCTCCCTAACCAAAGACCCAAACTCCCCCAAAACCATCCTACACAACGGGATGAAAGAAGTGGCCGAGTGGATGAAGAACAGCCGTTTAAAACTGAACTTGGACAAAACGGAAGTCCTCATCTTAGGATCATCCCCCTCCGCTTGGGATGACTCATGGTGGCCACCAGCCCTAGGAAACGCACCCAAACCAACGGACCACGCCCACAACCTGGGCTTCATCCTGGACTTCTCCCTCTCAATGACCAAACAAGTCAACGCCGTCTCATCATCAAGCTTCAACATCCTACGTATGCTCAAAAAAATATTCCAGTGGATCCCCACCGAAACAAGAAAGATGGTCACCCATGCACTAGTCACAAGCCGACTGTACTACGGAAACACCCTGTACGCCGGAACCACAGCCAAACTACAGAAAAAACTCCAACGCATCCAGAACGCCTCAGCCAGACTCATTCTAGACATCCCCCGCCAAGCTCACATTTCTGGTCACCTGAAAGACCTCCACTGGCTCCCCGTCAACAAGAGAATAACCTTCTGTCTCCTCACCCACGCACACAAAGCCCTTTACGACCTAGGACCGGAATACCTCAACACGCGCCTGACCTTTTACACCCCCACCCGCCAACTACGATCGTCCAATCAAGCCCTCGCCGCAATTCCACGCATCCAAAGATCCACCATGGGGGGAAGATCCTTCTCCCACTTAGCGGGCAAAACCTGGAATTGTCTCCCCACCCACCTCCGCCTCACACAGAACCACCTCTCCTTCTGAAAAGAACTAAAAACCTGGATATTCGACAAGTAACGTACCCCCCCTCCCTCAAGCGCCTTGAGACCCTCTGGGTGAGTAGTGCGCTATACAAATTTTGAACTGGAACTTGAACTTTGAACTTGGAGTACACAAAATGGCCTTCATGTATGTAGGCCCTTGCGCCACCACAATTATACTGTTGTGGAAGTACAAACTGAAGAGCTGATGGTGCAACGACCACTTAAAACATGTGCACAGGACCATCCATATGCCTACATGCATAACCTACAGAACAAAACTCAAAACTGGATGTCTGGATGTCATGCATGTCGTTGCCAAGAAGGTGCAAGTGGTGCCACATACTGTCTGCCTGTCCTTGTGGCGTGGCAGTGTTTATGGTTAGGTTGGTAACAATGGGTGGAGGACATGTGCAGCGGGGTCATCTATGTAAGTGTAGGCAAAGTGATGTGGACAAGGCACTCCATGACAACTCATTAGCTGTCCAGTATACATTAGTGAAGTGGATACATGATGGTGGTGGTGTTTTGTTGGCATGGTGAATCTGTGACACTCATCATGAAAGCTGGATGACGTAAATAGGGGTGGGGGTCTGCTGTGTGATGTGGCTACTGTGTATGATAAGTGCCTGTCCATGTTTCCTGTGATGTGAGTTTGTGTTCACAAGTGCACTTCCATTTGAATGTACATATATCACCAAGGAGGAAATGGTGTCCTGTACATGGTGGTGTCTCATGTTGAATTTGATGACCAAGGTCAGGATGTACACATTGAGTTGGGGGTGTGTAAGCCTGGTGTGCAATGGTTGCTACAATTGTATGAGAATATGTGTCCTGCTTGCCCATGGGGGCCTGAAAAGAAATGCAGCAAAGTGGATCTTTGCCTGCCTGGCCTGTCTATGTAAGTTGTGCAGTACCATGGTCACTGATCGGTCATTCAATTGCATGAATAGACAGAGTGTCCTCCTTACCTGTTGGATATGGCAATTACTCACCCTTAATGTGGGCTGTGTGGGAAATTTAGTAGCTGTCACTGAGGGTGATGGTGAACCACTGTGTGGATGTCCATTTAAGTGGAAGGGGTCTTCCACTTAAATGGACATCCACACAGTGGTGCAATGTGATGCATACTCACAAAGTTGGTTAATCTGCTAGCATGACATATAGCTAGGTGTAATGAAAGAGTCTTGGGTACAGCATTCCCTGCCAAGACAGCTGGGAAATTACATGAAGGAGATGCAACATGCATGTTTGTGTGTTGTTTGAGTGGCAGTGCAACTTGAGTTCTAAGCATCTCAGGGACAACACCCTCCACAGCGTATGCCAGTGTCCCACCCTGTTGGACAGGATGCAGATATGCGTAGGCAAACATTGCAAATTTGTTTGGTGTACTACGATGATGTACTGTTGCAGCATGGTATGCAATGTGTTAATCCCTAGGTATGCACTCCATACAACACGTAACAACCACAAAAACACCATGGGGTAGAGTTATGTTAACTGGCGCATCCCCAGGGATGCGCCAGTTAATGTGTGCCACAGTGCGCCACAGCTCCGCCACCCATGGTGCGCCGCATTTACAATGCGGTGCACCATGGGGCAAAAACGGCACAGATGCGTGACGCATCTGTGCAGTAAAGGTGGCGCATTCCTGGAGTTGCGTCGCAAGCGCAACGCAGCTCCAGCAAGGCTCGTGGGGTGCCCCATCTTCACAATGCTGCATCAAGACCTACGCCTGCTTCAAGCAGGCGCAGGGTTTTGACGCAGCATTGGGCTGAAAGTGACTGAGTGAAATCTTATAGATTTCACTCAGCCACTTTTAGGAGCCGTTTCTGCGCAGGAACGCCCCCCCCTGCGCAGGACCGCCTCCTTATGGCGCAGGGCTTTACAATGTGACGCATCTCCTAGATTAGGTTTGGGTGTACCTCAATGTCTCACAGCACATTACAGCAACAACACTGCACCACAGCATCCCATGTTGGATTAAAAATGGCAGACGAGCTTTGCTACCCCGAGTTGTGAAATAGTCAGTGCCGAAAATGTTTGGTATGCCATTGTGTAGTATGTGTGTACAATGATATGACATGCACACTGCTATTGCTCACCAAAGATCATGCACTCAGTAGTGTAAACCAGATATCTTCCTTTGACTTTGTGTCTGTATGGCCATGGCATTTGGGGGATCAGTGGTAACTGTTGCTCGGTGAGGTGTTGGGGCCTGGGTAGTCCATTCTGCACAATAACCAATGTCAGTTACCTTGTCATCATTGTAGGTTGACTCCTACGATCATTCATAAAATGGTAGTGACACAAGAGATTGTGTTGGATAATGTCATACAATTGTTGCAAATGTGTATTGTATTCAGTCATTGCTTGACTGCAATGTAATGAACAATGTTTACAAAGCAGTGTGTCTGTCACTCTCAATTGCAGACAACTGTAAATCCTGTCTTGGCAGAAAATATTCTGACAACGTCACAAACAGTGTGTCCTTTGCCGGTGATAGGCTGGCACACAACAAACATGAGATAAATAGGGTGTGTGATACTTTGAGTGAGTACCTGTACCCATGGGCCGTAATTTAAACAATTTTTACAATGATACATCTCAAATCTTTGTTTTGAAAGTAGCCGAACACCCTGTAATCACACACCAAATTACAATTGCAGTGTTGACCAATGAGTGCACACGTCATGGCTCTGATTAAACATTTCTACAATTAAACCTGCCAACACTACTAACAGATTTGCACATTTTTTCATAGTGGATGCTGCATCAACTGCACAACAACTGGATGACAACAATGTATTGGATGATATGGATGACAATCCTCCCACCATTGACACTGACACACTCGAGGTGGAAAGAACCACCATACGGTCCCCCACACCCCCTCCACAGGGTGACAACGATGTGGTTGCTGCTGAAGTCGAAACTCTAACACCACCACCACCTGTACCGTCCTCAACAAACATTATTAATGAGTGGCAGAACACACAACGTGAGTTCCAAAGAACTGCTGTAAGTGTACAGCGGGAACTCCTCAGTGAGGTACATGTGGCATTGCCAAGTATCGCTGCCATCCTGCGATCCATACTACGAAGCATCAATCCAGATTTGGCAAACATTGCCACTGATGAAGCCACCCCCACACAAACTCCAGGATTAGCTCAATCTTTGTCAAACATTTCCAATATCATGAGTGAGAGGCATGTCCAAATGCCACCACAAAATGCGAACAGGGACATAGCCCAGCACCTGCAAGATATTGTGAACCAAATGAGAGACATGCAGCAATGTCAAGACCTCTTCCTGTCAGCCATGACAGCCTTTCATGCAGACTTGCTGACCGTCATCAAAAACCAGCAAATGATGCTGAATGAACAGAGGGATAATTTCAACTCCACTGAACATGTGTACCCTCAAACATCCTCTGCCACTGCTGGTGGTAGCAGTAGCAGAACATTCCCTGCACCTCCTCAACAAAGTGAAGACTCTGAGGATGAATGTGCCATAAAAATACAAAGGAAGAGTGGACTGTAAATTACAATTTCACACAGGTGTCCCTGGACAACACACTAAACATTTCACAGAGGAGAACAATGTCTGACATTCCACACCTGTCTCCAAAAAAGTGTCACACAACAAATTTGTTAGCATGAAACACTAAACCAATACACATTCTGAAATTAAGAATATATAATTCACAATGTTATCCCTTAAATAAAAAATCATTGGATTAACACAGTCAAACTTGTTAACAAGTTCTTCATCACCACCTGTGTGTCTATAACACTGTACAATTGTGTCATGTGTGTAACATTGAACGATAGGACTGTGTACATTGTCTGCTGAGAAATGTAGACACCTGTGGAAGAGAGATTTAAAAAATTGCAAAAGGTCATTCACTTTGAGAAGAATCTCGTAATGTTAAACTTTATGGTGACATATGTAGACATAAATAGCAGTTTCTTAGGAATGTACAGCAGGGCATTGCAAAACCTCCTTTGCAAACACATTATTTGGCACATATACAAGTGCATGTTGCATTCCTGTGCTCTACCCTGTGCTTATGCAACAACATTGGTCATGTGCCTGTGTAGGCCCCATAGTGGCATTACTCATGGTAGCCTGAGTAATACATGGAATAAGAGTTGAACATGAATGTTCACCATCACCACACAAGAAGTGTCACAACTGGCTGTTCACCAAAACCAAACATGCTGTACACTGAAGCACAACCTCTTACACACTGAAATGTGTAGTAGGCAAACGTGATCAATGTGCCACTCTCTGTAACCCCTAGTGTGCTGTACTGTGTGCAGGATGCACATTAGCTCAAGATAGAATTTTGCAGCTGGTGCAGGGTGGGTGACTGCCAACTGCACCAGGTCAATGCCAGTAAGTCTAGTTAATTTGACCTTGATTGATGTCCTAGTCCCTAGACTGCTGTTGATCTATTGTTAGGCCAGGGATTTTTGAGTATTGCAAGGCTCTGCTAGAGAGGCGGTGATTGGCCCCCTACTTAAGCTGGGGATGGCCTCTGAGGACCCCTCACTTTACTGCACATTGTCCATGCTCATGATGGATTTACAATGATTGATCCGTATACTGCCCACTTGAGTCCTCTTGCATATTGGGCGTTACATTCATCCAGATCAGGCCTGATTTATTTCCACCCGTAATACTGCTGGCAATGTACGGCACTTGTTACGAATTCTGGGAGAGACGTACGATGAGGAGAGGATGGCGGTGATCCTCTCAGTGGATGTTGCAGAAGCCTTGAGTGGCCTCATCTGTTCTTAATAATGAGGGCCTTTGGACTTGGGGAGGGTCACCTGAGATGCGAAGAGATGTTGTATTCATAGGCAAGCACAAGGGTGGGGGTTGGGCGGTGGTCTCTTTGTCATATCCAGTGGGGCGGGGTACTCGGCAGGGTTGTCCCTTGTCCACGCTGCTGTTTGCTATTGCCATAGAACCGTTGGCACCATGCATATGATATCACTGTATGCTGATGATCTCTTGATGTATTTGATGGATGCGGAGTATGCCTTGGAAGGGGCGCGTTAGTTGCAATGTAGCTGAGCTCCACCCCACTGCACAATACTGAATGACTAGAGGATAAGTGCTGGACATTCCTCTCTCCCCTTGGCTGAGCGGTGTGAGGAGGTGGCAGACATGAGCTCACAATCCCCCCTCAAATTAGAAGTGCAGACCTAAGTGATTCCCCCATATACCTTGGCCCAATGAACTTGCTGCCCTGGTCATTGATAGCGGTGAGAACATTCCTGGGAAATCTGCTCTGAGGCACTGTATGTGTTTCGGGGGAGATTGTCAACACTGGCAATGCTGTAGAGTCTGTTTCCGGAAATGAGGGGAGAGACCCAAAAAACATGGTTTGAGGCCACCTGCTTGAAGTTCTAATGTATGCACAAACCTGCCTGCCATCTTGGACAGGATTTGACATCAGAGGGATTGCCAGCACATGTAGTCACAGATGGAGCATCAACATACTGAAATGTAATAATGACATGCACTCCAACATGAAACTGTATCCATTCAATGTGTCCACTTACTCACACTTACAACATAGTAAATGCTGTACATAAAAGAAGAGATCACAAAGTATGTAAGTATAAAATTTTAATAACATTTACTTTCCACACACACTTTGTTAAATATGTAAAATTGTATAAAAAATTCTAAAGTCATAAAAATATCTAACACTATCTAGACTAACTAAACCTAACCTAACTAATCTTAACCTATCTAACTTAAATTACTTAGCCCTAACTTACTTAGCCTAAAATAAACTATGTTGACGCAGGACAAGTAATCATTAGCCCCCACCACCCTTAACACATAAATGTACAATAGACATACACATACTTATCCTAAACATAAACTACATACTAATCTAATTATACAACAAATATATATATTTTTTATTTTTTTATTTTTTTAAAAGAACTAAACACATATGACACATCTAAGAAAACCCACCCACCCAAAATGTAAATGTAAAAGCCAGCAATAAACTAAGGAGTATAAAGATATAGAAAAAGAAAACCTAACTAACTAACTAAACTAACTATGTAAAACTATATAAAATACTAAACGCAACAATGAAATAATATTGTAGTTCAAAAAAATAAATGTCCAGACATTGTCCTTATAGTCCTCAAACCATGGAGATGATCTGCTCCAAGGTTTGCTGAACCTTGTCTATTTTTTTGTCCAAAGAAGATATTTTTGCCTCCAAAATGTCTATCTTCTTCTCCATGGCTACTATCAAACTGGGCTCAACTGTTGCCGCAGTGCTTGCACCTGATGTTGACGGTTGTGGTGCAGCAGCACCACCAGCATGACTTGAGCCAATCAGAACATGTTGTCCATCTGTTGTACTTGTGTGGGTCGGTGACTTTATGATCCATGTTTTGGCCAACTTCCTTTTCTGATATTGGCGAGAGGTCCACCTAAATCCCTTGGCCACTGCCAGGATATGTCCATATCTAGATTTCCTTATGCGGAAAGCTCGCTCCTCCTCCGCATACATGTTAACTGTATGAAAAGAGGGAAACATGGGTAAGGCAAGCAGTACATGATGGACATCAGCATGACATAAGTTGTACATTCAAAAGAGTGAATGGAATGTGTCATGAAAAGATGGCCAACACTTGTGTGATGACACACTTCAAAATTGTCATCTACCATATGCAACAAAGCTCACATGACCACGGGCCGCTAGGTTGTGCACAAGTGGAATGACTGCCATTAAGTGACACACCAGCAGCTGGCCACATACATACTGTCAAGAATGACAGATGTGCATGTCTGCTCATGCGGGGACTTGGTATCCTACGCTGGTTTCTGTTGTACTATCTTGTCTTAGGTTTTTATAGTGCAAAACATACTCGTGAGGGTATCATAGCGCCATGCATCCTTGAGGGGGAGGAATGCAAGTTGTGAGGATGGGAGAGATCACATTGGGTGAGGCATGGATACATCGTAATGGAAGAGCACGCAGTCTGAAGTCCAAGGTATATGTGGGACAAAATAAAGCAGAATACACAGGAGGTGCACGTTGCTAAGGGTCCCATCTCCATGTGGGATATACATGTAAGCATATGAAAGGCTAAGCAGATAGGTATGTGTACACACTGTCTCATCTCATTGGGATTCATATAGTGGCCGCTGATTTATATAGTGGCCAGTTACAGGTTTGGGAAGCGGAGGCACAGGCTTTCTTGGAACACCGTGGACGAGGAGCAGGTGTACTCTCTTGACAGGGATATAATGCTTGTGGAAGTCCGGTGCGCTGTAAAAGAACTGGCCCTGAACAAAACCCCTGGGGGCTGATGGTCTCACCATCAATTTTTACTTGGCTAATGTCAACATCCTTGCACCTCGGATGCTATTGATGTTTAGGGAGGCAGGCCAACTGGGGATGCTGCTGTCTACGACTAGGGAAGCTATTATTATCCCTTTGCTCATAGTGTGGAAAGCCCAAAATGACTCTTCTGGGTCCCGTCCCCTAACCCTGCTTACCATGGATGATGTAATGACAAATCTTATCCTGTCCGCCCGAGTATTCCCGCACACGTTACACTTGGTACACCCTGATCAGGGTGGTTTCATCCCTACAAGCAATATGGCCGTTAGCCTACGGAAGTTGACATAAATGTTGAGCACAGACCATGTGGTGGACTATTGTGCGGAGGTCCGTTAGTGGATATAGATAAATCATTTAATTGCTCGGAGTGGGCCTACTTGTTTGCTGTTAGGAGGGCATTTGGGCTGGAAGAGGGAAGTGTCCACTGGACTGTAATTTAGTATTTGTCAGGCATCCCTACAGTAAAGGTGTAAATAATCATGTCCTCCTCATACCCAGTAGGGCAAGAGGGTTGCCTGCTCTCCCCTCTGTTATTTGCTCTGGCTGTAGAACCATGAGCAACTTGTGCTCAATTGTGTAGGGTGGTTTGTGGCCTGAGGCTCCGTGATCAGACGCACTTCGTATCACTATATGCGGATGACCTATTGTTGTTTCCAGAGGACGATGGGGAGGCATTGGAGGGGGTGCGTGCTCTCCACCACAGGTTTGGACACATCTCTCTTACTGGGGGACACATGTTTACCATACCCAGGAAGAACAAAGTGTTGTAAATATTGTACGAGTTATGAGAGTGCTTTGGAGTAGCATGCAATTCTGGTGAACATTGCCACTGTTGTTGGTGGGCCGAACGGCGTTGGTGACGATGGTGGCACTTTCCTGTCTGTTGTACTAGTTCCGTACATTGCTGGTGTGCATAGAACTCTGTTCTATGTTGACAGTTTTTCTTACGGAAACAGGACGTGGAAGGGTGGCGTTGGAGACCCTGATGCAGCACAGGGCAGAGGGGTGAATTGCTGTCCCAGATTTAGAATTGTACTTATTGTCAATGCTGTTCCAGGGGCTCACCCAGGCAGTGGCGCAGGAGTTAATGGAACCTGAATGTCAATTTGAACCAGAGGTGGCACGGCACATCTCATCCTTAGTGATCTTTTCACACAAGATAAGGATGGATTCATTGACTGAGGACGAATGAACTCTGAGACTTTGTTGTAAAAGGTACCATAGCAAGATAGGAGTGCAATGCCCTCATGCCCCAGAGGTACCACTGGGCATGTGTACGCCACTTCCACATGGGGGAGATTGGTCGGCCCTTGCAACATGGGGGGGAGCTTGGCCTGCAGGTAGTGGTGGACCTGAATAGCAAGGGTGTTCTCTTGTCTGAGGACAAACTGCAGGAGACATTTGGACTGTCACGGGGTCATTACTTGAACCATACGCCCTTGGTCACTGCCATTCAGAGTTACGGTGGGACGGGCCTGTTTGAACCACCAGTGAATGCTGCATGGCAACATGTAGGGATTGGGGTGTGTACGATCAAGGCAGTAACCTGTTCATATAGGCAAATAATTGAGGTTGAGGGATGTGTGCCTTCTGCACATGCTGTGGAATTGAATGTAGTTGTTCACTTATTGGGAGGACATTTTCACAGTATTAAAGCATATTACGGAACAACAGATTAATCCGGATAAAGGAACATGTCTCTAACATTTGTTTACCCACACTAGCAGAACAAAAGTGACAAGCAAGTTCCAAACTAGGGGTTGGTGTTGGCCAACAGATAAATCACGTTCCTTCAGCAGATCCTGGTGTGGCCCAGTGTCATTAGACGGAGGGCTGCTGTGCTTACATGGGCCAGGAGTGAGAGTGTGATTTTGATGCAGCAGGCCAAAATATCACACAATGAAAAGGCACGAGATGCAGCGTGGGCATGGTAAGTTTGGGTTTCAGAACTAAGAATGGATGTGATGGACACTGATTTAGAGATGATTGCACCTGTGGGAAATTACGGTTTGTAGTGTAATCAGTAATGTTAAAAGACATATAAAAACTTTAAAACCAGTTCTGATATAGTCTCCAAATTACGTATGGCTGCAGGACTGGTACCATGACAATGTACAGTTATTTCCTGGTAAAGATTTGTTGGACTGAGTACACTTGATTGACACGTCGTTGAAATGGAATGGGGGATGGGGGGTAGTGCAGATTTACACAACTATGCTGAGGCTGCAGGATACACATGAATTTCCTTCTGTTAAGGTGGAACGATTTGTGCAATGGAAAAGCTCTTAACATTTGTTTGAATGTCCTGCTTTGATTACAGTGTAGCAAGTCAAGTTGTTTCAGCCTGTGCCCTGACGAGACCACGCACTTCTGTAATTGTGATTGGCCTTCTTGTACGCTAGTTGAGCTTCATAATACGAGTTATGTCTTTAAAGTATTACAAACATTACTTTCGTGGTACACCGTATTAAAGAAGGAGTAGTGATCAAGAATGATTATGAGACTGGTTTTGCCTAGGTCTAGCGCTTGGAGGGCATCATACACAATGTGGAGGAGTGTTCCATTACAGAATCACCGTGAAGATATGTGATTGCCTGTGGACCACAAGTCTACAAATTGGTCACTTTGACATGCTGTGATGGATCGAAGACAGATACTCCAGATTTATGTAACTAATTATAGTTAAAATTGTTAATTTTATGGGCATATCTACAAGCCCCTTGTGCCTCTTTTACGCTGGCGTTGTGTCACTTTTGTACTACAGCTGGGGCACAAAAGATGTGTTTATAGTGCGGGGTACTTACAAAGTGACACATCTGGGAGATGCGTTACGTTGTAAAGCCCTGCACCATAAGGATGCGTTTCTCCGTAGGGGTTGGAGCCATTCCTGCGCAGGAATGCCTCTTAAGAGTGGCTGACTGACAAGTTCAAGATTTCACTGACTCGCTTACTTTTAGTTCAATGCAACATGAAAACCCTGTGCCTGCTTTGAGCATGCGTAAGCCTTGATGCTGCTTTGGCCAGATAAGGCACACCTGAGCCTTGCTGGAGCTGCGTCGCGCTTGCGACGCTACTCCAGCAATGCGCCACCTTTACGGCGCAGATGCGTCACGCATCTGTGCCGTTTTTGGTCCATGGTGCGCCGCATTGTAAATGCGGCGCACCATGGGTGGCGGAGATGTGGCGTACTGTGGCGCACATTAACTGGCGCATCCCTGGGTATGCACCAGTTAACATAAATCTGCCCCTTAGTGATTTGTTGTTCTACGTGTCTCGTAATACAGTGATTGTTAACAAACCTAGAAAGCCATGTGCTTCCACAGTACAGCAGATTGTGAGCTTACACACACACACTGCAACCCTGGTACCACAGCCTGTAAAACTTTTTAACACAACACATTCACTAACCACATGTAGTGAGCACTGTGTGCAGCATGGCTTACTGTACAGATATACGCTTAATGATTTTGCAATTTCATGTTTGATTCTGCTCCCTCAGTGTCAAAATGAAATATGCATTGACTGTTACTTTGTTCCTAGGGGAATGGCCTGTCTGACACTTATGTGGCTTTTTGTTCGTCCATGCCTGATTCAACAACATTCACAAACACTTACAAAATGTTACATTTACTTTGAGGGTGTCTGCAAAGATTGGATACAACTGGATGTAGTGAGCATGCCATAGTTGGGCACATACAGAGTGCAGCTTGACTCCACACACATTACTTCATTCACAAGGAATTAATCCATATACTCACTGGTTGCATTGGGGTCCTCAAAACTGTCGATCTCCCCCTGTGTGTATGGCGGTGGACCTCCTACAAAACATGTGCAAATATGTACATTAATGCATGACATCCGAAATTTTTAACATTGTAGCGTGCAGATTATAGTGTAACACATGCATGTGATTTCTAGTACATGACTACCCTTTCACTTTTCCAACAAAATTTTGAAAGGAAATATACATGGACACTGGTAATGCATGATGACCTCCAAATGAGTGTACATTGTTTGACCATGTTTTACAACTCACCCCCGTGCACACTGCTCCCCTCCTGCTGCAAATACCCCTGTGGTCCCGCCCACTTGCCCCCATTCCCCATCCTCTGCATCCCGCCTCCCAGCTGCTCCTCCCTCCCAGCTCCCATTCTAATGGCGTTAGGTGGGTGGCTGAAGGCGCGCCTAAGGCAAGCCCGTCTGCGCATGTCTGGATGGTGCCCATTATCAGAAACCATGGACTACGCAAACGCCACAACAGCAGACTCCACTACGATGCCAGCAGCCTCCACGTACTCATGGCAGGCAAGAAGCACAACAGTTTGAAGGACACCCTGAAACGGAACCACGGACCTCGCTCAGGCCACACATGCAGCTTCACCTGTGACTGGACCACCAAATGTCCAAGGACTGAACACACACACCTCCGCAGCATACTCCACAACACCTGCTCTGCTACCTTACACGCTGTTCAGCTCTTGGATCTGCCAGACACCTCTGCCCCAGATGTGGCCTTCAAGACTAACACCTGGTGAACAACTCCTTGCCCAACAACATTCCTATAGCCATCCCGGACGTATAGAATATCACCTGCACGGATTGTGCCAATGGAAACAGAGGGGGAATAGGCATCGTAAACAAGTACACCATCAAGTTTGGTAGCACCATCAAGTTTGGTAGCCATGTAGACAACACCCTCCACACTGGCAAACACATGCACTTGCAGATCCACACCAACAACAACCTCACCCTCAGAGGAACACTCATCTACACACCCCCTGGATCCCAGGCTTAATGTAGTGACTCCATTGCCAACCTTGCAAGCACCCATGCACTTGCCTCCATGGACTAAATCATCCTTGTGGACTTGAACTTCCACCTATAGAACAATTATGACGCCAACCCTGGCACCCTGATACACGACCTACCGAACCTTGGCCTCAGACAACTCCTCACAACACCCATCCACACCCCTAGCCACACGCTGGACCACATCTTCTCCACAGGCACCACCTATACTCTTGGGCACATCTGCTACCTGCGTGAATGTTTCCACAATACAATGCAGTCCATGATGAACAGAATACGTATTGCCTACTTGACTGTTGAAATGTACGTGCATTCATGTTTGTGATGGATATTTTTGTACATTATACTGTTTTCAAAATGTAAAAGGCAATACAGAGATTAGAAAAAGAATAATTTAAAAAAATAAGTACACATCACTGCATTTGTTCATCCATGGTGTGCTGCATTGTAAATGATAGGCACCAATGGTGGGTGATCAGCCGCGCTACATACGTGGGGCCTCATCAATGAAGGCCTTGCGCCACTGGTCCGTCACTTTTTCCCATTTTCAATGTAACGCAAAAGTGGTGCAAGCCATTCATGAAAGAGGCCCGTGGTACATCCCTGCTGATATGCAGGGATGCCCCAATAAATGTAAGTCTGCCCCTTAATGTCTGTGATACGTCACAACCCTGCGTGTACTTACAGCAGGCGTGAGGGTTGGCCTTCATACTTACAGCAGGCGTGAGGGTTGGCCTTCATACTTACAGCAGGCGTGAGGGTTGGCCTTCAGCATTGCGTCATCCAAGTATCATTTGAAACACAACTCCACAAATGCTCCACCATTACATCACAGTATTTCACACACATTGCTCATAAATTTTGCCCCGGGGTGCAGCTTAGAAAGTAAAACACAATTGGGGTGGACCAGGGAGGTAAATGTGTGTTGCATGTGTGATGATGCATCCATGCATATTTTAAAAATGCACCAGGACACATTTATCAAGATACAATGGCATTGGTTGTGATTTACAAGCCCCCTGCACCACAACTACGTCAGATTTCGTGACGTACTGGTGGCGCAGGGTGGTCCTACGTATTTAGAAGGGGAGGAAAACCCACCCTGCGTGACTTGCCCTCTCCTTGTGAATACGGCCCCTTCACACGCAGCACTGTGCGTGGAAGGGGTGTTCCATGGATGTTGCTGTGGATGTTCCCGTCGATGTTCCCAGGCAACACCTATGGAGTGAGACACATCTACAGTATTTTTGAAAAGTGGTAAAGCTGGAGTTGTGTAGGAATGCTACGCCACCCTAGAGGTGGGGTAGCGAGGCACATTAATAAATTCTTCTATTTCTCCATGTGTGCTCCACTTTCAATGCATGCTGCATTTCAAAGCACTCATTGAAAGTGGCAAAAGTGTCTTTCAATAGTTAATGTGCTGCATCTCGGCCCTTACTGCACTAAAAAATTTCTCACCATGTCGCAGGCATCCTTGCACCATGGTGCAAGGGTGCCTGCACCAGTGCATGGCTACAGTTAGTGCGTGAGCGCAGGGGGATGCACAGACACACAACATATTATTGTGAATATGTTGCATCTCTGTGCTTTCTGAAGTAACGCAGCACGGCGCAGAAAAAAGAGTTGCGTAACCTTCTTGCAAATCTGAGACATATTTTGTATTATTTTAGACATTGCAACCTTTTACCTATCTGTACATTCGTGAGAATGACAACATGAGTAAGATTAGAAATGTACTCACCGGTTGGGCCACCAACATCCATGCCCAGATGATCAAGGACATCACCCTCCCGGCTTATGGTGTCCTGCCACCGGTGCTTTGTTTGGTGCACTGTCCGCTCCACCTTGTACAATTGTTCCAGATGTTGCTGTACCAGGATCCATCTTCCTCTACGTTCTAGTGTGGGGTAGCCTTGGCTGACATGCTCACCATTCTTGGTAGGTAGTGCTGTATCAACCACAGGAGGCCACCAAACTCACTATCACTCAGGTTCTTTGACCTGGCAGACATAGTGTACAATGTAAAGTTTTACTAATTCAAAATTATTTCAAATACAAAAGGAAACTTAACATGAAACTGAGTGCTATGAAATAAAAACCCAACCCCTATAAAAATACTAACTACCCCTATTGACACACACCCCTTAATACAAAATACAAATAGACACACAAGACTAACAATAGACAGACCTAATAAGTACCAAAAACACACAAAACTGGCAAAAAGACACATGGAAACACTACTCTCAGTCACAACTCTTCCAAACACCTCCTCTACCAAGCACACACCCAAAGAGAGTAACAGAAAGTGAAAGAAACATGTACTTCTTGGTTTGGAAGAATCTAGAATGATGACATCACTTCCTGCCGGAGTTGCTGCACGTTTTTATGATTTGCAACACGCATTTGACGATGCGTTATTATTTCAATTACTAGGTAATGAATTCCTGCACATGCGTGACGGTTTCTTATTTTAAGTGTCGCATCGTACGTTAACATGCATTTTCAATTAGGAAGCGGGACATTTGTTATAGTGCGATGGTTTTTGTGAAGATGCGACACGTTTCACTCTGACGCTCACTCGTAGGAACGGAACCTTCGCCGGTACTACACCGCTTCTAACGACTAAATCCTGAGACTCAGTACAGGAACATCGCCTATTAAGAATTATACTACAGGCGTGATTTGTTGTTCGCCTAAGGCTATGACCCATTGACAGTGAATACGTTTCACCAGGTTGAACCACAGCCATCAACATTTATAGGCTTTTCCTATACTCACTATAAGGGACATCTATATTGCATAAAACTTTTTGTCCTGATGATGGTCTCTGGATACTACTAGTGAGACCGAAACGTCGACACGTCTATCCAAGTCTTCAGTCTATTCTTTGACTTTCTATTTTATTTTAAAAGAAGTCAATTTTTATATATATTTGTTCAAAGACTGGATTGTTTCTTTTGTACAATGGATTGTTTCGCTGTTTCCACGTACCTAAGATCTGTATGCAATCATTCCTGATTTTTGATTATGTACCCTTACATTTGAATACGAAATATAAATATTTTCTCTATCAAAAATATCTGTTCGTGTTGCTTTCCATTTGTCTTCCCTGATTCATTCGGTGTATAAAACTAAATTAATCAACGTAACTCCATAATCTCTAGGGGGCTAGTGTGGTAGCTTTCATAGAGTGTTCACATTAATTCAATTAGAGCAGTACCCGATTCATTCGCTTCTCAAGTCTCAATAATAAAGGCTGTGTCCTACTGCAGTAAATCACTACCTTTAAACAAATCCCTTGTTGGCATCTTCCCCATGATCTTTCCAAGTTGGAGAGACTCATTTTAAAATTGTCACTATACATCAGTGCTTCTGTGTGTAGATGTAACAGTTTAGTGGAGTGGTCAGTTTGCTGCAGAATGAGGTTGGCCATTGCAGGCTTGTTTACAGAGACCTTTTATGCTACCTTGCTGTGGTCTGCCCTGAGGAGCGACAGTCCAGTCACCATATTGTCCATACGTTGCTCCAGCGCTTCCCTGGACGCCTTCATTTCGACCATAAGAAGGCCCAGGTTGGCGTCTAGTGTATTTTTGCCTATAGGCGGTATTTACTCCATGCTGGAGGAGGCCAGCGGATATTCCGACCCTGTGGATTGTACGTCTGCATTGGCGCCATGTTCTTGACCTTAGTCTGGTTCATGCCCATAGCCCTCGTGTGCAGGGCGGCGGTTGTGGTGTTGCAGTGCCCCTCACTCTTCTCCGGCGTCAGGATATGCGTATGACTCCTGCAGTCGTCGTGGAGATTATGGGCGCGGCCGTCTCACTGGTGCTTGTGAATATGCCCAAGCAGGAGTTCGCGGCGCGTCACGGTCGCATTTGCCCCCAGCGACATACTGCCCGGTGCCCCTTATGGTTATGCTACTGTGGTGTCGCTGTTAGCCGGGTAGTGAGGTAGTGCCCTCTAAGCGCTCCTATGTCCGTTAGTTGCCTCACCCAAGGCGCCCGGCGTATGCGTAAGCCTTTCAGAGAGCAAGTGCAAAGCCTGTTGTGTCTCAGTGCGCCCCATGCAGTAGCTCGTGCACTTGCATCATGGTCTCAGGTTTTCTGTAGTGTGCAGGACCCACCTCGTAGACGGCAACAGCACTGTGCCACGTTTAGTTTCCTTGGATGCACTGCAAGCTACTGCTTCCTTTCTTCTTCTACTTCGACGTTGCCCACACAGAGAAATGTTAGAGGGCAGCAGCAATATGGCACCCGCCACATCGGTCCACTCAATAACATTTGTGTGTCCTTAGCCTATCAAACACTGGGTTCTTGGACAGAATTCAGAAGCTAAACCCAGCGCAGGGCTCCCAATCAGGGTTTGTGTGCAGAGCCCGCTGCAGGCTGGTCTCCAATTCTGCATTCAGCAGGTCAGGCATGCATTCTCTGTGCCCCAATTTTCCAGGCCCCTTCCCCAGGGGACCTCGGAATATCGGCTCCGACGGCCCTGGGGGTTGTGTCCCTCCGGTCCGCTCTGGCTGTCAGCGCTCCTCCAGCGATCTCACCACCCCAGGTTCCTCCCGGCCACGCAGCTGGCAATCAGAGCCGCACTGCGTGGCTGCGTCGCAAGTGCCTCCAATCGACCGGCCTCACCATCTCCGGCTTACTCCACCACTCGAGGCCGCAGCTTTTGCTCATGTTCTAGGCCGCACAGGCGCCAGTCACCGTGTCCGTTCGCCAGCAGCTTACAATATCCGCAGATGGTGGTCGGGAGGTTTCCTGGTCTTCCGTAGCACGCAGAGATTGTTTGAGCGATCGGGGAACATGGGATAGTCAGGATATGTAGCTTATTTGTCGGGCATTGGAAGGAGCTGTTCTGAAGCGCATACGCCATGCTGGGCTCGTGGCCACCCCCCCCCCCTCAAGTAAGCAGTTAGGTGGGCCAGACTGCCGGTGATCCGGACCCAGCTTACGGCGTTCGCCGGTGCACCATTGTACACTTAGAGCAAAGACACCAGAGGTGAGATGGACCTTGGAGTAGGTCGAGATCCCATCGGTGCCCTGTTGTTGCCTCGTTGGACAGAAGATGCGCTGCATTCTTGTGACGCTGGGAACTCGAGGTGAGTGTGACAGTGCGGTCTGCTGGTCCCCGGCAGTTGGGGATACCTCCAGGGGCGCATCGGCCTGTGTGTGTGGAAGAAGCAGTGTGGTGGAGAAGACCAGCTGTATTGCAGAGGACCCCCACGGATACCTTTGTGGGGCAGCACAGCGCAATCCCACGTGCTACAACATTCAGCCTCGTCCCTGGCCGGGAACACGCAAGGGACCAACAGGCGGAAATGCTTAGCTGCCCCGACTGGACTCAGTCCTACATGGTGACCCAGGGTGCCAGCGGACACCACATGCGGGAGACACACGTTCCACACCATTACCCCAGGACTGATCCCTGTGGCTACAGTTGAAGAGTAGGGCAATCTATTGGAAGACCTTAACAGGTTGCAAATAAGCAGCAAGGGACACAAGGGTGATGACAGTGCTGCAGCTATTTTGGCTGGGACCAGTATTGAGGGGGTTCTGTTTGTGGGCCCTGCCACGAGGCGGACATTGGAGTTGCATGTGCTGGTGACCCAACATAATCACGGAGGCCCACCTGCGCAGATGGTGGCTGGACTGTAGCTGACCATCACTTCCAAACTGTGTCCTAGCTGATGGACTAAGATTGGCACAATCATCAGCACATCTGGGTAACTCACCAGATGGAAATGCTTTTGCACCCCATAGTGAGTAGCTTGCAAGATTGATCTCTGACCATTATCCCTGTTTGGTGTTGGTCCAATGGACTGGGCAGCGGCAGGCAATTCCCACCTGCCATTTGAAGGCGCTGGCGTTGTAGGAGTCATTCTTTTCAGCGGTAATGCAGGAAGGTATGGTGCGTTACTTTGACCATGATGAGGTGACAGCATCGTGCAGGGGCCCTTGAATGGGATGCTTTTGAGGCGGTGATTAAAGGAGTTTATATCTCCTCCACAGCAGGGTCTCTGAAGACTCTTGCTGAAGGATCTTGGGAAGAGCGAGGATCGGTTACATCATGTAGAGCGGGCCAGCCATGCAGATTCAATGTATCACGAGGCGGCTTCGGCTGCACGTGAAGACGTCCCTATACAAATGGAGATACTCCGCTGTTTTGATCATAAGGAATTCCTCATTTGGGCTCACGCTGAGCATGATGAGGTGGGCTCCCTGTTGGCCTGGTTGGCTAATCCTGCCGCCCGCTATTCTCTCCCTGTGTACTTTGGAGGCCCGTTTGGTATATTCCCATGAAGTAGATCATGGGAATTCTTCACTTATTTTGACCCCCTCTATAGGAGCGCAATGGCAGACATACCTGCGGACCTTGTTGATTCGCAAGCCGCTGCTCAACTGCCACACATAGATCAGATTGCTTAGGTGGAGAGATGACAGAGTGTGATATTCGTACAGCAATGAAAAATATGTCAGTGAAGTAGTGTGGCTCACTGGTTAGAGGCGGCAGACCCGAGAGCAGAGGACGGCCCGGGACCAGGGTTCGATTCCTGGCGCAGCAGGTTTCTGGACCAGGGTCAGCGGACTCGATAATTCTCTCGCCTCAGTGCCCACTCTGATCAGCGATCACACTCGGCAACTCTGGGCATTAGCTTGCCTCATCTTCACTAACGGCCCCACCAGACCGCCGGGGATGCCTGGTCTCACCCTGGAGATACCCATTAAGGGACCATCTCTCAGGGAAGCCAGGAAGGGTTTCGCAGCGGTCGAAGCGCCTTGGGACCCTACGGGTAAGTAGTGCGCTATATAAATGCCGATACATTTACATACATTTACATTATGTATTAACATTGAGCCCCTGGTGCAGACAGTATAGCAATCAAGTTTTAAGCAACATATGCTGAAATATTATCACCACGTTTGCAAGTTATTTACAGTGAATCTTGGGACAACGGTGCATTGCCTGCGACTGCCCAAGAGGCACTAATGATCTTGTTACTTAAATTTCAAAGGCCAAGTACTGACTTTCACAGTAATCCAGGAACACATCAACCTTCACAGAGGACAATTATGTCTCTATAGGCAGTTTTGTGAAGTGTTGCTAAACTGTCTTGACCAATAGATACTGAACCTTCCATGCACCCGGTCGTTCACATGTGAGTACGGATGTTCCCCGTGCAGCATTTCCTTTATTGTGTATTTTAACCATGCCATTCCTTGATGAATACTCCCTTACACCCCACCGGGAGATGGAAACACAAACTTCCACACACATATTTGCTAATCATATGGGCTGTACAGTTCAAAGAAAAAAAAAATGATGGACCTACTTTAATTTTCATTTTGAAATTTATTTGACATAATTACATACGTATGTATCATTCATGAAAAAAATTGTGTCACAATGTGTGTGCGGCGTCTTATCCCTGCTGCAGTGTTGCAGATGTTTTGTCCTCCTGCTTGACCTCCATCACCATCATCCATTTCATCAGGGTGTTGGTCCTCTTCGTCCCAAGGGACATTTGTTTTTACACATATGTTGTGTAGTATTGCACATACTAGTACCATTTTACACACAGTTTCTGCAGCTGCCCGAGGCCACCCGGTGGCCATCAAGAGGGCGGCACCTTAGTCGCCGGGGGGCTCCCCCCCGCCCCCTTGCATGCAGGTACTCCCTCCTCCCTCGGGCAGGAGGGGTCCAGCAGGGAACGGGGCGGGCCCAGTGACGTGCTTCGGGGGGCGGCAGGCCGGGCGAGGGGTACTTAAGTCCCCCTCGCCAGATTCAGGCCTCTTTGCCGCCCCTCGCCGCCACGTACAGACTACCAACTTGGACGCACTTCAGACGATCAAGTTGGACGTACTTCAGCCAGGACCGTCGTGTGTGGCGGTGAGTCAGGTCTAGCTGGCCGGTACCCCTCCTCCGCCCACTCTCTCCTAGCGGAGGTCGATCGGGGTCAGACGGCCTGCTTAGGAAGCAGGCCGCTGAGGTGTGGGGGGTGCCACTTACTGAGCACAGCTCTGGGGGACTTGCATGGGGGTTGAGGTCGGGGGTTATGGTGGGTCCCGTGGCGGCGCCACGACCGGGGCGGGCGAAAGCACGATGCGGTGGGCTTTGGGACTGGGGAAGCCCGACAGTGGGTCGCCCGCAAGCTCTCTCCCACGTGGCTTGGCCCGCGCCTCCCGGTAGGCCCCCACCACGCGGATGGCGGGGTGGAGACTCTCCACACCCGCTCTCCTCCACCACCCCATATCCCCTCCCTCCACGGGACACGCATGGGGGGAACAACAGGCATTTTGCCCCTGCCTCCCTCGCCGTCGACTCTTTCACCGGACCATTTGGTCCCGAAGGGAGTCCACAGGCCGCGTGTCCGGCGGCTCACAGTCCACGCGTCCGGCGGGCCACAGGCCACGCCAGGGGGTAACAGCGGGCAGGGGGGGGCCAGGCCGCAAGATGGCTCAGCGGCCAGACATACACTGACGTGTGGTCAGGCTGGCAGTGGGGGCTCGGCTGCCAGGAGGTCGCAGCCCCCGCACTCCCCCCTCCCCCTCCCCGCCGAGTGTCGGCCGAAATGGAGGAGGGCAGTCGTCTCCCCGATTGATGCTCCGACTCGACTCTCAGCCTAGCCTGCGAGTGGGGACCGGGAGATAGTGTTTGGGAGCGGAGCGCACGCAGGGTGGTGCCAGTCCGGCGATGGCGCGGCGTTTCACGAAGCCTTGGCGCGCCGCGTGGCGGCTATTGCCCATCTCCACCTCGCATGTGCTAACTCTTTCTCGGAACCTACGACCTGCCGGGACCGGCACAGTGCACGCATCTTACCCCTTCCTGCCAGTACTGCCTCTACCCCCGCCGGCAGTCCCCCTTGTGGCCCAGGGGTCTGGGACGCCGTTGTGCGGTCGGGGCGCAGTGCTGCGCCATGGCTGGGGATACCTCCCCCCCCCCCCTGGTTTCGACCACGCTAGTCCCTGCTCGGGGGAATCAGCCCCTGGGGTTGAGCTCCGGTGGGGGGTCGTAAGTCTCTCTATTGTGGAGATACAGCCTGTCTTGGTCCCATTACAGCAAATAGCAGTGAGGTGTAGAAGTACGAGATTGCCGCCAGATCCGCACTCATTTGGCCTACTGAGAAGCAGTGTTATGTAGTGTACTCTAACCACAGGACCAGATAAGTCCTGCCCCCCTTTTCAGGCCGGCACTACAACTAACTCCTAACATGGCTCTGGTCGGCCGACAGGAGCACGCTTAGGTTTTCTCGGTTGTATATGGGAACTGCCGCGCTGCCCACGATTACACGTCCATCATAATAACAGCGTTTAACGCACCTGCCTTAACCATACTGTAAGTGTGTATGCAACTACTAAATTAGGCACAGCTCATGGAAGATTACTAAGAAAGAGTATCCTTTTCGCAGTCTGTCTTGCGGAAAAGTGCATTGAGTTGGGACAGGAGGGCATCTCTCAGTTGAGGACACCCAGGGATTTTAGCATTCAGTCAGGCTATGGGAATCTCCCCGCTACTGCTTCGCTGCGGGTTAGGTACAAGATTTGTGTATTGGAGGTGTACGTATACGTATACCTACCCCCCCTTTCATGCTTGCTCCATCCAGCTTGGGGGCGGGGATGGGCCGGGCGGCCGGCTTAGAGCGCGCCGCTGAAGCAGGGGGATTCATGCGAAGTTGGATACTCTGAGGGATTCTTGGGCTAATCTCGGGGTCAGTGCTGGCTTTAGTGCATGGGGAGTATGTTTCCGAAATGTTGGCGCACGCGGATCATGGCGCACGTGAGAGACAATTTACAAGTGCAGTATGTGGGTCACTTTCTGCTAGTATGTCACTGGCAGTATGTTTTATTACCTTGTGCAGGACACGTGGGTAATGGCGTCCGTGGGCGGCCATTTACTGGGGCAGTACGTTTTGCTTTGTCCTGCACACGTGGGTAATGGCGTCCATGTGCGTCCTATTACGAGGGAAGTTGTGGGACACAGTTAGGCTCATGTGGGTAATGGCGTCCGTGGGCGCCCATTTTCCAAGTCAGCTGGCGTTCGAGTGCGTCTTTACATGAGCAATGTTGGAGGATGGGCCGGTGTAGGTGGTTTGGCGCATTGTGCTACCTTCTTTGTCTTTTCATTTGCGGGGAACACGTTTGCCGGCATGCAATGAGGCAAGTTTGTGGAAAAGTGTTTCTCGCGGCAGCCTTACGGTGTTGCCTTTGGCGCTATTTGCGAAAGGAGATGCGTGGTCGCATATTGGATGGCCTCCCTCATGGTTGGTTCAGATCGAGCCGGGTGGGCACGGGCCTGCCTTTGGGCCGCACTGCTCAGTCTACCCCGGGAGCGGAGATTGCCGCTTGCACTCCATAGACGCTTTACCGGCCGGCGGTTATCGGGTTTTCACGGGTTTCGGGCCGCTTTCTTCGACCACACCCATTTGGTCATCAATTTTCCTCTTTCCCGGGTGGTGTACTAAGTAGTCTTCTAGCCCTTGCATGTCTGGTCGCCTTCCCCCCTTCGATTGGCTTCCTCGCGGAGCTCCGGGTGGCTTTCTTGATGAACGAGGCCGTTGCAAGCTCTCCTGCAGTTCCGACTTTCCCTGGACATGTCTTCAGTTGGTAGCTGATACGGAGCAGGATTGGCAGCGCAATTTTCTCCCCGATTTCTGGGGTTTGCCCATGGTGCTCGCGTCACTTTCGAATGTGAGACACCACCTAACGCTTACTGATTTATTTGCTTGAGGGTACTTCTCAAGGTTTCCAAGCTTAAGGTATCTCGGCATTCAGGGCACAGGAGGTTTTTCTCAGTGCAGGTGTTGCGCGCCTGGGCGTTTTTTATTCCCATCGGTAAGGTATGGGGGTTCCATGCGCGTCAAACCAGGTGCGTGCACACGCGCGCCCTGCAAGCGTGTTCTAGGTTTTAGTAACTGCACGCGGCTGGGCCTGCTGCTCTGGTGAAGCCACCGCCTTCAGGTGATGCAGAGGGCGGGATTATGTAGGTTTCTTACGCACCCCATTGCTGTTTTATGTTACTCTGATACATTACAAGTAGGAGTGGCCAGTTTAGCAACGCTCAGGACACGGTCAGTCCAGCTTCAGCACTAGCTCAGGCATGCCAGCTGGCGGAACGGCTAGGGCCCTCTCCTGTGGAGCGGGTTTCGAACTAGTTTTCTACACTGTGCGTCATGTGAACTGTGGCTATGTACGTGAGCTTCCCATGCCTTAGTAGTCAGCGTCCTCTTGTTACGCTACTGTTTTCCCTTTAAGCGATTTGGTATCTAGGTGGGGCAGTGGCGTTAGTATGCACCTTACCCACCTTCTTCATACCGATTCAGGCCGAAGAGTATGCGAACTGGAGTAGAGTGCGACGCTTTTGCTCCAATCATTCCGGTGTAGCAAGGCTCGACCCCCGGGTTGGGCTTGAGCTAACGTGATTTTATCCTGTACAGATTACAATAGTTTCAGCAGTAGGGAGGGGGTCTGCGTCCCTCACTTTTGTCTGAAAGAGAGGCACCTATGTCTATGGTCGAAGCAGCAGACCGGCCACCTCCGCGAGGGCGTCCAATCAGGTGGTGGCGTCTGAGCTGGAGGTGCCTGGTAGGGCTGGGGTTTCTCTAACATCAACGTTGGTGCCAGAGCGCTTTACGAGGAACCAGTTTCATTTTTACATGCCGGGTTCTTTGTTCCCCCATGCTGCCCAGCACGAGCCAGAGCGATGTTCATTTATTAGGCTTCTGACAGCGCTAACATTTTATTAGGTGTCAGAGCGCTGCATTCAAGATTCAGTTTTCTATTCTTGCAAGCCTTGTTTTCTGATCCTCTCGCGGCTGGGAGGAGATGTGCCACGTTTTTCTAACGCGATTTTGTTTACCGCGAACTTGTCCCTTATGTGTCTGATCTTTGCTTACGATTCAGTTTCATTTCATAGGACTTGGGACTACATGAGTTCGGTAAAAGGTACACACAGCTAGAGTTGCTTATTTACAAAAGGCGAGTGGAAGCGTTTTTATTCACACAAGCAATGTTACTGCAAATGTATTGTGCATCAGAGACTCGAATGTGTCAAGACGTTTCACAATAGTCGCCCCCAGTATGCGGTGATTACTTTACCCCTGCCGTTATAGAGCCAGCTATACACATTTTCGTTTCAGGTAACATACTAATTTTCCAGCCCCCGGGATAGCAAAATATTTTATTGCTTTCGACCGGATGCAACAGGAAGCCTCACAACGTTGGCAGGGTATAAGCTTTCACCGTTAGGGTTATGGGGGCATGTTTTCCTAACATGTAGTGAAGGTTGTTACATGTACTTTGTGACATATCGTCCCAGGCACATGTTTCTAGCAGGCAACGCTCATGCCTCCTCTCGATAGGGATCGTAGGAGTGCTTACGTTACTAAGTGCAGCTAGTAATATTGTGTTGATAGTTTGGATCTGTTCAATTCTGCTATTATTGAACTCCTGTAACTAGACGGGCAATATTATACCTGGACACACTTTTAATAATAATAATTTGGTGTCATGTCATCCTCCCGGGTCCCACAAGGGCGGAGGGGCCCTTACGTTTTTCCCTGCTCAATTGCGGCAGGGCACACACTGGCTTACTGGTATCTTTTGACCCTGTAGGGTGAGTCAAGCCTGGACGCCAGGAGGTGCGGCTATGGCCCGCCACTGTTTTGCAAAAGTAAGTTATCGTTGCTCAATGGAGTAGGGTGGTTGTTTCTGGTCTGTGGCACCGTCCCTCTATTGTCCTCCTCAGCAATGCTGGCTTTCAGAGAGGACCGCTCGACGCCACGGAATAAGTCAAGTTATTGGGGACTCTGACGGTGGATTTATCGATTTGTTTAATTTCTCGTGCACAGATTAAGTTGGACATTTAGTGGCACGTTTCACCCAGTTTGGGTTGTCTTGGCAGGTAGGCCTGCAACTGTTTGGCTGGATTTACTGGTAGGGCCCAGAGGGGGCAGGTGATTACAGTCTTTTTTCAAACTACAGGGGACGAACCAATGTCTCTCTTTGTGCACTGTACCATGGTTATGTCACACATAGCAGTTGATCCCGGGTAGCTCTGATAAAGTGTGGCCAGTTCGGGGTGGACTATGTACGCAAGCTTTATTGTGGCCTCTTGGTCTTGTGCAACTAAGCAGCATTAACTGGCACTCTGACTCCCAAAGTTGCGAATATACGTCACTTTGTGTCACACTGGCACACGTCTAGCTCGGGAATTTCTGTCATAATGCAGCCTTATACTTGGCCTTGTAGAGTCTCTTGTTATCCATTGCTGTATTTTCGGATTTGGGGCTTACCCAGCTTCATGTTCAATTGCTGGCACGAAAGTGTTATTCTGGCCCTTTTATGTCACTCATAGTGCACTATATTATAGAAATGTCATAAATAGCAGTTGCCACCTTGGTAGCTATGGATGGGGGCGACTTTTTCTGGTCTGGCTGCAAGAAAGCTATTACAGCGGCTTAGTATCTTTGCGCCATGAAGCATAGACTACTATGAGATGGCCGTGTTGTATGTTAGCGCTCCTTTTTCTACGTAAGGATAGAGAGGCCTTGTCTTAGCGGCTAATCACCAAGCACGTCTCAGCACTTTTGCCTGTGAAAGCGGTATAGCCCATGTATGCGATTGCTTTAGCTGTCTTTTCGTGAAGGGTCCGCAAGGGACAGGAATTTCCTCAGTCGAAGTCCCTCTTCAGGGGTGGATTCGCAGGGAGGGCCCTTGACTAGGTGCTTGGGTAAGCTTTTCATCTAGACAGTATCAATTTAGTTGTTGGCAGGTAAGATAGTCTGGATTCCTGTGGCTGTGTTCACTTACCAGGGGATAAGATGAGGAAGTTTTATTTCCCTTAGTGCCTCAGGATGCACTTACAATTAGGAGCGCTAGCAGCAGGGGAGGTCGCTGTATCCCACGGCCTCTTCTCTGGGTATGATCCGCGTACCTGGTAGAGCCTGCACAATTGCTGTAGAGGGATTTGTCCCGGGGGTATATGCTGATTAGTGGCTAAGGGGCTTTAGTTAGGCAGGCGTGCCTGCCTACAGATAAACTATCTTAGAGGTAGCATGGCCAAGCGTCATGATGCAGGGCGGGATCTTAAGGGTGCACTTAGTCTTAGTCCCAGCATTCCCTTGTTGGTGGTCCTAAGTTTTCCTCTCTGACCAAGCTATCTTGGAGGTAGCATGTCCGAGCTGCCTCCAGTCCTCATCTCAAGAGGGCAGGTGTGGCCCGCCTGTAAGTCCTGTCAATCCTGTATTGACATATGTAGGTATCACCCAAGCTATAGTATAATGTGTATTGTCCCTGCGCTTTCTCGAAGTTTAGCAGCTCTAGCGTTCTTCGTGAGCGCACTTTCGCCATGTTGGGCGATGAACGGCGTTTCACCAGTAGTGGCAACTTAGCTGGGTATACCGGAGGGGGCCTGTGGTGAAGGACGGGGTTGAGTTTCAGGGCATGTGCTGTAATGCCTATGGTTCAGTAGCTTAAGTTGTCTTCAGTCTACAGCCCACGGTTGGGGTTGAGTTTCGGGGCATGGGCGGCAATGCCTATTGTTCTATAGCCTAAGTTGCCTTCTGTCAACAACCCGTGTGGGCATGTGTTGCCAGCTGTTACGCCAATCCTGTATTGTCATAGGTATGACATCACCCGAGTTGTATAGGATAAGTGGTACTAACCCCTTCATTGTCCCGGTGCTCTTGAGCATTGCAGCACAGGCGTTTATCGTAAGCACACTTTCTCCAGGTTTGAAGGAGGATGGCATTTCACCAGTAGTGGTAACCTAGCGGGGTTTGCCTGCTGCGCTTTTTGTGAAGGGTTCGTTGGAGTTCAGGGCAGGTGCTGTTACATCTAGGGTGCGATACGAAGCACCTTCAGCAGTCAGGGGCCCCCGCTCTTCTCGTCATTTCCTGTTAGTATGTCCTCCCGATCCGGGGATGGCTACACTATGGTTGTAAGGACTAAAAGACCTAGGGGTATCCGCAGATAGTGGCAGGAGGCCTGGGTGTCTCGTTAGGCATGTAAGGTTCATGCCAGCATCAGGTATCTGCGAGGTGGTAAGGGTCCACCGCTCTGCCGTCGTCCTGGTCTTGTTCAGTTTGACTGACTAGATGGTCTGCAGAGCAAGGATTGCAGCTTTTGTGTTGACAGGTTCGAGATTTTGGGTTCTGGGCCATTCAACAGTCTCCAGGTTAGGTCGATGGGCAGCCACCAGGAACTGGATGCGGGGTTTCTCCAACACGGAGTGTGTATGGTTAGGTTTCCCGGGCATGCGCTGGAGTGGCCTCTTGTCCAGACTCAGACACTCCCTGGTGACAGGGGGCGCTCCGTCGCATCACTTGGTCATTCACCTGGGGGGCAACGACATCACCAACATGGGAAGGTCCGCGTTGCTGCATAAAATGAAGGCGGACCTGGTGGAGGTTGCAGAATGGTGGGGAGCTGTGAGGGCTGGTGGTCCGAATTGCTCCCACGCAGAGTCGGGCGAGGCGCAAAGTCATGCAAAGCCATCGAAAGGTCTCAATCTAGTAGGCTTGGACCTTTTCCTCCTATATTGGTACGATGCTTTGCAGGAGAGAGGCTGCAGGTAGGAAGGAGCATAGGGGATGGGGGGCCCGGGCGGCGGCGGTAGCCACCGGTCGGGCTGTGGCGGAGTTACAGGGTGATCCGGAAGCTGAGAGGTGCAGCGGTGTACCTCAGCAGGCACATAGGGGTGCCAGAGCCTAACACCTGGACTTCATGGGAGGTCCGGGTACACGTGTCGGCACCTCAGTAGTCCTTCGGGCGGTTGTGGGCCTGTACAACCGGGGGTTGCCTAGTTGCGCTCCGCCCCTCGGGGCGCGAGTCTACTTAATTAAAATATGGAGCAGCACACAGGTGGTCACACACTGTGCTGCCCGGCTCATCAGGCGGGCAGGTGGCGAGAATGCGGCCTGCCCTTGGATTACCCATAAGATAACCCATCTATTACATATGTTGTATGTAATAAAATCCTGCAGCATTTTCTTACCAAACAAACACTGTGTCCTGTGTATTATTCATGTTTGTAGGGTATCCATGTGTGCGGCGGGGGGGGGGGGGGCCTGTTGCCATTAGGGGACTATGGAGAATACAATAGCCTTCCACCAGATACATCAAGGCAACAGAACCTGGATTTCAGCATTCCAAAGCTTCTCTCTACGATGTTCCGTGTCCTACAATGGGCATGGTTGTATGCCTTTTGAGACCCCATCTGTGGGTTTCCAAATGGAGTCATCATCCACGTGTGTAGACCATATCCTTGATCAGCTGCAAGTAAATGCTAATGTCTTACTTTAGTGGTAATTCTGCATACATAGCATGTGTTGTACAAATACTTTGTGAAGTTTTTAACGGTGAATTCATTTGTGGTCAATTGCATGTTGTGTTTGATGTTGCTGATCAGCTTTGCATGCCCCTGACACTACTTGTTTTTTTTGGACACTCTGTCAGTGCAGCGCACTGCACCATATCACTGTGTACTGACAGAGACCCCCTGGGTGGATTTTTCAATCATTGTTACTTAGAATCATTTACACACAGCACTTTCCTTTGTTGATGCTTACTTTGGTGTTGTGGTGGGTGGTTGCTTTGTTACTTTGTTGTTGCTGTGGGTGGGGGCTGCTGTGAGTGTTGTGGCTTTAACTTTTCCCTGCGCACCTTGAGTTCTCCCCCTAAGAGGCACAGTTCTCAAGAGCGAGTTGCATTGGGTGGAATGGCATGCAGAGGGACTTGGTGCCTTGGGAGTGGCTGTGGCCCATCAGTCCTTGGTAACAGTGTTGGACCTTGGAAACAAGAGCTGCAATGTCACATTGGGGTCACCTCAACCTTAGTCATAGTATCAGAGCATTCCCCATATTGACCCTAAGATCAATCTCACAACGGAGCAGACTGTAATAGAGCGGATCTATTTTTAATTTATGGTTGTGGGTTAGGGAGGGGGCCATTATTTTGTGTGGGGTACTGGGTGAGGCTGTTGGTCCCGGAATTGATGGTAAGTGGAGTAACCATTCAGACTAAGTAAAGCAGGTTGGAATGTAGTCTTCATGGTGCCACTGGCTATGGTATTATGTAGTACATGGGGGGGGGGGGCCTGACCTGCAGCCTAAGATGGAGTTAGCATAGGCGCTTTGCTCCATGCTGGCCCTGCTGCAATGCGACCATACATCCTGTTCCCCTGCCATATATAAGGCTGGATCAACGTGAAGTCGTACCCAAGTATTGCGTGGCTGTCCGGCTGACTTTTGCTGGAGTATGGTTGTGCAGGAGGGCTTGATTGCTCCCACGTGTCGGTGTTAGGACACACATACACTAATGGCCTGGTAGTGCCCTAGTGCTTTCTGCTGCAACGGAGTATCCTGCCGTGGTGCATTGGCTGTTGTCCTCACAAACAACAGACCCTAATGCGCAAGGGCCAGGCTTGGTCCTTCACTCCTTGTCCCGGTGGGGACACCAAGGAGCCTGTGTGCTGACCAGATTGGATGCGTGACTCATACCTCCTTGCTGCTTCCCAACTACACACTCGCTGGCAACAGACTTGAGAACACGCTAGGCATATACTCTGGGTTCTGACAGGGAAGAAAGAGGTCGTCCAAAACTGAGCCTTGTCTTTGATTCCTGCTGCATGGATGCATGCACATATTGTCCTGTGACAAACGGTGTCGAAGGAGACCGAGATGTGTAGGAGGATGAGTGCTGCGCTCTTGACCTTACCTAGCAGGGTCCTGATAATGTTGTTGGCACCTATGAGGGCGGTCTCGTTGCAGTGGTTGCTATGGAACCCTGACTGAGAATGTTCCATGATTCTGTTCTATTTCAGGTACCGGGTTACCTCTGTGATAACGATTTCCCCTATTACCTTGGCCACGAAGGGGAGCAGAGTGATGGTTTTGATTTTGTTGTTGTCTCTCGTGTCTGCCTTGAGTTTGTGGAGTCAGACCTACATGTTTGCATGTTTCCTATTGTCTGGATAAGTCATGGTCTCAAGGGCGAGATTAATGACATGGCAAAGGTGGCGTGCTATGGAGCTGCTTGCTGGGATGCAGAGGAGTCATCCCTGACCTTGGACCACTCAGACCCTTCATTTTAAGAACACCAATGCTATACATCTAAACAAGGTGATCCCAACACAGACGTATACAGGAATATTCTTTCTACTCCCACCCACCCGACTTACATACCCGGTTAGATCATTTCCATTGTACCACACATCTATCCCCTGCCATACACCACAATACGTTCCTGGGCAAAACTATGTCCAAACATTATGCAATGAGAGTGTCGCAGAAGTGGGTGGGGGTACCAACGCATATCCATACATGTCGTCTGCAGCCAGCAACACTAGTGGATCATGTGTTTGGGGCTACATTGGCCAACACTGTTTATACTTACTGTAATGTGAACGAGTGCACCCCTACTACCAGGTGCATTTGAAATTGTTTACACCCCGGCGTATTTTCCTTGCAGTAAGCTGCATGAGCTGCTATGTCCTGGAGCTCACAGACTGCGTGACCCTCAGTTACTCTTGTCTATCCACTACCGGAAGCAGGCACTTTGATCATCTAAAATGTGACACACCTATACTACAAATACCCCTCTTTCTTCTTCCCCTGCCCGGCGTAGTGTGTTCTCATCTGGCCAGGTCCGGGACTGGATATAAGTGGACACAACCACAGTTGAAGTTTTTCGCTACAATGGTGCACTGAATTCTCATGGCAAATGTACCCATACTACAACAGTACAAGAGACTCTTTTTATCACACATGCATCGTTTGTAGAATTTGTCCAGCAATATTGTTTGACTACGCACACAGAACACACAACATTTCACTTGATGGTGTCCATGCACATCATGGTCCATGCTCACCACCTGCTGCACTGGCAATACCATGTTTGTAGTTCACACCAGAAGTTACCACTGCTGACACTGTCTCTTAAGTGTGAGTTGGCACTGACACAGGAACTAGAGTACAGGGAGTGGGATGCCGCACTGGAGCGTACCTGTCGGGTGTAGCATAATTTCCACATACACTCCATTCATCTACTGATACTACAAAGGACGTATGTTAGTAAGCAGGCTATACAATTCATGTACCCCTTGGCTGCTGCCCAAGATGTCCACAGGATTCTTCAGATGTCACACATATGTTATTCGTACGCACATGTTCTGGGGGCGGGGGAGCGTGGCTAGCAGCCGGCAAGGATGGTCGCTGCCTAACGAGGCTCCTGACCCCCGCCTGCTAATCCGCTGAATTTCTCTGATTACTGCCGCGGGATCCCCCTGAAACTCGAGGTGAGCCCGCTGCGACTCCCAGCGCCTACCCAGGTCCAAGCTTTGCCCCGGTAGCCACCGGCAAGGAGACAAACGACGACGGGACAGAGAGGGACCGGGCGAGGGGCAAGATGGCGGCCCTTCTGATGCCGAAGCTCCAGGAGTAGGGGAGCCCCTTTACCCGGCTGCGGTGGTGCGGGGAGTTTGGCCCTTGCGCGGAGCATTGGAACATCTCCGGGGAGGCCCGCGCCTCCCGGCAACCACAGAATTGACTACCAGCCCGGGGTGAGCCTGCCGTGACTCCTCCTCCCTCGGGGAATGCCGGCGTGGCACCCCGGCTCTTGGGCCTAAGCCAGAAGCAGACTTTGGGATGCTGTCCCTGCCTCCGCCTGCGCCTTAGCTGATTGCACCTCACCGGCTTCAGCGGAACTCCACCTGCAGTGGCGCCGGGGCTCTGTGGGACCGGCACCCATCCAGCGCCGGCGATCCCCGGCTCTCAGCCTCGGCGACGGACATCGAGACTCATCTCCCTCGGGAGAGTTCATATATGCGAGGCCCCGGACTCTGGGCCTGGTGGGGCTGAGAGCGGTGAATGCTAGATTTCCTTTAAGCAATGTTTCTATCACCAGTAGCCTTCGAATCAGTCACTATGATGTGGAGGGGGGCTATCAGGTTACTGCAAACGGACCGCTCCTCCCCGCCCGAAGTCTCTGCTCTGAGCTCCGCTCGGCCTCTCACACACAGACATGCCGGCTTCCGCCCGTCCCAGCGCCATGGCCCCCGGAGCCCCCAGGCTGTTGCTGCTTTGTTACCATTCTCGCCCCCCCCCCCCCCCACCTACTGCGGATGTGTCATGATTTCCTGCAAAGGCTTTGAAGACATTTCTTTTCTTATGCACAGCTGGCGAAACTAATTTACACTCACTAATGGCACCCGCGGCTCCCAGACCCTCATCTCAGTCTCACCCCCAGGCGCCGCACTTAATGTTTGAGCACGGTGCCCTCTTTGAGATGAACACGAGCATCCGCTTTCTTTGTGACTACACCCTTGTTATGTGCGAGTGCAAGTGTTTTTTGCTGTTTTTAGTAGAGCAATGCAAGCTGCGCTTTATTTTTGGGGGGCTTTAGCTGCATGAGAACCCCTGGCCCTGTGCTCTGTTTGTCCCGTTCTCGCCCCCCCTTCCCTCAGCCCGCAGCTCTCCTTTGTCCCTTTCTCGCCCCCCTCTACCCTCTGCCCGCAGCTCTCCTTTGTGCCGGTCTCGCCCCCCCCTGCCCTCTGCCCGCAGCTCTCCTTGCCAGGTCCCCATTCTCTTGCTCGTCGCCCTAGTTTTTTCATCCCACTTAAGACCTGATGTTAACAAAAAAGGCATTTTGCACTTGTTACTTTAACTAGCATATATTTTTCATTCTCTTAGGGGTGTGTGCGTTATATTTATTTACCTGAAGGCGAAAGGCCAACAGAACAGTTCTAAAATGTTTTGTAATGTTTTATACACTTTTCTGCGACGTCCCCTAGGCGGCTCCTCCCGCCCCGAGGTCTCGGCTCTGAGCTCCGCTCGGCCTCTCTCACACACACACGCAGGCTTCCCTCCGTCCCAGCGCCATGGCCCCCGGAGCCCCCAGGCTGTTGCTGCTTTGTCCCGTTCTCGCCCCCCCACTGCGGATGTGTCATGATTTCCTGCAAAGGCTTAGAAGACATTTCTTTTCTTATGCACAGCTGGCGAAACTAATTTACACTCACTAATGGCACTCGCGACTCGCAGACCCTCATCTCGGTCTCAACCACCAGGCGCCGTACTTAAGGTTTGAGCACGGTGCCCTCTTTGAGATGAACACGAGCATCCGCTTTCTTTGTGAATGCACCCTTGTTATGTGCGAGTGCAACTGTTTTTTGCTTTTTTTACCAGAGCTATGCACGCTGCACTTTATTTTTGGGGGGGCTTTAACTGCATGAGAACTACTGGCCCTGTGCTCTGTTTGTCCCGTTCTCGCACCCCCTTCCCTCTGCCCGCAGTTCTCCTTTGTCCCGTTCTCGCCCCTGCCCGCAGCTCTCCTTTGTCCCGGTCTCGCCCCCCCTGCCCTCTGCCCGCAGCTCTCCTTGCCAGGTCCCCGTTCTCTTGCTCGTCGCCCTAGTTTTTTCATCCCACTTAAAACCCTGATGTTAACGAAAATGCATTTTGCACTTGTTACTTTAACTAGCATTTATTTTTCATTCACTTAGGGGTGTGTGCGTTATATTTATTTATATGAAGGCGAAAGGCCAACAGAACAGTTCTAAAATGTTTTGTAATGTTTTATACACTTTTCTGCGATGTCCCCTAGGGCGTTGCAGGCCGGTACGCCACATTGACGATGAAAGTGTCCTCTTCGGAGGGAGGGGGTCGTTGCATAGATCCGGGCGCTCTTGCAGGATGTGGCACAGCATGCTCTTTAGAGGTGAAATACTATGAAACCTTTTAACAGTTTCTAGGCATTTCCTCCCACGGTAGGCTTTGATTAGTTCGCTGGGAAGTGTGGGCTTTGTGGGCTGTGAGAGCTGTGAGATCTGTGTGGGCTGTGAGATCTGTGTGGGCTGTGAGAGCTGTATGGGCTGTGTGGGCTGTGAGAGCTGTGTGGGCTGCGAGGGCGGTGAGAGCTGTGAGCTGTGTGGGCTGTGAGAGCTGTGAGAGCTGTGTGGGGTGTGAGAGCTGTGTGGGTTGTGAGAGCTGTGAGAGCTGTGTGGGCTGTGAGAGCTGTGTGAGCTGTGAGAGCTGTGTGGGCTGTGTGGGCTGTGAGAGCTGTGAGAGCTGTGAGAGCTGTGTGGGCTGTGAGAGCTGTGAGAGCTGTGTGGGCTGTGAGGGCTGTGAAAGCTGTGTGAGCTATGCGAGCTGTGCACTCATTTTGCTTGCTTTCTGCCCCCTGATTGCACTTGTTTTTCTTGCCTTCTGGCCACTGATTGTGCCGTTTTTTCTTGCCTTCTGCCCCCTGATTGTGCCGTTTGTCGTGCCTTCTGTCCCCTGATTATGCCGTTTTTCGTGCCCGTGCTCCCTTGATTGTATTATCTTTGCCAGTGTTTGTTCGCTGCTGGTATTGCCTTTGCCCGTGTTTCTTTTCTGCCGTTATTGTCTTTGCCAGTGTTTGTTTGCTGCCGTTATTGTCTTTGACAGTGCTTGTTCGCTGTTGGTATTATGTTTGCCAGAGCTGTGTGGGCTGTGAGAGCTGTGTGGGCTGTGAGAGTGGTGTGACTGTAAGAGCTGTGTGGGCTGTGAGAGCTGTGTGGGCTGTGAGAGTTGTGTGGGCTGTGAGGGCTGTGTTCAGCTGCCCACTCATCCATCCATACTCCTCCATCCACCTATTTCCCTGTGCATCCACAAATTAACACATCCTCACAACCTCACCCACATTCACCAATCAATAACCAAACTAACAATTAAACAAAGCACTTAAAATGTGGACTCCAGAAGTTGTGGTGATACGTCAAAAAGGCCCCCAGAATCTTGAGATAATATTCTAGAAGTAGCCCATAGAACTGAAGGCAGTACTTCAGGGTAGCCCTCAAAACTGGATGCAAAATGCCAGAGTTGGCCGCCAGAACTGAGCACAAAACGTCTCAGGTGATATCCAAATCTGGTCATCATACCACCAGAGCCACTCTCCAGAAGTAGACATGTTACTCTGGATGTTGGTTCTTTAAGTGGCCTAAGGAAGGGATTGGTCATTGCATAGTTTTCCAACTACTGATCTACAAGTCCAAAAGCTGCCACAATGAACACACTAAGATTTGGGCCTATTGGCAAGAAGTCAGAGGGATTACCGTTGGGGATGGGGAGCCACCAAGTACTGGGGAATGGTGGCTCTGTGTGTGTGTGGCTCTTGTGTGTGTCTCTTTGTCTGTGGCTCTGTGTGTGTGTGTGTGATTGGCTCTGTGTGTGTGTGTGTGTGTGTGTGTGGCTCTGTGTGTGTGGCTCTGTGTGGATAGCTTTTTTTGTAGGTGGCTCTGTGTGTGTGAGGGTGGCTCTGTGTAGGTGGTTCTATGTGAATGACTGTGAGTGGCTCTGTGTGGGTGGCTCTGTATGTGTGTGTGGGTGGCTTTGTGTGTGTGGGTGTAAAAGCAATAGGTCATGCAATAGTGAGCGATTACGCTTTTGGCATTGTAAATGACAATGCCATTTATTTAACGATTAAGCTATTGGCATTGTAAATAACAATGCCATTTATTTATGATAAAAAAAAACAAATCATGAGCAATGCCAAAGCTCTACCTTTAATAATGCTGAGACCATTGCATTGTAAATGCTTGTTTGTGCCTTCTGTCCCATAATTGTAGGTTTGTGGTGTTTTTCGTGTTGAGAAACATGGTGGTGTTTCCGGAGCTGCTCGCCTCCCTTCCCTTCTGCTTTCAGGAGCTGCTCTGCTCCGCTCGCCTCCCCACCTTCCTGCTGCCTTCCTCCGTCGCGCTCTCGCCTCCCCCGGGCCCCCACCCCTCCCTCCCTCTCCAGCGGCCATGTCTACTGTAGGCTGTCTTGTCAGGGACCAAGTTGGTGATGTAGGCACAATCGATCTATTGCGTGAAACAAAGAATCAGACACGTGGTTTGTTTCGTGAAAGTGGGAGCTGAAGTTTTTTCTGGATTGCGATATGGTGGTGGCTTAACAGGGATTGATATGTTGTTGCAGGGCAGAGTTTTAAGCCTGGGTTTGGTACTACAACAGGCTGGTTTACAAACCGCATACATGAGTGGTTTTTTTTGGGCGGGGGGGCTTTCGTGCCCTTTTCCCCAACAATTCAGTAAACCAGTTCAATTTAGGACGATGTTATACTCTCCGCAGCTTTTACACAAGGCAACACTGAGTTAATTGAATAAGCTCAATTCCATACATAGTTGTCATAGGAAACATGCAACGCGCCATTGAATACACTTAATTGCCTACATAATTATCAAATGAAACCTATAACGCTGTAGTGTTACTCAAATGTTTATAGTACTGTCAGTTGCAGATTGAACCTCCGAGAGTGCGCTGGTTCGAGGCATGTGGGCTGCTGAATTCATATCTGTGCATAGACCGCCACCTAGTGTTGGGTCCGGATGATTGCACATTGTTGTCCTGGAAGAGTCTTCGAAGTATCACGAGATAGGTGGCTCCTCCCCTGGACTACAGTGCGCATGGGCATCGCCTCCATCCCCAGATTGTTTTTTTCCGCCATTGGGTTCGGATGTGTTTCGGTTCCCTCTGTCGGAACCGATAGTTGTTCAACTTCTACTCGAGACCAAAAGGTCTTTAGGCTGGGCGTCGGTATAGTTGCGTACGGGTTTCTTTCTGACTCTCAGCTCCTATCTCTTGCTGCCCTTCCACGTGCCTTCGGCGCGGACGGGCCTACACTACACCCTTTGCTATGGAGCGGACTCCATTCAAAAAGTGTCCGCTGTGTCACTCCAAATATTCGCACCTCGACGTGCACCCTGTGAGCAATACCTGCTTGTCGCCGGATCACCGCGAAGACACCTGCATGGCGTGTTCGAAGTTCCGAAGCAAGAAGACTTTAAAGATTCGCCGGGCCAATCGGCTCCAGGCTCAATTATCGGCTTCGGCGCCCCCACCAGATGACATTTTCCAAGAATCTGTCGAGGGAGAAGACGACGTGCGAGAATCGGACTCTGGCCCCGCGTCCGAGGAGGAAAACTACGACGCGGGTGAGGCGGACTTTGACGAAGTCTCCGACGAGGTAGGGGACGACGATCAGGCTTGTGCCACGATGGGAGATGGCTCAGAGGAGGAGCATCCCCAATCAGACTCAGGGGTTATTCCCCTTCATACGGCCCAGGTCGAGGGATCGCCTTCGGGCCTTACCCAAGATCTACCTATAAGTCCTACGTCCCCGCCTCCGGGCCCGGTCACGGACGTTTCTAAGCCATCACTTATGTTGAAGAAAACGAAAGTGAAGCCAACTGGTCACGCACCCTCGGATGCGAAACCGAAACTGAAAGTTGCGTTGGTAAAGAAGGTTCTGGAGGCGTCAACTTCCAAGAAAACCAAAATGGCCGACTTGAAGAGCCACGCCAAAATGGCCGACCCGAAGCCCTCGGGGTCGACGCCGAAGGCGAAGGCCTCCGACGCGACCGGGTCGGCGCCGAAAGGGGTCGGGAACCCGAAGACGGTTTCGAAGAAGCGTCAGGGCGACGACGCGCCTAGGCATGGGGCGTCGGCCCCGAAGAAGAAGCCTACCGGCGATCAGGCTCTCGAAAACGAGGGGTCGCTCGAGCAGGTGCAACCCTCGGCGACCTTTACGAAAAAAGTGGGGGAATCCTTACAACGGGTCCGAAAGCCCACGGTGGTTCCCGCTCAGGACACTGTAGTGCCTACGCTCACGCCTAAGCCTACTAAAGAGCAAACGCCTATTCGTTTCACCCTTCCACCCAAGTCGGCGCCGAAGGCCTTCGCGCCGAAACAGGGCGGACATTCAGGGGAGGTGTTAACGCCGAAAGCTGCCTTGGTGGTGTCGAAGCTTCGTCTCCAACCGCTTGCGGTAGAAGAACGTCGTGAGGTCATCATCGACGCCAACACCGGGAAACTGTTGCTCCTCAAACGAAAGATCACGTCGGAGCCGGCGTTGGAACCTTTTAAGATCCCGCTCAAGAACAAAAAGTACTCTGCGGACTCTTCGGCTCTGGTGGAACCTGTGTCCCCACAGGCCTTGGAACACTCGCCGACGCATTCCCCCGTGGCCGATGCGGACGAGGAAGATGCCGAGTACAACTATCCTGCGTACTCGGATCCGGAGGAGGAGCATGTGCCTTGGGCCGCAGGAGGCGACACAGAAGACCCGCAGTCGGGTCAGGACACTCAACTTTTCGCCGCCAAGACGTCCCCGACAGAGGACTCGGCGGCCTTCAATGCTTTAATAGAGAGAGCTGCGGCGAACCACGATGTCGAGCTGCACTCGGACCCCGTGGATGCGGACTTCTTATTCGACACCTTCTCGGTAGCCGAAAAGCAGGTCAAAACGCTACCGATGCTTAAAGGGGTGCTGAAACATGCACCAGAGGTTTTCAATGAGCCCACCCGGCCGCTGGTGGTCAACCCTCGCATCGACAGGAAATATAAGGTAGCGCCCACGGATCCCACTTATATCAAGGGACACTTGCCATTGGACTCCTTGGTTGTTTCCAACGCTAGGAAGAGGGCGAATTCTCAGACTACGGGTGACGCTCCTCCCCCAGACAAAGAGCCCAAGATCTTTGAGGCCTCGGGCAAACGCATTGCTGCGCAGGCAGCTAACATCTGGAGAATATCTAACACCCAAGCCCTGCTTGCACGTTATGATAGGGCCCATTATGACACATTAGAGGCCATTCTGCAACACTTGCCTGACCAATACAAGGAGGCAGGAGAGATGCTCATTCAGGAGGGTAAACTCATTACAAATGCGTCCATCAAATGTGCTCTAGACGTGGCAGATACAGCCTCCAGAGCCATTAATACAAGTGTGTTACTTAGACGTCATGCCTGGCTTAGAATTTCGGGGTTCAAGCCCGACATCCAAACCACCATTCTGAGTCAAACAGTGAATCCTGACCATCTGTTTGGCCCTGAGGTGGATGCCTCCCTAGAAAAAATGAAAAAGGATACCGAAACTGCAAAGTCAATGGGGGCTTTACAGAGTCAGCAGTTTCGGGGTGGTTCCTTTCGCCGTTCAAACTCAAAAGGCACCTCCCGGGGACAGGCATCCCAGGCCACACAATACTACAAGGGTAACACCCAGCCCTCGTATAACAACAAGGGTAGAGGTGGTTACAGAGGCAATAATATCAAAGGCAGGGGACGTGGAAACAATGGCTCCAGGTCCACCACCACCAACAAGCAGTGACGTCTTGTCACTGCCCCCCGACCATGCAACACCGGTTGGGGGGAGACTTCAGCAGTTCCTGCCGGCGTGGAAGAACATCACCACGGACAGGTGGGTGAGGTCCCTTATCCAGTACGGGTACTGTCTAGAGCTTACTTCCATTCCACCAGACATACCCCCAAGAAGCCGTCCTATGTCAGGCGAGCATTTGACCTTGTTGCAGCAGGAAGTTCTAGTTATGCTGCAAAAAGGGGCAATAGAGCTCGTTCCATTGCGAGAGCGGGGAACAGGGGTTTACTCCCTCTATTTCCTGATTCCCAAGAAGGACGGATCCCTCAGGCCTATCCTGGACCTCAGGCCCCTAAACTGGTACATACTTTCGGAGCACTTCCATATGCTCACGTTGCAGCAAGTGCTTCCCCTGCTTCAGCAGGGGGATTTTCTGGCTACACTGGATCTGAAAGATGCCTATTTTCATATCCCCCTACATCCTGCCCACAGGAAGTATCTCAGATTCACGATCTTAGACCAGCATTACCAGTTCAAGGTCCTGCCGTTCGGGGTCACCACGGCACCAAGGGTATTTACAAAGTGCCTAGCGACTGTGGCGGCGCATCTCCGTCGCCAAAACGTCCACGTCTATCCTTACCTGGACGACTGGCTCATTCAGGCAAGGACGGAACAACAGTGCGCAGACCATGTGTCACGCACCATTCATCTCCTGCACGATCTGGGTTTCTCACTGAACTACCCCAAGTCCCATCTCCAGCCCGCCCACGTGCGACAGTATCTGGGCGCGACAATCAACACTCTGGCGGCCACTGCGCAGCCAAATTCAGTGAGAATCGCCAGTATCCAGGCACTGATCCAACGGTTCAGACCCCAACACTCGCTTCCAGCGAAGGTGTTCATGCAGTTGATAGGCATGATGACCTCCTGCATCTCCATTGTCCCGCACGCGAGACTACATATGCGTCCGCTTCAGGAGTGCCTAGCACGTCAGTGGACTCAGGCTCATGGGCAACTGACAGACCTAGTGTTGGTGAGCGGTCGGGCATACAACTCTCTGCATTGGTGGAATCCACAAAACCTTTGCAAAGGCCGACCATTCCAAGAGCCTGTCCCACAGATTATCCTGACGACGGACGCCTCTCTCCAGGGATGGGGAGCGCATGTACTCCATTACACTGTGCAGGGACTATGGACACTACATCAGAGGAAGATGCACATCAATGTGTTGGAACTGATGGCAATCTTCATGGCCTTAAAGGCGTTCAAAGTACATCTGTGCAACAAGGTCGTGTTGATCAGGACGGACAACATGACGGCCATGTACTACATCCAGAAACAGGGAGGCACACACTCTCCACAGCTGTCTCATCTGGCTCAGAGCATGTGGAAGTGGGCCATTCAGAGGAACATCTTCCTCATGGCGGAGCACCTCCCGGACAAGGACAATCAGATGGCAGACCTCCTCAGCAGGCACAGCCATCAGATGCACGAGTGGGAGATACATCCATCGGTACTCCAACCGTACTTCCAAATGTGGGGTCATCCAGAGATAGACCTGTTCGCCACAAAGGAGAACGCAAAATGCCAAAGCTTCGCCGCCAGGTTCCCACACCCCCAATCACAGGGCAATGCGATGTGGATGAACTGGTCAGGCAGATTTGCGTACGCTTTTCCCCCAGCACCTCTGATACCGCTGGTGGCACGCAAGCTCAGGCAACACTCGATGACGCTCATCCTGGTTGCTCCAACGTGGGCTCGCCAACCATGGTACACCACGTTTCTGGAACTCTCCGTGGTACCGCATCAAAGGCTTCATCTCACTCCCAGCCTTCTGACGCAGAGCCATGGCGACATTCAGCACCCAGATCCGCAACAGCTCAACCTGGCGATCTGGCTCCTGAAGTCCTAGAGTTTGGCTACCTCAATCTTCCTCCCGATTGCATGGACATCATTCGGGAGGCAAGGAAGCCCACTACTAGAGCTTGTTATGCGGCTAAATGAAAGAGGTTTGTCATCTACTGTGTGAACCACGACATTGACCCGCTAGATGCTTCCATTCAAAACATCATCTGTTACCTTTTTCACCTGTATCGATGTAATCTAGCGTACTCTTCCATCCGCATTCACCTGTCTGCTATGGCAGCATACCTCCAGAATAGGCAGCACCTGTCACTCTTTAAGGTCCCTGCTATCAAGGCTTTTCTGGAAGGACTCAAAAGGGTCATTCCACCAAGGACTCCACCAGCTCCGGAATGGAACCTCAACGTGGTTCTTACAAGGCTGATGGGTCCTCCTTTTGAGCCACTGCACTCTTGTGAGCTTCAGTTTCTGACTTGGAAGGTGGCTTTCTTAGTAGCAATTACATCGCTACGGAGGGTTAGTGAGTTGCAGGCACTCACCATCCAAGAACCATTTTTCCAAGTACATGCTAACAGGGTGGTGCTCCGCACTAACCCTAAATTCTTACCCAAAGTAGTCTCACAATTCCACATAAACCAAACAATTGAATTGCCGGTGTTTTTCCAAAACCCAGAGACGCTGGCGGAGCGCATGCTCCACACCCTTGATGTGAAAAGGGCCTTGATGTACTATGTGGACAGGACTAAAGATTTCCGCAAAACCAAACAGCTTTTTGTTGCTTTTGCCACACAACACAAGGGAAACGCTATCTCCAAAGCGGGGATTGCTAGATGGATAGTAAAGTGCATTCAGATCTGCTACGCTAAAGCTAAGCGCACTCTCACTATCCCACCGAGGGCCCACTCCACTAGAAAGTTAGGGGCCTCTATGGCTTTCCTAGGTAACATTCCCTTAGAAGATATCTGTAGAGCAGCCACATGGTCTACCACACATACTTTCACTAAGCACTACTGTGTAGACGTGCATTCCAAACAGCAGGCAGCTGTTGGTCAGGCTGTTCTAAAAACGCTTTTTCAGACTGCTGCAGCTGGCACGGGCGGCCGCCGTTAATGGAGGGACTGCTATGTATTCTATGCACAGATATGAATTCAGCAGCCCACATGCCTCGAACTGCAAATGCTACTTACCAGTATGCATCTGTTCTTGGCATGTAGGGCTGCTGACATTCATATCGCCCGCCCTCCTCCCCGGCGCCTGTAGCAGCTGCAGTATTTATTCATACAAACACATATGCTCATAGCATGGTCATCACTCACATTCTTCACTCCATCTCTGCCAATGGCTAAAAACAATCTGGGGATGGAGGCGATGCCCATGCGCACTGTAGTCCAGGGGAGGAGCCACCTATCTCGTGATACTTCGAAGACTCTTCCAGGACAACAATGTGCAATCATCCGGACCCAACACTAGGTGGCGGTCTATGCACAGATATGAATGTCAGCAGCCCTACATGCCAAGAACAGATGCATACTGGTAAGTAGCATTTGCACTCCTTGCCACGGCTGAAGTGTTGTTATACGGAATAAATCTCCTTACCTTCAATCTGTGGTACTCGTCAGTTACTAATTTTATCACAAACGTGTCTTTTTCACGCTTACATTCTTAAGATGTCGTGCATTTAAGAGCTGGATATGGATGTTTGTACACATGATTCACAAGCATACATTTGTTTGATTACTACTTGGGAACATAATGCTCATTAGTGGAGTGAACAATATGTACATCATTGTGGGTTGCTCCTAATAGCTTCTATCCCTTCAAATGTAATTGGTTAAAAAAGAACGTAATCTCTGCACCAAAAGATCCTTAATCTACCGGACTGCAAGTATTTTTCAATGAAGGGCAGTGAGAGCTGTGTGGGCTGTGAGAGCTGTGTGGGCTGTGAGAGCTGTGTGGGCTGTGAGAGCTGTGAGAGCTGTGTGGGCTGTGAGAGCTGTGTGGGCTGTGAGAGCTGTGTGGGCTGTGAGAGCTGTGTGGGCTGTGAGAGCTGTGTGGGCTATGAGAGCTGTGTGGGCTGTGAGATCTGTGTGAGCTGTGTGGGCTGTGAGAGCTGTGTGGGATGTGAGAGCTGTGTGGGCTGTGAGAGCTGTGAGAGCTGTGTGGGCTGTGAGAGCTGTGTGGGCTGTGAGAGCTGTGTGGGCTGTGAGAGCTGCGTGGGCTGTGAGGGCTGTGTGGGCTGTGAGAGCTGTGTGGGCTGTGAGAGCTGTGTGGGCTATGAGAGCTGTGTGGGCTGTGAGATCTGTGTGTGCTGTGAGAGCTGTGTGAGCTGTGAGAGCTGTGTGGGCTGCGAGGGCGGTGAGAGCTGTGAGCTGTGTGGGCTGTGAGAGCTGTGAGAGCTGTGTGGGGTGTGAGAGCTGTGTGGGTTGTGAGAGCTGTGTTGGCTGTGAGGGCTGTGTGGGCTGTAAGAGCTGTGTGGGCTTTGTGTGCTGTGAGAGCTGTGTGGGCTGTGAGTGAGAGCTGTGTGAGCTGTGAGGGCTGTGTGGGCTGTAAGAGCTGTGTGGGCTTTGTGTGCTGTGAGAACTGTGGGCTGTGAGAGCTGTGTGGGCTGTGAGAGCTGTATGGGCTGTGTGGGCTGTGAGAGCTGTGTGGGCTGCGAGGGCGGTGAGAGCTGTGAGCTGTGTGGGCTGTGAGAGCTGTGAGAGCTGTGTGGGGTGTGAGAGCTGTGTGGGTTGTGAGAGCTGTGTTGGCTGTGAGGGCTATGTGGGCTGTAAGAGCTGTGTGGGCTTTGTGTGCTGTGAGAGCTGTGTGGGCTGTGAGTGAGAGCTGTGTGAGCTGCGAGGGCTGTGTGGGCTGTAAGAGCTGTGTGGGCTTTGTGTGCTGTGAGAACTGTGGGCTGTGAGAGCTGTGTGGGCTCTGAGAGCTGTATGGGCTGTGTGGGCTGTGAGAGCTGTGTGGGCTGTGAGGGCTGTGAAAGCTGTGTGAGCTATGCGAGCTGTGCACTCATTTTTCTTGCCTTCTGCCCACTGATTGTGCCGTTTTTTCTTGCCTTCTGCCCCCTGATTGTGCAGTTTGTTGTGCCTTCTGTCCCCTGATTGTGCCGTTTTTCGTGCCCCTGCCCCCCTGATTGAATTATCTTTGCCAGTGTTTGTTTGCTGTTGGTATTGCCTTTGCTTCTTTGCTGCCGTTATTGTCTTTGCCAGTGGTTGTTTGCTGCCGTTATTGTCCTTATCAGTGCTTGTTCGCTGCTGATATTATCTTTGCCAGAGCTGTGCGGGCTGTGAGAGCTGTGTGGGCTGTGAGAGCTATGTGGCCTGTGAGAGCTGGGTGGGCTGTGAAAGCTGTGTGAGCTATGCGAGCTGTGCACTCGTTTTTCTTGCCTTCTGCCCCCTGATTGCACTTGTTTTTCTTGCCTTCTGCCCCCTGATAGTGCCGTTTGTTGTGCATTCTTTCCCCTGATTGTGCCGTTTTTCATGCCCCTTCCCCACTGATTGTATTATCTTTGCCAGTGTTTGTTCGCTGCTGGTATTGCCTTTGCCTATGTTTCTTTGCTGCCGTTATTGTCTTTGCCAGTGTTTGTTTGCTGCCGTTATTGTCTTTGCCAGTGCTTGTTCGCTGCTGGTATTATCTTTGCCAGACCTGTGTGGGCTGTGAGAGCTGCGTGGGCTGTGAAAGCTGTGTGAGCAATGCGAGCTGTGCACTAGTTTTTCTTGCCTTCTGCCCCCGGATTGCACTCGTTTTTCTTGCCTTCTGCCCTCTAATTGTGCCGTTTTTTTCTTGCCTTCTGCCCCTTGATTGTGCCGTTTGTCGTGCCTTCTGTCCCCTGATTGTGCCGTTTTTCGTGCCCCTGCCCACCTGATTGTATTATCTTTGCCAGTGTTTGTTCGCTGCTGGTATTGCCTTTGCCTGTGTTTCTTTGCTGCCGTTATTTGTTGCCGTTATTGTCTTTGCCAGTGCTTGTTACCTGCTGGTATTATCTTTGCCAGAGCTGTGAGAGCTGTGTGGGCTCTGAGAGCTGTGTGGGCTGAGAGAGATGTGAGAGCTGTGTGGGCTGTGAGAGCTGTGTGGGCTGTGAGAGCTGTGTGGGCTGTGTGGGCTGTGGGCTGTGAGGGCTGTGTGGGCTGTGAGAGCTGTGTGGGCTGTGAGGGCTGTGAGAGCTGTGTGGGCTGTGAGAAATGTTGGCAATGTAAATAACAATGCCATTTATTTATAATAATAAAAAAAGTCATGTCATGAGCAATGCCAATAGCTCTACCTTTTATAATGCCGAGACCATTGCATTGTAAATGCTTGTTCTCAAAGATTTCCAAGGGTTTGTGGTCAGTCCTAACCTCAAATTCTGTTCCCCATATAAACTTTTTCAACTTCCTCACAGCCCAAAAAACTGCTAAAGCCTCTCTTTCTACAACTGAATATCTAGTCTCGGGATCCCTGAGACTTTGAGACAAAAACATTATAGTTTTAGTACCAGATGGACCGCATTGCTGCAACACAGCACCTAAACCCCTCTCACTAGCATCCGTCGTGGGAATAGCTTTGAGAGAGGTATCAAAACTTTGTAAGGATGGAGCATTTTTTTAATATTTCTTGACACCAGCAAATTCTGCATTACATTCAGGAGACCAACAATAATTTACAGCTTTTCTTAATAAACATCTCATATTGACAGTCACCTCAGCAACATTTTTTACAAACTTAGCATAGTATTCCACCATGCCTAAGAACTTCATAAGTTCTTCCTTATTCTTGGGAGGACTCATTTTCTGAATAACGTCAACCATGACTTCTTTTGGTCTAACCCCGTTTGCATCTATCCTATGACCCAAATAATTTATGGAGTCGGCACAAAATTTACACTTTTCCTTTTTCACAGTGAGATTACATTCATTCAGATTGCGTAACACTGCCCTTAATCTACTATCCTGCTCGACCATATTGTTGACAAATATCGAAATGTCATCCTGATGAACACACACACCAGGTAAATCCTTCAACACTCTCTCCATTACTCTCTGAAATACTGACGAGGCAGAGACTAGACCAAATGGCATCCTTTTAAATCTAAAAGTGCCAAAAGGTGTAACGAAGGCTGTTAAGTCTCTGATGTTTTGCTCCAACTCTATCTGGTGATACACAGATGTTAAATCAATGGTGCTAAAAACATTAACAGTTCATTAATATTAGGTAAAGGATATTTATCGATCACCACATTTTTGTTTAGTTGACGCAAATCGATGCATAGACGAAGATCGCCATTGGGTTTTCTTGCGGCCACCACCGGAGCCAACCATTCTGTTCCCTCAACCTCCTCAATAATTCCACCATCCATCAATTTCTTTAATTCTTTTACAGACAAAGGAACATTCCTCACTTTGCAAAATATGGGAATTGATCCATTCTTTAGCTTGATTTTATGTTGATACCCTTTCAAGCATCCCAACTCATGTTTGAATACATTAGGAAAGTTTTCAATGAGGGATAACACATATTCATTTTCCTTACCCTTGATACAGACAGGTGTGGAAGTATGTTCATGCTTCAAATCTACAACCTTCCTGCTATCACTTTCAAGTGTTGAACTAGAGCTAGAACTAGATTTCTGAATTACCAAAACATTTTGTGTAGGAGGATCCGCATTGGGATCCAGAAACACACCTAGATCTCCTTGATGTAACCAACTTATTAAACTATCTCCTTTCTTAGATATATAAATCTTCCCTGCAATCATTCTGTCCTTGTACTCAATCACACACATGAAGTATCCATGAAGCTTAATTGGTTCACCTCCATAAGCTAATAGAATAATATCAGGTATTACAAGTTTGATTTTATTCTTAAGCTTTAAGTTATAGAATTCATTAGAAACTATAGTTATCTTTGCCCCAGAGTCAAAAAGGACTCACCTTCAATGAGTATGTCGTCAAAAGGACAAGTTCTCTTCTTGGACATATCTTGAATCTGGACAACTATCTGCCCACACTCAAAGTCTCCCTGAGAAGACTCTGAGTTACTTTCGTACACCTCTACTTTCTTCACCCTGGGAGATATTTTCGTCCTACATGTTTTAGAGAAGTGACTTTTTTTCTAGCATTTGCAGCATATATGATTTAGCGCAGGACATCTGCTGTCATTAGCTAAATGCCCTACCTTATCGAATCTAAAACATTTCAATGTGGTGAACTTCTCCTTATTTTTAAGTCTTTCATCTTAAACCTCTCTATTAGTTTTATCTTCCACAACTGGATTAGATTTGTGAAATTTACTTTTAACTGAATTAACCTTTTCCTCTTTTACATCACCATTGTTAAGAACATCAACACACTTCAACGAGTGTTCTATTCGCAACTCCAAGAACCTCCTCTAGAGTAGGCTCATCTCAAAGCCACAACTCCTCTCTCACCTTTTCCATGTTGCAGCCTAACATACATTGATCACGTATGTGATCATCGGTTAGATTGTCATATTTACAGGATGAAGCTAACTTTCTTAAGTCTGTTATGTATGTTTCAACAGTTTCCCCATATTTTTGCGTGCGTTTCCCAAAACGATACCTTTCAAGTATCGTGCTTATCTTAGGCAAATAATGTTTATACAATTTACAAATGCAAATTTCATATTCATTCAACCCATTAGCCTCAGAAGATGGTAATTCTGGTAAATAATCGAATACTTCCTGTCCTTCTGATCCCAAAGAATGTAAAAGAAGTGAAGTCTTTCTTTCAGCACCTAATGATGTCCCACAAACTTTGGCATATCTCTCGAAAACACGCTTCCATTTCTTCCATCTAATTGGAGGATCACCCGGTGACTCCAAGAAGAAAGGGTCCGCCGTTACATTCTGCATCGTTTAATGATATAAGCCACAATTCAAAACAAGCATTTACAATGCAATGGTCTTGGCAATATTATAGGTAGAGCTATTGGAATTGCTCATTATTTTTTTTATCTTTTTTGTATCCCTAAATAAATGGCATTGTCATTTGTATTGGCATTAGCTTTGATTTTTGCATATGTGATACCTATTGCATTAGCAGAGAGAGAGTGAGGTAGTGAGAGAGTGAGGTAGATAGAGAGTGAGGTAGTGAGATAGAGAGTGAGGTAGTAAAGAGTGAGGTAGTGAGGGAGAGGGATGTTGTGAGGTAGTGAGATATAAGCATAGATTGATGTTGTGATGTAGTGAGATAGAGAAAGAGGTAGTGAAAGAGAGTGAAAGTGAGTTAGTGAGATAGAAAGAGTGAGGTAGTGAGATAGAGAGTGATTGAGGTAGTGAGTTAGAGAAAGAGAGTGACGTTGTGAGCTAGAGAGTGAGGTAGTGAGAGTGAGGTAGTGATGTTTTGAGAGAGAGAAGTTGTGAGATAGTGAGGTAGTGAGAGAGTGGAGTAGTGAGGTAGAGAGTTATGTAGTGAGAGATAGGTAGATAGAGAGTGAGGTAGTGAGAGACAGAGAAAGTGAGGTAGTGAAAGAGTGAGGTAGAGGGATGTTCTGAGGTAGTGAGATAGAAACAGTGAGTGAGTTTGTGAGGTAGTGAGATAGAGAGAGAGTGAGGTAGTGAGAGAGTGAGGTAGATAGAGTGAGGTAGTGAGACCGAGAGAGTGAGGTAGTGAAAGAGTGAGTTAGTGATGGAGAGTGATTTTTGGTGGTAGGGAGATAGAAACAATGAGTGATGTTGTGACGTAGTGAGATAGAGAAGGATTGAGGTAGTGTAAGAGAGAGTGAAAGTGACTTAGTGAGATAGAAAGAGAGAGAGTTAGTGAGATAGAGAGTGATGTAGTGAGTTGGAGAGAGAGAGTGGACTTGTGAGCTAGTGAGATAGAGAGTGAGTCAGCGAGAGAGTGTTGTAGTTATTTTTTGAGTGAGTGACTTGTGTTATAGTTACGTAGTGAGAGTGATATCGAAATAGAGTGATGTTATGGAGAGAGTTAGTGAGAGAGAGTGAGATAGTTTTATAGATATAATTTGAGTAGTGATGTAGTTATTTTTGTTTTGTGGGAGAGTGAAGTAGATATAGAGTGAGGTAGTGAGAGATAGAGAGAGTGAGGTAGTGAAAGAATGAGGTAGTGAGGGTGAGAGTTGTTGTGCTGTTTTGAGATAGAAACAGAGCGATGTTGTGAAGTAGTGAGCTAGAGAGAGAGTGAGGTAGTGTATGAGAGAGTGAAAGTGAGTTAGTGTATTTGAGAGAGAGAGTGCGGTAGTGAGAGAGAGAGAGTGAAGTATTGAGTTAGAGAGAGAGTGAAGTTGTGGGGTAGTGAGAGAGTGATGTAGTGAACTTTAGAGAGAGTGTGTCGTGATATAGTGAGATAGAAATAGAGTGAGGTAGAATATAGAGAGAGTGTGAGGTAGTGAGATAGAGAGTGAAGCAGTGAGTTAGAGAGAGAGTGAAGTTGTGAGGTAGTGAGAGAGTGTTGTAGTGAATTTGAGAGAGCGTGCCGTGATATAGTGAGGCAGTGAGAGTGAGATAGTGAGATAGTAATAGATAGAGTGAGGTAGTAATGTAGAGAGAGTGAGGTAGTGAGATAGAAAGAGTGAATTTCTGAAGTAGTGTGTTAGAGACATAGTTACTGTGGTAGTGATATTGTGATGCTGTGAGAAAAAGAGAGTTGAGTAGTGAGGTAAAGAGAGAGTGAATGAGAGATAGTGTAATAGTGTGTGAGGTAGTGAGAGAGATAGTGAGTTAGTGAAAGAGAGAGTGAGGTAGTGAGAGAGAGAGTGAGGTAGTGAGAGAGAGAGTTCGAAGGGACGGTATAGTGGAGCTGAGGAGAGAGTGAAGGGATGGTGCAGTGAGAGGCTGAGGAGAGTGCATCAGTGAAGGGACGGTACCGTAAGAGGCTGAGGAGAGAGTGAAGCAGTGAGTGATGGTGCAGTGGAGGAGTGAGGGCTGCAGCCTGGATGGGGGGCGGGGCTGAGCAGAGAGTGCAGCAATGAAGGGACGATGTAATGGGGGCTGAGCAGAGTGCGTCAGTGAAGGGATGGTGCAGGGAGAGGCTGAGGAGAGTGCAGCAGTGAAGGGACGATGCAATGGGGGGCTGAGCAGAGAGTGCATGAGTGAAGTGACAGTGCAGGGAGAGGCTGAGGAGAGTGAAGCAGTGAAGGGACGATGCAATGGAAGGCTGAGCAGAGTGTGTATCAGTGAATGGACGGTGCAGGGAGAGGCTGAGCAGAGAGTGCAGCAGTGAAGGGAGGGTGCAGAGTGCAACAGTGAAGGGACGGTATAGTGGAGCTGAGGAGAGAGTGAAGGGATGATGCAATGAGTGGCTGAGGAGAGTGCATCAGTGAAGGGATGGTACCGTAAGAGGCTGAGGAGAGAGTGCAGCAGTGAGTGATGGTGCAGTGGAGGAGTGAGGGCTGCAGCCTGGATGGGGGGGCTGAGCAGAGAGTGCAGCAATGAAGGGACGATGCAATGGGGGGCTGAGCAGAGGGTGCGTCAGTAAAGGGATGGTGCAGGGAGAGGCTGAGGAGAGTGCAGCAGTGAAGGGACGATGCAATGGGGGGCTGAGCAGAGAGTGCTTCAGTGAAGGGACGGTACAAGGAGAGGCTGAGGAGAGTGCATCAGTGAAGGGACAGTGCAGGGAGAGGCTGAGGAGAGAGTGCATCAGTGAAGGGACAGTGCAGGGAGAGGCTGAGCAGAGTGCAGCAGTGAAGGGACGGTGCAGGGAGAGGCTGAGGAGAGTGCAGCAGTAAAAGGACGGTGCAGTGGGGGGCTGAGCAGAGTGCAGCAGTAAAAGGAGGATGCAGAGGGGGGCTGAGCAGAGAGTGCAGCAGTGAAGGGACGGTGCAGTGGGACTGAGGAGAGAGTGTAGCAGTGAAGGGATAATGCAGTGAGAGGCTGAGGAGAGTGCAGCAGTGAAGGGACGGTGCAGTGGGGATGAGGAGTGAGTGCAGCAGTGAGGTGACGGTGCAGTGAGAGGCTGAGGAGAGTGTAGCAGTGAAGGGATGGTGCAAGGAGAGGCTAAGGAGAGAGTGCAGCAATAAAGGGACGGTGCAGGGAGAGGCTGAGGAGAGAGTGCATCAGTGAAGGGCCGGTGCAGGGAGAGGCTGAGGAGAGAGTGCATCAGTGAAGGGATGGTGCAGGGAGAGGCTGAGGAGAGTGCACCAGTGAAGGGACGGTGCAGGGAAAGGCTGAGGAGAGTGCACCAGTGAAGGGACGGTGCAGGGAGAGACTGAGGAGAGTGCACCAGTGAAGGGGCGATGCAATGGGGGCTGAGCAGAGAGTGCATGAGTGAAGGGACGGTGCAGGGAGAGGCTGAAGAGAGTGCAGCAGTGAAGGAATGATGCAATGGGAAGCTGAGCAGAGAGTGCATCAGTGAATGGACGGTGCAGGGAGAGGCTGAGCAGAGAGTGCAGCAGTGAAGGGACGGTGCAATGGGGGGCTGAGCAGAGATGTGAGATAGTAATAGAGTGAGGTAGTGATGTAGAGAGAGTGAGGTAGTGAGATAGAGAGAGTGAAGTTGTGAAGTTGTGTGTTAGAAAGATAGTTGAAAGAGAGAGTTGAGTAGTGAGGTAGAGATTGGGGTAGAGAGAGAGTGAATGAGAGATAGTGTAGTAGTGTGAGAGATAGTGAGGTAGTGAGAGAGATAGTGAGTTAGTGAAAGAGAGAGTGAGGTAGTGAGAGAGAGAGTGAGGTAGTGAAAGAGAGAGTGAGGTAGTGAGAGAGAGAGAGAGTGAGGTAGTGAGAGAGAGTTCGAAGGGACAGTATAGTGGAGCTGAGGAGAGAGTGAAGGGATGGTGCAGTGAGAGGCTGAGGAGAGTGCAGCAGTGAAGGGACGATGCAATGGGGGGCTGAGCAGAGAGTGCATCAGTGAAGGGACAGTGCAGGGACAGTGCAGGGAGAGGCTGAGGAGAGAGTGCATCAGTGAAGGGACAGTGCAGGGAGAGGCTGAGCAGAGTGTAGCAGTGAAGGGACGGTGCAGGGAGAGGCTGAGGAGAGTGCACCAGTGAAGGGACGATGCAATGGGGGGCTGAGCAGAGATGTGAGATAGTAATAGATAGAGTGAGGTAGTGAGATAGAGAGAGTGAAGTTGTGAAGTTGTGTGTTAGAGAGATAGTTACTGTGGTAGTGATATTGTGATGCTGTGAGAAAGAGAGTTGAGTAGTGAGGTAGAGATTGAGGTAGAGAGAGAGTGGAATAGTGTGGCTCACTGGTTAGAGGCGGCAGACCCGAGAGCAGAGGACGGCCTGGGACCAGGGTTCGATTCCCGGCGCGGCAGGTTTCTGGACCAGGGTCAGCTGACTCGATAATTCTCTCGCCTCGGTGCCCACTCCCCGCCGGGGATGCCTGGTCTCACCCTGGAGATACCCATTAAGGGACCATCTCTCAGGGAAGCCAGGAAGGGTTTCGCAGCGGTCGAAGCGCCTTGGGACCCTACGGGTAAGTAGTGCGCTATATAAATGCCAATACATTTACATTTACATTTACATCAGTGAAGGGACAGTACCGTAAGAGGCTGAGGAGAGAGTGCAGCAGTGAGTTATGGTGCAGTGGAGGAGTGAGGGCTGCAGCCTGGATGGGGGGCGGGGCTGAGCAGAGAGTGCAGCAACTAAGGGATGATGCAATGGGGGGCTGAGCAGAGAGTGCGTCAGTGAAGGGATGGTGCAGGGAGAGGCTGAGGAGAGTGCAGCAGTTAAGGAACGATGCAATGGGGGGGCTGAGCAGAGAGTGCATGAGTGAAGGGACGGTGCAGGGAGAGGCTGAAGAGAGTGCAGCAGTGAAGGGATGATGCAATGGGAAGCTGAGCAGAGAGTGCAGCAGTGAAGGGACGGTGCAGTGGGACTGAGGAGAGAGTGTAGCAGTGAAGGGATAATGCAGTTAGAGGCTGAGGAGAGTGCAACAGTGAGTGGCTGAGGAGAGTGCATCAGTGAAGGGACGGTACCGTAAGAGGCTGAGGAGAGAGTGCAGCAGTGAGTCATGGTGCAGTGGAGGAGTGAGGGCTGCAGCCTGGATGGGGGGGGGGGGGGGGTGAGCAGAGAGTGCAGCAATGAAGGGACAATGCAATGGGGGCTGAGCAGAGAGTGCGTCAGTAAAGGATGGTGCAGGGAGAGGCTGAGGAGAGTGCATCAGTGAAGGGACTGTACCGTAAGAGGCTGAGGAGAGAGTGCAGCAGTGAGTGATGGTACAGTGGAGGAGTGAGGGCTGCAGCCTGAATGGGGGGCGGGCTGAGCAGAGAGTGCAGCAATGAAGGGACGATGCAATGGGGGGCTGAGCAGAGAGTGCGTCAGTGAAGGGATGGTGCAGGGGGAGGCTGAGGAGCGAGCAGCAGTGAAGGGACGATGCAATGGGGGGCTGAGCAGAGAGTGCATCAGTGAAGGGACAGTGCAGGGACAGTGCAGGGAGAGGCTGAGGAGAGAGTGCATCAGTGAAGGGACAGTGCAGGGAGAGGCTGAGCAGAGTGTAGCAGTGAAGGGACGGTGCAGGGAGAGGCTGAGGAGAGTGCACCAGTGAAGGGACGATGCAATGGGGGGCTGAGCAGAGATGTGAGATAGTAATAGATAGAGTGAGGTAGTGATGTAGAGAGAGTGAGGTAGTGAGATAGAGAGAGTGAAGTTGTGAAGTTGTGTGTTAGAGAGATAGTTACTGTGGTAGTGATATTGTGATGCTGTGAGAAAGAGAGTTGAGTAGTGAGGTAGAGATTTAGGTAGAGAAAGAGTGAATGAGAGATAGTGTAGTAGTGTGAGAGATAGTGAGGTAGTGAGAGAGATAGTGAGTTAGTGAAAGAGAGAGTGAGGTTGTGAGAGAGAGAGAGTGAGGTAGTGAGAGAGAGTTCAAAGGGACGGTATAGTGGAGCTGAGGAGAGAGTGAAGGGATGGTGCAGTGAGAGGCTGAGGAGAGTGCATCAGTGAAGGGACTGTACCGTAAGAGGCTGAGGAGAGAGTGCAGCAGTGAGTGATGGTACAGTGGAGGAGTGAGGGCTGCAGCCTGAATGGGGGGCGGGCTGAGCAGAGAGTGCAGCAATGAAGGGACGATGCAATGGGGGGCTGAGCAGAGAGTGCGTCAGTGAAGGGATGGTGCAGGGGGAGGCTGAGGAGCGAGCAGCAGTGAAGGGATGATGCAATGGGGGGCTGAGGAGAGTGCAGCAGTGAAGGGACGGTGCAAGGAGAGGCTAAGGAGAGAGTGCAGCAACAAAGGGACGGTGCAGGGAGAGGCTGAGGAGAGAGTGCATCAGTGAAGGGCCGGTGCAGGGAGTGGCTGAGGAGAGAGTGCATCAGTGAAGGGATGGTGCAGGGAGAGGCTGAGGAGAGAGTGCAGCAGTGAAGGGATGGTGCAGTGAGAGACTGAGGAGAGTGCACCAGTGAATGGACGTTGAGGGGAGAGGCTGAGGAGAGTGCAGCAGTGAAGGGACGATGCAATGGGGGGCTGAGCAGAGAGTGCATGAGTGAAGGGATAGTGCAGGGAGAGGCTGAGGAGAGTGCAGCAGTGAAGGGATGGTGCAGAGTGCAACAGTGAAGGGACGGTATAGTGGAGCTGAGGAGAGAGTGAAGGGATGGTGCAGTGAGCGGCTGAGGAGAATGCATCAGTGAAGGCGCGGTACCGTAAGAGGCTGAGGAGAGAGTGCAGCAGTGAGTGATGGTGCAGTGGAGGAGTGAGGGCTGCAGCCTGGATGGGGGGGCTGAGCAGAGTGCAGCAATGAAGGGACGATGCAATCGGGGGCTGAGCAGAGAGTGCGTCAGTAAAGGGATGGTGCAGGGAGAGGCTGAGGAGAGTACAGCAGTGAAGGGACGATGCAATGGGGGGCTAAGCAGAAAGTGCATCAGTGAAGGGACGGTGCAATGAGAGGCTGAGGAGAGTGCATCAGTGAAGGGACAGTGCAGGGACCGTGCAGGGAGAGGCTGAGGAGAGAGTGCATCAGTGAAGGGACAGTGCAGGGAGAAGCTGAGCAGAGTGCAGCAGTGAAGGGACGGTGCACGGAGAGGCTGAGGAGAGTGCAGCAGTAAAAGGACGGTGCAGTGGGGGGCTGAGCAGAGTGCAGCAGTAAAAGGACGGTGCAGTGGGGGGCTGAGCAGAGAGTGCAGCAGTGAAGGGATAATGCAGTGAGAGGCTGAGGAGAGTGCAGCAGTGAAGGGACGGTGCAGCGGGGATGAGGAGTGAGTGCAGCAGTGAAGTGGCGGTGCAGTGAGAGGCTGAGGAGAGTGCAGCAGTGAAGTGAATTGTTTAACAGAAACCGTAAACGAAAAAGTAACATTACATTACAAACAAAAGAATTATCCATAAAGCAGCTCTTACCTGTATAACTCCCTTGAAGCGAACACAAAATGGCTACCGTAAATGCGCGCCCCACCCAAACGTCGGAAATACCGGAAAGGAAAAGAAAAACACTTTCGTCAAAAGTAGAAAATAAAACCAAAAAAAACAAAAGCACTTTCGTCATAAGTGCAAAGAATTTAAAAAATGTTGAAGTATACTGTATTTAATGGTAACATTTCATAAAAACACACCTAATGCAATGCATGGGGGAATAAGAGACCTGTCCGGCCCCATTTCTTCCCGCACATAGACATTCTGAGAGTTACACACTCTGTAATAACCTAACATCTGGGCCTATTTGGTAACCACCAGACCTCCTCCTGTGCACATAGACTCGACCTTCTTCGTTCCTTATTTTTCTCTCTAGCACACACACACCACACCCTCTGGGCGCTACAAAATCAGTCACAGCCTATTTCCAAAGTGTCCGTGTGGTATCCGGAGTGTAGCTCACACCACTCTAGGGGAACATACTGAACTCTGTGAGCTACAAATTAGCAGCCTAAGGCCACAATAGTATTGTCAGCAGGGCAGTCTGGGAAGAGCACAGACTCTCAGTGGAACACAGCCTCCATGGGCGCACAGAAACCACGGGGAGCATGCACAAGGAGCATCCGTGTGAGATGTACATTCTAATAGCCTAAACGCAGCTTGTTGGCAATGCTATTTAGGTATATTCTTTTTTAAACAATTCAATGGGACTTGTTTAATGCTTTTAAGAAGTAGGAAAGACTAAGTCTTTCCTGGCGGGATTTTAACGTGTGAACTGCAAGTTGCACCTAAAACTCTAAAGCAGGTGCATCAACCCACTGAGTAAGCATAGGGCATAATTCAAATCGTTGTACAAGGACCTCATTCCTGATTTAATGATGCCCTTGCACCCAGAGAACTTAGCTTATCTGGAAAATGTCAGTGAACAGAGACATCCCTCTGACAACACGAGGGGAGGCGGTATGTTAATGTCTGGGTGCGGTGCTTCCTTCGAGCAATCAAAAGGGCTGTCTGGAAAGAAGTGTATTGCATTGTGATTGAAGAGGTGTGAATTCTGTGTGAAGTGGACGTGAAGGCCTGTCCCCCACTGTGCCCTGGAGACGCGCTGGCGAGGGGCGCTCTACTGTGCTACAACATACACCCACCCTCCACCCATATCTCCAGTCCTCTACAGCAAAGGTACATGGGCCTTTCCCGCCTAATACTACATGCCTTTCTACGAACACTTGTTTTGTTTGGGCATTGACTACAAGGGTCGTACATACTCGTGCGTGCAGTAAAAACAATATGCAAGTGCAGTGCAAATTATTATCGAATAAAATTGCAGTATCATGCAAGCGTGTTATATAAATATGCAGTCTACCTTAATGTTTGTTTTTCACGGCTTCGTTACTTACATATAAATGATGCTAGTAAGTACATCAACATGAGGTACATCTGACTTGAAAAACCAAAGAAAACGTAATTAACCGCAGTCTTGCAAGCATAACAGTAGGAATACAATTAGAAAAAGTAGCTCTAAAATAAAGACTACACCAAATTTGTAAAAAATGTTGTGGATTTCTCTTACCAATATGTCGCTCTGCACGTAGCTGTGTAGCCCTATGGTAATTTGAAGTCGGAACACGTCCATGATGTTAAAAAGACTTTAAAGATAACTTACCTTATACATGCCCTTACACAGAGCTGAAGCAATGAGTACGCAAGTTGTGGGCCAAGGTAGACCTGTAACTGAAAAAAATAAAATTATAAAAGCAATCAGAGCGCACAGGACACGGACACACCGGAAGAAGGGGGCCATACACGGCGGGATGACGATAACACGGAGAAAGCCAGACAGCCACAACTGCAAACACAGCTCACAAGACACGGGCACACCGGGAACACAGGTGATAGAAACAAAACACAGACACAGAAAAATGTAAGCAAGAAAGACAATATAGCTTATTTGACTGTTTGTGCATCACGGAGAGAGCGCTACGGCCACTACTGGAAAGGGAGGTCACAGGACACAGGCACACCGGGAAAAGAGGTCATAAAACAAACAGAAAAAGAGAGAATGGGAACGATAAAAAAAGGCTTACGTAATGCTCCTTGCACCACGGAGAAAGAGGGACGACCTCTACTGCAAACGGAGCTCCTGACGTCGGAAATACCTCCTTCACAAGGGGCACACCTGCAACCGAAACAAAAAAAAAAAGACATATCTGAATTGTTTGAGAAACAGTAAACGAAAAGGTAACATTACATTAGAAACAAAAAAATTATCCATAAAGCAGCTCTTACCTGTATAACTCCCTTGAAGCACATGACATACATCCGTTCCAAGCAGAAACAAACAGCACACTTACACAAACAGAAAGGGACAGCCTCAGCACAAAGCGTATTCATGTGTTCATGTTGTATAAACAAAGGCACATACACGCATGCACAAAGTTTCATAAGCACACAGTCCAGTTTTACTCAAATGCGCACTCACGTGGATACAGGCATAGTTACTAAAGTTAAACACGCCACCACACGCACTTACGCTCCTCCATGTTTGCACATAACTCACAGATGGTAGGAGTTCTATATTTGTTTTATTTGGTAACCAAAGCTTTGCAGACGTGACGAAAAGTAATGTATGTTCAAGTGTGCGTTTGGTGTGCTGTTGCTTCAGCCCGTTATTTTTGGCTGCTCTATTATGCTTAATTGTACACATGGCGTTAAAGTTTGAAGCTAAAAAAAAAGGAATACATAACTTTGAAATGTATTGTGAAGCTAGGAGGGGTGGGTGCGGTGTCAGTTGCTGGCTACAGCGGAGCGTGAGAGAAGGGGTGACATTTTGCCAGCATTAGAATTTTGCTGAGCTGAGAGGTGTGAGACACATGCACTGTAGTCTGTGAGAGCGTAAGGGGCAGTGTGCTCCCTTTGGGACTCGCATCCTCAATCCTTCTTGGGCCTACATTTGAAAATGGAGCCTCTAGGTGCCATTGCCAAACGTTTAATGACGTTGTTGTTTTGCAGCACACAGCGGGGGTGTTCCTTTCCACATAATATAGTCGCAAAGACAATGGGCGAGCTTTGTAAACACGAGGGCCTGACAGCTCTACTTTTAACCCATGCGCCTTAGGAGGGTCCCCGACCCTGAGAGGTTCGCCTTCACCCATGCACACTTTGTGGCCCGGCAGCAGCCCCCCATTTCCACTCCGCGTGTACCCTCGCCCCAAGTGGTGCTGTCTCTCACACAAGCAGTGTAGAGGTCGGCCTGGGTGTGATCCAACAGGGTGCCCAGGAGGACACACGACTCGTGAAATGCGCACTGATTACCACATAAATGAAGGCCGCTGAGCCGCCGGCGGTGGCTGAAGGGGGCACAATGCCCTTGGACAGCACTGTCCTAACCTGCTCTGGTACCTAACAGGGAGCCATTCTGCCCGAACACCAGCACTGCCTCCGCTCCCTTCTGCTGATAAAAAGCAGCCGCCCATGAGGGACGGATGCCCGGCTGTCTGTTTGTAGGCCATGCTCTATCACTTTAACAAAGAAAAAAAGATTACTCTAAATAACTCCGGGACGTTGAACATGTGTTCGGGGAGGGCCGCTGGCTCGGGAGGTGGTACTTTCCTCAGCGGGGAGGGCCGCTGCTGCCCGGGCTCCGTGTGCGATCCTGCAAAGCGGGGCCTATTAATTCCCCGAGCCCTAAAGAAACAGCTTAGGATCGGCTGTCTCAACTGAATGGCTCTGACAAATCTGTGCCTGCAGAAGCCCGGGTTAGGAGAGCCAATGGCGGACACAAGCCAGGCACGGCCTGGCTCCGACTCCAGGGCTCGGCTCTGAAAGGGGCCGGGGACGGACGCGCCGAGGGTCCCTTTGTGCCGGGCCACGCTACGCTGTGTGTCACGATGCCAGGGAGGGAACCCGGACAGAGGTATGACTCGGTCTGCGGGTGGAGGGAGGGAACCCGGACAGAGGAGAGCTGCGGAGGGAGGGAGGGGGGTGTGGGGGGGTAAGCGGGACGGAGGAGAGCTGCAGGCAAGAGGACAGCGAGACAAAATGGCGTGAGGCTCACCTTCATTGAATGGCGGCCGGCAAGCTCCGTCTTTCAGATTTGGGGGCGTGTTCGGTGTTCTCAGAATGGGCGTGGCCAAAAAGTGGAAAGAAGAACACCGAACACACCTCCAAATCCGAAAAGGATGGAGCCTGTTTGGAGTGATGGCTCTCTCCTCCAATGGCTGGCCTCCATTTAGGAAGCCAGCCAATGGGAGAGAGAGGCGGGATGAAGAGCCCCTCTAGTAGACATAAGATCTCGCTACATCCGGTTCTGACGAACCGGATAGTAGCCTCGACCTAAAAACGGAATGCTCAAGTAATGTAAGCATGTGAATCGCTGATCAAAATGATGTGTTTTTCATAAAATATGCAATTCACAGTCTATCAATAATAAGCGTGCAAATCAATGTTGAGATGTTTTAGTAGAAAAATGATTTGCCACAGAGTGTACTTACTAAGAGACACCAAATCGCTATGACCACAAAATATAATATTAGCCCCACAGTACCTTTATCTTCTGATAAGCATGCAAATCACAGTCACCGTAGATGAAATAAAATATTAATGTGAGAGTGCTAATCGCTGTCGATATCTTTTTAAAAATTATTTGCCACAGTGTATCCTGCTGAAATGACAAAATAAATATTAGCACACTGTACCTTTATCTTGTGAAAAATATGCAAAACGCTGCCATAGTCAGGAATTAAATTGGTGAAATGGTCCCTGATAAGTAGGTAGGAGTCTATCTTTGACTTTACAAGTGCCGAGTGAATACAAAGTCTTCAAATGTATAAATTTCCAACAAATCGGCAAATCTATGCATCCAGCAAATGGTATTTGATGCAAAGTTAAATGTTTTCCTTGAAATGTTCGAGTCACAACAAGTACAGTATTAAAGCTGAATCATGCCAATAAAAGCCCACAGCAAGCCGCTTTCTGACGAAATAAAGGCATTCAGCAAATCATTTTCCAATGCTAAAACTCACAGCAAGTAGTTTTTGAATTCTTCTTATTTCCACAAAAGTACCAAATCTCGAGCAACCATTCTGAGAAATTTGAATGGAAATTATAGCTCAGAGAATAAAGGAAAATCATGCAGCCACTGTAGTCATTTACTCAAAGGATGATGAGTTCTGAACCCACATCGATATATATGCTAAAAATCATACATCCCATATAAAACAATATGTGGCGAAGCTCTAATCCCACTAGACTCAAGTAGCTTAATATTAAGGGTGGGCGTAGTTCGCGAAGTAGCGCTACGCGAAGCTACGCGGAGTGCACTTCGCACTACGCGAACTTCACGTAGCACTACATGAGCTGCGTAGTAGCATGTTCGCACTGTGCAAGATGTGTTTTCAATGATTGCACAGTGCGGACAAGCATCCGGCACTGTGCAATCATTGAAAACGGCATCTTGCACAGTGCGAGCTGTAGTTTTCTGCTGCTCGAGTAGATTATTACTCGAGCTGCAGCTTTCTCAACGCGAACTGGTAGTTTCTCATTGAGAGCGGTCGCAAGCATGTGCAACCACTCACAATGAGAAACCTTACCTCCCCGCGTTGAGAATCTCGCTGGGATGTCATTTTGCTTGCTTGCGGTCGCGAACATGACATTCAGGACCGCGAACAAGCAAAAAAATGAGCGCTGTACTACGCTACGCTGCACTAAGCGTGTTCGCACTGTGCTACTTGAAGCTCGCGTAGTGCGAAGTTGCGCAAACTCCGCGAGCGTAGCGTAGTGCTTCGCCCAGGGTTACTTAATATCCTTTGAAAATAAGTAACCACAAAGTCAAATGAAAGGTGAACTTTAAAATTCTCACTTTAAATGCAAATATGAAATGGTAATAAAATCATATAGAAGACAGTTCCTGAGTTGAGATCCTTTGGTGAAGCTGCCGACTACGCCAGTGTAGAATTTCCATAAAAATGAGGAAACATTGTAGACTTCATCAGAAGTTTATTCAGGTACAAAGGATCCTATCCAACAGCTGACAGAGTAAGCTTCAACTGAGCAGCATCCTTCAAACCCCTAATGACATCAGAACATTCCATACTATGCTAGGATGGAACTTAAGCACACATACAATTCTGATAGAGAATAGCAATAGGAATACCACAAGAAGTCCCCAAAACTCATGACAGCCGATGTAAAACGCAATGTAATTAAGTAAAAAAACTTAAAAACCAACTGGAACACCAAAACGTTTATACATCCTATGGGAGTGCAGCTCACATCTGCCAATGAAGAAATGCAGATTCAACCAATGGTAGCGTTTAATACTTTTTACAACACGTCAGAGCGTCATACGTGTACCCAATGGCATAGTTTTATACTTATTCCCTACATGTCAGAGCCTGTCTTGCGCGTACTCTCTGCTTCTCTCCCTTCCATAATATAGTGCAAGAGAACATGTCGCACACAACAGCTGACGCTAGATGAAACCAAACATTGCTGCATCAATTAAAAAAGGGAGATGTATCCAAGGAACTGTCCGCCACACTGAGAGTCTAAAATTTACTTTAGTAGAATAATAAGTTTCTCTTGTACTTGCCCGATAACAGTACATTGTTCCCAGCATAAAGGACTTCTGCTTCAGATAAACAGGAACTGCAGGATGCCTCTGCTCCTCTGTCCAAATTTGTATAACTTGTCCAGATATAGCCTCTGCTCTTTGCTGCCCTCAAATCGATGACAGGTTCACTGGACCTTCGCTCGTCGCCAAAAATTTAGAATAAAATCCAGACACAATGGATATATAAAAATAGAATATGTCTTTAATGCAGCACAGCATCAAGCCTGTTGCCTCAAGGTACAGCCTCAGGCAACAGAACTCAAAACATTCTAGATTCAGTACATAACCTAGCAACAGCACAATATATTTAAATAGAAACACATAAGAGATAAATGGAGATTAGAACACCTTCACTCTTTCAATTCTTTCTCCCTGCGTTCTTCAACCCTCGTGAGGCTGAGTCCTTTCTTTCTTGCTGTGGATGCACTGGAAATTAGTACCACACGCAGCAGTATGTGTAATGCCTCAAGGAAGCCATTGCACATGCATGCTCAACTGCCCAGCATCACCTCATGATAGAAAACATTGGTTCCTAAACGCTGATATCAAACTTAATGCATGCAATTCCAGTGGTCTTTGTGGTTCAAGAGACGAAGCGAAGATGAAATAAGAATACTGCACCTGTCACACAAAGTGGTGCCTGAGGTGAGTATTTGTGGCAGCTCCATGCGCCGTTATTTTCTGCAGCACTATGTACTGTATATCTGTGACATACTACAGATGTGAGCACAGGAAATGACTATGGACAAGGTATTACCAAAGCATGACACACCTCTGCTCTCTTGTAGTTGTACACCTCCACAACTCACCACTCCTCTCCATAAGTCAAGTATTTCTGTGGATACTCGATGCATGTCTTCTCCAGGTAGGCCTCCATCACTAGACTTCAGTCTTCTCAGAGTTTCAAGAGGTCTGACTGAGTCTGGTTGGGCCCAGGCCTGTGATGAATGTTGTTCGGTCTTCATCGAAGGTGAAGAATGCCTTACGTAACCAACGTACAGAAAAATCTCCGGTATGGAGGTATCTTCTTGGGGAATGCTCACACCTGAGGAGTGGAGAAGAGTAAGAGGAACATCTGTGCTTTTTCGTCACTCCCCATTCACCCATCTCCAGTCACTCATCCTGCTCTGGTGACACTCACTGTCCCCATCCCTTGCCCCCTGTTATATCCTTAGCAGCACCCCAAGATACTAACCACTGTTTCTTATATCTGAGGTTGTGACGCATCAACTCCAACCCTGCAGCTGAGCTCAGTGGCATATGCCCCATAAAGTGTGGCGGGTGGCCTGGTAGTGGCTCTGAGTAGTGTGACTTGGGTAATCTCCAGACGTCTGGTTTGTGGCTGAACAGTTGTGATGCTGAAGCTCCACATCACTGCAAGTTTCCAAACCGGTTTCCTGGAGATCCCGACCATTACGAGCAAGGCAGAGGGCTGATTTCCACTTTAAACCCACAGCAGGGTAATAGCTTTGATGAGGGCGAGGAAACCAGAAAGAACTTGTAGTTACACCCACTCCAACTCACCGTGCCCCATAGCTCACCTGAGGCCCAGCTAGTCAAATAATGAAAGGCTGCTTACTGGTCCTTCCACTGCTGTAAATTTCCTTTTTTCCTGTAGGAAATCTAGAATCAATCAATCAATCAATCAGTGACACTTATAAAGCGCGCTACCTACCCGTAGGGTCTCAAGGCGGTGGGGGGGGGGGGGTGCCGCTACTGCTCGAAAATGTGCACATATGGTGCCAGCGTTGTTCCAATATTCACCCTTTTGTCTACGATTCGCACCTAGGGAGGCAGGTCGCATGTTACTGAGGAGGTGGAGGTGGAAAGCCCATTCCACGAGGACCAGACATGAAGAGGAAAGAGATGGATGGTTGAGGGGAAGACAGTACCTCAGTCTGGGAAGTTCTTACTTTTCACTTCATACCTAGCACCTGCCATTGACATCATGACCTTACTACCCAACCTTTGGGTCGGAGTGCACACACCTACTTAACAAGCTTTGGGAAGCATGTCACTGGAATTTATTCTTACAAATCCACACATCCACAAAACTCAGAAAGGACTCCAGCAGTGATAGCTGATAAGACCCTTTCTTGGATGGTAGATTCAGCAATAGGGTCTATAGTTGGTTTAAAGCCCCCCTCCCCAAATAGTGGTTGTTTGAGACCAGGCCAGGAGGACCAATGAACTTAAAAGACCTAATGCAAGATGTGCCCCAAAATGGTCCTCAGATCCTGGGAAATGCAACTTGTTTCCTTTTTTTATCAACACAGTTGACTTTATTTTTAGCTGATAATGCATGCTTTCTTCCCATGAAATTCCATACTGCCTGCCACAGGTTTCCCACGATCTGCTCTAGTTCTGTACAAAAGCCTCTTGCTGTTGCTTTTCCTCTTTCAAAACTTTATGCCCACCAAACATGGCCGCTCCTTTACCTGAGGCTTCACCCCGTCTACATCTAATATTTGTCCCTCATGAATGCTTTGGTTGATTATCTTTCTAAATGTCTAATGCCTTCTAGTATTCTTTCAAGTAGAGCTTTGTCCAAAATATCCCCTCAATACTCTTCTCTTTCTGTTTTTTAATTGGTTCCAACCATTTATGTGGAATTTGTATTACAACTGTACGGAGTGCAGAACAATATAAACAGTACGCCAGTAGACTAACCAAGACAGGCCTCCCACTGGCCTCATACCCTCTACTACAAGACCGTCAATCAAAATGAAAAACGTTTCCCCCATGTAGATTGTTATTCTTGTTTGCCTATCACCCAGCGTATTCAGTTCAAAGCGCGTTGCTTTCTGCACAAGGACCAGAATGGTCATGGCCCTGATACGTGAGTATCTTTGTGCATCCTTATGTACCCAGGCGCACCCTTCGCTCTAGTAATTTGCACCTTTCCATGAGGTGGCTGGTCCTTTTCTCTGCTTGGTCCTACGTTACGGAACACTCTGCCATTGAAACTGCGTTCTTTTTGTAGCTTCGCAAGCTACTCGAGACCTGGCTGTTCTAACAGTGCATTTTGCCATCCCGCTCCTTACTTAGCGCTGGGATACCGCGTTGGGGTAAGGCACACGCTCTACAAATCCCCAGATTAAATTTGATTAGGTTTTAATTACATCAGCTCACTACTTATTTCAATTGTTCTGTTTTCTTTCCTCGTGTTTACTTCTCCTTGCTTTTCTTTAAAGAGCAGGTTAAACTACATTTAGTAGGTATGATTTCTGAAGGATGATCTCCCTCTGGTGGTTTTTGTGCAAATCTGCAACATGATCTGTACATCTGATGCTGGCTCTGCCCTTCGAGCATGAAGATTTCTAAATATAATTATAAGCATCTGCTAAATACCTGTGTGCTCAGTCTACCTATTACAATCATAGTCAGAAATCACTTATAGCAGTGGCGACTGCTACATTTTAAAAGTAGTGACGCGCATAAAAAAGTCATAAAACATAAAAATAAACGTACCTTTCTTGATGATCATCTGCAGCACGCGTGCACCCAAAGTTCCTCCTGCCTTGCGCTGCTTGCTGGACAATGGCATCCGAGCCTGTTTGAGCATTGCTCTCTTGTTGCTTGTAATGCTAAATGGCATAACAGCAGGGCCAGGATTGGCTGGAGCAGGCAAGCGCAGCACTCCCATCGAACACCTACCTGGCTGTGCCTCTGCTTCTCAGCATTGCTCTCTTGTTGCTTGTAATGCTAAATGGCATAACAGCAGGGCCAGGATTGGCTGGAGCAGGCAAGCACAGCACTCCATCGAACACCTACGTGGCTGTGCCTCTGCTTCTCAGTTGCCTTTCAGCTGTTGCAGGACCTTGAACTGCGCATGTCAGACAGCCACAGTGAAAACACCGGCCAATCTGAAATGCGCAGTAACACAGCCCTCAGGTCGTCCCACTGTATTTCTGTAATGCAGTGGCGAGGTGAGGGGGTCAATGCCTCCACTTCCCTATGACCGCACCGCCCCTGTCTTTATAGTAAATTTATTCCCGTTCCAGAAATACAAATTTAAATTCCACTGATACCCACCACATCAGTTTGCATAAGTTCCCCCCTCCCACCCCCACCCAAGTGGCAGGGTTATCTCAGGAGAGAGATGTACACAGAAGTACACCCTTCCGCTCTGCACAAGATCACACCTGGTAAGGCCCTTTCATTCATTATCCTTGTAGGAGACGATAACGTGTTTTCATGTAGTGCTTTCATGGATAGTCTTTCTGTTTCATGGTGTTATATATCCCTGTGGTACTGGCTGCATCCACCTCCACAGGATAAAATGTATCATCCACTCAGCCGCACGCCCACCTTCCCACTGTCACTCACCGCGACCCTGTTGACTCGGTCCATTATGATCTTCACATCTGCCTTGGACATTAGCTTTCCTCTTCATTTCATATCTGTGTTCCTCTCCCAGTATTGCAGGTCCTTGGTGGAGATATTTGTAAATATGATATTCAAGCAAGTTGTAGAATTATGTTCTTTATTGGAGATTAACAGCAGGGACCTCCAGCTTCATCCTCCACCTGCTTCACAGTTCAGTTTCCAGTCCTTCAATCATAACATTCTAGCCTACCTAGCAACATGTGTGCATTCCAATACAGAGAACTCTACACATCTCCCCCTTTATACATTACTTACCCTAAAATTGCACTACAATAACACATTTTAAAATACAGGAATACATATGAAATTATTAACTCAGGAAAGACTGAAAAGCATTAGATTCAAACAAAATTACAATAAAAATTTGATAACAGTATCATAGTACAAGGTATCATGGAAATTAATCACTCAGCAATGGCTGAGGAGCACAACATTTAGAAATGTTACCAAAACTCTAAATCGACCCGTCACACAATATGACAACGCTCTTCCTTACACTCTTCACCTGAATAGGTTTAGAAAACTTGCTGTCACCTTTTGCAACAACACCGCCACGCTTTACCACCACCCAGTCACCAGACTTAATATTGGGAAATTCGACTCCTTTCAAACAATTATAATGACCAGCAGCAGCAGCTTGCTGTTTAGTGACATCCTTTTCAATTCTCTCACGATCCACCCTCACACAATCTTTGTCCTTCAACCATCCTGGTACTTCTTTCACTCCTGGTTCTCGTCCTTTAAGGGAAACAAAGGGTGACACACCAGTCACTGAATGTGGCGTTACTCTATAAGACCACATTCATTTTTAGGTCGAAGTCTGCGTTGGAGCACATGCGCTGTCGCAGGCGAGAGTTCTTGTTAGCAAGAAGGGGCATGAAACCACGCCCCTTCTTCCATTGGCCGGCCTCGCCAAACGGAGGCCTGCCACTGGACAAAGCCCGTGTTCAGATGATTTGTCCGGCTGTGATCCCGCCTCTCGAGGACTGGGTGACGTGACTTACGGTGTCGCAAGCGTATTTTCTCAAATATCGCCATGACAACCATGAGTCAGGTCAGGTCACCAGTCCGGGAGGGGCGGGATTCATCATCGCGTTTCCGGCTATTTTTTTTTTTGCCTTTTTGCAGTCATTCATGCGCGTTCCTCGGCGGTGGAGGACGTAGGGGAGAGGCGGTGCTGGTTTATAGCGCGATCTCGACTCAAGGTTTTGGAGGGCTTTATTATAGCGGTGCATGCATCTGAAGTCAGCATCAGGGCGCTTTTGAGTTCGACTCTCCGAATGCTTCTGCATTGTGACAGATCTCTCTTTTGCAGGAACAAGCTCATCTTTTGGGTTCGATCTGGGGGTGAAAGGTCACTCTCCCCACCAGGTCTCTTCCAGGGATTAGCAGTTCTGGTTGAGACGGATGACCAGAGGGCGAAAGCCGATGCCGATCAGTTTAGGCAGACATCGGATCCTGGTAGGGGCGTCCATAGGAACCCCCAACCAAACCCCCCCCCCCCCTTTCCACGGGCCCTGGAGAAAATAACAGAGAAAAGCGGTACGAGGCGCAGAGACACGAGGGAGGGTTGGAGTCTACATCACAGAGCTGGAGCCGGAGAAACCCGAGAGAGGAAGTGTCAGCCGCACAAGAGACAGTGAGAGGAGGCAGAGAAAGAACTGAGGCGCAGAGGGGTGAGCGGGAGAAAAGTAGGGTGAGAATGGAGGACAGTGTATGCAAAGTGGAGGAGAGAGGATTGGGCAGACAAGAGAACAGGACAAAGGGTCAGAGAGAGTGAGGCTTCGCAAGTGACTGTCAAGGGCAGTGAGAGCCCAATATATGCAGGACAGGGCCTGCTTGGTCGTGAGGCCTCAAAAATTGCGCCAGTCGCTGCACAGGTGCACACAGGTCGCGTGGCCACCACCCTGTGGCACTAGAGAGCCTTCAGGATATCACGCGACCACTGTATTGTCTGAGGTATTATCAGGTATAGGTGCGTTCCCAGGCACTTCCACCCCTCCATTATCACCAGGGGAGAGCAGGTGAGAGTCGAGGCCATGATCGCAGTCGGGCTCCTGCGGGCCCTGCTCTACTCACCACAGCCTGCTGTGCGGTTCCTGACAGGGGCGTCCATAGGACCCCCCCCCCCCATCGCGACGCCTCACAAACTGCGCACCCACCACCCTACCCACCACCATGCTACCCATCACCATCACCACCACCCTACCCACCAACACCCTACCCATCACCACCCTACCCACCACCACCACCCACCACCACACCCACCCCTACCACCACCACACCCACTACCACCAATCTACCTACCATCACCCTACCCACCACGACCACACCCACCCCTACCACCACAACACCCACTACCACCACCACCCTACCCACCCCTACCACCACCACCCTACCCACCATCACCACCCTACCCACCACCGCCACCCTACCCGCCAACCCTACCCACCACCGCTATGCATCACCACCACCACCCTACCAACCACCACCACCCTATCCACCACCACCACCCTGCCCACCACCTCCACCCTACCCACCACCCTAACCACCACCACCCACCACCCCTACCCACCACCACCCCTACCCACTGCCACCCTACCCACCATTACCCTACCCACCACCACCACCCTATCAACCACCCCTATCCACAACCATCACCACCCTACACATCACCACCCTACCCATCACCACCCTACCCACCAAAACCAGACCCACCACCACACCCACTACCACCACCTTACCACCACACCCACCACCATACCCACCATCACCACCCTACTCACCACCCCTACCCACCACCACCACCCACCACCCTGGCCACCACTTCCACCCTACCCACCAGCACCAAACCCACCACCATCCCTACCCACCACCACCCACCACCCTTACCCACCACCCCTACCCACCTCCACCCTACCCACTGCCACTATACCCACCAGCACCCTACCCACCACCATCAGTAGTAGGTGGTGGAGTAGGAGTAGTAGTAGGAGTAGCAGGTGGTGGAGTAGGAATAGTAGGAGGAGTAGTAGGTGGTGGAGTAGGAGTAGTAGGTGGTAAAGTAGTAGGTGGTGTAGGAGTAGTTGGAGTAGTAGGTGGTGGAGTAGGAATAGGAGTAGTAGTAGGAGTAGTATGTGGTGGAGTAGGAGTAGTAGGTGGTAGAGGACTAGTAGTAGGTGGTGGAGTAGTAGGAGTAGGAGGTGGTGGAGTAGGTGGCGGAGTAGGAGTAGTAGGTGGTGGAGTAGGAGTAGTAGGAGTAGTAGTAGGTGGTGGAGTAGTAGTAGGTGGTGGAGTAGGAGTAAGGAATAAGACGAGTAGGAGTAGGAGGGGTAGGAGTAGGTGATGGAGTAGTAATAGGAGTAGCAGTAGTAGGTGGTGTAGTAGGAGTAGTAGGTGGTGGAGTAGGAGTAGTAGGTGGTGGAGTAGGAGTAGGAGTAGTAGGTGGTGGAGTAGGAGTAGTAGTAGGTGTTGGAGTAGGAGTAGTAGGTGGAGTGGGAGTAGTAGTAGGTGGTGGAGTAGTAGTAGTAGTAGCTGGTGTAGCAGTAGTAGGTGGTGGAGTAGGAGTAGTAATAGTAGTAGGTGGTGGAGTAGGAGGTGGAGTAGGAGTAGTAGTAGGTGGTGGAGTAGGAGTAGGTGGTGGAGTAGTAGGAATAGTAGGTGGTGGAATAGGAGTAGTAGGAGTAGTTATAGTAGTAGGTGGTGGAGTAGGAGGTGCTGAAGTAGGAGTAGTAGGAGTAGGAGGTGGAGTAGTAGTAGTAGGTGGAGTAGGAGTAGGTGGTGTAGTAGGAGTAGTAGGTGGAGTGGGAGTAGTAGGAGTAGTAGGTGGTGGAGTAGGAGTAGTAGGTGATGGAGTGGGAGTAGTAGGTGGTGGAGTAGTAGTAGTAATAGGTGGTGGAGTAGGAGTAGTAGTAGGTGGTGGAGTAGGAGTAGTAGGTGATGGAGTAGGAGTAGTACTAGGTGGTGGTGTAGGAGTAGTAGGTGGTGGAGGAGTAGTAGGTGGTGGAGTAAGTAGTAGGTGGTGGAGTAGGAGTAGTAGGTGGAGTGGGAGTAGTACTAGGCGAGTAGTTGGTGGAGTAGTAGTAGTAGGTGGTGGAGTAGAAGTAGAAGTAGTAGTAGGTGGTGGAGTAGGAGTAGTAGGTGGAGTAATAGGTGGTGGAGTAGGAGTAGTAGGTGGTGGAGTAGGAGTAGTAGGTGGTAAAGTAGGAGTACTAGGAGTAGTAGTAGGTGGTGGAGTAGTAGGTGGTGGAGTAGTAGTAGTAGGTGATGGAGTAGTAGCAGTAGGTGGAGTAGTAGTAGCAGTAGGTGGAGTAGTAGTAGTAGGTGGTAGAGTAGGAGTAGTAGGTGGTGGAGTAGGAGTAGTAGGTGGTGTAGGAGCAGTTGGAGTTGGAGTAGTAGTAGATGGTGTAGTAGTAGGTGGTGGAGTAGTAGTAGGTGGTGGAGTAGGAGTAGGAGTGGGAGTAGTAGGTGGTGGAATAGGAGTAGTAGAAGTAGTAATAGTCATAGGTGGTGGAGTAGGAGGTGGTGGAGAAGGAGTAGTAGTAGGTGTAGGAGGATGAGTAGTAGGTTGTGGAGTAGGAGTTGTAGTAGTAGGTGGTGGAGTAGTAGTAGTAATAGAAGGTGGTGGAGTAGAAGTAGGAGTAGCAGTAGTAGGTAATGGAGTAGTAGTAGGTGCTGGAGTAGGAGTAGTAGGTGCTGGAGTAGGAGTAGTAGTAGTAGGTGGTGGAGTAGTAGCAGTAGAAGTGGATGGTGGTGGAGTAGTAGGAGTAGGTGGTGGTGTAGTAGGAGTAGCTGGTGGTGGAGTAGTAGTAGTAGGTGGTGGAGTAGTAGGAGTAGGTGTTGGAGTAGTACGAGTAGGTGGTGGAGTAGTAGTAGTAGTAGGTGGTGGAGTATGAGTAGTAGGTGGTGGAGTAGTAGCAGGAGGTGGACTAGGAGTAGTAGATGGTGGAGTAGGAGGAGTAGTAATAGGAGTAGGTGGTGGAGTAGTAGGTGGTGGAGTAGGAGTAGTAGAAGTGGTGTAGGTAGAGTAGTAGGAGTAGTAGTTGTAGGTGGTGAAGTAGGAGTAGTAGGTGTTGGAGTAGGAGTAGTAGTAGGTGGTGGAGTAGGAGGAGGAGTAGTAGGAGTAGGTGGTGGAGTAGGAGTAGGTGTAGAGAAGGAGTAGTAGGTGGTGGAGGTGGAGAAGTAGTAGTAGGTGGTGGAGTAGGAGTAGTAGGTGGTGGAGTAGGAGTAGTAGTAGGTGGTGGAGTAGGAGTAGGTGGAGTAGTAGTAGGTGGAGTAGTAGGTGGAGTAGTACTAAGTGTAGTAGGTGGAGTAGGTGGTGGTGAAGTAGTAGGAGTAGTAGGTGGTGGAGTAGGAGTAGTAGGTGGTGGAATAGTAGTAGGAGTAGTAGGTGGAGTAGGAGTAGTAGGTGGTGGAGTAGGAGTAGTAATTAGCATTTCTTACAAAGCCCTTGGACTGTACCATTTCCTGCTGAAAGGCAATATTGTTCTCCGTGTGTTCCTATACCTGGCGTGTCACGCAGTTTGGTGCTTGCTTACCCGCTATGTTAAACAAGCATTTGCAATGCAATAGGTCTCGCAGTTACGCAAGTTTGAGCTATTGGCATTGTAAATGTATATGCCTTTTATTTATATATTTAAAACCAAACCCAAAATAAAAGGCCTAGCCATTTACAATACCACCCTAATTCCCTTACCTTTTATCTGCATATCTTCCCCTTCATTCTAATCTAAATACTCCATCAGTACAACACATCTTGCTCACAAACATATATAATATATGTTGCCCTCTACCAAACACATATAGTTTACAGTTAGACACAATAAGTCTGTATATACCACATTAGGCCATTTAGTACTATCTTTATACTTTTATTTAAAATTACAATTAATTTTCATTATGTTTTACAAAATAAAAACAACACACTAAAAACAATGTCATTTACAATATCAATAGCTCTAAATAATGTCACTGCGAGACCTATTGCATTTTTAATGCTTGTTTAAGCTCATCAGACCTCGACAACCCATTACAAATTGAAAGTTGTATGTTATCCATAATCAATTGGTTAGTCCTTTCCACCAAACCATTGGCTTGAGGCCTAAACATGGCAACTTTTTCGTGTTTCACACCCATCCTACAAAGAAATTCTTGCATTTTTCTTGAAACTAGTTGACTTCCATTGTCTGACAAGAATTTCTGGAATTCCTTCATTCATAAAAACTGTATCCAGAAATGTGATTACTTTCTCTGTCACAATACTGTCAGCTGTTTCTACAACAAACCATTTAGAATGGTAATCTATTAAGACCATTAAAAACTTACAATTCGAGCCTAGTTTAGAAATAGGACCAAGGAAATCTATTGCCACTCTTTCTCAGGGGCGCACAGGACTCTTTACACAAGCAAGAGTAGGTTGTTGCACAATCTTGGTCTTATCGCTTGTCGCACTATCTTGGTCTTATCGCTTGTGGCACATGCACAGCAATCCTTAACAGCTTCTTCAACATCTTTATCTAACCCAGGCCACCAGAATGACTGACAAACACGTCTTTTAGTCATGTTCCTGTCCAGATGTCCTTCATGAGCAAAATTGACAATCTTAGATTTAAGCACCTCTGGTGGTACTAATTTATTTCTCCTCCACAACTTTCCCTCTCTGACACTCAATTCTGTCTAAACATTCTTACCCCTTTTGAGTCCAGATTGATGACGCAATGTGGTTTTTTAGGTCTCGCCCAGGCAATTACAGTGCGAAGCGCTGTCTCGCCGCGAGACCTATAGTCAACGCTGTGCTTACAAGGAGACAAGAGATGGGCATGCGCAGCATGCCGGAATCGGATCAGGTGGCACGCGTGAACATGCGCTCCGATTCCGGCATGCTTTTCAGTCACAATGGATCAGGACGCGCGCAAGCACACACACAGACAGACACACGCACACACAGACACACGCGCACACACAGATACTCGTGCGTACACACACAGAGACACGCGCACACACACGCGTGCACACACACATCCCCCCCTCCCCTTACTCACTGGGTTCTTTCCGCGTGTCCCTCTCTCCTTCTGCAGCACGTCAGATCCCGGCAGCAGGCGGGGCTCTCCACGCGCACAGGATCCCCGCAGGCTCACACGCTCTCTTACTTCCGTCTGGCTTCACTGGCACAGGAGCGCGGGGTAGGCTCCCGTCTGCTTCCTGTCTTTTTGCGGCCCCGCCCCTGTCCCAACACAGGTTGCCTGGCTTCCTGTCCAAGCTGGGCTGCGGCGGTGAGTTTCTCAATACCTGATTATTTTTTAATTGTAAACTGTTTATGGGCGTGTGTAATGTATATCTTTGTTTTAAAGACCCAAGGTGCACATTTCATAATTTAAATGTCCACGTCTGATGCACAAATGCATTGCCTGGGCAACTGTTTTTGCAGGTCGATTTATCAGGGGATTCCTGAGAAGCCTGTGCGGTGAATAGCAATTTCACTCCTTACTTAATATTATTTCCATCCATAAGTCTGGTAAGAGGAGTGCACGCTGCTGCAGTGGCACTACTCACACATCGAGTATGCGTCATCAGGCACATTAGGGGGGTGCTGTATTGATTGCAGCAGGCTGCGGAGACCAGTATCTCCCTTCACTTTTTCCATCTCTATCGTCGCTATATTTGTTGGTTCTCGCCTCTCTTTCGTTCATCTCTCCCTCTTTCTTTCATCCCTCCCTCTCATTCCCTCTCCTTCTCCTCCGTTCATTTTTAGGTCGAGGACCGTCGCACTGCGTAGCAGTGGGCGGAGCCTGAGATTTAATGTTTCTTAGAGGGGGCTTGGAACCCGCCCCTTCTTTATTGGCTGGCCTAGTAAATGCTGACCAGCCATTGGAGGAGAGGGGCGTCACTCCCTTTAAGCCCCGTCTTTTTTGGATTCGTTCTATCTGTGACGTCATCAGTCACTCACCTAAAAACACGCCCCCGATTCCGAAAATTTCAGGCTTTGATGATGATGTCCGCTATTTATGCGCCTTCTCGGGTGCCCACCCCGTTTCTACATTTATTTTATACTTCGAGGGTGCCCACCCCTCATTCTGCCTCCATTAAAATCACCCCCGCAGCACTGAAGCTGCCTGTTGTAACGTTGCCGGGCCGCTGCCTGCTGCGACCTGGAAGTGGTAAAGGTGGGCGTGGCTTGGCAACCTTTTCGTTCCGCTTCCCCCTGCCTGGGGGAAGCCATTCTCCTGCGTTACTGGTCTCCCTTGTGGAAAGGGAGACCGGAGATGCTGCCACCGCCAGCCTGAGGAAGGGAGAGCCCCGCAGCCTGGGAGTCATCGCGGAGTGGAGCAGAGGAGCCCAGCGAGGGCACCGCCTCACAGCCAACGGTGAGTGCAGGCGTCTCGTGGGTCTCCCGTCCATATTTTCTTTCATATTTATGCTTGGGTAGTGGTTTCATGTCTCTTTCAGCGCCTTCTCGTATGAGATCATGGGGTTCCTAGCTCAGTGCCAGAATGTTCAATTACGAGAGACAATGTGTTCTATAAGTCTGACATTCATGCCTTGATGTTCCTGTGGGTTTTTTTTGTTTGTTTTTTGCTGGTTGGCGAAATTAGTGGTTCTAGTGCGTTTTGGTTGACGGGAGTTCATGAACGAAACCGTTTTTTCTTGCCTTCTGCCCCCTGATTGTGCCGTTTTTTCTTGCCTTCTGCCCCCTGATAGTGCCGTTTTTCGTGCCATCTGCCCCCTGATTGTGCGGTTTTTTCTTGCCTTCTGCCCCCTGATTGTGCCATTTTTTCTTGCTTTCTGCCCCCTGATTGTGCCATTTTTTCTTGCCTTCTGCCCCCTGATTGTGCCGTTTTTCGTGCCTTCTGCCCCCTGATTGTGCCGTTTTTCGTGCCTTCTGCCCGGATTGTGCCGTTTTTTGTGCCTTATGCCCCCTGATTGTCCCGTTTTTCTTGCCTCTTCCCTCGTTGGTTGTGCTTGTTTGTGATGCTGCTTGTGCCGCTGCTCCCTGCTTGTGCCTTTGCTCCCTGCTTGTGCCTCTGCTCCCTGCTTGTGATCCGGTTTTTGTGCCTCTGTTCCTTGCTTGTGCCTCTGTGACATGCTTGTGATCTGGGTTTTTGTGCCTCTGTGTCCTGCTTGTGATCCGGGTTTTTGTGTTGCTCTCCTTCCCCTGCCCCCCCGCTCATTGGTTGTGCGTGCTGTCCTGGCCCCCCTCCTTGGTTATGCTTGCTGTCCTGCCACCCCCCCTCGTTGCTTGTTGTGCCTCGGTGCCTGCCTTCTGCCCCCTGATTGTGCCTTTTTCTTGCCTTCTGCCCCCTGATTGTGCCGTTTTTCTTGCCTTCTGCCCCCTGATTGTGCCCCTTTTCTTGCCTTCTGCCCCCTGATTGTGCCGTTTTTTCGTGCCTTCTGCCCCCTGATTGTGCCGTTTTTCTTGCCTCCTGCCCCCTGATTGTGCAGTTTTTCTTGCCTCCTGCCCCCTGATTGTGCCGTTTTTCTTGCCTCTTCCTTCGTTGGTTGTGCTTGTTTGTGATCCTGCTTGTGCCTCTGTGCCCTGCTTGTGCCTCTGTGCCCTGCTTGTGCCTCTGCACCCTGCTTGTGCCTCTGCTCCCTGCTTGTGCCTCTTCTCCCTGCTTGTGCCTCTGTTCCCTGCTTGTGATCCGGTTTTTGTGTTGCTCCCCTGCCCCCTCATTGCTTGTGCTTGCTGTCCTGCCCCCCCCTCGTTGGTTGCGCTTGCTTGTGATCCGTTTTTTTGCCTCTGTGCCCTGCTTATGATCCGGTTTTTCATGCCTCTGTTCCCTAGGGAGTTACTGGGCAGAGAGGTGTGTGTGTGTGGCTCTCGGTGTGTGTGTGTGGCTCTCGGTGTGTGTGTGTGTGGCTCTCGGTGTGTGTGTGGCTCTTGGTGTGTGTGTGGCTCTCGGTGTGTATGTGGCTCTGGGTGTGTATTGCTCCATTGTCCCCTGGCTGTGCTTGATCCCCTGCCCCCTGCCTGTGCTTGCTCCCCTGCCCCCTGCCTGTGCTTGCTCCCCTAGCCCCTGGCTGTGCTTGCTCCCCTGCCCCCTGGTTCTCTTGCCCGCTCGCTGTGCTTGTTCTCCTGCCTCTGGCTGTGCTTGCTCTCCTGCCGCCTCGCTGTGCTTGCTCTCCTGTGTGTGTGTATGTGGCTCTGGGTGTGTGTGGCTTTGGGTGTGTGTGGCTCTGTGTGTGTGTGGCTCTGTGTGTGTATATGTGTGGCTCTGTGTGTGTGTGTGGCTGTGTGTGGGTGTGTGGATAGCTTTATTTGTAGGTGGCTCTATGTGTGGATAGCTTTTTTTGTATGTGGCTCTATGTGTGGGTGGCTGTCTGTGTGAGGGTGGCTCTGTGTAGGTGGCTCTATGTGATTGACTCTGTGTGGTTGGCTCTGTATGGGTGGCTCTATGTGTGTGTGGTGGCTTTGTGTTTGTGGCTCTGTGTGGGTGTAAATGCAAAGGTACAAAGGTAGTTTATTGTGATGATTATTTAAAATCTTACAACATTGTGAACTAAAAGAAAAATTTAAAGTTATATTCCAGTTTAAAATCATAAAAAATGACATTAAATAGCCTTTAAAACCCATTAAATATTTGCAATAGTTACATCTCTGAGTTTCTTTTTAGCTAACAGTAGGAACTTTCAAAGGCGGAGTTTAAAATGAAATCATTTGAGATCAAGTCAAGTCAAGTCAAGTCAGAATTTATATAGCGCGCTACATACCCAGAGGGTCTCAAGGCGCTTGAGGAAGGGTGGGGAGTTACTTGTCGAATATCCAAGTTTTAAGTTACTTTCTGAATGCTAGGTGGTTTTGAGTGACGCGAAGGTGCGTGGGAAGTGAGTTCCAGGTTTTGGCTGCCAGGTAGGAGACGGATCGTCCTCCCATGGTGGTTTTGTTGATGCGAGGTACAATAGCCAGGGCTTGGTTGGAGGAGTGTAGTTGGCGGGAGGGGGTGTAGAAGGAAAGTCGTGAGTTGAGGCATTTATTTTATTTTTATTTATTTTTGAGATTTTTATTGCGTGAACAATTACCCTAGGGTGTCTCGGCGCATGTGTGAGCTAGCAGGACCACAATAGTAGAGTTCACTGGTCAAACAGCCATGTCTCTACGAGCCTCCGGAAGCTCATCAGGTTGGGGGCATTTTTAATATTTAGTCGAAGAAGGTTCCAGAGTTTTGGTACAGCCACTAAAAAGCGGCGGTCTCCCCAAGTTGCCGTTCTAGTGCGAGGTACAGATAGAAGGCAGGTGTTAGCAGATCTCAACAGTCTTTTGGGGGTGTACAGCTGGAGTGCCTCAGTCAAGAATTTGGGTCCTGTGCCATGCACTGCCTTATAGGCAATGCAGAGGGCCTTGAACTTAATACGGCTCTCTACTCTAAGCCAATGAAGCTGGCGGATGGCAAGGGTAGTAGACTGGCGGCGAGGAATGTTTAGGAGAATTCTGGCAGCCGCATTCTGTACAGACTGTAACTTTGACAGCACAGATTTCTGGGTGTTGAGGAAGAGGGCATTTCCATAATAAATTTTGGAAAATACCAGAGTGGTAACTAAGGTCTTCCCGGCAGAGGAGGGGAGATAAGGCAGCAATTTCTTTATTTTCTTTAGCGTGAAGAAAGCAGAGGAGACAACCTTGTTGACATGAAGGTTGAAAGTTAGTTTGCTATCAAAGATGACTCCCAAGTTCCTCGCTTTTACCACTGGGACGGGTGCAGAGCCCAGTTGATTGGGCCACCAGATGGAGGACCATTCTGGGGCGAGGTTGCCAAAGGTCATAACCTCGGTTTTATCCGAGTTAAGCCTTAGGCAATTGGAGGACATCCACATACTGATAGCAAGCATGGCCTCCTGAAAATTAGATGCCACTGCTGTACCGTTCTTGTGGATCGCCAGCACCAGTTGGGTATCGTCTGCGTAGGAAGTTAAACGCACCCCATAGGCCTTTATTACCCTCGCTAAGTCCGCTACGTAGATGTTAAATAACGTGGGACTTAGCGAGGAGCCTTGTGGTACTCCACATGGTAGTGCAGAGACGGGAGAGTAGAAATTACCCAACTTGACTGTCTGGGTGCGGTCGGCCAGGAAGGATGAAATGAGGTCTCTAGCCGAACCGTCTATCCCCAGAGCTGTGACACGGTCGACCAAAATAGCATGGTCGACCGTGTCAAATGCTGCGGAGAGATCCAGAAGAATTAAGATGGCCGTTCCTCCCTGATCCATGATGGTTCTAATTTCATCAGAAGCTTTTATTAGGGCGGTCTCCGTCCCGTGTCCCTTCCTAAAGCCAAACTGCGTTTCGTCTAAGAGTTGGTGCGTATCGACGAACTCTGAGAGCTGTATATTCATCAGAGCTTCTCAAATTTTGGCCGGGAAGGGGAGACAGGCAATGGGTCTATAGCTGACCGAGGCGGAGGGATCCAGGGAGGGCTTCTTCAGAAGAGGCTTAATCACTGCCTTCTTCCACGGGGCTGGATAACAGCCGGTATGAAAGGCAGTGTTGCAGATTTCCATGAGTGGGTGGGAAATCACCTCACTTAAATTAGCCATCACTGAGGGGGGGGCATGGGTCCAAGGGGGATCCAGACTTGGTGATGGAAATGAGTCTGCTAATTTGGTCTTCTGAGGTGTCAGCAAATGAAGAGAGAGGGTCATGGTTAATATGGGGAAATTCCTTACTGCTGGCAGTGGATCTAGCCCCTGTATCTCCACCAAAGGATGCATAGATATCTGCCACTTTAGTAGTAAAGAAAGTGGACAGTGCGTTACAAAACAGTTGGGAGGGTTCTACTCCGAGACCCGATGGAGGTGTAGATAGGGAATTGACCACTGAAAACAGTTCTCTGGCCGAATTCCTAGCATTCTTTATTTGGGTCGAAAAAAAAGTCATTTTCCGAGTAGTGATGGCCTTTTTAGGGCTCGGCTGAGCCGCGCGGAAGCGCGTCTCTGCCGAGAACTTATTGTCGGCGTGTGTGTTTCCCAGGAGACACTCCTGGCGGCGCGCATCGCCCTGGAGGCGATTTGTAACTGACACGCGCACAAGTACGAGCGCTGAGTTGTGCGCTGTTTGTTCTTCGGTTTCATTTTTGCCTGTGTCACTGTCGATTACATGCACATACATATGCTTACATTCATCAAGCTGCTTTCATTTCTCAAGCTGCATTTTCTTAAAATACAATGCGTGTTTAGAGTAAACGTGTAAACGTGTGACATTTAGGTTTTATTTTTTTCCAATACAATGCGTGTTAACAGTTTACGTGTAAGATTTAGTTGTGCGTTGTTGGTTCTTCATTTTTTTTTATTCTGTGCCATTGTGATTGTCTTCTATATGCAAATAGACATGCTTTTATTCAGCAAGCGGTTTTCATTTACCGAGGTGCATTTTCTTACATTACAATGCGCAATTGCTTTTGCGTCTTAAAGTCTTTGGAATTGCACTATTAGATCGCTTTTCCCCCATAAAACCTTTTTAAGGTGAGTATCATTTGCATTACATAGGGACACAATTATTTTTTTCGGTTATGGAATCTTGTGATTTGTGTTATTCACCTAATGCTATAGTCGCGCGCTACTCTCGTGCTACAGTAGAACGTGGTGCTTCCCTAGCCTCAAAGTCGGCTGCTTTAGTTGTCGGAAATGTTGACTTTTGCCTTCTTCATTAGCATATCAAAGAAAGTAGCATCTCCATAGTACTTTTAGTGTCGTTGTTAGTGTGGGGTTAACTGGGGAGTTTCTGTCTGCTCGCCCTGTTTTTAGAAAAAAAACTTTTCATACGGAAATGTTGACTTTTGCCTTCTTCATTAGTATATCAAAGAAAGTAGCATCTCCATAGCACTTTTAGTGTCGTTGTTAGTGTGTGCGTTCTGACTCTCGTCTACATGCAGATGGACACGCTTTTATTTAGCAGCCCATTGCTTACTTTTGGCAGAGTGTTATAAAAGCAGCGTGTGTTTAAGATTAAGACACGTGTTTTGCCAATATTAAATATCACAGAGCGGGCAAGAGCCTAAGCAGGCAAAAGCATGATGGTTGTGAATGATATTGTGTGGTTCTATATTTACAACGTAATTATCTAGAATTGTTTTATTAGGCTTTGAAAATATTAAATGCACTCAACTTCCTGTTGAGAGGCATGCTGGTGTTTAGTCTAGGTACTTTTTGCTTTTTCTCCCAGTCGGTGCACATAACTCAGTGATATAGAGCAAACACTAAGCACATCATTTGTTTGAGAAAATTTCCAAAGGACGAAGTGTGTTTTCCTTTTATTTCCTTAGTTGCAAGTAGTGAGTGCAGAGTAGTGAGTGCAGAGTAGTGAGTGCAGAGTAGTGAGTGCAGAGTAGTGAGTGCAGAGTAGTGAGTGCAGAGTAGGGTGTGCAGAATGCAGAGTAGTGAGTGCAGAGTAGGGTGTGCAGAATGCAGAGTAGTGAGTGCAGAGTGAGTGTGCAGAATGCAGAGTAGTGAGTGCAGAGTGAGTGTGCAGAATGCAGAATAGTGAGTGCAGAATAGTGAGTGCAGAATAGTGAGTGCAGAATAGTGAGTGCAGAATAGTGAGTGCAGAGTAGTGAGTGCAGAGTAGTGAGTGCAGAGTAGTGAGTGCATGTGCAGAGTGCTGTGTATTGGCAATGTAAATGACAATGCCATTTATTTACGATTTAAAGAAAAAAAAGAAATGTCATGAGCAATGCCAATAGCTCTACCATTAATGATGCCGAGACCATTGCATTGCAAATGCTTGTTATATATGGTTAAGGCATCTTTGTAGGATTGCTTAGCTATGGGGCAATAGAATTTCCTCCAGCGTCTTTCTAAATTCCGACAAACTTGTCGGTGAAGTCTAAGCTCTTCTGTGTACCATGCCGCCGATGGCAACTTTCTATTAGGTTGGATGGACTTTTCCGGAGCGACCTGATCAGCAGCGTTCCTAATCCACTCTTGGAAATCAGAGGCTGAGGGGACAGAATTGGACCCTATAGTAGGGGAGGATAATGTCAGGATGTTTGCCATCTGAGGGATGTCAGCATTCTTCCAGGCACGAATTGCTGCCCTACTAGGTGGTCTGGAAGCGGGGAGGTTAGCTGGGCGAGTGTCAATACCAAATATAAGGGCCCTATGGTCAGTCCAGGTAAGGGGTAAAGTGTCTAGTATCGTGATGAGAGAGTTGTTGGTGAACACACCGTCTAGTGTGTGTCCCGCCTGGTGAGTAGATCCCTTTACCAATTGTTGGAGTCCTAAAGTAAGGAAGTCAGCAGTAAGTTGGGAGGTGTCGTGATTTCCCTGTTCTTCCAAAGGGAAGTTGAAATCTCCCAATATTGTATAATCAGTGGAGCCTATAGTGTAGTCATTTAGCTCAGAGAGGGACCCAAGAAAGGAATTCCGAGGTCCAGGAGGTCGGTAAAGCAAAATGCCTTTAAAAGTTTGTTTGCAGTTAATGTTGATAGCAAAAGTTGCAGCTTCAAAGTTGGTGGATGAAATGGGGTCAAGCGTGGTATGGTACTGATTCTTATAAATTATAGCGAGTCCTCCACCTCTTCCTAATTGTCTGTCATGTCTCACAACGCTATAACCATCCGGGGTGGCCTGACAAAAGTCAGGTCCCGAGCCCGCATCTCCCCAAGTTTCGGTGGCAAAAAGAAGGTCAAGATCGTGAGTAATAATAAACTCACTGATATCTAGACTATGACAAGGGTCCAAGTTCGTAAAGTGCTTTGTGTGCGTGGGTTAGGAGGCAGAATGTTATCCTTTTATTGACGGGGAGCCAGTGGAGGTTTTTCAGGTGACTAGAGATGTGGTCTTTACGCGGGATGTCTAGTATGAGTCTGGCTGATGCGTTCTGGATGCGTTGGAGTTTTTTCTGAAGTTTTGCAGTGGTACCGGCGTATAGGGTGTTACCGTAGTCCAGGCGGCTCTTGACCAGTGCGTGGGTGACCGTTTTTCTAGTTTCGGTGGGGATCCAGTGAAATTTTTTTTGAGCATGCGAAGGATGTTGAAGCAAGATGATGAAACGGCGTTGACTTGTCTGTTCATCGAGAGTGAGGAGTCTAGGATGACGCCCAGGTTCCGTGCGTGGTCCGTCGGGATGGGTGCTTTTCCAAGGGCCTCTGGCCACCAGGAGTCATCCCAGGCTATGGGGGAGGTACCTAAGATAAGGACTTCTGTTTTGTCTGAGTTCAGTTTCAGACGGCTGTGCTTCATCCACTCGGCTACTTCTTTCATTCCTTCATGTAGGTTTGTTTTGGCGGTGTTCGGGTCTTTGGTGAGTGAGAGGATCAGTTGAGTGTCATCAGCGTAGGAGATGATGTTGAGGTTGTGTTGGCGAGCGATGGTCGCGAGGGGGCTCATGTATACGTTGAAGAGGGTGGGGCTGAGTGAAGATCCTTGTGGCACGCCGCAAATGACTTCAGTGGCCTCTGATTTGAACGGTGGAAGGCGGACTGTAGTGAATGAAATGATGAATGGTCAGGTAGTTTCTTGAAGCTCTTTATTTCAAGTAAGATAAACAGGAGGAAACCCCACCAGGAACAGGATGGTCACTGCTCAGCCCTCTCTCATCAACTGTCATTCCACATCCACACCAGGCACACTAACATTCTACTCACTCTGTCATCCAGCATTCAACATTCCACACAGACATCACATTCATACTGGCTGAGCAGCAGGCAAGGAGATAACACAAGGCACAACATATCCCCTTTTCTTCAATGGAAATAAAACACAATAATATAATACATAGCAATTTAAAAGGAAGCAAAAGATAAAACTTGCAATATATATATTTACAAAATAAGACCAGAATACTGAAGATAAGAGAAAGGAAGACTGAGTAAAAGATAAGCAGCAAGGAAGGAGTGCAAAAGAGCAACTGAGAAAATAGACAAAAAAGATAAGAGAAAGGAAGACTGAGTAAAAGATAAGCAGCAAGGAAAGAGTGCAAAAGAGCAACTGAGAAAATAGACAAAGAAAATATAGCCAAACACATCCCCTTCCGTTGGGAACATTAAAACTGTAAAATACAATAATACCAAAATGTATAGAATAACCACTGCAGAGTAGGCACAGCACAATAAAAGTGAGTACAGATAAATAAAAGGTAAAGCTGATGATAAGTACAAAGATTACGTAGGGTGAAAACAGTGAAAAGGGCGCGCGCACACCCCGCACTGAATATGTATAGAGACCAGCTCTGAACAACCCTACAGGAGAAAATAACCTCTAAACTTAAAGTACCAGCAATTACAAGAAGCACCCAATCATGAACCTAAATCTGCACCACTAAATTTGTACCATGTAAGTAACAACAATTAATTAAATCATAAAGGAAATACAGACTTACTGCTGTATAAAGCATTGAAAGTAATACAGACTTACTTGAATAACTGTATGAAGCATTAAACGTAATACAGACTTGTTTGAATAACTGTATGAAGCATTAAACGTAATACAGACTTGTTTGAATAACTGTATGAAGCATTAAACGTAATACAGGCTTATTTGAATAGCTGTATAAATTATTAAACACCACTGCCTAACTTAAATATCTGTATAAATGTAGAACATTATAAATGTAGAACAGCAGACTTACTACTTTACTTTAAGTACAACAGACTTACTAAATTGCTGTATAAATATTTAAACATCACTGCAACCTTACTTACACAAATTACTGCATGGATAATTATCATAAGCAGTACAATCTTGTAAAAAATTATCATAAGCAGTACAGCCTTTAAATAAGCCTTTAAATAAGTGCAGTGTTTTAAAACAGTAGAAGCTCCAGGAAACCTTAGGACAGTCAATGAAGAACTAAAAAATAAATACTAAAATAATCCATTAGATGGCAGCATAACCTTGTTTGGTGCATCAAAACTGTTCACTTTTTCCAAATGACTCGTTTTCCGTTGTAGAGATAAAAAATTCTTTTCCTAAACACTGCTCCGTGAAAACTGCTCATGAAGGTCCCAAGAATGTAGAAATGCCGCGAATGCAGAAATTCTCTTTTCCACAGCTCCAGACAGGCAGTGCCCATGTTTTACAAAGAGTTAAACTCTGACCTCTGATCCAGACGTTATCCACACGCACAAAGATGACGTGCTGACAGGACCAGAAAGAATGACTGACTGTTTCTTGATGACGCACGCAGCACAATCGCCAACTCCCTTAGAGTGCTCTACTGCGTCATCATAATCTCTTGGAGCCAGCACGGTGAGGAGCTCCTAGAGCAACGGACTTCTCTCCAGGATTAACATGCGCCAAAGACATCACGGGACCAAGACACAACAGGCAGGGGTGCTCGAGCCCACTTAGAAGGTAACGACTTTTACAGTTAGTTTAAAAGTGAAACACGTGTTCATTCCGGACTGAAATGTTGCGCAAATCCACATGTAAATGTTGCAAAAACACTGTAATCCACCATAAACAAAATATGAGCAAAGGATATCTTCGTGTGTTTATGATGAGAGAAATACGGCAGTTGATCCTCACGCTGTTGGACAATGTACAACACAGCTGGCAATGTAAGAGGAGGTCAAATGCTCGTCTTTGTAAATAACAGTCTTAAATCAATGTAAAACGTAGCTTAAACATGAAAAACGGATCAAACTTGTTTTTTTTTTTAAGGTTGTCAGACTCTGTAAATCACAGTATTAAATCACTGTACTTCCACACAACCGAATTTTAATGGAAATCACTCGTTTTTCTTTTCCCTTTGCAGCAAACTGTATTTTCCTTATGAGTCATTCGTTTTTTAAATTTTTTCCTCTCAGACTTCCTCACATCAGAATTTTAAATGAAAACCACACGTTTTCCCCTCTGCTTGGTAGCAAGAAAGCGAGAGTCATAACAGTACTTGACTTTCAATAGTCTTTTCAAGTTTACTCGTTAAAGGTCAAACAAGTCTTATTGGGTTTGTGACCATGAGCTAGATCTGGCACTTATGAGAGTATAAGGCGACCGATTTCAGGGTCACTGGTGGAGTTTCGAAGTGCCAGGTAGCATAACAAAAGTTTAGAAATGTAAAAGTCCTTTACCTTAATTGAATTCTTCTCCTTAGATTTGTATTGCTTGAAGGTACCTTAATTCACTTGTAAATAGTATGTTGCACGCTGTCAGTTCTTCAATCGTCGCCAAAATGTAGTGAATGAAATGATGAATGGTCAGGTAGTTTCTTGAAGCTCTTTATTTCAAGTAAGATGAACAGGAGGAAAACCCCACCAGGAACAGGATGGTCACTGCTCAGCCCTCTCTCATCAACTGTCATTCCACATCCACACCAGGCACACTAACATTCTACTCACTCTGTCATCCAGCATTCAACATTCCACACAGACATCACATTCATACTGGCTGAGCAGCAGGCAAGGAGATAACACAAGGCACAACACGGGCTCTCTGAGTTCTTCCGGTGAGGAACGAGGTAATCCATTCCAGAGCTTTTCCTTGGATTCCGATGTTTCTGAGGCGTTGTAGCAGGGTGCTATGGCAGACTGTGTCGAAGGCTGCGGAGAGGTCAAGGAGGATGAGGGCGACTGTGTCTCCATTGTCCAGTAGAGTTCGAATGTCGTCTGTCGCTGCGATGAGTGCGGTCTCAGTGCTGTGTTTTGCTCGGAAGCCGGACTGTGAGGAGTCAAGGGATTTGTTGGTTTCGAGGAAGGCGGCGAGTTGGTTGTTGACAGCTTTCTCGATGACTTTGGCCGGAAATGGAAGGAGCGAGATGGGGCGGTAGTTTTTGAGTTCAGTGGGGTCAGCTGTGGGTTTTTTCAGAAGGGCGCTGAGTTCGGCGTGTTTCCAGCTTTCTGGGAAGGTGGCGGAGTTGAGGGAGCAGTTGATGACGTCTCGGAGGTGTGGTGCTATGATGGAGTCTGCTTTGTTGAAGATGTGGTGAGGGTGTAAAAGGGTTCAAAGACAACCAGTGACCAAAGACCCTTTTGTGTTGCCCGGCGGTGTCGCCTCTATTGCCCACAAAATATTAACAAATGAAGAAGCAGGCGCTGGAGACTGAAAGGCAGGAAACGAGGGTTTATTCTCTCCGGAGGAGAACACATCAATTCAGACAGCAAGTATCGTCACGAGGTGCTCTAACCGCATCTCTGAGGCCTGGCCTCTTATACTCAGGTTTACTGCTTTATTACATGAAACACATATTTGTCAATACTTTGATGTACGGAAAAGCATCCTAGGAATCCCCGCTTCAAGCCCGTTCCCACACATTTACAGTTGAAGTCCCCACCCCGGTCACAACAGGTGGTGATTATCGCGCAGCTGGACATTCCGCAGATTCACGGAATGTGTGGAGTTGATCGGATCTCATGGGGTGAGGGGTGTTCGATCGACCCGAAGGTCCTTTGATAGGGGGATGCTTCCTACTGTACGGGGGGGTAATAAACAGTGTCCGTAGGGCCAGGTGGCGGCTTGGGAACAGGGGAGACAGACGGGCACACAGGAAAAGGGGGTTTGCATCAAAGGGCCTGAGGCTATGAAAGGAATGAAGGGAGGTGTCCGCGCTGGGAACAGGATGGGATTCTGAGGCCGATCTGCGCTGAAGAGGGGTTTATGACCCAAGGCATGTGAGAGCGAGGGGGTTGTCAGCGTGCGGGGGATGCCTGTGAGGTTGAGAGAGAGAGAGAGAGAGAGAGAGAGAGAGAGAGAGAGAGAGAGAGAGAGAGAGACGCGCTGGCCATCAGCGAGGGGCAGAGGGGCCATGGTGCTAAAAATGGCTGCCGCTTACGCGCAAGGCATGTGAAAGCGGGAGTGATCAGTGCGTGGGGGTGCTTGTGTAGGTGAGGAACCGTGTTGGGGGTCAGGGGTGTGCAGAGGGTGGTTCTGGTCAAGGCAGCTAAAGTGGTGGGTGTGTGTGACGAAGAGTGTGGCATCGGGGCAAAAGGGAAGATGGCGTAGATAATGTTCACCAAACCGTATTAATTTTCCACAGTCCTCCCTTTAACATTTCTATGACATCTTGCTGGCCTATTTCCTATCTATGTCTACTGTTATGGTCATAAGTAAGGAAGTGATTACCCAGGTGAAGGAACTGTACATAAACATCACATTTTAAAATCTTTTCATCTGGTGGGTGGGCTCATCGTTGAGCTTTGTTGAATGCAATATCAGACAAAAATTATGCAGTGAGAGCGTTGGGTACAGATCATATATGCTTGTAGTCATTCGGAATAGGAGCCGATAGGTTACCACGTAAGTAAGTTCTTTTTGTACTCGGTTGGAGCATAGTCAATTCAATGGTGGTTGGGAGAGAAACGAGACATAGTAAAAACAATAATCAGGGTTCCCAGTGTCTTATGGTCGTGGACCATTACTAGTGAGTTCTCAGCATTCTTTGTCGTCTTCTGTTGGCACTGTTGAGCACCTGTACTACAATTCGTTCTTTAGCAGGAATGTCCATGTGGGTTGAGCCGTTGGAGGTCTGCGGGCAGGAGAGTGTCTTTGTTTTGTTTCGCCAGACCTCATGGGAGAAATGCGTTATGGTTTTGGAGCAGATGCATTCTCTTCCATAATCCAGAGTGTGGTCATTAGAAGGAGACAGAAAAGGATTGTGGTGAAGGGTGCAATTGTCTTTGAGTTGTGGAGTCTGTCTGTTCTTGGGTTTCTGTGGTGGGTATTTCCTGTTGCTTCCATCATCTTCAAGGTGTTCGGTACCGGGCAGAACCACATACTTCGTTTAGCTTCTCTTTGGGGTGACCCTTGGTGGTGTTTTTAGGTCACCGTTCTTAGATTTAACATAGTTCGTGGTCTACTTAGTCGGGGCTCCCTCCTTTTTGACGCAGGAAATACCCTTCTCCGGATGGCACAGTAGGATTTAGAGGATTTTGAAAGTTCAGGTGGAGGGAGGGGGTGTGTGTGAATAGTCCTTATGCCAGGTCGGAGGAGGAGGGGATGGAGCAGGGCCAGATCGGGAACAGACCAGGGGGACGGAAAATTTTAGACAGGCGGGTCCATAATCACGTTCAGAGAGCGGGGACTTTTCGGCACACGTCGATCATAGAGCAGGGGCCTCAGATCAGCCCTTTCCTTTAGTTTTGGCGGAAACAGTGCCTCGTCCTGCGACTCCTTACTGTTGTGGTCTCGCCTTGGCCTCCGTCGCCGGGGTTCCACGATCTGCAGTCAGGCCGCATGCTCCCACATCCGGTCTCTTCCTTCTCCGACAGTGGTACCCTTAAATGAGTTTGAAAAGACAGTCTTTAGAGATTTTGCAGAGGAAGGTAATTACGTAAATCTATTTCTCACCAAGCAACTGGGGTAAACATCCGCTACATTGAGGTCTACAGCCAACGTATAAACAATTGATGATGGGTTTGCTGGGTTCCCAACAACTTCCCTTCGTGGCTATTTCTTTGGCGTTTTGTCGGTTTATTACATTCATTTGTCGTGGTACGAGGTCCGATACCCATTCATTGCATTTGTTTATTACAGTTATGTCAGTTCTCCTGGTAGAGACCCATTTCCCTAGTACGAGTCTTGCAAGGCTAGACCGGTCTTCAGGGCTTTGTATTTTACGGAAAAGTGCAACGTTTTATTCACCATAGTCAGATAGGCATCCTTCTGAGGAATGAACATAGGCTAAACGATTCTCCATTATATCAATGCATCCTATCTTTCGTCTTAACATTTTACTTTCAACAGGTTTACTTGCAACAAGTTCTTTCATTTTCGACTTAATTCTAACTTCGCAAACATTATTCTAAATTCTACATAGTTTCTCACAACCTGGCTACTTTATTAAAAAACTCGGGGGCTTGCGATAACCATTAAACTCATCTTTGGGGTGAGTGGGGTCTTATGGAAAACAACTAGGAACACAGTGAATTGAAGCAAAGGACATTTTTCAAATTCTCGTCTGGGGCAGCCGATACAAAACTGATGGTGTCCTGGGAAGGCGGGTATGTCTCGATCGCTTTTACTGATTGGGGCATTGAGACAATTTGGGACGGGGAAGGTCGCGTTACCAGAGATATTTTATCATAGAAGCCACTGACAAGTAGTTCCCTCAAGATGGGTCGGATTAGAGAACCTTAGTCGTCCTACCTGTCCCTTTCTTTTCGGCCAATCTAGGTTTCATCAATATTTAGCAGAAAAGGAGAGGTAGTAACGTGGTATCGATGCAATTTTTATTTGAGACAAATTTGTGCAAATACTTGTGGTATTTTGGAGCCAATCAGGTGGTGAACCAGGGGTAGTGGTTCGTCAATTAGGTGTCATTTGCTAGAAAGAGTGAAAGAGTGGAGGAGAGAGAGAGAGAGAGAGAGATAGAGAGAGACAGATAGAGAGAGAAAGATAGAGAGAGACAGATAGAGAGGGAGAGAGAGATCAACAATAGGCTAAATAGTACACGGGTGACATGGAGAGTGGCCATGTACTTATTTAGGCTATTCGGTGCATTACCCAACATGAGACATTTTTTTGGTTTGTGTTAGAATGTAGAAAGCATGCAGTTTGGGACGGAAGAGCATTAGGTCAGGTACAAGAAGGACGTGCATTGAGTTGGGCGCCCTTTGGTGTCATCTTGCAGCGTTAGTCCGTTTCATGTATCGGACGTGACGTGGCTCCAGATCTGTTACGATACCCTAATCGTGATTCCATTGTAACCTGCAGAGGGAGAAAAAGAGGGAAAAAGGGAGGGGGGGACAACATTCGAGCATATCAAATGTACGGGCACGAAAGTTATTTACTTACCACATACCCGTACTTATCCCCTCGGGATATAATCCCTAGGGTCTTGGTTTCTGAAGTCAAGGGGGGGGGGGGGCAGTGTGATAGGTTGTTCGTGAGGGGGTTTGAGGGTGGCATTATAGATCGTGTGTAGGGAATCGCAAAAAAAGTATCTAGTCATCGGGATCCTTAAATCTTTCCCAAAGCTGTGATGTTCTAAGGCATATTAGTTCTTCGGTCAACCCTGTCCCTTAGTGCCTTCGAGCACCATACCTTTATAACATTCTATCATTCACACCGCTTTACTTTACCCATTCTCAGAAGTCGAGGTCCTTTTTCATGCGTTAGTTCCTGAGCTTAGTCGCATATTTGGAGGCAGCGTATCATACCTTAGATTTGATCATTAATCCAGGGCCGAACAACCATTTTCTAATAACCTTGAAAAGAGAGCGAAACGGTTGCGCACAGAATAGCCCTCCCGCCGATTCCCACATTTACAAAAGTATGCGATACCTGTTCATAGTTTGGAAAACCTTTATTTGCATAATTGTTCAGTAAGTAAATTTGTGAATGCAATCGTATTCGGTCGGACATGGTGATGGCTGGAGCACATACAGTAGGGGGCGTTATTTTGCAGCATAAGAACATGTTAAAAAAGGCCTAATTAATTATTTGCTAGTAACTAAAAAAAACGTCTCATTAAGTGATGAGGGATCGGGGGCGTTTTAGTTCATAAATGTAAACACAGTCAGGTTAATTGCAATCACATTTCCTAGATGTATATCGTGGGCGTGCGTCACAAGCTACGTTATGTATCGGTCACAATAAATATCATAATAAATCGTACATTGAGATCAACATTTTAACGGGACCCCTTTCAAATGTTCGCCAAGTGAACCCTCCTCCCTTTTTCGTCAAGTGTGCAAATGTTCACATATATCTTAGTACATCAAGTCTCATTAGCTAAAGAACACCACGAGGTGTCCGTTAGTTCCTATTGATACCGGCGCCACTTTGGGCGAGGCCGGTTTAGTCCGGAAGTATCATCAGGGGCAATATGTCTCCGACGATTGGCGGTTGGACCAGAGTCCCTTTCGGCAGTTCAAAACCTGTGCTAACAGAGGGGCTGGTGGTGTGGACCGTCAATCAAAAAGGGGGAGGGAGGTAGAATCTCTCTTACCGGGTCACGTTGATGTTCAGCCGGAACTTACTCGAGTTCGTTAGCCCATAATGTTCCTGGGTTGTTCAGACTGAAGCTGGTGCTGACACGAGGGCACCACCATCTTGCGGCTACGTCGTGGTCGTTTCATTTGTGATCAAGGCAGTCGTTCCCCACCGGAAGCCTGTAGGGGCCGAGGGCTCCTGCAACTTTGGTAGAATCTTCAAAGCTGTGGGGATGCTGTCGAAGGTGGGGGCTTGTGCCCAGGTGGGCAAGTGCCCGAGTTGCAATACCGGACAAAGTTACTCCAGCGGCCTAGACCCGCCTTCCAGAGGGCCCAGACGCCATTTTTAGACCCTGCAGCCGCCGCCCTTCGTCGTGTCTTTCAGGAGTGGGAGAAACTTCTTGTGGCGACAAAGACAGAACACCATGCTGTTGGAGCAGGACATTTGGTTCGGGGCGCCAGGGTGCAGCTGTGGAGCCTCCACCTGGGGAGGTGAGGGAGGCTCGTTCGCGCCGCCTCCCTCTCCCAGCGCATCCCACGCCGTCCCTTCGAATCAGGGGTGCACATGATGACCACCCTACACCCCTGATTCCGACTCTTGGGGGACCATTGTATTTTCGGTGCTACGCAAATATGCCCGTCGGACATTGTATGTCCTGTGCTGCGGAAGTATGCCCGTTGGACATTGTATGTTCTATGCTGAGAAAATAGGTCCGTCAGACATTGTATGCTCGGTGCTGCGCAGGTATATCCGTCGCCCGGCTGGAGGATTTCGGCGCCGGGCCGGGGCTGGGAAACCTCCTACCTGTGGAGGTGGGAGAGGCTCGTCCGCGTCGCCTCTCCCTCCCAGTCCCCCTGCACCAGTTCGATGGAGGAATTCGTGATGGCCGGACCAGGAGATACGAGGGAGGGGGTCACCTGCATCCGCCCCCTCCCTACTCGTGGCCCGGGGGACGTCACCCCAGGAAGGAGAGTATGGGAAGACCATTTCATGTCGGCCCATGGAGTCTCCTGTACCTTCTCGTCGGCGATTTCTTTTGGTCTATGGCTGATGGCTGGCCCCGCCCCACACGTGCTGTGTGTTTCACCTTCCGCATGGGCGGGACCGTTGACTTGTTACATTTTGAGAACTTCCGGAGTGAGCGTAATATGTTTTGTATTGTTCCTATTAGTACAGATTACTTTAAAGAATGTTTTACTAGTTTTTCTATTTATCGTTGGTTGTGGGTTATCTTTATCGTAATTAAATCCTAAATTATATAACAGATGCTTGGCTTCCTTAAGTCCTTTTTCTACCGGGGGGTTGTCTACACAGGCCTGTAATTGCTTTTGTTTTTCAGAGTGGGGGGGGCAACAGGGAGCAATCAGTCCCAGAATTCAGACATGTCGTTGAAATTGGTCTGACGAAATCTGTGCCATCGAGCATATTCAAACGTGGTGGTTCTATCCGTCCTGTCCGTGTTAGTCTGATTTGTTTTTATCTCGCGCCTTTTCCCTTTCTGCCGGCCTGTTATTTCTGTCGACCCTCTGCTCTTACCTATGTTCTGTAGAGTCGGGCATTGGGCTTTCCAGTGCCCGAGACATTTACAAAAAGCACATTGGTTTTGCCTTAAATCTGCTCGTCCTGTGTATAGTGTCGGGGGATTATTTTTGGGTCGTTGTGTCTCGGGTTTGTCCTGTCGACACATCCCATTACACCGTTCTCTTTTTGTATCTAATCCTCGGAACTGTGTCGTCGCTGGCCCTTCCTTTCGCCTACCAGGCGTTTGGAGGGTTGTCTGCCGCGTTTCTTTACCTACTCTGACTTCGTCTCTTTCCTTTCGTTGCGTAGCTTCTTTGCGCCACATACCGAGACTATCGAGCATAATAGGCGTTGTCTTGTTATTACGAAGGGTTATTTCTACCGTTTCTATTTTGTCTAAATCGAAGGATCCTATCAGTGGCCACTGTTTCTCTTGGTTTGCTTTGGTATATTTGTGCCATAGCTTACTATAGGCTATGGTGATTAATCCATACTTTGTGAACATGTCTTTATTAGGGGTGCCTTCCAGCGGGGCTAGATGGTCCACCTCTAATAAACGGTCCGGGCTGAACCAGCTATCCATCAGTGGGGAGAAGACAGGCATGACGGATCACAATGGGGATAATAGTCAGCACTACCTATCTTATCACTGCGTGCAAAGACTAGACAGAATATTTCTATTCTACGTTGTTTGCAGGCAGTGAATACCTCAAGAACCAATATCGGGCAATCAGTGTTTGGTCAATAAATAAAAATAAAAAAAATGGTCAATGGGGAGAATAAGTAGGCCCGCAAAGGTCTGCGTCACCTACCCTTTCACTATCTGCAAAGAGGGGGACCTATTCTTTCCTGTTTGCAGACAGAGAATCTCCAGAAAACGATCCGTAACAGTTAATCAATGGGGAGGGGCAATTGATCAGTGGGGGAGAAAAATAGGCACGACGGGTGCGTTACCTATCCTTCACTGCTTGCAAAGAGAGAGCCGGTTGTTTCTCCGTTTGCCGACAGCGAAACTCCAAATAAATTAACAAAGAATAATACTAGTATTTTCCATCAATCATCAATTATTCCGCAATTCGTCGTGTTTACACGACCTTACCCGGACCGTATGGATAGTTTCCTGTCTTCCGAATCCAGCGCCCGATCGTCCTCTTCTCTTCGTACTCCTCGTGGCACTCCTGATGGTCCCCAGTCAGGACCGTAGATCACTCGAGAGAGGTCCGTTCGGAACCAGTGAAGTTCGGATGATCGGCTGTCAGACGAGGGTCTATCGGACAGGGTACCTTCCGATCGTTGCAGTCGTTCACTCTGTCGTCAGGACCTCTCCCACTGGATCCACGAGTCACTGATGGGCCCCACGCTTGGGACGCCAATTGTAAAAGGGTTCAAAGACAACCAGTGACCAAAGACCCTTTTGTGTTGCCCGGCGGTGTCGCCTCTATTGCCCACAAAATATTAACAAATGAAGAAGCAGGCGCTGGAGACTGAAAGGCAGGAAACGAGGGTTTATTCTCTCCGGAGGAGAACACATCAATTCAGACAGCAAGTATCGTCACGAGGTGCTCTAACCGCATCTCTGAGGCCTGGCCTCTTATACTCAGGTTTACTGCTTTATTACATGAAACACATATTTGTCAGTACTTTGATGTACGGAAAAGCATCCTAGGAATCCCCGCTTCAAGCCCGTTCCCACACATTTACAGTTGAAGTCCCTACCCCGGTCACAACAGGTGGTGATTATCGCGCAGCTGGACATTCCGCCGATTCACGGAATGTGTGGAGTTGATCGGATCTCATGGGGTGAGGGGTGTTCGATCGACCCGAAGGTCCTTTGATAGGGGGATGCTTCCTACTGTACGGGGGGGGGGGTAATAAACAGTGTCCGTAGGGCCAGGTGGCGGCTTGGGAACAGGGGAGACAGACGGGCACACAGGAAAAGGGGGTTTGCATCAAAGGGCCTGAGGCTATGAAAGGAATGAAGGGAGGTGTCCGCGCTGGGAACAGGATGGGATTCTGAGGCCGATCTGCGCTGAAGAGGGGTTTATGACCCAAGGCATGTGAGAGCGAGGGGGTTGTCAGCGTGCGGGGGATGCCTGTGAGGTTGAGAGAGAGAGAGAGAGAGAGAGAGAGAGAGAGAGAGAGAGAGAGAGACGCGCTGGCCATCAGCGAGGGGCAGAGGGGCCATGGTGCTAAAAATGGCTGCCGCTTACGCGCAAGGCATGTGAAAGCGGGAGTGATCAGTGCGTGGGGGTGCTTGTGTAGGTGAGGAACCGTGTTGGGGGTCAGGGGTGTGCAGAGGGTGGTTCTGGTCAAGGCAGCTAAAGTGGTGGGTGTGTGTGACGAAGAGTGTGGCATCGGGGCAAAAGGGAAGATGGCGTAGATAATGTTCACCAAACCGTATTAATTTTCCACAAGGGCATGTGGGGATCCTGAGTGGATGGAGTTCATCAGGTGGATGGTGTCCTCAGTGGAGATTGGGTTCCAGTCATTAAGGATGTTCAAGGGGGGTGAAGGTGCGGCAGAAGGTTGGGTGGGTTGGTCTTCGGGTTGGTTGTCGAAGCTGTTGTGGATGTCAGCGATTTTGTCGTGGAAGAACGAAGCTAGGGAGTAGCAAAGGGTTTGAGAGGGGGTGATGTCGTTGGAGTTGGCAGTAGGGTTGGTAAACTCTTTGACGATGTTGAATAATTCCTTGCTGTTGTGGGCGTTGTTGTCTAGTCGGTCTTTGAATGCGGCTTTCTTGGCAGTCCGGATCAATTGGTGGTGTATGCGGGTGGCGTTTTTGAAGGCGTCCCTGGTGCTGGTGTTTGGGTCTTTTTTCCAGGCCTTCTCAGGGGAGCGACAGAGTTTCTTGGATTTCTTAAGATCATCGTTGAACCAGGGGGCGTTTTTGCTGCCTAGTTTGATTTGACGTTTTTTCAAAGGTGCTAGGTTGTCGGCGCTGTTGGTTAGCCATTGAGTGAGGTTAATGGCTGCTTGGTTGGGGTTCGAAGAGTGGGCAGGGGGGTTTTGAAGAAGCGAAGAGGAGATCTGGTCGATGGTGATTTTGTTCCAGTTTCTTCACAGAGTAGGTTGAGGATGGTTGTGGGATGTGGTCTTGTTGTAGACAAAGTGAACGCAGCTGTGGTCCGTCCAATGGAGAACTGTGGTGTGGCTGAAGGAGATATGTTTGCTGGAGGTGAAGACGGGGTCGAGTGTGTGACCTGCATAGTGTGTGGGGGTATTAACAAGTTGTTTGAGTCCGAGGTTGGCAAGATTGTCCAGAAGGGTGGTGGCGTTGCTGTCTTTGCTCTTTTCTAGGTGGAAGTTGAGGTCTCCCAATAGAATGTAGTCCTCGGAGGGGAGGGCGTGTGGGGTGATAAAGTCAATGATGTCTTCACTGAATTGTGCACGGGGTCCTGGAGGTCGGTAGAGGAGGGTGCCTCTGAGTGTGGTCTTGGGGTCGGTGTGGATCTGGAAGTGAAGGTGTTCGGCGCTAGCGAGGTTGACGTCTGAGCTGGTTGAGATGCGGATGGAGTTCTTATGGACGATGGCGATGCCTCCTCCTGTTTGTTTGGTGCGGTCCTTATGGATGATCTTGTAGCCGTCCGGGATGGCAATGGTGATGTCTGGGGCTGAGGAGGCGTTCATCCATGTTTCTGTTAGGAAGGCGACGTCCGGAGAGATGGTGTCTAGTAGATTCCAAAGGTCGATGGCGTGTCTGTGGACCGAGCGGGTGTTGAGCAGGATGCATTTTAGGTGGTTGGTGTCAGATCTCTGTTTGGTGTTAGTGGATGAGGAGTTGGTCATGGTGCTGTCATACTTGCATGAGTTGCATGTGAAGGGTCCATGGGTGTGTCCCGGAGCGATTGGGCGCAGTTGGGGAGTCGGCTGGGGTTTAGGGCTAAGAGGGTGGGGGCGTCGTATGTGATGCGGGTGGGGCGGGGGACAGGGGGTCTGGCGATGGGCGCGGGCATGGCGCGGACGGGCGTAGACGGGCTTACCTTTGGCGCACCTTCGGCGCGACCGCTGCGCGTGGACGCTGCACGAAAGTCCATCCGTCTTAAATGGATAGTGGAGGGGGCGGAGCGTGGGCGGGTCAGCTGGGAGGCGGGAGCGAGGTGGAGGAAGGGCCAGGGGTTCCGGACAAAATGGCAGCAACAACAATAAACTCCGGAGCAGTGGAAGCGTGGGCGCTTGATAATGTGCAAATCACGTTACCATACACAGCTAAGAGGTGCGCGCTAGCGCTGCTAAATAACAATATTAAGTTAAGCTTCACGATATGGCTAAGGGCTGTGCAGTCAAGCGCTGCGTTAGGGGTGAGTAATCTGCAGTAGGCGCTACGATAGAAATCATAAAGCAGAGTCAGGCGCTACAATACCGGACTGCAGTCAAGCGCTACGTTGCTATTGCCACAAGTGGAGACAGGCGCTGCAATACCGATCTCAGCAGAGGAGGAGGCAAGGGGAGCGACCACTTGTGTCCAGGGCAGGACGGTCACAGCAGTACCAGAGTAAGAGGACGACCTACAGCTTCAGTGGGTGGGCGGGTCAGCTGGGAGGCGGGAGCGAGGTGGAGGAAGGGCCAGGGGTTCCGGACAAAATGGCAGCAACAACAATAAACTCAGGAGCAGTGGAAGCGTGGGCGCTTGATAATGTGCAAATCACGTTACCATACACAGCTAAGAGGTGCGCGCTAGCGCTGCTAAATAACAATATTAAGTTAAGCTCTACGATATGGCTAAGGGCTGTGCAGTCAAGCGCTGCGTTAGGGGTGAGTAATCTGCAGTAGGCGCTACGATAGAAATCATAAAGCAGAGTCAGGCGCTACAATACCGGACTGCAGTCAAGCGCTACGTTGCTATTGCCACAAGTGGAGACAGGCGCTGCAATACCGATCTCAGCAGAGGAGGAGGCAAGGGGACCGACCACTCGTGTCCAGAGCAGGACGATCATACATTTCATCACGGCCTGCCTACATGACCGTATGCCGCATCACGTGAGATGAGCTTTTAGCAATGATTTTCTCTCTTGGAGGAGTTCGGGGCAAATTCGGGTGTAAATGCAATAGGTCATGCATTTGCGAGCGATTAAGCTGTTGGCATTGTAAATGACAATGCCATTTATTTAACGATTAAGCTATTGGCAATATAAATGACAATGCCATTTATTTATGTATAATATAATAATGCTGAGACCATTGCATTGTAAATGCTTGCTCCCTTTGATTTACAGCTCGGCTCTCTTTTAGTATGTTTCGACTGTCTGCCCAGGTTTCTGCCGACGCAGCTCTTTACGATGATGCAGTGCTGGGGAAAAGCTGATGAGCTTGTCGTTATGAGCTTTGACATATTAATTAGAAAAATGGTCTCTAAAAAAATACTTTTCGCGTTTCATTGTACATTTTTCCAAACACTAGTCTTCATTGGAAGCTGGAAAGCATTAAAATCAGGAGGGCTTTACAGTAACACAAGCTCATTTTTGCCCACACTGAATGAATGGCATTCGTTTGCCCGCAACATCTCATTTTATCCTTATATTGACCGAAATACGTACAAGTCATGCAGCTTTTCCAGTAGCACACAGGGCCAGCCCTAAGCACACATCCATTGAGTGCCCCCGATCTTCTGCCCGGGCTGGTGCATCATTAACACAAGTAAAGAAGTAGCCTCTAGTGGTGGTGCACAATAAAATCAAAAGGCCTGAAAACAGGTTTATGTGTATAAGGAGAGCTCCAATGGCAAAATATCATTTTCCACGAAATACAAAAAAAAACACCTCACATTATTTGCGTCCTCAGAAACTCATCTTAGTCCATCTCTGGCATCGGGCGTCATCTGTGAGTGATCATTCCTATTGTTAGTTTGTTTTACTCATAATTTTCTTCCCTCAAGTGAGAGGAAAAAGGAATATGCTACTTACCAGTATGCATCTGTTCTTGGCATGCAGGGCTGCTGACATTCATATCTGTGCATAGATCGCCGCCTAGTGTTGGGTCCGGATGTTTACACCTTGTTGTTCTGGAAGAGTCTTCGAAGTATTACGAGATAGGTGACTCCTCCCCTGGACTACAGTGCGCATGGGCATCTTCTCCATCCTCAGATCGTTTTTCGCCATTGTGGCAGAGATGGAGTATAGCAAAGTAAGAGATGGGCCATGCAAAAAAGAATTCTGCAGTTGCAACAGGCACCGGGGAGGAGGGTGGGCGATATGAATGTCAGCAGCCCTATATGCCAAGAACAGATACATACTGGTAAGTAGCATATTCCGTTTGAGGCATGTGGGCTGCTGAATTCATATCGGTGCATAGACTGTATAGCAGTATCTCCTCTAGCGGTGGTTACCTGTACCAGCTGCAGCAGTCTGAAAAAGAGTTTTAAGGACAGCCTGGCCTAAAGCAGCTTGCTGCTTTGATTGCACGTCTACACAGTAGTGTTTAGTGAAAGTGTGTATGGTAGACCATGTGGCTGCTCTACATATGTCTTCAAGGGGAATATTCCCTAGGAAAGCCATGGATGCCCCCATTTTACGCGTAGAGTGTGCTCTTGGGGGAACTGTTAAAGTGTGTTTAGCCTTTTGATAACATATTTGAATGCATTTAACTATCCATCTGGCTATTCCTGATTTTAATATGGGATTCCCTTTATGTTGTGGTGAAAAAGCAACAAACAATTGCTTGGTTTTTCTAAATTATTTAGTTCTGTCAACATAATAAAGCAGAGCTCTTTTTGCATCTAGTGTGTGTAGGGCTATTTCAGCTACTGACTGTGGATTTTGGAAGAACACTGGCAATTCTATTGATTGATTGATATGGAAAGTGGATATGACTTTTGGCATAAGCTTATGGTTGGTCCTAAGTACTACCCTATTTGCATGTATTTGCATGAAGGGTTCTTGAATTGTTAGTGCTTGAAGCTCACTAATTCGCCTGAGGGAGATAATGGCAATCAAGAATGCCACCTTCCATGTTAGAAATTGCAATTCGCATGAGTGGAGTGGTTCGAAAGGAGGTGCCATAAGTCTGGTGAGTACTAAATTTAAGTTCCAGACTGGTGAAGGTGGGTGTTTTGGAGGAATCACCCTTTTAAGACCCTCAATAAAAACCTTGATTGGTGGTACCCTAAACAGTGAAAGGTGTCTGTTTTGGAGATATGCTGCTATAGCAGCAGCAAGGTGTAGTCTTATAAAAGAGTATGTTAGATTGCATCTTTGAAGATGCAAGAGGTAACAGATAATGTTTTGGATAGAAGCATCTAATGGATTGATTTGGTTATTGTTGCAATAAATTACAAATCTTTTCCATTTAGCTGCATAGCATGCTCTAGTAGTTGGTCGTCTTGCCTCCTTAATAATGTTCATACAATCTGGAGGTAAGTTAAGGTATCCGAACTCTAAGACTTCAGGAGCCAGATCGCTAGGTTCATCTGATTGGGATCTGGGTGTCTGATTTCTCCATGGTTCTGAGTTAAAAGATGGGGCGAGAGGCGCAGCCTTTGTTGAGGAACTACTGAAAGTTCCAGGAACGTTGTGTACCATGGCTGTCTTGCTCATGGGGGAGCAACTAGAATCATTGTGAGTGACTGTTGCCGTAGTTTGCGTGCCACCAGCGGAATCAGTGGAGCTGGGGGAAAAGCGTACGCAAATCTGCCTGACCAGTTCATCCATATTGCATTGCCCTGTGACAACGCATGTGGGAACCTGGCGGCAAAGTACTGGCATTTTGAGTTTTCTTTTGTGACAAACAGATCTATGTCTGTGTGCCCCCATTTTTAGGTTTCGCCTGGCATCCACTGCGCAGCAGTGTTCGCGCAGGCGAAATCTTATGTTAGACAGTACGGGGCTTTGTCCCGCCTCTCTCTTCCATTGGCTAGCTCCATAAATGGAGGCTAGCCATTGGAAGAGAGATCTGTCAGTCATTGCCCGAGCAGATTCGTGGGCGTTCCAGCGATTTTTTTCGCTCTCCGCCCCTTTAACAACGTCATGGGCGGTTGTTTTTGTTTTTTTTGTCTCGGCATGTTTGTTTCATTTCAAACGTGTGCTTTGCAGGGGTGGGCTGCGCGATTTCACTTTCCTTGATTTGCAGGTAAGCGGCATTTTTTACTACTTTTTTTTATCCCGTTCCCGCCCCCCCTCCCACTGCCCGTGTGCCTGTTCCCGCCCCCCCTCCCGCTGTCCGTGTGCCCGTTCCCGCCCCCCCTCCCGCTGTCCGTGTCTCCGGCCCCACTTGTTTACTAAGTTCTTGGATAGAAATTGTTTCTACCGTCTGGTACCTGGAGGGCATCTTCAAACAGTAAAGGCAGCCGTGCGTGCGGTAAATACCACTAAGAAATCTGGATAGAACTTTAGGAAGTCTTAGAGGACTCTTGTAAATATTATCTGCTTCTTAACAAGATTACGTAAGATCTGGTATCACATTTTTTATGACACAGTGCGGGAACACAGACAAAACGTGAAACATCTGCCAATGTTCTAGAAAATGCTTGAATGGTTTCCGAAAGAAGAGAGCAAAACAGTGTGTGTCCACCAGCCGTGCCAGATTTCTTTGTGCATCAGTTGTTCCCATATTTTTCAAGGCCAGGCATTGCTGCGTGTAGGACACTTCGCCAGCTGAGCATCATTGGCTCATAAAAGTTTAAATTCGACTATTTTTGTCCTTCTCTCCCACTACCCGCAATCTTGGAGTTATCCCATTCTGATCTAAAATCTGTGGCACTGCAGGCTGTGTTCCGAGTTGCTATTTTTCAACGTAATGCAGGTAAGTGTCCGTTCCCCCCCCCCCCTGCTGTCCGTGTGCCCGTTCCCGCCCCCCCTCCCGCTGTCCGTGTGCCCGTTTCCGCCCCCCGTCCCGCTGTCCATGTCTCCGGCCCCACTTGTTTACCAAGTTCTTGGATAGATATTGTTTCTAACGTCTGGTACCTGCAGGGCATCTTCAAACAGTAAAGGCAGCCGTGCGTGCGGTAAATACCACTAAGAAATCTGGATAGAACTTTAGGAAGTATTAGAGGACTCTTGTAAATATTTTCTGCTTCTTTACAAGATTACGTAAGATCTGGTATCACATTTTTATTTGACACAGTGCGGGAACCCAGACAAAACGTGAAACATGTGCCAATGCTGAGAGAGAGTGGGCCTGGCGCCTCTAGCAGACGTGTGTGCCTAAAGGTAGCTCTGTAGCCTCCGACCGTGGATCTTACCAGTTGATAACCCCGCCCCCCCCGTCACTCACACATGGTAAGCTGTGGGTGGCACTAGGTTTCGTTTCTTGAGCTGCCGTTCCTGGCACTGTCAGCCTCCCTCCCCCGGGCTCTTCCCACTGCTGTCACTGCGGCCTGTTTCCGCTGACACCGCATTTGACCCGGCTTTCCACGCTATCATATGGCATTTCTGGAAAGCTTTTTAATTCATGCAGTTTTCTATCAGTTTATATGCTAATTGCTGAGGCCGCGACCTCAGTGTGTCACGAGTGCTAGAGTCTGTCATTTTGGGCGCATTTCTGAAGTGAAGAGGTGCCTCCCTTTTTTGGGCAACCTGAACTTGTTCTGTCAGTCGAAGTACCGTGTACTAAGATGTCAAACATGTTTCAAAGCTATAATGGCTGAAATTTTGAAAACTGAGTAGTCGTTTTGGAAGAGCATCCTCTATTTTGACATGAGCCCTTCTATCTTTGTTTTGATGGGACACGTTTTTGTTGACTATAGTAGACATAAGTGTAGCTCTGTGAGTGGCTCTGTGTGTGTGGGGGGGCGGGCTCTGTGTGTGTGGGGGGGGCTCTGTGTGTGTGTAGGTGTGGGTCTGTGTTTGTGTAGATGTGGGTCTGTGTGTGGCATTTGCGAGAGACTAAGCTATTGGCATTGTAAATGACAATGCCATTTATTTATCCGTTTTCAAAGCCAACACATAAATGACAATTTTGTCATTTACAATGCCAATAGCTCTAACTTTTGCACAGGCGAAACCGTTGCATTGTAAATGCTTGTTAGAAGAATGGTTGGAGAACTTGAAGGTGAATCTCCCATTCATGTAGCTGTTGGCTGTGTCTGCTTAGCAGATCCGCTACTTGATTGTCTTTCCCTGGCAGGTGTTCTGCTAGGAGAAATATGTTTTTTGGAATTGCCCACTTCCATATGCTCTGTGCTAAGTGGGACAGCCGTGGAGAGTGTGTTCCTCCTTGTTTTTGGATGTAGTACATGGCTGTTATGTTGTCCGTTCAGATCAACACAGACAATTCATTCTGGAATGCTTTTAGGGCTAGAAATATTGCTAGCAACTCTAGTTGGTTGATATGCAGTTTCTTTTGTTTCGTTGTCCAGAGCCCTTGTACTGTGTAGTGAAGGAGGTGGGCTCCCCAGCCTGTCAGTGATGCGTCCGCTGTTAGTTCTACATGTGGAACCGGCTCTTAGAACAGTCGCCCCTTGGAAAGATTTTGTGGGTTCCACCACTGCAGAGAGTTGTAAGCGCGACTGTCTACCAACACCAGGTCTTTCAGTTGTCCTTGAGCTTGGTTCCACTGCCGTGCTAGGCATTCTTGCAATGGACGCATTTGAAGTCGGGCATGGGGGACAATGAATATGCAGAAGGCCATCATGCCCATGAGCTGCATGAACACTCGAGCTGGCAGGGAGTGTTGTGGCTGAAATTTGTGAATGCAAATCTGCATGTTGGCTATCCTGGTTGAGTTTGGATATGCCTGTGCTACTGAGGTATCTATGGCAGCCCCCAGATATTGCTGTATGTGGGAGGGCTGTAGATGCGATTTTGGATAGTTTATGGAAAAACCCAGGCAGTGTAGCAGCTGGAGTGTTTGAGACGTGTCTCTTACACACTGCCCGTACGATTTTGCTTGTATGAGCCAATCGTTTAGGTATGGAAACACGTGGATGTGTTGTCTCCTGACATGTGAAGCTACTGTTGCTAAACATTTTGTGAATACTCTTGGAGCCGTGGTAACCCCGAAGGGGAGAACCTTGAATTGATAATGTTGACCTTCTATTGTGAACCTGAGATATTTCCTGTGAGCTGGATGTATAGGTATGTGAAAATATGCATCCTTGAGGTCTAATGTTGCTAGGGAGTAACAGAAGTACTTGTTGTAGAGTGATCATATGGAAGTGCTCAGAGAGTATGTATTGATTTAGGGGTCTGAGGTCCAATATTGGTCTGAGAGACCCGTCCTTTTTGGGAATAAGGAAGTATAGTGAGTATACTCCTGTCCCTTGGTGTTGGAAAGGGACTGGCTCTAACGCCCCCTTTTCCAGCATGGATTTCACCTCTTGTTGTAACAGGGAGATGTGTTCTTTGGACATAGGACAGTGTTTGGGCGGTATGTTGGGTGGAGTAGAAGTGAGTTCTAGGCAATACCCATACTGGATAATTTGTCTCACCCACCTGTCTGTGGTAATAGCGTTCCAGACTGGTAGGAATTGTTGGAGTCTGCCTCCAACTGGTGTTATATGGTCTGGAGGGAGTGTGATGAAGTCACTGTTTTGCGGCAGTGGAGGCTCTGGTGTTATTGCCTCCACGTCCTCTACCCTAAAGGAACTATGGGTGTTGCCATTATATGTAGAGGAAGTCTGTGAAGTGTTGCCTCGTGTGGCGCCTCTGTAGGAGGAGCGTCAAAAGGAACCTCTATGTTGTTGAAACTGCAGTGCTCCCATGGATTTAGCAGTTTCTGTATCTTTTTTAATTTGATCTAAAATGGTATCCACTGCAGGGCCAAACAGGATGTCATGATTGACTGGTTGGTTGAGGATGGTGGATTGCACCTTGTTGTTAAAACCAGATATGCGTAGCCACGCGTGTCTGCGTAGTAACACGCTAGTATTAATAGACCTGGCTGCTGTGTCAGCTGTGTCAAGCACACATTTAATGGAAGCGTTGGTAATAAATTTTCCTTCTTGTATGAGGTCGTTATCTTGAGCTTTGTAAGGTTCTGGCAGGTGTTGCAGTAAACCTTCAAGCTGGTCATAGTGTGCTCTATCGAGCGAGCTAGTAGAGCCTGTGTGTTTGCAATTCTCCATGAATTAGAAGCTTGTGAGGCTACTCTTTTGCCTGAGGCTTCTAATATTTTAGACTCTTTATCAGGAGGTGGAACATCTCCTGTTGTCTGTGAATTAGCTCTTTTACGGGCGTTTGCTACTACTAGTGAGTCTAAAGGTAACTGGCCTTTAATGTAAGTAGGGGGTATGAGGAGGTGTCAGGGAAGGGGAGTGTGTCATATGGATCATTCTGATCATCCCATGTGTCATCCTGTAGATGTTGATCCTCTGGATAGTTAAAATCATTTTGAGGATCTTCCCCCGTGTTCTCCTCATTATAGTCTGAATGTGTAGGAGAGTAGAGAGGAAAGGGCATATTAGGATAGAAAGGAGTAAAAGACCTAGAGGGAGAAGTCCCGAAGACGAAGTCCTTTTTAGATCTCGCGTCTAGCGAAAGACCTATTGTTGCCGACTTGCCGGGAATGTTGGACAGGGGATGGGCACGCGCTTTCCCTCGGCGATTTCATCGCCTGTACGAGAACGTCTATCCCGGCGCCGTGCACATCCCCTGTCCCACATTCAGAGCAAGTGAGCCTTTCGCAATCGCGCGCACATGCACACAGAGACACACACATACACAGTCACAGCTACACACACGCACACACGCGTGCACACACACACGCCCCCCCCACGGGCTCACGCGCACACACAGCCATGCACGCACCCCTCCCCGCCCACCACTCACGGGCTCAAGCGCACACACACGCACAGACACACACACATATCCCCCCGTCCACTCACCGTGCTCTTTTGTCACGTCGCCTCGCTGTGCTCTACAGGCTCCACACTCCACTGGCTTTTTCTCCGCCGCATCACCACACGCGGGGCTTCCCTCACGCCTGGGAGTCCCGCGTCCCCGCTGCTGTCTGTGGGCCGGGCTTCCCGCAAAAAGCGAAAGTCCCACCCCACGACGTGACACTCCCGAACTTCCGGTTTAGACAGCCAGAAAGAGAGACAGCAACTACACAGGGAGCAGCTCGATCGCCGGAAGCGGCCTGCCTGAGCTTTGCTCAGAGGACCCCGTCAACTGAAGAGCTGGAGCCGGGTGAGAGATATTTATTTATCCTGCCATTTGTGAGACAGTGATGACACCAGGGTTTAATTTCCTCTGTTGACTTCAGGGCACCAGAAACCACATGGCTCCAAGTGTGAGCAGTGCTGTGTCCCATCTTCCTTTAGGATGTAATCGAACACCGAAGCTGTTCCTAATTAGCCAGATGAATATGTTAAATTTAAGATTATGTGCAAGAGTAAGTAGCCCGCAGTTCTTGGGTTGCCAAGCCCTGTGTGCCACCTTTGATGGTTTATATGAACTGGGCTAGGAGCACTGCTCAAGTGAGTAGCCCACCGACAACCCACGCCTACACCACCCATGAACAGCGCTTTTCTGACATTTCTTCATAACAAAGGGGCTTAAACCTGGTTGGTCACTTGTCGTAATAGCCAAGATTCACAGTAATTGCTGTATTTGCTCAGAGGATTACTAATAATAACAGAAATAATCTGATAGGATAACGTGTGTTAACAACATTATTCCTATCTATCCAGCCGGATTTCCAATTTGTGTTACTACCAATTTTGTCATTTAGTTGGTACTTTAAAAAAATATAGGAATCGAGAAAATAGCATTTGCACCGGGTCAACCCTGGAAGCTGACCCGCTGCACTGGTCTCTTAACCTTAATGTAATAAGTGGATAAAACAGGTTTCCTTCTCTTTTCATATGTGAAATATGCGTCTGCGTTTGAAGCAAATTCGATGTAATGGAAGCCAAAAATAATGCAAATAAAGTTACACTTTTTTTCATCAGTGCAAAGTTTCTGTGCGATGACCTGGTCTCAAAGCAATGGGTTGCTTTCCATTCAGCCCTGGGTTATACGTCTAGCCTTCACATCAGTAAAGTTGACAATGCAGCCGAGCCTCCTGATGGTCACCGTGGACTGCGGGTACATGAAAGGCAAAATTGAGGTGGCAGAAGGCATGCTTAGGGGGCTAGCAAATACGTCACAATTGTTTGTAAAATGTACATGCTGCTCATGTCATGGCTAGTCGGGAGGTGTGCTATGCTGCTACCAGTGATGTTCGAAGGTTACTGCCCCAACACTTTGGCCTTTGGGAAAAAGAAATGCCCTCATCAAATCTTAACATGGTAGGAAATCATCTTTCACTATAAATGCTCCAAAATCACAACTCACCATCTACTGGTCATTATGGGCGCTGAGGGGTCAGCTCACTAGTAAATGAGGCAGTCTAGGCAATGTGAATTTCTGCCTACATTTGCATAGGTCTCTTCAAATTCGCAAAATCATATAGATTACTTCCAGGCATACTACTTTCTCACCCTCACAAACAGTCTCACCCTCACCCTCACACCCCCTCACACACCCACTACCCCCCCTCACCCTCACACACACCCTCATCCACCCTCACACACCCTCTCACCCTCACACACACTCTCACCCTCACACACTCTCACCCACCCTCACCCACCCTCACACCCACCCTCACCCATCCTCACACACCCTCACCCACCCTCACACACCCTTACCCTCAATCACCCTCACACCCTCACAAACCCCCTCACTCTTACACCCCTCACCCTCACACCCCCTCACCCCCCCAACCCCACACACCCTCAAACAACCTCCCACCCTCACATCCCCTCCCACTCACACCCCCTCCCCCTCACACCCCCTCACCCCCGTCACCTATATCCCATCACCCTCCCCCTCACACCCTCTCACCCTCACCCTTACCCTCACTCACCCTCACACACCCTCACACCCCCTCATCCTCACATCCCCTTACCCTCACACCCCCTCACCCTCACCCCGTCACCTACACCCCATCACCCCCACACCCCCTCACACTCACACCCCCTCACCACCCCACACCCTCACCTGTCACCCCCTCACCCTCACACCCCCTCACCCTCACAGCCCCTCACTCTCAACCCCTCACCCACATACACCCTCACCCTCACACCCCCTCACACCCCCACACACCCTCACCCCCCCTCACCCTCACAACCCTCTCACCCTCACACACCCTCACTCACCCTCACACAACCTCACTCACGCACATACCCCCTCAACCTCACAACCCCACCCTCACACACACTCACTCTCCCTCACTCTCACACACCCTCTCACCATCACACCCCCTCACCCTCACACCTCCTCATCCTCACACCCCCTCACTCTCCCTCACAACCCCTCACCATCTTACCTCCCACCCTCTCACCCTCACACACCCTCATCCTCACACACCCTCACCCTAACATACCCTCACCCTCACACCCCCTCACTCACCTCACCCCCTCACTCACCTCACCCCCTCACCCTCACACCCCTCACACACCCTCACACCCCCTCGCCCTCACAACCCTCACCCTCACACCCCCTCACACACCCTTACCCTCACACACCCTCACACCCCTCACCCTCACACACCCCCACTCACCCTCACACACCCTCACTCACCCTCATACCCCCTCATCCTCACACCCCCTCACCCTCACACCCCCTTACTCTCACATCCACTCACTCTCACATCCCCTCACACACCCTCACTCACCCTCACACCCGTCCCCCTCATAACCCTCTCACCCTCACACACCCTCACTCACCCTCACCCCCCTCGCCCTCACCCCCCTCACTCCCCTCACCCTCAGACACCCTCAAACACCCTCTCACCCTCACACACCCTCACCCTAACACACCCTCACACCCCCTCACCCCCACACACCCTCACCCTAAAACCCCCTCACCCTCACACCGCCTCACCCTCACACCCCCTCACTCACCTCACCCCTTCACCCTCACAACCCTCTCACCCTCACAACCCTCTCACCCTTACAACCCTCTCACCCTCACATCCCCTCACCCTCACATCCCCTCACCCACCCTCACACATCCTCACACATCCTCACACACCCTCACAAACCCTCACTCACACTCTTACACACCCTCACCAGCATAGCATAACAAAACATAGCATTGCATAACAAAACACAGCATAGCATAACAAAAAAAAGCATAGGTTAGCAAAACATAGCATAGCATAACAAAACAACGCATAGGATAGCAAAACAAAACATAGCATAACAAAATGTAGCATAGCAAAACACAACAAAGCATAGCATACCAAAACATAACAAAACATAGCATACCATAACAAAATTAACAAACCAAAGCATAGCATAACAAAGCATAGCAAAACAAAACATAGCATAGTATAACAAAATATAGCATACCTTAACAAAACACAACAAACATAGCAGAACAAAACATAGCATAAGATAACAAAACATAGCATAGCATAACAAAGCATAGTATAGCAAAATACAACAAAACATAGCATAGCATAACAATACACAACAAAGCATAGCATAAAAAAACAAAGCATAGGATAGAAAAACTAAACATAGCGTAGCATAACAAAGCATAGGATAGCAAAACAAAACATAGAATAACCAAACATAGCATAGCATAACATAGCATAACATAACAAAAATTTTGTAAATAGAAGCCTGGAGCCGGGTATAATTAAGGTTGTTTTATTCAAGATAGTCAAGTCTTCAAGATGTTAATATAAAAGATGTAGCGAAGACCCACCAGGAGTGACCAGCTTGTCACTCAGCCTGCCTGGTTCCAACTGCCAGTTGTCACCAGGCTAAGCCCCAAACACTCCATGATGTCACCAAAGGTTCTAGTGGTGACATCATGTGAAGGACCATGAAATCCCACTGGCAGAAAAGAGACAGGCTAAATACAACACATCTCCTTTCTTTAGGGAAATCAAAAAGAGACAATTATAAAAGGTAAAATTAGCTTTGATGTACTCCCCGTGAATTCACACCTTGGAGTAGCCATTGCTCCGCCCCCAACTTTCTAATGGGGTACTCACCACCCTTAAATTAAAACAAAAAACACTTAACTAGGACACATATAGTCCCAAACACTAGGACACATATAGTCCCAAGCACCTCACCCGGTGAACTTAAAATAATTTGAATATGCAGCTTAGATGTCTAAAAAAAAAAAAATGCCACTCACCACCCCAAAAACACAAAAAAATTGCGTCACACGCCATTCACTTCTCACTCATCACCCATAAAGTATACTGCACGGGGCAACCACCTGCCACATGAAACTCTTCACCCTCACACTAATCACCACTAACTTATCCCTTACCACGCACTCAACCACGCAAACCACGAGACAAACATCAAATTGACCAGCATAACAATGTTAGAGAAAGTCTCGTGCTCCGGTGAGCGATCTCTCACCCGAGATCTCCTCAGAAGTAGGAATCGCTGTTTTCATCATGCCAGTAGCGGTATTATCCCAGTTGAAGGTGTGTTTTGTCCACAAGTCAGACGAAAAGGAACAAATGCCAAAGTTTGCGAGGTCTCCCAGAAAAAAACCAGCTTTCTGACAATTCTCCCCTCACGAACCTTAAAATCGTGTGGCAAAAGTCTCGTAATTCCCCCAAGGATCGTTTCCATGGTGACGATCAAAACGAAGGCTCGGTGTATTAATCCTAAGCAATTGAATGTCAGAGCTAAAGTGGTGGGACGCATACTATGTCGCACCGGGTGGCTCTCAGCACGCCTGTGTTTTAAAGCGTGAGAATGCAGCATCTCCCACGACGTCATAGAGAGCTCCTCACAGGTAGGATTGAAGCATTTCACGCGCATTCCTTTTTTAAAATGTATCACCAATAAACATTGCGCAGTGATAATAAAGTTTGTGCATTTCGCCGTAGAATAAATATGTTGGTCTAAACAACACATTGAAGAAAGGACGACGTGCCATCAATTGTTCTCCACATGACCTTGCTCAGGTTTTTTTTAAAAATGCGCTATGTGCCTTTCCTTTCCAACTTTCCCTTTTCCACGATCTTTAAAGCTAATGACAAATGCACAATGAATTAAACAGCCAACAGGAGATTGTTTTCTTAAACACTGTCACTGCCGCTCGATCGCATGGACTTGTTTATTTTCCAATTCGTACTTTCAATTAGTCTATGCTTCACACGCGCTGAAAAACGCAATCATTATTTTCACTTAGCAGTTGAGAATATTTCTTCCTCGCATAGCTTTCATTTTGAAAGTCGAGCTATAAATTAAATTCCAATAGTTGCTCAGCTCGCTTCCGTGACAGGCACACAGTAGGCTTTAATCCTTTAAAAGCTTCTAATAAACAATTCCTTACACTTACAAAACGAAGCCGCTCGATCAGTGGCGGCTGGTGATATTTGAAAGTGGTGAGGCGTAAAAAGATAATCACACTGCGCCCGAACCCCCTAAGGAGAGTTCGGGGGGAATTACCCCCGAGAAAATTTTGAAAAAAGAGTGAACAAATGGTGCATTTTCAAGCAAATTTGTGAAAGCAGGAAGGTTATTAAAGCAATTGTAAAAGTGCAGTTATTACATTAATAAAGTGGTGTCATATAACATAGGTAGCTGCTTATCAATCTTCATCATAACCACAGAGCTTCATGACAGACTTTGAAACACAATGCATTGCTGAGTACCTCCCAGATGTATTTTAATAACAAACAAACACACAGGACGCAAACTAGCAGCATTAAAATAGAGTGTTCACTTTTTGTAATTAAAATCAGCACGTCTGTTTTTCATGGAAGCAAACTTCTCAATGACTTGAACATTGAAGTCTGGTATTCTTTTAACTAAGTCACTCTCTATAGAAAGCATCGCTAAGGCATTCAGCCTTTCCTGAATCATGGTATTTCTCAGGAATGTTTTAATTCTATTCAAAGCGGAAAAGCAACGTTCCGCCTCTGCTGTTGTCATCGGTGTGGTGATGAGTATTTTTAGTAAAGTCACTGGTGCATGTATTTAGACGCCACCCACCATGTACACAACTTACATAGCCCTTGACTACTTTAATGTAAAATATAGCAGCAGTTTCCTTACCTTAAACACTGGGGCTGTTGGCTGTGTTGTAGCAGAAAAGGAGGCTGGCGCCTCTTCTTCTTTGCTTGATTTGCCCAAAAATTAGTTCGGCAGCCTGAAGCTTTACCAAATGCTGAAAAGCAAATACAACATGTAGTTGTGTCAACCAAACACACAGACTTTTAACAAAAGCATTCAAACTGTAAAATATGGGCAGACATGTACAGTGGTGTAACGCAAAATGAGCCTCCCTAAAGAATGTGCTGAGGCACCCCTTAGTGATCACATCACGATGCATTTCTTTGCTCATAAGTGGCTCTTATTACAGAAAAAGTTGGAGACCCTTGGCTTAAGTGATCCACAAAGACTTGACCCTGTATACTGCACATTACATTTGGGTTATACATCAGGTTTCACCTTCTTATAACAATACACAGGATTTTTACTAAGTGGGTTAATGCAATTCCTTGCATTGACCAGTACAGTATAGGGGGCACACTTTTGGTTCCAATGTGTAGCCTACATGCAGACGACGATCATCTGAATTATTAAGGGACTCAGATCACACTCCTGGAAAGTGGTTAAACCTGCCTTAGCATTGCTTTTGTAGGCCATGTGGACTTCTAGAAGGTTGGCGTGGGCAAGCTGGCATAAGCTCTGTAGTCTGGAGATGAACATGTCACACTCATAGACATGCCATTAGGAAAACGGGCACTGGAACCAGGAGGACAGCTTTGCACTTTAGCACAATTTTGATAACGATAAAAACACATTGTGCGTAGGATGTTGGAGTACTGCCTAACTAACACACAACAGCTGTAGCACTTAGTTAGTAGTTGATGTATAAATTATAGAGGTAAAATCTTCTTCAGTGAAAATTAATCTTCCTTTGAATCAATACATGCACTATGGAACATATGCAACAAATACAAATTCAAAGGAAGACTGAAAAGTGGTATTTTGTTGTTTTTGTCATTGCATCCAGATATATGATACAACAAGTAACATCATACTTACAAGAAATCAGGACTACTGTATTTGTCGATGGTTGTTAGTTGCAAAAGATAAATAAGCAGCAACTGTGGCTTGTATATAACATTGAAAAAGCTTCCACATAAAGCCCTGGTGACACCACGACAATGTTGCTGCCCCTCCAAAATTGAAAATAGGCAAATTCTTTACACAAAACATGCACAAATACTGCTTGCTGGCTTACATTATTGCCCAGTATATGCTCGATCTATGATATTGGCAGAAAAACGCTGTGAGCTCCTCTTGTAGGTAGCATTTCCCTGGAGTGTTTTTAAACCGGATCATAAGATCTTGGCCTAACTAGGTTCCAATGATTCTATGAGCCTCTTACTTCGTCATGAAGTGCAGTAGTAAAGCACTGTACCCCCAGCCTTACTTATTTATGTTTTTAAACAAGATTTGTAAATCCTGTGCTTGATTTGAAAATCCTGAGGCCCAGCAGAGTTCTGGAGCCACAAATCGAAAAGCAGACCCACAAATCCCGCTTTAAAAATACTTTTTATTCATTACTTCATTGCCAGCGTGGGTCACTTTTGGGACTTCACAGGGGCATAGGGGTCGGCTTGACAGGAGTACTCTGTTTCACAGCGTAACCCAGTTATTTACTGGACGGAGTGTAAATAAACAGAAAGTGTGAATTATTTAAAATACTTATTTTCTCAATCGCTAAAATGCACACGAAGGCCATAATTAAGTGACCATGTAAGCTGCACAGTAGGCGCAGACATGAGCTTTCACTCAGTACAAAACATTAAAAAAAATCTCATCGTGCAGCATTCAAAGTGTGGCAAGTAAAACATTGCATGCAATGTGTATTTCACAGCCAAGTCCACTCGACGATAACTGCCAAGGAGGCATCCTCACGATTAGTGACCTGGGATCGGATCACATAACCTGAGCACCCAAAGCTAATTTAAGGCTTCCTTTCTGCACCACTTATGGGCTGGTTGCTGTCTTACGTATCTGAAGAGCAGGAGCGAAGTTTAAAAGACTGTGCTTTTTTTTGGTTGGAAAAGACAAAGTAACAGCATTTGTGAACATTTCTAAAGCCAGTACAGAACACAATACATGACTGGCAGCAGGGGGGGTATTGCGTGTTTCTGACCGGCCATTTAATTAAATTAGGAAGAAGAGCTGGAAAAGGAAAACAGTCGGTCTCAGGCAGCTCCTGAGGTGACGTAACAGAATATCTTCCGACCACGTTCTTTGCTTATTTAAACGAAGACTGTCAGTTGTAACCGAGAAACTTCCAGTAGGTCTTTTCATATAAAACTTTATTATTCATTTTAATGGGCTACATATATCTTGCTCAAAGATTCTATTATAGAATCTTTGAGCAAGATATATGTAGCCCATTAAAATGAATAATAAAGTTTTATGGCTATATTAGTCATGTTTCGCCCCATATCTTCTTCTTAGTGCTGCTAGTGCACTCACACATTATATACTGGTTCTGTCTTCACAGTGAACGGAGAAGGCCTGGCTTCAGTGCGCCTTTCACTACTGTCACGTCACGAGGCACGAGTCAGTTCACGTGAACTGGGGACAGTGAGTGACCCTATTACAGGAAATGTGCAGTTCCAATCCCTTTTACATACGTGGTTACCACGCCAGCAAGAGATGATTCTGAAAAACTGCACTTGTGTATTGGAAATAAAATCCTCTCTCCTTAAGGGACATTTCAATAATAAGAAAATAACACGAATGGTTGGTTCATTACATTACCACATAAAGTATTACCGAATATCTCATGCTCCCAATAATCTTCAGACACCTGAGTGTCCTCTGCTTGTAAACCTCCCCCCGCCCGCCTTTGGACAGACCCAATACTACCCTTATCAAATACATTTCTGGTTTAGTCCAGACATGCCTGACCTCTACAAATAGGGCTAGGGCTCACAATCCCTAAATATATTTTTTAAATGGTTGAATAATATTGGATCTTTGTATATTGTTCACCAAAGGCAACAGGGCTTTAGCAGTCCTATGGGTTTGTACATTATGCGGATTCTCAGTTACATAGAATTAACTGCGGGTTAAAGTAACTGTATAAGCTCGGACAACAGAATTGATATCATAGAATGTTTCGCAGTATAAATAACAAAATGCGCATCACACAAGTCGCGACACAAAAGCAGTCTACTACCAAGCAATCAAAATCCACAGTGAGCCTCCTACATTCAGATTGCAGTGAAATGTATTTCATGAATGCTATCATTTTGTCTGAAACATTGACGTGATCATTTAAGAAAATAGATATTTAAACTGAACTACAGAAATTCCTTTATGCATTAATAAGCTCAATTTTCCCAAATAGATGACTGCTATTTTCACCAAGCATGCAAAAGTAGCACTCACCCAAACGGACAGATTCTGTCTTTCGTGCACATTTATTATTAAATACCAGGAACACACAAGAGTTGTCAGGGAGTTTAACCATCACATTGTAGAGATATGCATAATTATGTCAAGAATGGCCACAATAGGCAACGGATGAACCTCATTGCACGATGGCCACCACCTGTGTTCCAGGGTCAATATTATGCAAAGGACCACTATAATTAAGTTAAAAATACCCACACAATGCATGTCACGGATGGGCACCATTATACCAAGGAGGTCAGAGAATGTCACAGGAAATGCCCGCAATAATTCACAAAGTGTCCACCATTATGTGGAGAAGTGTGGCTCACTGGTTAGAGGAGGCAGACCTGGAAGCAGAGGTCAGCCCGGGACCAGGGTTCAATTCCCGACTCGGCGGGGTCTTGAGTCCTAATATGTCCATGGACTCGACAATTCTCGTTCCGGTGCCTACTCGATTCACGGGTTCACACTCTGCGACTCTGGGAAATACCTTGCTTAATCTCCACAACGGCCCCTCGCGGCGGGATGCCTAGCTTTCACCTTGCAGATACCCTGCCGGGGTTATCTCACAGGGGAATACCAGGACGGGTTCCCTAAGCAAGCGCTTAGAAACCAGTGGTGATTTGCGCTATATAAATTCATGTACATTTACATTTCCATTATGCTAGAATGATGAAATTATATTGAACATAGGAGATTTTCAATACCTGGACACTGTCACATAGAAACTCTCTCTCTCTCTCTCACACACACACAAACACACACATGATCTATCACACCTTGGCAAATGTAATCTATATCAATGGCACTAAGGGGGATATTTACAATGAAATGGCACGGCGCAGCATCGCAAAACATTTTTCTGTGCCGAGCTGCGTCATTTAAAAAATCCTGGGATGTGCCATATTTACAGGAATAATGCACACCCCTGTACTCTCCCCTGCAATGGCACTAAAACTAGCTGCCGAGTGTCAACGCAGGTCAACCCTTATGGTGCAAGGGTACTTGTGTGGCAGGGATGATAGTGTTTTAGCAGAATATAGCAAGCAAGTAGTTTTCTTCTTTTCAGACCTTCCTTCCTCTCTCTCTCCTTTTCTATCCTTCCTCTCGGCCTATGGTCTCATCAGTTCTCTCTGCTCCACTCTCCTTACAATCTTTTCTGCCTGCTATCGATCTCACTCTGCTGCTCTGCTAACATTTCTCTCTAAAGTCTCTTTGACATACTTCCTCTAACTTTCCTCTCTCCATTGTCTCTCCCCATTTATCATCCTTTGCATTTGCTGCCTGTCTATCATTTGCTAGCCTCCCCTCTAGGCAGTGCTTTTCTCTACACTGCTCTGCTAACCTTCCTGTCTGAGTTTTGGGACAGTCATCCTTCTTTGCAGCCTGCCTCCTTTCTACACCTCTTCCCCTTTCTTTTTAATAGCATGTCGCTCTGGCCCTGCTCAACGCTGGCAATAATCTCACAGGCACAAGAATAGATGTTCAGAGAGTAGCATTGTTTGCATCCGTTTGCCCTCTATATTATGAGCTTGTAGGACGGGTGGGGTCGTTGGAGGTTACAGAAATAAAATTAAACTATATCAAAAGGTGAAGCCCCTTGAAAGGAAATACCAGAGAGAGAAAATGTGCTAAAACGCTGGAGCACAGCAATCAGAGGGGGGGGATAGTAAGTCTGTTATAGTGCCCGCCCCTAGGCTAGTCAGTGCACAAAACACAACGGGGGATAATGATTGAACGAATACAAGTTTACACACCTTGTTGTGCTAACAGTCACTCTTCTACGCGTCGTTAGTCGTTGTCGTTACGTGTGTGGTCGACAGAGTGAAAGTAGTAGTAGAGTAGACAAGTACACGTACAGTCTTCTCGAACAATCTCTGTCCAACTGTTTGCACGTGCTCTCGTCTGTGCAGAGAGGAGGTGACTGGCCGGCCCGATTTGCTCAGCAGGCAGCAATGTCCAATCATGTAATGGCTTAACTAAGCCATTACAGTGATTGGCCATTGCACCACGTTGGATGCTCCCACCCCGCGGTGCAAGTCAAGACAACTAGACTGCCAACCGCACTACATGCTGCAGAGCCAATCATGACGCTGCTCTCTTCAGAGGAGAGCTGCTCTCTGAAGAGAGCAGCGTCAGGATTGGATTGAGCACGAAAAAAACACTGCTCATTTCAAAACCATTGGGATCCGTGGAGGTGCGCAAATCCCGTACTCGCCCATGCTTGCTTCTCAAATCACATAGGGTTGCTAGTTGCAGAAAGGGCAGCCAGACAAACCCCACATGCGCAGTGAGCACTGTGCCAGGCCAGGCCCAGCCGTAGTACAGTAACAGATAGTGAGTGCAGGCCTGGCTGGTCACGTGATGTTATGACGTGACGCTTCAGCGCAATGGAGCGCTTTAATTGATTGAAGTTGAAGGTGCGTGTGATCATTGTAAATTGCCCAAAAATAATTAGTGGGGCAACGCCCAACCGCCCAAACGGTAAAACCGCCACTGCGCTCGATCACAACAGCAATTACAGCCTGGAAGACAGTTAAAGCTCATGTTGAATTAACGGCACATCTGCCTCCCAATCACCTTTGGTTTCGATGTATTAAGCCAGTAAGCCTTTCCATGGTTGCTGCATATTCACATACAATGATAAACTTCCCCAACTTGCCACAATATTAAGCTTATGCACATTACCACCCTGGGTTTGCAGGCCGTCCTGATAACATAGGACACTGGTGGGACTTACCAGGGTGCTTCTTTTCTTTATTTTCAGTTTCAGCAGTGATAAAAAATAATCTCCTTTTCTTTTAAATAGTCAGGCTCTTCGCTTTCTGTTACTTGTACGCTGTAAGCTTATTTTCCTTAGTTCCAATTTCTTTACTTTGTAGGTTCCTTCTCCTTGCACGCTGTAGGTTCTTTTACACTTCTCCAAAAGTCGCCAAAAAATGTTGTAAATAGAAGCCTGGAGCCGGGTATAATTTAGGTTGTTTTATTCAAGATAGTCAAGTCTTCAAGATGTTAATATAAAAGATGTAGCGAAGACCCACCAGGAGTGACCAGCATGTCACTCAGCCTGCCAATCTGACAATCTCTACATCCGAATCTGCCGCTTCTGGGAGGTCGTGTTCATCATCGAAGATGTTGTCTGGTTCCGGTGCCAGTCGCTGCATTTCTTGCCTAGCGGCCCGTCGAATCCGGATGGTCTTCTTCGAACGTAATTGGGCACAAGCTGGGCAATTTTCTTCTTTGTGCTCTGGTGATAAGCACTTGTTGCATACTGTATGTTTGTCAGTATGCGGGAATTTGGAGTGGCATTGTGGGCACCTTTAGAACAGGCTCCTTTCCATCTACAGCAGGCCCACGTGGCGTCGAAAAGGCCCAACGGCCCGCGTCGATGACCGGGTCAAGATGGAAAGTTTGTTCGAGTCAAGAAGTACCGAGCGAGAACAATACCGCCTTTTGGCCTTTAGCAAAGTTTAGTTTCGATTCCTCTCTCTCTCCTTTTCTATCCTTCCTCTCGGCCTATGGTCTCATCAGTTCTCTCTGCTCCACTCTCCTTACAATCTTTTCTGCCTGCTATCGATCTCACTCTGCTGCTCTGCTAACATTTCTCTCTAAAGTCTCTTTGACATACTTCCTCTAACTTTCCTCTCTCCATTGTCTCTCCCCATTTATCATCCTTTGCATTTGCTGCCTGTCTATCATTTGCTAGCCTCCCCTCTAGGCAGTGCTTTTCTCTACACTGCTCTGATAACCTTCCTGTCTGAGTTTTGGGACAGTCATCCTTCTTTGCAGCCTGCCTCCTTTCTACACCTCTTCCCCTTTCTTTTTAATAGCATGTCGCTCTGGCCCTGCTCAACGCTGGCAATAATCTCACAGGCACAAGAATAGATGTTCAGAGAGTAGCATTGTTTGCATCGGTTTGCCCTCTATATTATGAGCTTGTAGGACGGGTGGGGTCGTGGGAGGTTACAGAAATAAAATGAAACTATATCAAAAGGTGAAGCCCCTTGAAAGGAAATACCAGAGAGAGAAAATGTGCTAAAACGCTGGAGCACCTTTCCATCTACAGCAGGCCCACGTGGCGTCGAAAAGGCCCAACGGCCCGCGTCGACGACCGGGTCAAGATGGAAAGTTTGTTCGAGTCAAGAAGTACCGAGCGAGAACAAAACCGCCTTTTGGCCTTTAGCAAAGTTTAGTTTCGATTCCGAAGTTGGAGTAGAGGAATAACATCCGAACCCAATGGCGGAAAAAAACAATCTGAGGATGGAGAAGATGCCCATGTGCATTGTAGTCCAGGGGAGGAGTCACCTATCTCATGATACTTCGAAGACTCTTCCAGGACAACAAGGTGCAATCATCCAGACCCAACACTAGGCGGCGATCTATGCACAGATATGAATTCAGCAGCCCACATGCCTCGAACAGTAACTTTCAGTTTAGCCGTAAATTACCCTATGGACTCTTCTGAGACTTGTGGTGCATCTCTCATGTTGGCTCAGACAGACAAGCGCCATGACATGGTGCATGCATTTTCCAAATGTTCACAGAATTTAGGAGCCACCAAAACGCCAATGGAGGACCGCCAATTACCTCCAAGGTAAATGAAGATATTGAAAATGGGATTGAATAGATGCTGCTGGACTTGTGATGCTGCTATCGTTTATTAATTCCTAAAGTGCCTATTATTGACCAATGTGATAATGCTATCGTTTATGAATTCTTTGAGTGTCTATTATTGACCAACGATGATATAATCAATAATCTGTATGTTTGATAATAAAATAAAACAAATATTTAGGCGACAGTGTCTGAAATAGTGCCATGCTCCTGGGCATCGTTGAGGAACACCGAACACGTCGGATTGCATGGCATGGGAGGAGCGGCCTGCAACCCTGGACCACTGTATGTCTATGCTGAACCCCTCACTCCCCAACCCCCACGCCCCCCAACTTGGACTGGTGCAGAAACCCATGGCCCAGTAGTCTTTCAGGTAAGTTTAGGAGCACAATCTCCCTATCAAAGTAGTGCCTGGATTAGGTGATTCCAGGGAGATGCGGAGATGTTTCTGTTCAAAAGCCAGTCACTCTCTCGAAGTCCCTCATGTAGGATGCACCTCCCTGTACCCAGGCCTGGCTCCTATGGGCTTTATCTTTGCTACTCTCCACACCTCACCCTTTTTTCTCTGTCTCACCTTACTCTCTCCCAACTTCACCCTACTTTCTCTCCACTTCAACTTGCTGCCCCACCCACTTCACCCTTCCACCGACTCAAAAACTTTTATTTAAGTATTAATTATTTAAAAAAAATTAAAAGCCATTGTTATTTGTAATATCAATACATCTAAGTCACGTAAATACAGCACATATTGCATTACAAATGCTATAGGTGTCCCACTTGCAAAAGTTATAACTATTGGCATTGTCATACACCATGCCAATAACTCAAACTTTAATACTGCGAGACCTATTGCATTGTAATTGCTTGTCTAACTTATCAGTGCTTTCCGCAGCAGTCAGTTCATCTTTGCTCAAGATTTAGTCGCCGGGTGATTTCTATTTCCCCTTAATAAATGTTCAGTTTCTAGTCCTTCAATCATAATATTCTAGCCTACCTAGCAACATGTGTACATTCCAATACAGAGAACTCTACACAATTCTCCATCCCAATGGGTCCAGCCTGCGGCTCTCACTGGTTTAAAAGGTGACTGGGACATCACCCACGTACCTAACCTCACAGAACTGGAGCTTTGTTCCATGTCCACACCAGGGCCGACTTTAGCGCTGGTGCCGTTCGGTGTGACCGTCCTTTTTGTCCTCGACCCCCCATGACCACCTTCTCCACGAAATTCCTCCTTACCCACCTCCAAGAGAATCCTCGTCTCTCACAAGCATTTCACCTTCTTTTAGTGCTACACGTAGTTCACTCGCACGGTTCTTTACAGCAGGCACATTAACCCTCTGAGCTACTTCATGATCAGTCAAAACTGACACTAGACAAGAGTCCCACCTCTAACCAGCTGCAGCATTAATCACCCGCCTCATCTTGATATTTTTATTGTTGCCTGAAAATTGCTGCAGCATACTTTTAAATCTTCAATCTACACCACCCCATTCCACCCCAATCTACCCCACTCCACTCTACCCAACTCCATCCAACCCAGCCTACCTCACTCCATCTTTTCCACTCCACTCTAATCTACCCCACTCTTCCCCAATCTACCCCACTCCACTCTACCTCACTCCATCCTTCCCACTCCACTCTACCCTAATCGACCCCACTCCACTCTACCGCAATCTACCCCACTCCAACCCACTCTACCCCACCGAATCTACCCAACTCCACTCTACCCGGTTTGTACCAAACTCCACTCTATCCCAATCTACCCCACTCCACCTGAGTCTACCCCACTCCACTCTACCCCATTCCACCCCAATCTACCCCACTCTACCCCACCGCACTGTACTCTACCCTACCCAACTCCACTTTACTGCAATCTACCCCACTCCACTCTACCTCACTCCATCCTTCCTACTCCACTCTAATCTAATCTACGCCACTCAATTGCAATCTACCCCCCCCACTCCACTTGATTCTGCTCCACTCTACCTGATTCTACTTCACTCTACCCCTATCTACCCCCTCCACTCTACCACAATGTACCCCACTCCACCCCAATCTACCCTACTCCACTATACTGCAATCTACCCCACTCCACTCTACCGCAATCTACCCCACTCTAGCCCCCTCCACTCTACCTGATTCTACCCAATTCAACTCTACCCCCCTCCACTATACCTGATTCTACCCAATTCAACTCTACCCCACCCCACCTCAGTCGATCCCACTCCACTCAATTCTACTGCACTCCACTCTACCACAATCTACCGTACTCCACCCCAATCTATCCTCACCCCGCTCTACCTAATTCTACCCAAATCTACCCCACCCCTCCCTACTGTAAAGCAATCTACCCCGCTCCACCCCACCCCAATCTACCCCACTCCACCCCAGTCTACCCCACCCCAATCTACTCCACTCCATCCTAGCCACTCTACCTCACTCCACCCCACTCTACCCTATCCTACTCTTCCCCACTCCACTCCAGTCTACCCCACTCCACTCTACCCCACTCAAGTCTACCCACTATACCTCACTCCAACCTTCCCACTCTAATCTACTTTACCCCACTCCAATCTACCCCACTCCAGTCTTCCCCACTCTACTCAACCCCTTCTCCACTTTATCCCAATCTACCCCACTCTAAGCTAAAGGACAGTCGTGGAGAAGTGTGGCTCAATGATTAGAGCGGCAGACCCTGATGCAGAGGTCTAGCCCGGGACCAGGGTTCAATTCCCCGCCTCGGCGGGTCTTGGGCTCAAAATTCCACGGACCTGATAATTCTCGCCTCGGTGCCTATTCCAATCATGGAGTCCCACTCTGCAACTCTAGGCAATAGCTTGCTTAATCTTCACAACGGCCCCCACAACGCTAAGGATGCCTGGCCTCCACCTTGGGGGTGCCCAGGAGTGGACGCCTCACAGGGAAAGCCAGGATGGGTTCCACAGCGGTATTCGTACAAGAGCCTTGAGAACCTTGCGGTTGACTAGTGCGCTATACAAGTATCAATATACATTTCAATTTACATTTCGAATGTAGACCCACATTGAGACAACATTTAACAGGTAGAATAGTCAACTATACCTTAAGGTTTCCATCCCTGCCCCAGCAAGACCCTATATCAGAGCCAATTCTAGATGTACATCTCAGTAGTAACTGTAGGTCTGATACTACACGCATCGTGGATCACACAGGAGATATGGCAGATCACGGCTGCCCCTGTCGATCCAAGTCTGCTCTTAGGATAGACCACCAACAAACTGTTCGCCTGAATGAATTCTCTAGAAAATGCCCTTGCCTCAGTTATTAATGTGGTGTATGTGGGGGGCAGGGGGTCACAAAACTCCACAGAGATAGGAAATAGAGGAAACATTCATTAATGAAGCCACCCACTGGGCGAGGGAGGTCAGACACTGATATTCAGTTGCACGGAGAGACATCCAGGAGCGTGGAGACTGAGGGACCCGAGCGTCCATGTGACTACATCAGATACAACTCTTGAATAAGAAAACTGCCACCGGCTCCATCAGCATCGAGTACAGAACATTTCCTCCCTCGCGCACAGGCATAGTGACTGAACACCTTCTGCCTTGTGCGCAATACACCAAGCCACCGAGGACCCTTATAGGAGACTCAACACCTTCTGCCATGTGCGCAATACACTGAGCCATAGAGGATCCTTATAGGAGACTCAACACCTTCTTCCTTGTGCGCGATACGCCGAGCCATCGAGGACCCTTGTAGGAGACTCAACACCTTCTCCTTGTACACAATACACCAAGCCATTGAGGACCCTTATAGGAGACTCACTACCTTCTGCCTCGTGCACAATTCACCAAGCCATCAAGGACCCTTATAGGAGACTCATCAACTTCTGCCTTGTGCATAATACACCAGCTATCGAGGACCCTTATAGGAGACTCAACACCTGCCGTACATACAATACACCAAGCCATCGAGGACCCTTATAGAACACTCAACACCTTCTGCCATGTGCGCAATACACCGAGCCATCGAGGATCCTTATAGGAGACTCAACACCTTCTGCCTTTTCGCCATACACCAAGCCATTGTGGACCCTTATAGGAGACTCAACACCTTCTGCTTTTGCACAATACACCAAGCCATCGTGGACCCTTATAAGAGACTCAACACCTTCTGCCTCGTGCACAATACACCGAGCCATCGAGGACCCTTATAGGTGACTCAACACCTTCTACCTTGTGCACTATACACCAAGCCATTGAGGACCCTTATAGGAGACACAACACCTGCCGTACACACAATACACCAAGCCAACGAGGACCCTTATAGGAGACTGAACACCATCTGCCTTGTGCACAATACACCAGGCCATCGAGGGCCCTTATAGGAGACTGAACGCCTTGTGCCTTGTGGGCGATACACCAAGCCATCGAGGACCCTTATAAGAGACTCGACACCTTCTGCCTTGTGCACAATACACCAAGCCATGGAGGACCCTTATAGGAGACTGAACACCTTCTGCCTTGTGCACAGTAACCAAGCCATCGAGGACCCTTATAGGAGACTCAACACCTTCTGCCTTGTGCGCAAAACACCAAGCCATCGAGGACTTTTATAGACGACTCAACACCTTCTACCATGTGCGCAATACACCAAGCCATAGAGGACCCTTATAGGAGACTCGATAACTTCTGCTTTGAGCACAATACACCAAGCCATCAAGGACCCTTTTAGGAGACTCAACGCATTCTACCATTAGTGCAATACACCAAGCCATCGAGGACCCTTATAGGAGACTCAACATATTTTGCCTTCTGCACAATATACCAAGCCAATGAGGACCCTTATAGGAGTCTCAACACGTTCTGCCTTGTGCACAATACACCATGCCATCGAGAACCTTTATTAGAGCCTCAACACCTGGGGGGCAGTAAGCGCTATATAATTACCAACGACCCACCTCTCTGCACTGCCAGTACCTGTGCACATAGAGGAGTCAGCGCCTGGTGGGGGTAGTAAGCGCTATATCAACCCTAATAACCCACTCTCTCTGCACTGCCAGTACCCATGCACTGAGAGGAGTCAGTGCCTGGTGGGGGCAGTAAGCGCTATAGAAACTCCCATAATCCACCTCTCTGCACTGCCAGTGCCTGTGCACATAAAGGAGTCAGTTCCTGGTGGGGGTAGTAAGCGCTATATCAACCCTCATAACCCACCTCTCTGCACTGCCAGTAACCATGAACTGAGAGGAGTCAGTGCCTGGTGGGGGCAGTAAGCGCTATAGAAACCCCCATAACCCACCTCTCTGCACTGCCAGTACCTGTGGACTGAGAGGAGTCAGTGCCTGGTGGGGACAGTAAGCGCTATAGAAACCACCCCCATAACCTGAATCTACCCAATTCTACTCTACTCCACTCCACCTCAGTCGATCCCACTCCACTCAATTGTACTGCACTCCACTCTACCCGATTCTACCCCACTCCACTCTACCACAATCTACCGCAGTCCACCCCAATCTATCCTCACCCCACTCTACCAATTCTGCTCCACTCTACCTAATTCTACCCAAATCTACCCCACTCCAATGTACCCCTCTCTACTGTACCGCAATCTACCCCACCCCACCCCAATCTACCGCACTCCACCCCAGTCTACCCCACCCCAATCTACTCCACTCCATCCTAGCCACTCTACCTCACTCCACCCCACTCTACCCTATCCCACTCCACTCCACTCCAGTCTACCCACTATACCTCACTCCAACCTTCCCTCTCTAATCCACTCTACCCCACTCCAATCTACCCCACTCCAGTCTTCCCCAATTTACCCCACTGTAAGCTAAAGGACAGTCGAATGTCCACCCACATGGACACAACATTTAACAGTTAGAATAGTCGACTATACCTTGGAATTTCCATCTCTGCCCCAGCAAGACCCTATATCAGAGCCAATTCTAGATGTTCAACTCAGTAGTAACTGTAGGTCTGATACTACACGCATCGTGGATCACACAGGAGATATGGCAGATCACGCTGCCCCTGTCGATCCATGTCTGTTCTTAGGATAGACCACCAACAAACTGTTCGCCTGAATGAATTCTCTAGAAAATGCCCTTGCCTCAGTTATTAATGTGGTGGGGGGAGGGGGGGTCACAAAACTCCACAAAACAGAGATAGGAAATAGAGGAAACGTTCATTAATGAAGCCGCCCACTGGGCGAGGGAGGTCAGACACTGGTATTCAGTTACACAGAGAGACATCCAGGAGCGTGGAGACTGAGGGACCCAAGGATCCATGTGACTACATCAGATACAACTCTTGAATAAGAGAACTGCTGATGGCTTCATCAGCATTGAGTACAGAGCATTTCCTCCCTCGCGTACAGGCATAGAGACTGAACACCTTGTGCGCAATACACCAAGCCATCGAGGACCCTTATAGGAGACTCTACACCTTCTGCCATGTGCGCAATACATCGAGCCATCGAGGATCCTTATAGGAGACACAACGCCTTTTTCCTTGTGCGCGATACACCAAGCCATCGAGGACCCTTATAGGAGACTCAACACCTTCTGCTTGTGCAAAATACACCAAGTAATCGAGGACCCTTATAGGAGACTTGACACCTTCTGCTTCGTGCACAATACACTGAGCCATCAAGGACCCTTATAGGAGACTCATCACCTTCTGCCTTGTGCACAATACACCAAGCCATCGAGGACCCTTATAGGAGACTCAACAACTGCCGTACACGCAATACACCAAGCTATTGAGGACCCTTATAGAAGACTCGACACCTTCTGCCATGTGCGCAATACACTGAACCATCGAGGATCCTTATAGGAGACTCAACACCTTCTGCCTTTTCGCCATACACCAAGCCATTGAGGACACTTATAGGAGACTCAACACCTTCTGCCTTGTGCACAATAAACCGAGCCATCGAGGACCCTTATAGGAGACTCAACACCTTCTGCCTTGTACACAATACACCAAGCCATTGAGGACCCTTATAGGAGAATAAACACCTGCCGTACACACAATACACCAAGCCATCGAGGACCCTTATAGGATACTCAACGCCTTCTGCCTTGTGGGCGATACACCAAGCCATTGAGGACCCTTATAGGAGACCCGACACCTTCTGCCTTGTGCACAATACACCAAGCATTCGAGGACCCTTATAGGGGACTCTACACCTTCTGCCTTGTGCACAATACACCAAGCAATCGAGGACCCTTATTGGAGACTCAACACATTCTGCCTTGTGCGCAATACACCAAGTCATCGAGGACTTTTATACAAGACTCAACACCTTCTACCAAGTGCGCAATACACCCAGCCATCGACGACCCTTATAGGAGACTCGACACCTTCTGCCTTGTGCACAATACACCAAGCCATTGAGGATCCTTATAGGAGACTCAACACCTTCTGCCATGTGCGCAATACACTGAGCCATCGAGGATCCTTATAGGAGACTCAACACCTTCTTCCTTGTGCGCGATACGCCAAGCCATCGAGGACCCTTGTAGGAGACTCAACACCTTCTCCTTGTACACAATACACCAAGCCATTGAGGACCCTTATAGGAGACTCACTACCTTCTGCCTCGTGCACAATCCACCAAGCCATCAAGGGCACTTATAGGAGACTCATCAACTTCTGCCTTGTGCATAATACACCAGCTATCGAGGACCCTTATAGAACACTCAACACCTTCTGCCATGTGCGCAATACACCGATCCATCGAGGATCCTTATAGGAGACTCAACACCTTCTGCCTTTTCGCCATACACCAAGCCATTGTGGACTCTTATGGGAGACTCAACACCTTCTGCTTGTGCACAATACACCAAGCCATTGAGGACCCTTATAAGAGACTCAACACCTTCTGCCTCGTGCACAATACACCGAGCCATCGAGGACCCTTATAGGAGACTCAACACCTTCTGCCTTTTGCACAATACACCAGGCCATCGATGGCCCTTATAGGAGACTCAACGCCTTCTGCCTTGTGGGCGATACACCAAGCCATCGAGGACCCTTATAAGAGACTCAACACCTTCTGCCTTGTGCACAATACACCAAGCCATCGAGGACCCTTATAGGAGACTGAACACCTTCTGCTTTGTGCACAATAACCAAGCCATCGAGGACCCTTATAGGAGACTCAACACCTTCTGCCTTGTGCGCAATACACCAAACCATCGAGGACTTTTATAGAAGGCTCAACACCTTCTACCATGTGCCCCTACACTGAGAAGAGTCAGTGCCTGGTGGGGGCAGTAAGCGCTATAGAAACCCCCATAACACACCTCTCTGCACTGCCAGTGCCTGTGCACATAGGGGAGTCGTCGCCTGGTGGGGGTAGTAAGCGCTATATCAACCCCCATAACCCACCTCTCTGCACTGCCAGTACCCATGAACTGAAAGGAGTCAGTGCCTTGTGGTGGCAGTAAGCACTATATAAACCCCCATAACCCACCTCTCTGCACTGCCAGTACCTATGCACTGAGAGGAGTCAGGGCCTGGTGGGGTCAGTAAGCGATATATAAACCCCCATAACCTACTTCGCTGCACTGCCAGTGCCTGTGCACTGAGAGGAGTCAGCGCCTGGTGAGGGCAGTAAGCGCTATATAAACCCCCATAACCCACCCCTCTGAACTGTCAGTGTGCCTGTGCACAGAGGGGAGTAAGCGGCGGGTGGGGGCAGTAAGCGCTATTTAAACCCCCATAACCCACCCCTCTGAACTGTCAGTGCCTGTGCACAGAGAGGAGTCAGCACCGGGTGGGGGCAGTAAGCGCTATATAAGCCCCTATAACCCACCTCTCTGCACTGTAAGTACCTGTGCATTGAGAGGAGGCAGTGCCTGGTGGGGGCAGTAAGCGCTATATAATTACCGATAACCCACCACTCTGTACTGCCAGTACCCGTGCAGTGAGAGGAGTCAGTGCCTGGTGGGGGCAGTAAGCGCTATAGAAACCCCCATAACCCACCACTCTGCACTGCCAGTGCCCGTGCAGTGAGAGGAGTCAGAGCCTGGTGGGGGCAGTAAGTGCTGCATAAACTCCCATAACCCACCTCTCAGTGCCTGGTGGGGCAGTAAGCGTTATATAAACCCCCATAACAGCCCTGCCTGCAGCCGATATGCCTCGAGTTTCAGGTATTTCTTCAGGTACTTGATGCACATCCCCTCCAGGTAGTCCTTCAATCATTGGGCCTGAGTCTTCTCCGAGTTCCATCGGTCCTGCGTGATCCTGGCAGCATCCATGGCCGTCGTGTCGTGTAGGTCAGGCTATCCTTATCGAAGCTGATGAAGTTGTGTCCGACGAAGGCAAATTGATGTAACCCCCCCCCCCCCCCCCCGCAGAGCTGTCGTCCCGGAGCTCACAGCCGTACATCACCTGGAACATGTAGAGACCTGTGGGGGGAGAGAGGAGAGTGAGGGGCTGAGAAGAACAGACACCCGCAGGCACAGAGAGCGAGGGGACACAGCTCTCCCGGAGAAACTATGCCTGAGGGGCGAGCACTAGAGAGTAAAGTGAAGGTCCGGAGACCAGAAGTGAAATGACAGCTGTGGGGGATTAGAGTGAGGGCCATAATGTGGGGGAAATACCTCGCCCGCCCCAAAAGCTGTCGTCCCGGATCTGACAGCCTTATATGTACTGGTACATGTACTGGTACAAGTGTAGACCTGGGGGGGGGGGTGAGGGAGAGTCGGACACCTCTGGGGAGGCAATCAATACACCCACCCCAGGGAGCAGTGCACCGAGAGCTCGCACGGCGGTGCAGACACCTGGAGGCAGAGAGCGAGGAGACACAGCCCCCCCCCCCTCTGAGGAACGGGGGGTAGAGAGACTATCCAGAGGGAGCGGCTGAGAGAGGAACAGACACCTGAAGGCAGAGAACGAGGAGACATAGCACCACCCTCTGGAAGGCGAGAGGGAGCAGAGAGACTGTAACTGAGGGGGAGGAGGACCTGAAGGGAGAACAGACCCCTGGAGGCACAGAGAGAGGAGATACAGCCCCTTCCCCGGGGCTTGAGCGGGGGGGGGTGAAGGAGGAACCGACACCTCTAGGTACAGATAGTGAGGAGACAGAGACTGTGCCTGAGGGGGGAGCAGCAGAGAGTAAAGTAACGGTCCGTAGACCAGAGGTGAAAGGAGAGCGGACCGGGGGGGGTCAGAGGGAGGGGAGCAAGAGTAAGGTACCTCCAGGCAGAGAGTGCAGGGACTCCCCCCACACCCCTATAGAACCATCCATAGGGGTGGTGGGGGGTGAACATGAATGCAGCGGAGGGAAGGGGCAAGGATGCCAGGCAGAGAGTGATTGTAGAGAAGAAAGCATACCCCTTACGATTGAGTGGTGGGGGTGGGTGTTGTTTACCCCAGCCAAACAGAAACACCAATCACAGCTTCATTGCTTCAAAATAATGCGTGACTACACCTGTCACCCCCCACCAAAACACTACCCCCTAACCTCTCAAACCCTCTTCCTGGGCCCCCTCCACAAGTAAAGTTCAATTCACAGTCGCACAACACGTGCAGTTTGTCCCCCCCTTCTTACCAACCCCCCTCAACTCTCACATGTTGTTCAAACCCCCCACCCCCAGGAGTCCCTAATCCCGGTTTTGACCTGTAATTACTGCACAAACCACTTACCCCCACCATGCCTCACTCCCCCCCGTGTCACTCACCCGAGTCTGGTTGACTCGCTCCATCGCGATCCTCACATTGGCCTTGAATGCCTGCTACCATCCTCAGAGGTTCTCTGTGTTCCTGTCCCAGTACCTGGGGACCTTGCCGGTGATCCTCTCCATCCAGGGGTTCGAGGAGGGACTGGTGTAACTGGCGATGGGGGCGTCATCCACGTATCCGACCGCAGAGAACTAGGGAGCCCCGGGAAGGGGCTCTGAGAGGGAGGAGTAGAAATTCTGGAGGGAGTGCGAGCCAAGGGGAGAGAGGCACAGGGGGATCAGAGGTGAGAGTGCCCCCCCACATAAATACCTCAACTCTGACCCCCACACAACACACACTGACCCCCACACACTACGCCCCCTCCACAGTGCATGTGACTCTTACAAATAAACTGGGGGCAGAGGGGGAGTAGAAGTCATGCAGGAGAGAGCCTGAAGGGGGGCGAGAGAGGGTCAGACAAGGACGGGGGAGGTCTACGACACAGCAACAAATGATTACCCCCCCCTTCATTCGTGATCCCAGAAACACTGAGTCTCCGGTGGGTGACGGGGTGAGAAAACAACACTCACTGAGCTGCATTGAAGGCGCCCCCATCGTGTCTCAGTCCTGCCCCCCAGTGCTCCCCTTGCCTTTTCACAATCTTTAACACCGCGGGGGGAGGATAGGGGGGTCTTAGCTCTCGAGGATTCGACGGCTCGAGGCGGTGATGACACTACGGGGTATATATTTACATAACCACGCCCATCAATGCTATAACCACGCCCTTCTTAGCCACATAACCATGCCCCTTTAATGATAGAACCACTCTGTTATTGACTCTGCAAGAATTAAAGGCTGAGCATGCCCTGCAGTGCATTTATCCCAATGACTGCAGTTGAAACAGCTCAACGCACAGAGCTGCGATCGGAAAATAATATTCCTGGACCCCATAACTAAGGATCCTGGTGTGGAGGGAAGCAAGGGGCGGAGTCATGAAAAAAAGAGTCTGGCATTCATCGGTTATTTTTTTTAAACTCAGCCACAAGAAAGGTAGCAAGGACAATTGTGTTTTTTTGTTTTTTTGTTTTAAATTTTTATTTGCATCATGTGAACACAAAGAAAAAAGCCATTATAAACGAAACCAATCTACACAGATTTCAATAGAATCAAAGAATAAACATTACACATTCCATAAATCATAGGCAGTAGAGAGGTCATACAGAAAGAAAAAAAAGGAAGGAAAAAAATCGATAAGTAAAATATATTATTGTTAAGACATAAATAATCCCCAAATTCTGTCAATTTTTCGTTCAGCCTGAAGGCCCTTTGAGGCAGCAAGGGTAATCTCCATATTATATATTTCCTTAAATAGGCTCCACCATTCCATAACTGTTGGTGGATTTTTCTGAATCCAAGCTCTAGCAATAATAAGTCTTGCACAAGTAACTAAAATGTTCAACAAATCATTAAATGCATTAATACCCCCACATATACCCACCAACACATCAGTTGGTGAAAGAGAAATAGGTTGAGTAAGTCTATCAGAAACCACCTTGAGTATTCCATCCCAATATTCACTAAGATGAGGGCAAGATAAGAACATGTGAACAATATCAGCACCACTTAGATCACATTTAGGGCATTTCGTACGTTCACTATAATTATTATTCCTTGCCCATTTAAGAATTCTCTCCGGGGTATGGTATAGTTGACAAACAGTTTTAAACATTTGCAGTTTAAGACTAGAAGAATGAACTGATGCATTTAAGCTTTTAAGAGATAAAGTAATTAGATCAGATGGTACATTCGAAGCCAATATTCTATTCCATTTCTCAGTTAGTTTTATGATGTCGCTAGTGTTAAAGTCAGAAAAAATCTTATATCCTATGCTAATCATGGCTTTGTCTGGTTCTCTATAGACACAGTTCCATACATCAGATTCTATTACCATAGTGAGTTCTAATTTTTTCACTAAATAACCTTTAATCTGATAATATTTAAACCTATCCAGTTCTGGTAAATTATAGCATTGCTTTATTTTTTCAAACGCCATAAATCATTGATGATCATATAAATCTCCCAAGAGTTTAATACCTGAGTCTAAGAATAATCGGCAAGTTGAATCATGAAAAATTAAAGGAAAACCTGGATTACCCCATAGAGGTGTTTTATAATGTAAATGAGAAACGTTACATTTAACCATGATGGAACGACAGATATTAACGGTATCTCGTACCGTCTTGAATTTAACCCTTTTGAAATAGTTAGGGTCATTTAGTCTGTAAATGAACATATTAGCATCCTGTCCAAGTAAAAATTTATGAAAATATAAACACTTATCAAAAACTGTTAGGCTACGAAAACGAATCAAGAAAGCCGACCAATAATAGAGCTTGAAATCTGGAAGAGCCAATCCTCCTGGACTAAAGGGAAGTTTAAGTGAGGAGACGGCTCGCCGGGCTTTTTTATATCCCCATATAAAACTACTAATAATTCCCTCTAATCTAAGAAAATAAGAATTGTTTACGCGTAGGGGAATTGCTCGAAATAAATATAAATATTTAGGCAAGATTTTAATTTTAATTAGATTTATTCGGCCAATGATACTAAGTGGCAATTTATGCCATTTCTTAAATTGCATAGCGGTCTCTTTTAATAATGCTTCATAATTTAATGCTACAATTGAATCAATATCCGAAGAGATTTTGACACCAAGATACGTTGCGACACCACAAATTCCTGGAGTGGGAACAGGCGGATGATAGTTTGTGACACTTTTAGTCTTGGTGGTGTTAAGTCTATAGCCAGAGACTGAGCCATAGATACCTGCTTTTATTATAATGCCTTTCAGGGCTTGAGGCACATCCGAGGAGAACACTGCTACGTCATCCGCATATACAGTAATGTCAAGTTTATTTAAGCCATTAAAGAAAGGATTAATTAGGGCCTGACGTTGAAGTGCAATTAAAAAAGGTTCCATACCTAAAGAAAAAAGCAGGGGTGATAAAGGACACCCCTGTCTTGTCCCACTCTTAATTGGAAACATAGGAGAGCATTTTCCCATATAATATACTTTGCCCGTAGGATTATCATAGAGTGATTGAATCCATCTCAAAAATTGGCCTTTAATGCCAAATGCTTGTAAAGCCACCCATAAAAAGCCCCACCCCACTCGGTCAAATGCTTTTTCTGCATCTAGTAAAATCATACCGAGTGGGGCGGACTGAGTCCGTGCAGCATCAAAAGCAGAAATGGCCATATTAATATGCGCTGTAGTGTCTCGTTTTGGAATAAATCCATGTTGCTGAGAAGAGACAAGCTGAGACATGACCGGCGCAAGCCTAGTAGCCAATATTTTGGCAAAGATTTTAGCATCGCTGTTGATGAGCGAAATTGGTCTGTATGATCCTCTCTCTTGAGGTACTTAACCCTTTTTAGGTTTTGCCTAGCCAATGCTTACGAAGTAAGCATTCGCTAGAAAAACCTTAATGAGTATAGTATAGGGGTTGGAATCCGCCCCCGTCATCCATTGGTTAGCTCTATAAATGGAGGCTAGCCATTGGAAGACTGGCCTGTCCATCAATGCAGGACCAGATTCGGGGGCGTTCCCGAGCATTTTTGGCTTTTGGCTACGTTATGCTACGTCAGCCAAAAGCCGGGAACGGCCCCGAATCTGGTCCGGCCGGGCCGTGCTTGCTGCTGTCCTGCCTTCCTCCGTGTCCCTCCTCCCGCCGTCCCCCCTCCCGCTCTCCCCCCTCCCGCTCTCCGTGTGGTCCTGCCTTCCTCCGTGTCCCCCCTCCCGCCGTCCCCCCTCCCCCCTCCGTGTGCCCGTCCCCCTTCCCGCTCTCCGTGAGCCCGGGGCACATTCTTGTTATATATATATGCCCCCACAAGTACATCAGCTGGCTATAGGAAACCGAACACTCAGTTCTTTTGTGACACTATACACGCTTATTTCAGTGTTTCCCTGGTATGAGATTCGAAGCCTGGTACGAAGACTGCACCGAAGGGTCCGCCTGCTGATTGGCGGCTGACCCGGGAAAGTCGCGCACTGATTGGGCCTTGGCGGAGGGCTCGACGAGGAAGTTGCGTCCTGATTAGCCCAGGAAGCGCTGACGTCAGCGGAGGCTCGCCGCAGGGCCGCGCTGGGATTGGCCCAGCCCCCGAAGCAAGACTCCGCTCCTAGGAACCCGTCACCGGAGCTCCGAGGCATCTGCCCCTGCCCCCGGTGAATGCTGATCAGAGTGTAGCTTATTAATGCTTTAATAAAAAAAGTCCAATTTCTTGAAAAAAAAAATAAAAAAAGAGAGAACAATCCTGCACCAAAGCAAGAGATGAACTTCCTGCTGCTGCATTCATAAAGCGGAAAGCAAACACCAATCCATCGTTGAAAAAAAGATATACTTTGCAGCGAAAACAGTGCTTCACCACCATAAGTCCACACCACAACTGGATGGAAACATAAGGAACCCTGAAAGAGTACTATTTGAGAGGAAGCAAAGGTGGATTCACCACCTCTACACCCATATCCAGGGCATGAGCGAGGATATTCCACGGGTCTCTATGAACAGGAACCCTGAAAGAGTACTATTTGAGAGGAAGCAAAGGTGGATTCACCACCTCTACACCCATATCCAGGGCATGAGCGAGGATATTCCACGGGTCTCTATGAACAGATAAAGAGTGGTCCTGCTGCTAGCACCTTTAGTGGTCAATCACGAAGCTAGCAACCACTGAAGATAAAAAGAGCAATTGACCAGGACAGCAGTTTTGTGATAAATGATGTATGGTGAGATACAAACAATGGAAGTGCAACAAATGGAATGTTTCTGGTATACAACCCATACTTAGACGTATTGATTAACATATGTGAGGAATTATTGTGCAAAGTGCTTATCAAAGGAAGTAACTGCAGAGGTGTAATAAGTAATTATCTCAGTGCTCTAGTAAATGACAATAAATAAATAAATCACCCACTAACTAGAGCAATAATAACTCATTTCGGCTAAAAACGCAGAGAGGCAACATAATCACAGACCATCCAAACTCCTAATAAAATTCGCCGTGTGAGACAAGAGGGCAGATCTTTAAGTCCAATTACCTCTGAAGCTCAAAGTGCTTCTGCGGGGGTGTGGCTGGCTATCAAGGTAGGGGCGGGGCGGGGCTTTAAGCCGTGTAAAAGGAATCGAAATCGTGAGGCGCACGGTGGCTCCGTGCGAGTTGGCAGGTTTGAAATCGAAAGATGTTGGTTTGCGTCGTTATATGGTATGACTGGGGCAGAGGGAGTCACGTGACCCGGAAGACGCCACGGACAAGAAATAACACGGAGATGAGACCTTTGATGAAGTATGTCCCAATTAGGAGGAGCTGTATAGTAACACACCTCAGCCTATTTTTTCCTTTTTATAAACAAACTTAACTACATTGGTTTACCTTGGGTTCTCTCTGCAGTGTGTGAATAAAAGGTCGATACCTCCCAACATTCCTATGCAGCCCGACACAAGAAAATACGAAAGCTTTTGTGCGTTCTGGCTCTGCATCTGCATGCTGCAAATTCACAAAGGTTGAATCGGCACCCGGATTACTTAAAAAAAAAACGTTTTGGGATACACAGACACGTCATGCTACGAACGATTGCATTACATCAGCATATTCCATTTGAGTAAGTAGTAGCCTTTCAGAACAAATACTACATGAGAGAGCATGGTGTATTCCACGTGGTACAAACATTTTTGTTGCAGTGTTCACTTGATAAGTCGCAGAAAACCGAATAATAGCTGTGATGGCTAGCAATATGAATTTCTTTTTTCTCTTAACCTCAGAACTCGTTGTAAAGGATGTGGCACTGAGTATGGGGCACAGCTTAAATAATTTCAAATGCAGTTGCAAGTAGGTTTTGGACTACTCGGTCCTGATGAAAGGCAATCAACCAGTAGGCCGAAATATGTAGACCTTAAATGCAGGAATAGATTATTTCCCACATTACCATCAACCCTTGGTTTTAACCTTGGCAGGGAGGCCATAAGCTGGTTCAAAACATGGAGTGATATTGTAGGACACCCAGAGGCAATTTTAATGATAGATCCCTCCAGTAGACAATAAAGAGATCCCTCGAGTTTCAAGGTTAAGCTCATCCAGATACCTCTATGATTCAGGGAAATAACTCGATAATGAAACATGCTGTGAGGGAAACCACAGTGAGCAAGAGCCCTGATAAAAAAACAAGAGGATTGTTTGGGAGCGTACATGCTAGTGACTGTCCCCCCAAAAGTGTCTGTTAACTCCCCTTAGATCCATTGGCAATAAAAAATGCTGCCTGGCTTTGCAAAGGTCCAGGAAGGGACACTGAACGTTTCACCTAACCTCACCCCATTTTTAGGTTTTGCCTAGCCAATGCTTACGAAGTAAGCATTCGCTAGAAAAAACTTAATGAGTATAGTATAGGGGTTGGAATGCGCCGCCGTCATCCATTGGTTAGCTCCATAAATGGAGGCTAGCCATTGGAAGACTGGCCTGTCCATCAATGCAGGACCAGATTCGGGGGCGTTCCAGAGAATTTTTGGCTTTTGGCTACGTCATGCTACGTCAGCCAAAAGCCGGGAACGCCCCCGAATCTGGTCCGGCCGGGCCGTGCTTGCTGCTGTCCTGCCTTCCTCCGTGTCCCTCCTCCCGCCGTCCCCCCTCCCGCTCTCCCCCCTCCCGCTCTCCGTGTGGTCCTGCCTTCCTCCATGTCCCCCCTCCCGCCGTCCCCCCTCACCCCCCCGTGTGCCCGTCCCCCCTCCCGCTCTCCGTGAGCCCGGGGCACATTCTTGTTATATATATATGCCCCCACAAGTACATCAGCTGGCTATAGGAAACCGAACACTCAGTTCTTTTGTGACACTATACACGCTTATTTCAGTGTTTCCCTGGTATGAGATTCGAAGTCTGGTACGAAGACTGCACCGAAGGGTCCGCCTGCTGATTGGCGGCTGACCCGGGAAAGCCGCGCACTGATTAGGCCTTGGCGGAGGGCTCGACGAGGAAGTCGCGTCCTGATTGGCCCAGGAAGCGCTCGCCGCAGGGCCGCGCTGGGATTGGCCCAGCCCCCGAAGCAAGACTCCGCTCCTAGGAAGCCGTCGCCGGAGCTCCGAGGCATCTGCCCCTGCCCCCGGTGAGTGTAGGAGCCGACTGGAAGATCGGCCTGCTCCCGGATGAGTGAGGGAGCCTGAAGGAAGGCCCGCAAAGCCAGGACGAGAATGGGGCGACCGGAGCCTGCACCGAGCGTGGCAGTTGTCTTTGTTTTCCGTCAATGGAATGCTTTCGTCGGCTGTAATGTCCTCTCCATGTTTTCCGTTACTCCCTGGTGTTGTCTTTGTTGCCCTTGTCTCATGTCTTTTTCATGTTTGTTTCACGTGTTTCTGTGAAGGGGTTGAATTTCCGATCTAGGCTGGCACCACTGCCCTCTTTTGCTGTCGCATCCCTATGCCTTGTTGATCTGGTGTGTGGGCGTTCGTTTCCTGCCACGCAGCTTCACTTTGGTGTGTGTCTCCGGCCCCGTTCCCGCCCCCCTCCCGCTCCCCTCCCGCTCTCCATGTCTCCGGCCCCGTTCCCGCCCCCCTCCCGCTCTCCGTGTCTTTGTTATAAGGATTCTGTGAAGGGGTTGAATTTCCGATCTAGGCTGGCACCACTGCCCTCATTTGCTGTCGCATCCCTATGCCTTGTTGATCTGGTGTGTGGGCGTTCGTTTCTTGCCACGCAGCTTGACTTTGGTGTTACTTTCTCAGTGCTGTGTGAGATGAAATCATGTGGAGAATTGATTCATCAAGGCAGGTCTCTTTCTATAGCGGGTTCTTCCCCTATCTCACTTGTTTAACATGTATGTCCTATGTGCCATTTGCTGGGACTTAACCATATCTGGAGGCAGGGCACTTTTGTACTATCAGCAATGTTCCCCTTGGAGGTGGGGAAAGGGGCGAGGTGGGAGGTGGGAGGAAAGGGGGGCGGGGTGGGGTGTTGGTTAGCAGGTCCAAGATGGCGGATGCACCCTAGGCCACGAAGCACCGCACTGCTGCCCCTTATCCGACATTAATCCTGGCAACCAATACACCTCTGAAGCACCTGTGTCCCCGGTTTTGACTTTGGAGTCACCCTGCAGCTGAAGCAGTTATTGCGATGCTGCTTAATGTTGGCAAGCGGACTATTGCAGAGACCCTAATCAAGGCCTGCTGCCACAAGGTGTCTGGCTAGGGACAGCTGGCGGGACCAGGCGAAAGTGGCACATCACAGGCCCTAACTTGCTCCCTGCCAGACCACGGAGGAGCCTACTGACCAGAGTCTAGGTGCGGAGAGTTGTGAGCACCGTGAAATATATCCCTGCCCACTGCTGTGCCTGAGGCCCGGGAGACTCACCATACACACTACTCGAATCAAATGACTATCCAACCGGTGTCCCGGCGGGGACGCAGTACCTACGGCGCTGCTACACCACCGGGCCCCTTTTCTTCTAGCATCTGTTGCGGGGCACCTCGCCCTGGGAGAGGTGGTTCAGCGAGTAGGGGCGGGCGTCCCCAGGTGCAGGTGCGGCTCCTGTAGTCTAGGGGGAGACCCCTACAGCTCTGCTGGGGCCTACCTGCTCTGCTGGCCCTGGGCTGCGTTGCTATCTTGCTCCTAGGCGGCCTTCTCAGACAAAGCGGGCACTGGCTATTTCCGACTGCCCTTCCTGGTGCCTGCTCTGCGCCTTGTTGCCTACCTACACAGTGGAGACTGTCCGGGCGCTGGATCCCTGGGAGCTGTGCTCAATGGCCCATGACCAGAAATGTACTGCCACTGGACTCTGGCCACGCAGAAAAGCCCCTCCCCACCATCCTTACTTGCCGCACCGCCTGTCCTTCTCCAGTCATTCCTGTGTGGGGGGGGGCTCGCAGTGTGTGTGGGGGGGCTCGCAGTGTGTGGGGGGGGGCTTGCAGTGTGTGGGGGAGGCTCACAGTGTGTGGGGGAGGCTCACAGTGTGTGTGGGGGGACTCGCAGTGTGTGGGGGGGCTTGCAGTGTGTGGGGGGCTGTGTGTGGGTGTGTGGGGGGGCTCTGTGTGGCTGTGTGTGTGGGGGGCTCTGTGTGGGTGTGTGTGGAGGGCTCTGTGTGTGTGTGTGTGTGGGGGGGGGGCTCTCTGTGGGTGTTTGTGTGTGGCATTTGCGAGAGATTAAGCTATTGGCATTGTAAATGAGAAGTAGTGTCTAAGTTGTAATTCATAATACAGTTAAAATCGCCTAGTACCATATATTCCCCTTCCCATCCAAGCAGTTCTATATTAATCTGATCAAAAATTGTTGGCTCATCTTGATTTGACGCATAAACCCCACATATTGTATATTTTCGACCTTGCAGCTTTATCTGAGCAATGGCCCATCTGCCAGCTTAATCGGTTAGTGTCTTGAGTATCTCACCCTTTAAGCCTTTGTGCTTTAAAATCGCCACCCCCCCGAATTGAAGCATTAAATTTAGTACAAACTATAATATCATATCCTAGTTGCTTAAGCAGGTGTTTGTCTTTGTAAGCTATATGGGTTTCAGTAATTACCACGATTTGAGGGTTGTACATCTTAAGTTCCTCATACACAAGGCTCCTCTTTATTCTATTGTTTAAACCCGAGACATTCCAAGTTAAGCATTTTATTTGATGCATTTCAAATAGTATATGTCCCTATCTATATGACCTCTATAACAAATCAAATCAACTTTATAATTCTTCTTATCTTTACAAATTTTGTGTCCTTTGATGCATTTTTTACCCCCAAACATATCTTCCTCTTCCCCACCCCACACTCTACACCAACCACCCCCCACCCTATAGTTACCTGCAGGTCCCCCCCTTAGACCGGCTGCCGCTATACTGGCAGCCAACAAGCGGATTTAGCCGCTTATAGGGTCCAGGCATTCAAAATAATCAAAAAAGCTGTGCTTAATAGTAATCAATATCTAAAGTAACCTATTACCACCCAGCAAAAAAAAAAAATCATTCTAGTGATAAGCTGAAGTAAATAACAGTAGAGCAAAAAGTCGCAATATCCAGAAGAGGGGGTAAAGTATGTGAGTATAGCATTAGTCAATATCCCGTTCATCTTTCCAGTTTCCAAGTAGCTATAGCAACCCCCATAACCCACCTCTCTGCACTGCCAGTATCCATGAACTGGGAGGAGTCAGTGCCTTGTGGTGGCAGTAAGCACTATATAAACCCCCATAACCCACCTCTCTGCACTGCCAGTACCTATGCACTGAGAGGAGTCAGGGCCTGGTGGGTGCAGTAAGCGATATATAAACCCGCATAACCCACTTCTCTGCACTGCCAGTGCCTGTGCACTGAGAGGAGTCAGCGCCTGGTGGGGGCAGTAAGCACTATATAAACCCCCATAACCCACCCCTCTGAACTGTCAGTGCCTGTGCACAGAGAGGAGTAAGCGGTGGGTGGGGGCAGTAAGCGCTATATAAACCCCCATAACCCACCCCTCTGAACTGTCAGTGCCTGTGCACAGAGAGGAGTCAGCGCCGGGTGGGGACAGTAAGCGCTATATAAACCCCCATAACCCACCCCTCTGAACTGTCAGTGCCTGTGCACAGAGAGGAGTCAGCGCCGGGTGGGGGCAGTAAGCGCTATATAAGCCCCCATAACCCACCTCTCTGCACTGTAAGTACCTATGCACTGAGAGGAGTCAGTGCCTGGTGGGGGCAGTAAGCGCTATATAATTACCGATAACCCACCACTCTGTACTGCCAGTACCCGTGCAGTGAGAGGAGTCAGTGCCTGGTGGGGGCAGTAAGCGCTATAGAAACCCCCATAACCCACTTCTCTGCACTGCCAGTGCCTGTGCACTGAGAGGAGTCAGCGCCTGGTGGGGGCAGTAAGCACTATATAAACCCCCATAACCCACCCCTCTGAACTGTCAGTGCCTGTGCACAGAGAGGAGTAAGTGGTGGGTGGGGGCAGTAAGCGCTATATAAACCCCCATAACCCACCCCTCTGAACTGTCAGTGCCTGTGCACAGAGAGGAGTCAGCGCCGGGTAGGGACAGTAAGCGCTATATAAGCCCCCATAACCCACCTCTCTGCACTGTAAGTACCTATGCACTGAGAGGAGTCAGTGCCTGGTGGGGGCAGTAAGCGCTATATAATTACCGATAACCCACCACTCTGTACTGCCAGTACCCGTGCAGTGAGAGGAGTCAGTGCCTGGTGGGGGCAGTAAGCGCTATAGAAACCTTCATAACCCACCACTCTGCACTGCCAGTGCCCGTGCAGTGAGAGGAGTCAAAGCCTGGTGGGGGCAGTAAGTGCTGTATAAACCCCCATAACCCACCTCTCAGTGCCTGGTGGGGCAGTAAGCGTTATATAAACCCCCATAACAGCCCTGCCTGCAGCCGATATGCCTCGAGTTTCAGGTATTTCTTCAGGTACTTGATGCACATCCCCTCCAGGTAGTCCTTCAATCATTGGGCCTGAATCCTCTCCGAGTTCCATCGGTCCTGTGTGATCCTGGCCGCATCCATGGCCGTCATGTAGGTCAGGCTATCCTTGTCGAAGCTGATGAAGTCGTGTCCGACGAAGGCAAATTGATGTAACCCCCCACCCCCCGCAGAGCCGTCGTCCCGGAGCTCACAGCCGTACATCACCTGGAACGTGTGGAGACCTGAGGGGGGAGAGAGGAGAGTGAGTGGCTGAGAGGAACAGACACCCGCAGGCACAGAGAGCGAGGGGACACCGCTCTCCCAGAGAAACTATGCCTGAGGGGCGAGCAGTAGAGAGTAAAGTGCAGGTCCGGAGACCAGAAGTGAAATGACAGCTGTGGGGGGTTAGAGTGAGGGCCTCGATGTGGGGGAAATACCTCGCCCGCCCCAAAAGCTGTCGTCCCGGATCTGACAGCCTTATATGTACTGGTACATGTACTGGTACAAGTGTAGACCTGGGGGGGGGGGGGGGTTGAGGGAGAGTCAGGCACCTCTGGGGAGACAATCAATACACCCATCCCAGGGAGCAGTGCACCGAGAGCTCGCACGGCGGTGCAGACACCTGGAGGCAGAGAGCGAGGAGACACAGCCCCCCCTCCCCCCTCTGGGGAACGGGGGGTAGAGAGACTATCCAGAGGGAGCGGCTGAGAGAGGAACAGACACCTGAAGGCAGAGAACGCGGAGACATAGCACCACCCTCTGGAAGGCGAGGGGGGCAGAGAGACTGTGACTGAGGGGGAGGAGGACCTGAAGGAAGAACAGACACCTGGAGGCACAGAGAGAGGAGATACAGCCCCTTCCTCCGGGGCGTAAGCGGAGGGGCTGAAGGAGGAACAGACACCTCTAGGTACAGATAGTGAGGAGACAGAGACTGTGCCTGAGGGGGGAGCAGCAGTGAATAAAGTAACAGTCCGGAGACCAGAGGTGAAAGGAGAGCGGGGTGGGGGGGCAGATGGAGGGGAGCAAGAGTAAGGTACCTCCAGGCAGAGAGTGCAGGGACTCCCCCGCACACCCCTATAGAACCGTCCATAGGGGTGGTGGGGGGTGAACATGAGCGCAGCAGAGGGAAGGGGCAAGGATGCCAGGCAGAGAGTGATTGTAGAGAAGAAAGAATACCCCTTACGATTGAGTGGTGGGGGTGGGTGTTGTTTACCCCTGCCAAACAGAAACACCAATCACAGCTTCATTGCTTCAAAAAAATGCGTGACTACACCTGTCACCCCCCACCAAAACATGCCCCCCTGACCTCCCAACCCCTCTTCCTGGGCCCTCTACCCAAGTAAAGTTCAATTCACAGTCACACAACACGTGCAGTTCGTCCCCCCTTCTTACCAACCCCCCTCAACTCTCATATGTTGTTCAAACCCCCCACCCCCAGGAGTCACTAATCCCGGTTTTGACCTGTAATTACTGCAAAAACCACTTACCCCCACCATGCCTCACTCCCCCCGTGTCACTCACCCGAGTCTGGTTGACTCGCTCCATCGCGATCCTCACGTTGGCCTTGAATGCCTGCTACCATCCCCAGAGGTTCTCTGTGTTCCTGTCCCAGTACCTGGGGACCTTGGCGGTGATCCTCTCCATCCAGGGGGTCGAGGAGGGACTGGTGTAATTGGCGATGGGGGCGTCATCCACATACCCGACCGCAGAGAACTGGGGAGCCCCGGGAAGGGGCTCCGAGAGGGAGGAGTAGAAATTCTGGAGGGAGTGCGAGCCAAGGGGAGAGAGGCACAGGGGGATCAGAGGTGAGAGTGCCCCCCCACATAAATACCTCAACTCTGACCCCCACACAACACACACTGACTCCCCACACGCTACGCCCCCTCCACAGTGCATGTGACTCTTACAAATAAACTGGGGGCAGAGGGGGAGTAGAAGTCATGCAGGAGAGAGCCTGAAGGGGGGCGAGAGAGGGTCAGACAAGGACGGGGGAGGTCTACGACACAGCAACAAATGATTACCCCCCCCTTCATTCGTGATCCCAGAAACACTGAGTCTCCGGTGGGTGACGGGGTGAGAAAACAACACTCACTGAGCTGCATTGAAGGCGCCCCCATCGTGTCTCAGTCCTGCCCCCCAGTGCTCCCCTTGCCTTTTCACAATCTTTAACACCGCGGGGGGAGGATAGGGGGGTCTTAGCTCTCGAGGATTCGACGGCTCGAGGCGGTGATGACACTACGGGGTATATATTTACATAACCACGCCCATCAATGCTATAACCACGCCCTTCTTAGCCACATAACCATGCCCCTTTAATGATAGAACCACTCTGTTATTGACTCTGCAAGAATTAAAGGCTGAGCATGCCCTGCAGTGCATTTATCCCAATGACTGCAGTTGAAACAGCTCAACGCACAGAGCTGCGATCGGAAAATAATATTCCTGGACCCCATAACTAAGGATCCTGGTGTGGAGGGAAGCAAGGGGCGGAGTCATGAAAAAAAGAGTCTGACATTCATCGGTTATTTTTTTTAAACTCAGCCACAAGAAAGGTAGCAAGGACAATTGTGTTTTTTTGTTTTTTTGTTTTAAATTTTTATTTGCATCATGTGAACACAAAGAAAAAAGCCATTATAAACGAAACCAATCTACACAGATTTCAATAGAATCAAAGAATAAACATTAAACATTCCATAAATCATAGGCAGTAGAGAGGTCATACAGAAAGAAAAAAAAGGAAGGAAAAAAATCGATAAGTAAAATATATTATTGTTAAGACATAAATAATCCCCAAATTCTGTCAATTTTTCGTTCAGCCTGAAGGCCCTTTGAGGCAGCAAGGGTAATCTCCATATTATATATTTCCTTAAATAGGCTCCACCATTCCATAACTGTTGGTGGATTTTTCTGAATCCAAGCTCTAGCAATAATAAGTCTTGCACAAGTAACTAAAATGTTCAACAAATCATTAAATGCATTAATACCCCCACATATACCCACCAACACATCAGTTGGTGAAAGAGAAATAGGTTGAGTAAGTCTATCAGAAACCACCTTGAGTATTCCATCCCAATATTCACTAAGATGAGGGCAAGATAAGAACATGTGAACAATATCAGCACCACTTAGATCACATTTAGGGCATTTCGTACGTTCACTATAATTATTATTCCTTGCCCATTTAAGAATTCTCTCCGGGGTATGGTATAATTGACAAACAGTTTTAAACATTTGCAGTTTAAGACTAGAAGAATGAACTGATGCATTTAAGCTTTTAAGAGATAAAGTAATTAGATCAGATGGTACATTCGAAGCCAATATTCTATTCCATTTCTCAGTTAGTTTTATGATGTCGCTAGTGTTAAAGTCAGAAAAAATCTTATATCCTATGCTAATCATGGCTTTGTCTGGTTCTCTATAGACACAGTTCCATACATCAGATTCTATTACCATAGTGAGTTCTAATTTTTTCACTAAATAATCTTTAATCTGATAATATTTAAACCTATCCAGTTCTGGTAAATTATAGCATTGCTTTATTTTTTCAAACGCCATAAATCATTGATGATCATATAAATCTCCCAAGAGTTTAATACCTGAGTCTAAGAATAATCGGCAAGTTGAATCATGAAAAATTAAAGGAAAACCTGGATTACCCCATAGAGGTGTTTTATAATGTAAATGAGAAACGTTACATTTAACCATGATGGAATGACAGATATTAACGGTATCTCGTACCGTCTTGAATTTAACCCTTTTGAAATAGTTAGGGTCATTTAGTCTGTAAATGAACATATTAGCATCCTGTCCAAGTAAAAATTTATGAAAATATAAACACTTATCAAAAACTGTTAGGCTACGAAAACGAATCAAGAAAGCCGACCAATAATAGAGCTTGAAATCTGGAAGAGCCAATCCTCCTGGACTAAAGGGAAGTTTAAGTGAGGAGACGGCTCGCCGGGCTTTTTTATATCCCCATATAAAACTACTAATAATTCCCTCTAATCTAAGAAAATAAGAATTGTTTACGCGTAGGGGATTTGCTCGAAATAAATATAAATATTTAGGCAAGATTTTAATTTTAATTAGATTTATTCGGCCAATGATACTAAGTGGCAATTTATGCCATTTCTTAAATTGCATAGCGGTCTCTTTTATTAATGCTTCATAATTTAATGCTACAATTGAATCAATATCCGAAGAGATTTTGACACCAAGATACGTTGCGACACCACAAATTCCTGGAGTGGGAACAGGCGGATGATAGTTCGTGACACTTTTAGTCTTGGTGGTGTTAAGTCTATAGCTAGAGACTGAGCCATATATACCTGCTTTTATTATAATGCCTTTCAGGGCTTGAGGCACATCCGAGGAGAACACTGCTACGTCATCCGCATATACAGTAATGTCAAGTTTATTTAAGCCATTAAAGAAAGGATTAATTAGGGCCTGACGTTGAAGTGCAATTAAAAAAGGTTCCATACCTAAAGAAAAAAGCAGGGGTGATAAAGGACACCCCTGTCTTGTCCCACTCTTAATTGGAAACATAGGAGAGCATTTTCCCATATAATATACTTTGCCCGTAGGATTATCATAGAGTGATTGAATCCATCTCAAAAATTGGCCTTTAATGCCAAATGCTTGTAAAGCCACCCATAAAAAGCCCCACCCCACTCGGTCAAATGCTTTTTCTGCATCTAGTAAAATCATACCGAGTGGGGCGGACTGAGTCCGTGCAGCATCAAAAGCAGAAATGGCCATATTAATATGCGCTTTAGTGTCTCGTTTTGGAATAAATCCATGTTGCTGAGAAGAGACAAGCTGAGACATGACCGGCGCAAGCCTAGTAGCCAATATTTTGGCAAAGATTTTAGCATCGCTGTTGATGAGCGAAATTGGTCTGTATGATCCTCTCTCTTGAGGTACTTAACCCTTTTTAGGTTTTGCCTAGCCAATGCTTACGAAGTAAGCATTCGCTAGAAAAACCTTAATGAGTATAGTATAGGGGTTGGAATCCGCCCCCGTCATCCATTGGTTAGCTCCATAAATGGAGGCTAGCCATTGGAAGACTGGCCTGTCCATCAATGCAGGACCAGATTCGGGGGCGTTCCCGAGAATTTTTGGCTTTTGGCTACGTCATGCTACGTCAGCCAAAAGCCGGGAACGGCCCCGAATCTGGTCCGGCCGGGCCGTGCTTGCTGCTGTCCTGCCTTCCTCCGTGTCCCTCCTCCCGCCGTCCCCCCTCCCGCTCTCCGTGTGGTCCTGCCTTCCTCCGTGTCCCCCCTCCCGCCGTCCCCCTCCCCCCTCCGTGTGCCCGTCCCCCCTCCCGCTCTCCGTGAGCCCGGGACACATTCTTGTTATATATATATGCCCCCACAAGTACATCAGCTGGCTATAGGAAACCGAACACTCAGTTCTTTTGTGACACTATACACGCTTATTTCAGTGTTTCCCTGGTATGAGATTCGAAGCCTGGTACGAAGACTGCACCGAAGGGTCCGCCTGCTGATTGGCGGCTGACCCGGGAAAGCCGCGCACTGATTGGGCCTTGGCGGAGGGCTCGACGAGGAAGTCGCGTCCTGATTAGCCCAGGAAGCGCTGACGTCAGCAGAGGCTCGCCGCAGGGCCGCGCTGGGATTGGCCCAGCCCCCGAAGCAAGACTCCGCTCCTAGGAAGCCGTCGCCGGAGCTCCGAGGCATCTGCCCCTGCCCCCGGTGAATGCTGATCAGAGTGTAGCTTATTAATGCTTTAATAAAAAAAAGTCCAATTTCTTGAGAAAAAAAAAAAAAAGAGAGAACAATCCTGCACCAAAGCAAGAGATGCACTTCCTGCTCCTTCATTCATAAAGCGGAAAGCAAACACCAGCCCATCGTTGAAAAAAAGATATACTTTGCAGCGAAAACAGTGCTTCACCACCATAAGTCCACTCCACAACTGGATGGAAACATAAGGAACCCTGAAAGAGTACTATTTGAGAGGAAGCAAAGGTGGATTCACCACCTCTACACCCATATCCAGGGCATGAGCGAGGATATTCCACGGGTCTCTATGAACAGGAACCCTGAAAGAGTACTATTTGAGAGGAAGCAAAGGTGGATTCACCACCTCTACACCCATATCCAGGGCATGAGCGAGGATATTCCACGGGTCTCTATGAACAGATAAATAGTGGTCCTGCTGCTAGCACCTTTAGTGGTCAATCACGAAGCTAGCAACCACTGAAGATAAAAAGAGCAATTGACCAGGACAGCAGTTTTGTGATAAATGATGTATGGTGAGATACAAACAATGGAAGTGCAACAAATGGAATGTTTCTGGTATACAACCCATACTTAGACGTATTGATTAACATATGTGAGGAATTACTGTGCAAAGTGCTTATCAAAGGAAGTAACTGCAGAGGTGTAATAAGTAATTGTGGGCTGGTGGGGGAAGCAGACCGGAATAACAAGCGTGGAGGCCGTATGTAGTGGGCTATCTCGTAGCCGGTGTTTATTATTGTACAATGTTTCAAGGGTAGGGTAAGAGAGTTCCAAAGGTTTGCAGGTTCCGGGTCCGAGGTGAGGAGTCTTCCTGTGTTGATCTTCCAGGGACAACTGTTGGTCTTGACTGTAGTCGGGGACGATCCTTGAGATGTCAATAGGCTCAGCTCCCAGACGGAGGTTCCTCGGAGGGGGGGAAAAGAGAGAGAAAAGAGGGCCGTTAGCTCTGTCGGTGGAACCGAAGGTAAGATCCTGTTCCTTCACCGGAGTGTTGGGGCTAGAACGACTGTGAGGAAAGGGAGGGTAAGGTAAGAGAGGAGAAGAGATAGCGCGGACAGGGAATAGGGTGACGTTGGTGTCAGGACGTGTGGGAGGTATTTATCTACAGTCGTGATTGTGCCACTCTCACACGTATATACAGTCTATTCACAGTGCACGGTGAATCGTGAGGACGGGACTATTTTGTACAAGGAGGTATTTACAGCCTACTTATTTACAGACACTCGTACCGCCTAATATCTACACACACACGGAACTGGTACTCACTTGGCCCGCCGCAACTCCGTCCTTGAGTTGCGGCCACTCTCCAGCGTCCTCCTCTGGACTCCACCAGTCCTCCGTCCAGACCTCGTCTCCTGGTTCGGGATCGTCTCTCTTCTCCGGGGGTTCTTCGCACGCCGTCTCCTGCCACGAGTCTTCCTGCTTGAACGCTGTTTTGCTGGTTCTTCCGGCTTTTCTGTGATCTAGCTCCGGAAAGGGGGAGGGACTTCCGGGGTCACGGGGATGCACTTCCGCTGTGTCCCGCGTTGGTACTGGTTCCTGCAGGGAAAGAGAAAGGGGTGGAGTCCGGGTTGTTTTGGTAGTCCGGGCAACAGGGGATTGTGGTGGTGATCGGGAGGGGAGACGTGATATCCGCGCTGACGGTACCGTGGTCCCATCACATCCCCTTCCCCTAGCTGTCTTTCTTGATCGGGTAGGCTGGCAAGGATATCGAGAAAGATAGTCTGCATTGGCTTGATCCGCGCCCTTCCTGTGGAGAGTCTTGAACCTGAAGGGCTGTAGGGAAAGGAACCAACGAAGGACTCTTTCGTTGTGTCCCTTGTTACGGGCCATCCATTCCAGCGGGGCATGGTCAGTGTACAGTATGAATTCTCTGCCTTCAAGATAGTAGCGGAGGCTGTCCACCGCCCATTTGATGGCGAGGGCCTCCTTCTCCACTACAGCGTAGTTTCTCTCCCGGGGAAACAGTTTTCTACTTAAGAAAAGGATGGGTCGTTCGTCTCCGTTAGGATCTTTATGGGAGAGAACAGCTCCTAGCCCCTGCTCGGAAGCGTCGGTCTGGAGTATAAAGGACTGTGAGTAGTCTGGGCTGATGAGAACGGGACTGGATAGTAGGATGTCTTTCAAGTGGTGGAAGGCATCCAACAAGGAGGGGTGTGGTTGCCTCAGGGCCTCTTCGGTTTTTATGGTTTTCTTTAATAGGTCTGTGAGGGGAGCTGCTATCTGGGAAAACCGGGGAATAAAGCGTCTATAATACCCTAAAAGGCCTAAGAAGGCTCGTAGCTCTTTCTGGGTCTGGGGAAAAGGGATGGAGTGGATAGCGGCGATTTTGTTGTTTTGAGGGCGGATCAGCCCTTCCCCCAACAGGTAACCCAAATACTTCACGGTCTGAGCAGCCAAGGTGGTTTTCAAGGGGTTGATCGTGAACCCATAAGACCCCAGGGAGTGTATTACTTTTCTCAGGTGACATAAGTGCTGGTCCCAATCATCACTATAGATGATTATGTCATCCAGATAAGCCCCGGCATAAGCAACATGGGGCCGTAACACCAAATTCATGGCCCGCTGAAAGGTGGCTGGGGCCCCGTGGAGCCCAAAGGGCATCACTGTGAATTGATATAGGCCTTCGGGGGTGGAGAAGGCCGTCTTCTTCTTGTCTTCAGGTCGTAAGGGAATCTGCCAATAACCTTTACAAAGGTCGAGCGTGCTGATGAACTTGGCCCTACCGATACGCTCAATCATTTCATCAACCCGGGGTAAAGGGTATGTATCGAAGGAGGAGATCTTGTTGACTTCTCTGAAATCGATACAAAAACGGACCGATCCGTCCGGTTTGGGGACTAATACAATCGGTGAGTTCCAATCGCTACTGGAAGGTTCGATGATCCCCATGTGGAGCATCTGGGCTACCTCGTCCCTGATAATGGGTCTTCGAGCCTCAGGGAGCCGATAAGGCCGCTGACGGACCGTTTTCCCGGGTTCCGTGATGATGGCATGCTCGACTACTGACGTGAGGCCAGGAGAGGAGGAGAATACCTGCTGTAAGGGATGAAGGATGGACCGAAGTTCCTGTTTCTGTTGACCCCCGAGTTCTGAGTCTATACAGACCTCATAGGGGAGTTCCTGTTCTGGACAGCTGTTTAGGAGGACAGGACGGGGTCCCACCCATTCCTTCAGTAGATTTATATGAAATATCTGTGTGGTTTGACGGACAGGGTCGAGCTCGATTTCATAGGTCACGGGAGTGATCTGTCTCAGGACCGGAAAGGGACCTTGCCACTGCCCTAGCAGTTTGTGGTCGGAAGAGGGCATTAAGAGGAGGACCAATTGACCAGGAAGAAAGGAACGAGGTTTTGTACCCTTATCGTATTGTTGCTTTTGTTTGGCTTGGGCTGCTACCAGATTCTGGCGTACAATGTCTCTTATTTGTCCCAGGTGGGTTCTGAGGTTTTGTACGTACTCAGGCAGAGGTCGGGTACGGTCGGGTTCCGCCTCCCAGGTCTCTTTGGCCATATCCAGTAGGGTCCGAGGGGGTCTGCCATACAGAAGTTCATAAGGGGAAAACCCGGTGCTACTTTGGACCTTGCAGCGGATGGCAAAGAGGGCTAGGGGTAGCACTTCCTCCCATCTCTTGCTCTCCAAGGCCAGGAGTTTTTTTAAGGTGGTTTTCAGGGTGGCGTTATACCGCTCCACAAGGCCGTCAGTTTGGGGGTGATAAGCGGAGGTTCTAATTTGTTTCACGCCTAATTGGGAGCATACCTGCTTCATGAGGGAAGAGACAAAGGGGGTTCCCTGGTCAGTCAGTATTTCTCGGGGAAAGCCTACCCGAGAAAAGATGGATATTAAAGCCTTAGCAATATTCTGACTGGTAGGCTGGCGGAGCGGTATGGCTTCCGGGAAGCGGGTGGCGTAGTCCACTAGGACTAACGCGTACCGACAACCGCTTCGGGATGGGAGCATGGGACCTATAATATCCATCCCTACCCTACTGAAGGGGATGTCTATCAGAGGTAGGGGTTGAAGAGGGACTCTAGGAGGTCGATATCGGCTGTTCTTCTGGCAAATGGGGCAGGCCCGACAGTACTGTTTGACTTGCTGGTGGATGCCTGGCCAATAGAATTTTTCTAGGATGGCCTGACTTGTCTTTTCGTCACTGAAGTGGCCCCCGAGTAGATGGCTGTGAGCGAGAAACAATACTTTGTCGCGGAAGGGTCCTGGGATTATTAACTGGGACGGTTGTTGGGGTCCCCCTTTTCTGTACAATAGACCGTTCTTTTTATAAAAGTGGGGACCTACATGCAATGGATCTTCGTGGTCCAGGGCCCTTCCCCAGGCTTCCTGCAACATGGGGTCTTCCTGCTGAGCAGCCCGGAATTCCTGGTCGACTTCCCAGGGATGTTCCTCTACCCTTGCTGGGTAGGCTGTAGAAAAGTTCCTTTTTTCCTTTTTCTTTTGGGTTTTTGTCTTGGGTACCCGAATGGGGGATGTTCCGACTACTAGAGAGCTGTCGGAAAACGGGGCTTCAGACCACCATTTCTCTAAGCTGGTGGTGGTGTCCTGGAGAAGGCGAGGAAGACCAGGATAATCGCTGCCCAAGATAACCTGTTCAGGTAGGGAAGGAACAAGCCCGACATTCAGGGTACTTCCAGGATCTAGGGAGTGTTGTACTTGAACCTTGGCCGTCGGGTAAACTTTTGTGTCTCTGTGCACACACTGAATGGCCACTGTACCAGTTATTGGTCCTATTGAGTGGGGTAGCTCTTGGGGTCTGAGGACACTCTGTCTACATCCTGTGTCTGCAAGGGCCGATACCCGATGTCCGTCTATTCGTACTGGGCGATGAAAAGCGGGAGGAGACGACCCTGAGGAGAGACACACATAGTTTCGGGCCATTCCCACCTCCATCGGCTCTTCTTTTTGTGGACAAACCCGGGCGATGTGCCCGTAACCTCCACAATGGTAGCACTGGGGACCAGGCGGTGGGGGTCTGGACATCACCGGGTAAGGAAACAACGGGGGAGGATCAGGTTTCTTGGCCAGGAAAGGACGGGGCCTCGGGGTTGGCCATGGGCCTGCGCTCGGTGACCATGGTCTTCCTTGGGCTTCTGCAAGTCCTGGGCGCGACTGTATGCGCTGGGAATTTCAATTGCATTGTCTAGTGTTAGACGTGCGTGCTGACGGACCCACTTTTGTGTGGCAGGATGGAGTGAAGCCAGAAACTGCTCCAAATACATTTTAGAGAGAATTTCTTCTTTAGTGGCGGTTGCGGACTTCAACCACCGGTCAGCCAGATCTTTAATCCTGAAGGAGAGGGCTCTTGGTGTCTCCTGTGGTCCCTCTTTTGCTTGACGGAGCCGCACCCGATAGGTCTCATCATCGATACCTAATCTTTCAAGGATACAGGTCTTGATGTCCGCATAGGGGGTCAGTCCCTGTACATTAGCCTGTTGAAAGGCGGCCTGTAATTCACCAGTCAGTAAAGGACCCAGGTAATGACCCCAGCGGTCGGGAGGCCAGGCAGCGGCTTGGGCCAGCCGTTCAAAATTAGTAAAAAAGAAATCCGGGTCTTCTCCCGGTACATATTTTTGGAGAACCACCGAAGGAAGGGACGTGGTGGGTCGCTGTTGGCCTAAGACGTCAGTGAGTTTCCCCAAAGCCTGGTCCTGAGCGGTTCCCTGACCCTTCAGGACATCGTGCAACTGCCCACGGTCTTCTTCGGCCGTCTTCAAGAACGGCTCCATCATTTTTCCGAGTTGTTCTTGGGAATCCGCTAACTTTTGCACAGCGGCCTCCATGCTTCCGGTTAATCCCACTTCTGACACCACTTGTGGGCTGGTGGGGGAAGCAGACTGGAATAACAAGCGTGGAGGCCGTATGTAGTGGGCTATCTCGTAGCCGGTGTTTATTATTGTACAATGTTTCAAGGGTAGGGTAAGAGAGTTCCAAAGGTTTGCAGGTTCCGGGTCCGAGGTGAGGAGTCTTCCTGTGTTGATCTTCCAGGGACAACTGTTGGTCTTGACTGTAGTCGGGGACGATCCTTGAGATGTCAATAGGCTCAGCTCCCGGACGGTGGTTCCTCGGAGGGGGGGAAAAGAGAGAGAAAAGAGGGCCGTTAGCTCTGTCGGTGGAACCGAAGGTAAGATCCTGTTCCTTCACCGGAGTGTTGGGGCTAGAACGACTGTGAGGAAAGGGAGGGTAAGGTAAGAGAGGAGAAGAGATAGCGCGGACAGGAAATAGGGTGACGTTGGTGTCAGGACGTGTGGGAGGTATTTATCTACAGTCGTGATTGTGCCACTCTCACACGTATATACAGTCTATTCACAGTGCACGGTGAATCGTGAGGACGGGACTATTTTGTACAAGGAGGTATTTACAGCCTACTTATTTACAGACACTCGTACCGCCTAATATCTACACACACACGGAACTGGTACTCACTTGGCCCGCCGCAACTCCGTCCTTGAGTTGCGGCCGCTCTCCAGCGTCCTCCTCTGGACTCCACCAGTCCTCCGTCCAGACCTCGTCTCCTGGTTCGGGATCGTCTCTCTTCTCCGGGGGTTCTTCGCACGCCGTCTCCTGCCACGAGTCTTCCTGCTTGAACGCTGTTTTGCTGGTTCTTCCGGCTTTTCTGTGATCTGGCTCCGGAAAGGGGGAGGGACTTCCGGGGTCGCGGGGATGCACTTCCGCTGTGTCCCGCGTTGGTACTGGTTCCTGCAGGGAAAGAGAAAGGGGTGGAGTCCGGGTTGTTTTGGTAGTCCGGGCAACAGGGGATTGTGGTGGTGATCGGGAGGGGAGACGTGATATCCGCGCTGACGGTACCGTGGTCCCATCACATCAATTATCTCAGTGCTCTAGTAAATGACAATAAATAAATAAATCACCCACTAACTAGAGCAATAATAACTCATTTCGGCTAAAAACGCAGAGAGGCAACATAATCACAGACCATCCAAACTCCTAATAAAATCCGCCGTGTGAGACGAGGGGGCAGATCTTTAAGTCCAATTACCTCTGAAGCTCAAAGTGCTTCTGCGGGGGTGTGGCTGGCTATCAAGGTAGGGGCGGGGCGGGGCTTTAAGCCGTGTAAAAGGAATCGAAATCGTGAGGCGCACGGTGGCTCCGTGCGAGTTGGCAGGTTTGAAATCGAAAGATGTTGGTTTGCGTCGTTATATGGTATGACTGGGGCAGAGGGAGTCACGTGACCCGGAAGACGCCACGGACCAAGAAATAACACGGAGATGAGACCTTTGATGAAGTATGTCCCAATTAGGAGGAGCTGTATAGTAACACACCTCAGCCTATTTTTTCCTTTTTATAAACAAACTTAACTACATTGGTTTACCTTGGGTTCTCTCTGCAGTGTGTGAATAAAAGGTCGATACCTCCCAACATTCCTATGCAGCCCGACACAAGAAAATACGAAAGCTTTTGTGCGTTCTGGCTCTGCATCTGCATGCTGCAAATTCACAAAGGTTGAATCGGCACCCGGATTACTTAAAAAAAAACGTTTTGGGATACACAGACACGTCATGCTACGAACGATTGCATTACATCAGCATATTCCATTTGAGTAAGTAGTAGCCTTTCAGAACAAATACTACATGAGAGAGCATGGTGTATTCCACGTGGTACAAACATTTTTGTTGCAGTGTTCACTTGATAAGTCGCAGAAAACCGAATAATAGCTGTGATGGCTAGCAATATGAATATCTTTTTTCTCTTAACCTCAGAACTCGTTGTAAAGGATGTGGCACTGAGTATGGGGCACAGCTTAAATAATTTCAAATGCAGTTGCAAGTAGGTTTTGGACTACTCGGTCCTGATGAAAGGCAATCAACCAGTAGGCCGAAATATGTAGACCTTAGATGCAGGAATAGATTATTTCCCACATTACCATCAACCCTTGGTTTTAACCTTGGCAGGGAGGCCATAAGCTGGTTCAAAACATGGAGTGATATTGTAGGACACCCAGAGGCAATTTTAATGATAGATCCCTCCAGTAGACAATAAAGAGATCCCTCGAGTTTCAAGGTTAAGCTCATCCAGATACCTCTATGATTCAGGGAAATAACTCGATAATGAAACATGCTGTGAGGGAAACCACAGTGAGCAAGAGCCCTGATAAAAAAACAAGAGGATTGTTTGGGAGCGTACATGCTAGTGACTGTCCCCCCAAAAGTGTCTGTTAACTCCCCTTAGATCCATTGGCAATAAAAAATGCTGCCTGGCTTTGCAAAGGTCCAGGAAGGGACACTGAACGTTTCACCTAACCTCACCCCATTTTTAGGTTTTGCCTAGCCAATGCTTACTTCGTAAGCATTCGCTAGAAAAAACTTAATGAGTATAGTATAGGGGTTGGAATCCGCCGCCGTCATCCATTGGTTAGCTCCATAAATGGAGGCTAGCCATTGGAAGACTGGCCTGTCCATCAATGCAGGACCAGATTCGGGGGCGTTCCAGAGAATTTTTGGCTTTTGGCTACGTCATGCTACGTCAGCCAAAAGCCGGGAACGCCCCCGAATCTGGTCCGGCCGGGCCGTGCTTGCTGCTGTCCTGCCTTCCTCCGTGTCCCTCCTCCCGCCGTCCCCCCTCCCGCTCTCCGTGTGGTCCTGCCTTCCTCCGTGTCCCCCCTCCCGCCGTCCCCCCTCCCCCCCGTGTGCCCGTCCCCCCTCCCGCTCTCCGTGAGCCCGGGGCACATTCTTGTTATATATATATGCCCCCACAAGTACATCAGCTGGCTATAGGAAACCGAACACTCAGTTCTTTTGTGACACTATACACGCTTATTTCAGTGTTTCCCTGGTATGAGATTCGAAGCCTGGTACGAAGACTGCACCGAAGGGTCCGCCTGCTGATTGGCGGCTGACCCGGGAAAGCCGCGCACTGATTGGGCCTTGGCGGAGGGCTCGACGAGGAAGTCGCGTCCTGATTGGCCCAGGAAGCGCTCGCCGCAGGGCCGCGCTGGGATTGGCCCAGCCCCCGAAGCAAGACTCCGCTCCTAGGAAGCCGTCGCCGGAGCTCCGAGGCATCTGCCCCTGCCCCCGGTGAGTGTAGGAGCCGACTGGAAGATCGGCCTGCTCCCGGATGAGTGAGGGAGCCTGAAGGAAGGCCCGCAAAGCCAGGACGAGAACGGGGCGACCGGAGCCTGCACCGAGCGTGGCAGTTGTCTTTGTTTTCCGTCAATGGAATGCTTTCGTCGGCTGTCATGTCCTCTCCATGTTTTCCGTTACTCCGTGGTGTTGTCTTTGTTGCCCTTGTCTCATGTCTTTTTCATGTTTGTTTCACGTGTTTCTGTGAAGGGGTTGAATTTCCGATCTAGGCTGGCACCACTGCCCTCTTTTGCTGTCGCATCCCTATGCCTTGTTAATCTGTTGTGTGGGCGTTCGTTTCCTGCCACGCAGCTTCACTTTGGTGTGTGTCTCCGGCCCCGTTCCCGCCCCCCTCCCGCTCCCCTCCCGCTCTCCATGTCTCCGGCCCCGTTCCCGCCCCCCTCCCGCTCTCCGTGTCTTTGTTATAAGGATTCTGTGAAGGGGTTGAATTTCCGATCTAGGCTGGCACCACTGCCCTCTTTTGCTGTCGCATCCCCATGCCTTGTTGATCTGGTGTGTGGGCGTTCGTTTCTTGCCACGCAGCTTGACTTTGGTGTTACTTTCTCAGTGCTGTGTGAGATGAAATCATGTGGAGAATTGATTCATCAAGGCAGGTCTCTTTCTATAGCGGGTTCTTCCCCTATATCACTTGTTTAACATGTCTGTCCTATGTGCCATTTGCTGGGACTTAACCATATCTGGAGGCAGGGCACTTTTGTACTATCAGCAATGTTCCCCTTGGAGGTGGGGAAAGGGGCGAGGTGGGAGGTGGGAGGAAAGGGGGGCGGGGTGTTGGCTAGCAGGTCCAAGATGGCGGATGCACCCTAGGCCACGAAGCACCGCACTGCTGCCCCTTATCCGACATTAATCCTGGCAACCAATACACCTCTGAAGCACCTGTGTCCCCGGTTTTGACTTTGGAGTCACCCTGCAGCTGAAGCAGTTATTGCGATGCTGCTTAATGTTGGCAAGCGGACTATTGCAGAGACCCTAATCAAGGCCTGCTGCCACAAGGTGTCTGGCTAGGGACAGCTGGCGGGACCAGGCGAACGTGGCACATCACAGGCCCTAACTTGCTCCCTGCCAGACCACGGAGGAGCCTACTGACCAGAGTCTAGGTGCGGAGAGTTGTGAGCACTGTGAAATATATCCCTGCCCACTGCTGTGCCTGAGGCCCGGGACACTCACCATACACACTACTCGAATCAAATGACTATCCAACCGGTGTCCCGGCGGGGACGCAGTACCTACGGCGCTGCTACACCACCGGGCCCCTTTTCTTCTAGCATCTGTTGCGGGGCACCTCGCCTTGGGAGAGGTGGTTCAGCAAGTAGGGGCGGGCGTCCCCAAGTGCTGGTGCGGCTCCTGTAGTCTGGGGGAGACCCCTACAGCTCTGCTGGGGCCTACCTGCTCTGCTGGCCGTGGGCTGCGTTGCTATCTTGCTCCTAGGCGGCCTTCTCAGACAAAGCGGGCACTGGCTATTTCCGACTGCCCTTCCTGGTGCCTGCTCTGCGCCTTGTTGCCTACCTACACAGTGGAGACTGTCCGGTCGCTGGATCCCTGGGAGCTGTGCTCAATGGCCCATGACCAGAAATGTACTGCCACTGGACTCTGGCCACGCAGAAAAGCCCCTCCCCACCATCCTTACTTGCCGCACCGCCTGGCCTTCTCCAGTCATTCCTGTGTGGGGGGGGCTCGCAGTGTGTGTGGGGGGGCTCGCAGTGTGTGGGGGGGGCTCGCAGTGTGTGGGGGAGGCTCACAGTGTGTGGGGGAGGCTCACAGTGTGTGTGGGGGGACTCGCAGTGTGTGGGGGGGCTTGCAGTGTGTGGGGGGCTCTGTGTGGGTGTGTGGGGGGGCTCTGTGTGGCTGTGTGTGTGGGGGGCTCTGTGTGGGTGTGTGTGGAGGGCTCTGTGTGTGTGTGTGGGGGGGCTCTCTGTGGGTGTTTGTGTGTGGCATTTGCGAGAGATTAAGCTATTGGCATTGTAAATGACAATGCCATTTATTTATGTTAAAAAAAACATAAATAAAAATAATGTCAAGAGCAATGCCAATAGCTCTAACTTTAACAAAGGCAAAACCATTGCATTGTAAATGCTTGTTTAGAAAGAAGATAATTTGAGTTAGATTCCAAGATTTGGGTGCTTGTTGTCCATTACCTATAGCACGGATCACATCAGTTAATAATGGTGTCAAATCCTCGGTGCAGCATTTATATAGTTCCAAAGGAATACAATCCTCCCCTACAGCTTGCCCTGTTGCTTGGGAATTAATAGCATCCCTAATTTCTATTGCTGTAATGTCTTCCTCTAGTTGTGCGGTTTGTTCCGGCTCTAAGGCTTTAACCATATTTAGCTCTACATAGTTTTTAATACTGTCATCCGAAATTATAGTTTCTGGTGTATATAGTGCTTGATAAAAAGAGGCAAATTGTAGTAATATTGGTTTAGAGTCACAAAATAGTTGATTATTATCCCCTTTAAGTTCTTTAACCGTATTCTGTGATCGATCTTCAGCAACTTTATAGGCCAAAAGTTTACCAATTTTATCACCGTTTTCATATTGATCAAGTTGGTATTTTTTTAATTGGCTAATGCTCTTAGCCCTGAGAAGATCCTTTAATGCAGCTTTAAGTTCAATTAGTTTAAAGTTGAGTACATCTAAGTTCGATGCCCCACCAGAAAGAGCTTCTGACAACTGAATTTCAATTTCACAAATTTCTCCAAGTCTTTTCTCATTTAGATTTCGATGCTTTTTATTTTGTCGCAAAACATATTGTTGTGTGAATCCGCGTATGCTAGCTTTACAAGCATCCCAGACTATCAAGGGTTGACTAGATCGTATATTTATAGCAATGATTTCTTTTATATGTTCTTTAAGTTGATTCACAAACCCATAATCAGTGAGCAGATATCTTGGAAATGAGAAAAGACTCTTCAGCTGTGACCTCAAAAGTTAAAGAGATCGGGTTATGGTCTGAGGTTACCCTTGGATATATAGCCATCGAACAGTTACTGAGGATAGAGTCTGAAACCCAAATCATATCGATACGTGAACATAGCTTATGAGCTGCAGAATAATATGTAAAGCCGGCTAATTTATAATTTAAGAAAATTTATCGTGGGATCCTGTGGTGTTTTATTGGTCAATTTGGTCGGACCAATATATTTACTATATCTGAACTGTGTAATGTATGGATCGCGGGGGGGGACTAATTACAAATCAAAATTTCTATGAAGTACATCTGACATTAGTACCAATGGGTGACACAGGGAAAGAAAAGAAGATAAAACTAAGGTGTGTATAAAAATATATATAGTGCAATTCTATTTAGGTACCTCCCTCTACGGGGTTACACTCTAAGTTAAAAACATTAAAAAAATATACATTTCATCTTCAGAAAACATTTTTGACTGTTTTATGATTGTGCATATTGTTTTCTGAAGATGAAATGTATATTTTTTTAATGTTTTTAACTTAGAGTGTAACCCCGTAGTGGGAGGTACCTAAATAAAATTGCACTATATATATTTTTATACACACCTTAGTTTTATCTTCTTTTCTTTCCCTGTGTCACCCATTGGTACTAATGTCAGATGTACTTCATAGAAATTTTGATTTGTAATTAGTCCCCCCCCCGCGATCCATACATTACACAGTTCAGATATAGTAAATATATTGGTCCGACCAAATTGACCAATAAAACACCACAGGGTCCCACGATAATTTTTCTTGTATTTGCTCCCCTCCCTGTGAATTGAACCAGGGGAACCTTCCAATCTAATTCTTGGTAATTTATAATTTAAACATCTCCAAGCATCCTTCAGGAAATGAATAGCCGCTAGATCCAGAATTGCAGCTCTAGTTTTCCTCATACTCTGAAAGGAATTTTTCCTAGTAGTGTCTTGGAAATGAGAAAAGACGAGGAGAAAACTCTTTAGCTGTGACCTCAAAATTTAAAGAGATCGGGTTATGGTCTGAGGTTACCCTTGGATATATAGCTATCGAACAGTTACTGAGGATAGAGTCTGAAACCCAAATCATATCGATACGTGAACATAGCTTATGAGCTGCAGAATAATATGTAAAGCCGGCTAATTTATAATTTAAACATCTCCAAGCATCCTTCAGGAAATGAATAGCCGCTAGATCCAGAATTGCAGCTCTAGTTTTCCTCATACTCTGAAAGGAATTTTTCCTAGTAGTGTCTAAGTTGTAATTCATAATACAGTTAAAATCGCCTAGTACCATATATTCCCCTTCCCATCCAAGCAGTTCTATATTAATCTGATCAAAAATTGTTGGCTCATCTTGATTTGACGCATAAACCCCACATATTGTATATTTTCGACCTTCCAGCTTTATCTGAGCAATGGCCCATCTGCCAGCTTTATCGGTTAGTGTCTTGAGTATCTCACCCTTTAAGCCTTTGTGCTTTAAAATCGCCACTCCCCCGAATTGAAGCATTAAATTTAGTACAAACTATAATATCATATCCTAGTTGCTTAAGCAGGTGTTTGTCTTTGTAAGCTATATGGGTTTCAGTAATTACCACAATTTGAGGGTTGTACATCTTAAGTTCCTCATACACAAGGCTCCTCTTTATTCTATTGTTTAAACCCGAGACGTTCCAAGTTAAGCATTTTATTTGATGCATTTCAAATAGTATATGTCCCTATCTATATGACCTCTATAACAAATCAAATCAACTTTATAATTCTTCTTATCTTTACAAATTTTGTGTCCTTTGATGCATTTTTTACCCCCAAACATATCTTCCTCTTCCCCACCCTACACTCTACACCAACCACCCCCCACCCTATAGTTACCTGCAGGTCCCCCCCTTAGACCGGCTGCCGCTATACTGGCAGCCAACAAGCGGATTTAGCCGCTTATAGGGCCAGGCATTCAAAATAATCAAAAAAGCTGTGCTTAATAGTAATCAATATCTAAAGTAACCTATTACCACCCAGCAAAAAAAAATCATCCTAGTGATAAGCTGAAGTAAATAACAGTAGAGCAAAAAGTCGCAATATCCAGAAGAGGGGGTAAAGTATGTGAGTATAGAATTAGTCAATATCCCGTTCATCTTTCCAGTTTCCAAGTAGCTATAGCAACCCCCATAACCCACCTCTCTGCACTGCCAGTATCCATGAACTGGGAGGAGTCAGTGCCTTGTGGTGGCAGTAAGCACTATATAAACCCCCATAACCCACCTCTCTGCACTGCCAGTACCTATGCACTGAGAGGGGTCAGGGCCTGGTGGGTGCAGTAAGCGATATATAAACCCGCATAACCCACTTCTCTGCACTGCCAGTGCCTGTGCACTGAGAGGAGTCAGCGCCTGGTGGGGGCAGTAAGCACTATATAAACCCCCATAACCCACCCCTCTGAACTGTCAGTGCCTGTGCACAGAGAGGAGTAAGCGGTGGGTGGGGGCAGTAAGCGCTATATAAACCCCCATAACCCACCCCTCTGAACTGTCAGTGCCTGTGCACAGAGAGGAGTCAGCGCCGGGTAGGGACAGTAAGCGCTATATAAGCCCCCATAACCCACCTCTCTGCACTGTAAGTACCTATGCACTGAGAGGAGTCAGTGCCTGGTGGGGGCAGTAAGCGCTATATAATTACCGATAACCCACCACTCTGTACTGCCAGTACCCGTGCAGTGAGAGGAGTCAGTGCCTGGTGGGGGCAGTAAGCGCTATAGAAACCCCCATAACCCACCACTCTGCACTGCCAGTGCCCGTGCAGTGAGAGGAGTCAAAGCCTGGTGGGGGCAGTAAGTGCTGTATAAACCCCCATAACCCACCTCTCAGTGCCTGGTGGGGCAGTAAGCGTTATATAAACCCCCATAACAGCCCTGCCTGCAGCCGATATGCCTCGAGTTTCAGGTATTTCTTCAGGTACTTGATGCACATCCCCTCCAGGTAGTCCTTCAATCATTGGGCCTGAATCCTCTCCGAGTTCCATCGGTCCTGTGTGATACTGGCCGCATCCATGGCCGTCATGTAGGTCAGGCTATCCTTGTCGAAGCTGATGAAGTCGTGTCCGACGAAGGCAAATTGATGTAACCCCCCCACCCCCCGCAGAGCCGTCGTCCCGGAGCTCACAGCCGTACATCACCTGAAACGTGTGGAGACCTGAGGGGGGAGAGAGGAGAGTGAGTGGCTGAGAGGAACAGACACCCGTAGGCACAGAGAGCGAGGGGACACCGCTCTCCCAGAGAAACTATGCCTGAGGGGCGAGCAGTAGAGAGTAAAGTGCAGGTCCGGAGACCAGAAGTGAAATGACAGCTGTGGGGGGTTAGAGTGAGGGCCTCGATGTGGGGGAAATACCTTGCCCGCCCCAAAAGCTGTCGTCCCGGAGCTGACAGCCTTATATGTACTGGTACATGTACTGGTACAAGTGTAGACCTGGGGGGGGGTGGGGGAGACTCGGACACCTCTGGGGAGACAATCAATACACCCATCCCAGGGAGCAGTGCACCGAGAGCTCGCACGGCGGTGCAGACACCTGGAGGCAGAGAGCGAGGAGACACAGCCCCCCTCCCCCCTCTGGGGAACGGGGGGAAGAGAGACTATCCAGAGGGAGCGGCTGAGAGAGGAACAGACACCTGAAGGCAGAGAACGAGGAGACATAGCACCACCCTCTGGAAGGCGAGGGGGGCAGAGAGACTGTGACTGAGGGGGAGGAGGACCTGAAGGAAGAACAGACACCTGGAGGCACAGAGAGAGGAGATACAGCCCCTTCCTCCGGGGCGTAAGCGGAGGGGCTGAAGGAGGAACAGACACCTCTAGGTACAGATAGTAAGGAGACAGAGACTGTGCCTGAGGGGGGAGCAGCAGTGAATAAAGTAACAGTCCGGAGACCAGAGGTGAAAGGAGAGCGGGGTGGGGGGGCAGCGGGAGGGGAGCAAGAGTAAGGTACCTCCAGGCAGAGAGTGCAGGGACTCCCCCGCACACCCCTATAGAACCGTCCATAGGGGTGGTGAGGGGTGAACATGAGCGCAGCGGAGGGAAGGGGCAAGGATGCCAGGCAGAGAGTGATTGTAGAGAAGAAAGAATACCCCTTACGATTGAGTGGTGGGGGTGGGTGTTGTTTACCCCTGCCAAACAGAAACACCAATCACAGCTTCATTGCATCAAAAAAATGCGTGACTACACCTGTCACCCCCCCCACCAAAACACTGCCCCCCTGACCTCTCAACCCCTCTTCCTGGGCCCCCTCGCCAAGTAAAGTTCAATTCACAGTCGCACAACACGTGCAGTTCGTCCCCCCTTCTTACCAACCCCCCTCAACTCTCACATGTTGTTCAAACCCCCCACCCCCAGGAGTCACTAATCCCGGTTTTGACCTGTAATTACTGCACAAACCACTTACCCCCACCATGCCTCACTCCCCCCGTGTCACTCACCCGAGTCTGGTTGACTCGCTCCATCGCGATCCTCACGTTGGCCTTGAATGCCTGCTACCATCCTCAGAGGTTCTCTGTGTTCCTGTCCCAGTACCTGGGGACCTTGGCGGTGATCCTCTCCATCCAGGGGGTCGAGGAGGGACTGGTGTAATTGGCGATGGGGGCGTCATCCACGTACCCGACCGCAGAGAACTGGGGAGCCCCGGGAAGGGGCTCCGAGAGGGAGGAGTAGAAATTCTGGAGGGAGTGCGAGCCAAGGGGAGAGAGGCACAGGGGGATCAGAGGTGAGAGTGCCCCCCCACATAAATACCTCAACTCTGACCCCCGCACAACACACACTGACTCCCCACACGCTACGCCCCCTCCACAGTGCATGTGACTCTTACAAATAAACTGGGGGCAGAGGGGGAGTAGAAGTAATGCAGGAGAGAGCCTGAAGGGGGGCAAGAGAGGGTCAGACAAGGACGGGGGAGGTCTACGACACAGCAACAAATGATTACCCCCCCGCCCCCTTTATTTGTGATCCCAGAAACACTGAGTCTCCGGTGGGTGACGGGGTGAGAAAACAACACTCACTGAGCTGCATTGAAGGCGCCCCCACCCCCATCGTGTCTCAGTCCTGCCCCCCTGTGCTCCCCTTGCCTTTTCACAATCTTTAACACCGCGGGGGGAGGATAGGGGGGTTTTAGCTCTCAAGGATTCGACGGCTCGAGGCGGTGATGACAATGCGGGGTATATATTTACATAACCACGCCCTTCAATGCTATAACCACGCCCTTCTTAGCCACATAACCATGCCCCTTTAATGATAGAACCACTCTGTTATTGACTCTGCAAGAATTAAAGGCTGAGCATGCCCTGCAGTGCATTTACCCCAATGACTGCAGGTGAAACAGCTCAACGCACAGAGCTGCGATCGGAAAATAATATTCCTGGACCCCATAACTAAGGATCCTGGTGTGGAGGGAAGCAAGGGGCGGAGTCATGAAAAAAAGAGTCTGGCATTCATCGGTTATTTTTTTTAAACTCAGCCACAAGAAAGGTAGCAAGGACAATTGTGTTTTTTTGTTTTTTTGTTTTAAATTTTTATTTGCATCATGTGAACACAAAGAAAAAAGCCATTATCAACTAAACCAATCTACACAGATTTCAATAGAATCAAAGAATAAACATTAAACATTCCATAAATCATAGGCAGTAGAGAGGTCATACAGAAAGAAAAAAAAGAAGGAAAAAAATCAATAAGTAAAATATATTATTGTTAAGACATAAATAATCCCCAAATTCTGTCAATTTTTCGTTCAGCCTGAAGGCCCTTTGAGGCAGCAAGGGTAATCTCCATATTATATATTTCCTTAAATAGGCTCCACCATTCCATAACTGTTGGTGGATTTTTCTGAATCCAAGCTCTAGCAATAATAAGTCTTGCACAAGTAACTAAAATGTTCAACAAATCATTAAATGCATTAATACCCCCACATATACCCACCAACACATCAGTTGGTGAAAGAGAAATAGGTTGAGTAAGTCTATCAGAAACCACCTTGAGTATTCCATCCCAATATTCACTAAGATGAGGGCAAGATAAGAACATGTGAACAATATCAGCACCACTTAGATCACATTTAGGGCATTTCGTACGTTCACTATAATTATTATTCCAATGAGGTAATATAAATTTTATGGTCAAGTTATGTTCCCTAGCGAGTACCCCACCGACTCCATGTACGAGATTAAAGTGCATGTAACTTCCCTCCTGTGTCAGCTATGAAGACGCAGATACATTTGCGTCCACCGTTAACATGTCTTCTTTCAAACCCACCATGAATGGGTTCAATGGTCCGTTCCTAAGTATGCCTTGCCAACGTCTTTTTAAGGTGCATCCTACACGTTTTTCAGCTCTGCCCAAGTAGGCCTGAATTTCTGTCATCCAGACCTCTCTGTTCTCTGACTCCGAGAGCAAGCAGCCCAGGCTGCCCCCCGTACCCGTGAACTCTGACTTACTTCTAGCGCGGCCCTCCGTGCTCAGCTCAGCCTGCTGCCTGCCAAGATTGACTATAACCTTCGAGTTATCTGTTTCCCTCTCCGAAACTACATTCCAGCCTGCTAGCTTCAGTAAACATCCTTCCTCAGCTGCAGGGCCAAAGGGCCGACCTGTCTTTATGCAGTTAATTCAAGTAATTCATAGCCTCCGTTGCCATGCTTCCATGGAAGGTTTAGGCCCCCACGCTTTCTCTTGCAGACACCCAGGCGCTTATACACGCACTCACAGTTAGTATAGAATAGCTTCTGCTCTAGAGACCTTTCCGCCCAGATAGCTTAGTTCCTAAAACATCAGATATCAGATATGATAGAAGCACAAGTTGATCTGACATGCCAGACTTCTGTCTCTTTCCGTCAGTGTAAATGTCAAGTCCCCATGCACCCTCCAGTTACACGTCATGTAGCTGCGCACGCATCCAAGCTTCTGATTTCTGCTGACATTGCAACATCTCTAGTTTAGTGCCACCCCTTTGTGACACCTATCAGTGACGTTTCTAGAACACACCTCCAGTTAAACCTAAGTTACGCCTCTTGATTACACATGTGTACCACGTGCCTACTGTTATCTTGTCTTCTCTCAGCTGTTACGCCTCTTGCACTGTTTCTAATGCTGTACAATAAGTATATAAGCTATGTACTGTAAATAAAATGTGGGCGCGCTCATCTATCCCTTCTGACACCCTGTGTGGTGTTCAGAACATGATATTCTGATTCAGACCATTCCTTTTTAAGGAATAAAACCCCTTTGAACTCTAACACCACGGACTCTGTTTTCTTTCACCGAATTGAGTTATTATTGATTAAGTACTTACCTGCATAGAAATTAAGAGAGTAAATTAATTATTTACATCATTTTGGCGCCCGAGTAGGGACCCCTCCCCCACCTTACGCGCCGGTTGGTGCAATTGCACACTCTGTCCCCTGCCGTCAGCTTGACGGAACCTACGCGTACCGGCAGGATTTCCTGTATCTCCCTCTGGCCCACGGAGGTGACGAAGATTGCGATCAGTACCCAGACGAGGCGGTAAGGAGTGCGGAGGATCCCGACCAGAGCCTAGCCGAAAGAAGCAAGGTCCGAGGTGTCAAGAGGCCCACCAGGTTTCCCAGTTTTCCGAAGTTTTCCGAAGTTTTCCGAAGTTCCGAGTCGAGCCGAGTCCAGTCCAGTCGAGTTTCCGAGGCCTTCTGTTTTCCGTGCTTCCCGGTGAGTACCATTGCTGGGACGTATCTGTACGGGTTTGGGTACGCAAATCCGGTCTGCGCTGTTTTTAGGCAGTGTATCTGTACTGTTTAGCAGTATATCTAGTATTCCGAATTTCTGAATCCTTGCACTGTTACACCAGTGTATCTGTACTGTTGAGCAGTACATCTAGTATAGTGGGTAGTTATCCATGTTTCAAATGTCTTTTTATGTGATCAATGTCGTTGTATGAGAGACTGTTTTAAATGTGTATTATTGTGTTCTCGTAAAACTAGTTGTGTCTAGAACTAAGCAGTTAAGAATCAGACGTTCAGTATCAAGTAAAGCAAAATGCCGTTCCTCAGTAAGTTAAAGCAAATAAGAACCAGAAAAGGGGTACTAGAGGAAGACATTCCGATTCCCCCTAGGGACACTCCAGGTCATTTTATGTATAATAAGCATGGCTTAGATGCCATTCTGTATCTAGAATTATGGACCGATTACACCAAGCATCTAGACGAGAGACACAGATGGCCAGTAAATGGAACGTGGGATGCCGAGTGCATCATGAAGGTAGAGGAAGCATTATGGAAAAAGAAAGCCAGACAATCTCAGAAAGACGCCATAGAATTTTGGCGTAAGGAATCACACAAGCGTACTGAAAAAGAACTCCGTAGAGAAGACAGACTTAGAGAATCAGATAAAGCTCAAGAAAACGAGTTAGTTACTGAAGGAATCCGAGTAAAATCAGAACAAATAGATCGTATCCGACATGGCCAAGTAAACGGCATGTATCTTATGGCCGAGGGTACACCCGACGCCATTTCAGAAATACCGAAAAATCTGCCGCCGCCATTAGTTCCAACTAAAGTAATACACAAGACTACTAAAGATATATTCCTAAATTCCTATCTTGAAGATGTAGCTCCAGCTTACACCAATCTGCCTGTTCGTGCCCTGCCTACAGACAGGGCCGGGGGTGGTACTCCTCCCCCAGATCACGTTCCGCCGATATCGCAAAAGACCAGCCCTGTTCCGCCAGCTCCGCCACTTCCCGTACCTAAAACTGACTTACCGAAACCACTTCAATCAGATCCTACTAAAAGACAAATTCAGATACCGACTACACACAGAGATAATGCCCAAGCTTCCGCTTCAGGAGGTGCGACCGCGGGTCCTCAGACCCCGCCACCGACTCACAGATTCAATCTCAGAGGTATGCAGAGTCCTCTTACGTATAGATCCCCCCATTCCTCTAATTCATCCCGCCTTGACGCAGTAAAAGAAAACATGTCAGTTTGTAGATATGATCCAGAACCTGGAAAGGACGATTTAATGATATTGGCATCATTACGGTTAAGATCTGCTACGGATAGCTTGTTATGTTATGTAGGAATGAAGGAGCGCCTAGATAGAATATATGAGTTCGTTCAGACAGGAAAGAACCCCGACAGTATTAAGGATGCCATGGAGAAACAGAAAGTTAGCATGCAAGCACTGATACTACGATTTTTCATAAATTGTCTAATAAGAGAACGAGACAGGCCCGGAACAGATCAGAGTGAATTAGATGCATTGAACAAGTGGGGTCAAAATATAGCTGAGGGAAAGCATGACAGACAGAATTGTATAGACTCTATGTACAAGAAAATTAGGAAAGCAGTGATAGCAGCACATCAGAAAGAGAAAGAACAAGCTCCCTCTGAGGAGGAAGAAGAACTTGAAGAACCAGAACAGACTACAAGCACTATAGCATATGTAGGTAAGGGAACTTACCTTAGGAAGGGTATCCGTCCCGAAAGCAAGAGAGTTTTCTTCTCTGCCTTAACAAATCCGAATTCTGCCGAACACCAGTTTCAGGAAACTGATAAAAGACTCCGAGACCGAATGGGGTACCATGTACTCAATTCTATGGATGAACAAGAACTAGCTCGGTCCGCCATATTATGGGCCGAAAATCCAGACATGTATAATGATGATACCGTAGCACAGACATTTCTGAACCTCTCTCCAGACGAGCAAAAATTAGCAGGTGTATACATGATTCAGCACCTCCTCCTCAAGTATAGAAACGAGCATTCTGACCCAGGTCCTTTACACGAAACACTAGAAGCCCTACTCATGGATAGATGGAGAGGTTTAAGCACCAAATTAATTCAGATAATTCTAGAACAACGCCATAGATACGAAACTATTATAAAGTCTGAATATGTTCCCGCCCCACCTCTAGAAAGGAAAACGTACCATATGCAATGCGGGGGTGCCATCGAAAGACAGAACCCCTTACGGGAAGTACACCCTGTTATGGGTGAGGATAAAATATTGAAACGCGTGTATGTACACACGCCTCTGACTAAGTTAGAATTGTTAGAAATGAAGAAACTAGTTCCGTGTCACGATAAAGACCCTGCAGGTTTTCATAGAGAACTTAAAGACATGTTACTGATGGGGGATTACACGTATGATGATATTATGAAAATGTTAAAAGTACTGTTGCCTACGGGTATATTCGAGAAATAAAAGGAAAAAGAATGGGAGGTGGGAGATACAAAGATTGCCTGGGCAGAAATAGAGGATGAAGAAAAGAAACGGGTTCCAGGGTTAGGCCTTGGGGACAAAACTAAAGCACTACCAGGTTTGATAATACAGGTCCTGCCCAGATTATTGACAACTAGAAAGGAAGATTGGGACGCTATATCGTCCTGTAAACAGAAACATGATGAAGATACTAGTGACTTTTATTCAAGATTCGAGAAATGTTTTATTATTAATAGTGGCCTGCAGCCAAGTAGCGAGTCGTACCCGCACCTTTTTGTAACAAAGTTAGTCGAGAATTCCTTACCGTTAGTTAAAAATAGAGTGTATAAGGTCGAGAGTACATGGCAAGCAAATACGCCATCACAGATGTTACAAATGTTACAATATCATCAGAACAGAATCAGAGAAGAACAAGATCAGGAACAGAAACGCATGAAAGACACGAAGATGAAAATGTTAGTAGCCCAGACGGTCCCATCCGACGGTCACAGAAAGGGTGCGACCCAGACAAGTCACACTACAGCTCCCGTTAAAGGGACATGCAATTACTGTAAACAGCCAGGTCACTACGTACATGAATGCCCAGTTCTGAAACATAACATAGCAACAGGTAAAACTAAAGAAAGATCGCATCCACCTAGACAAGACCACAACCAGAATCAGTCTTCGCAGAGTGAACAGCACATGCAGAATACACAGCCTATGCATACGTCAGCACAGTCAGTACAGACAGTAGCGGTACCACAGTCACAGCCCATTGCCTCAACTCGGCAAGTTTCACAGCAGATGTATCAGTATGCCCAGTCCGCTTATCCCGAATATACACGATATACATGAAACAGCCTAGAGAGGGAAGGTGACTTGCCTCTTATTGAGATTCCTGTAGATCAAGAAGGTCCTTATGTACACAGTCAAGTATTAGGAAAAGACAGAAAGTTTTTAATTGACACAGGGGCAAGTCGCACTACAATCAGCCATGATGAAGTTCCAGGGGCACCCCTCTCAGGCTCACAGAATGTTTCCCTTGGTTTTTCAGGACAGCCTATTGTAAATGAGGTATCGCAACCAGTTCACCTAGCTGTAGGTCCATTATCACGTGTTACAGACCTGTTACTCACGAAATCATGTCCAGAAAATCTGTTAGGAATTAAAACATTGAAGGCTTTAGGAGCCATTATATGCTGTTCCCCGGAGGGAGTTAGACTCTTTCCGCGGGATTTCAAGGGACACTATGTCCTGAGAGAATTTGATGTTAGATTGAAAAATGTACCAGATCACTTATGGGCAAAAGGCCCAACTGATGTAGGTTGTATGCACATTACACCATACCGTGTCACACTTAAAGCAGGTGTAGTTCTACCCAGAATCAGACAATACAAGTTACCACCCGATGCTGTAGTGGCTTTACTGAAAATCATTGAAGAGCTCATTGCCCAAGGAGTGGTCGTAGAGACCGACTCCAACATCTGTAATTCACCCATCATTCCGATTCTTAAACGTACAGATCCCAATGCACCGCCAGTATATCGGCTGGTGATTGATCTTCGAGAATTGAATAAATGCATTGTACCACAGTATCCTGTGGTTCCAGATATCTCAGCCTTATTGACTGCTATTGATTCCGAAGCGACGTTCTTTACTGTAATCGATCTCAAGAACGCCTTCTTTAGTGTACCTATTGACCCAGAGAGCCAATATTTGTTCGGTTTCAGTTTAAATGGACGAAGTTTCAAATTTTCACGCGCACCTCAAGGATTCACAGAAAGCCCCAGCATCTATAGTCAAGCACTGAAAAGACAGCTCGATTGTATCACAATGCCAGTTAACACAGCTTTACTACAATACGTCGATGATCTGCTGATCACCGCACGAAGTGAGCCCGAATGTGAACAAGCATCACTGACAGTTTTACATTTTCTGGCCGACAAGGGACATAAGGTGTCCCCTTCGAAGCTACAATTCTGTGTTCAGCAAGTTGTGTACTTGGGTCACTTGCTGTCCAAAGTAGGGAGACAGCTCACTCCCGATCGCATTCAGTTAATTGTGAACATGCCGCAACCCAAGACACAAAAGGAAGTGCGGGCCTTCATAGGCCTCACCTCGTACTGCAGACAATGGATTCCCCAGTATGCATTTCTAGCCAAGCCACTCATTCAGTTAACAACGCAGGAGGCAGCTACTTCGACTGCCCTCCCTTGGACTCAAGAACATACACAAGCTTTTGAAGAATTAAAGAAAGCTTTATGCCAAGCACCAGTTTTAGCGACACCATGTTACAGCAAACCGTTTACACTTTTTGTTACAGAACGTGATGGTACAGCGTTGTCTGTCCTCACTCAAGATCAAGCAGGTTCACAGAAGCCTTGTGCTTATTTTTCTAGTACATTGGATTCAGTAGCCCAAGCACTCCCTGCGTGCTTAAAGTCAGTAGCAGCAACAGCACTAGCAATCAGACAAAGCGATTCAATTGTTTTAGGTCATCAGTTAACAGTACGAGTTCCACATTCTGTAGAGGTTTTGTTAAACAGAACCCAGACTCAACACTTGACTATAGCACGACTGACAGGTTATGAATTAACGCTATTCCAGCCACACATAGAAATCAGACGCTGCAGTATCCTGAACCCCGCAACACTGTTACCTACAAATATGACAGATCAAGCCCCGCATGATTGTATAGAGATCATTAATGCAGTAACAAAGCCGAGACAAGACTTAACAGATGTCCCACTGACAAATCCAGACCTGACACTTTATGTGGATGGTTCATGCATGAGAACAGGTACAGGAGAATTAGTGGCCGCGTATGCCGTGACCACTGAAACTGAAGTTAAAGAAACCCATCGTATTGACACACTGTCCGCTCAAGCAGCAGAGCTCATCGCTCTGACCCAAGCTTGTATTCTAGCCAAGAACAAGAATGTTAACATATACACAGATTCCCGTTATGCATTCGGAGTTGTACACGACTTCGGAGTCCTTTGGCAAGAGCGAGGTTTCTTGACCTCCCATGGTGCCAAGATTCAGCATGGTCCCCTCATTCAAGCACTGTTAGAAGCCATACATTTGCCCTCGGGTATATCAGTCATGAAGTGTAAAGCACATACTAAGGTTACCGATTCTGTTTCCCAGGGTAACGACCTGGCAGACCAAACAGCAAAACATACAGCATTGACTCACACCCAGACTACCGATGTAACACAGACACTAGTACCGACACAGTGTATGGCAGTTAGAGATCCCGCCCTAGATGTAATCGATATTCAGACACACGCTACTGCAGATGAAATAAAGAAATGGACTGAACTAGGAGGGATCCAGACAGATCAAGGTTGGATGACGAAGGAAAAATCTAAATGGTTTCTTCCTGACTCAATGGTTCAAAGCATGATAAATACAGCACATAGTCCTGCACATCTTGGAGAGAAAGCCATGTTAGACAGTTTACAGAATCTCTGGAGTAACAAACACTTACGAGCAGCAGCAAAACAGAAAGTGCGTACTTGCATGATCTGTTGTCAGTTCAATCCAGGTAAAAGCGTCCCTGTAGAGCAAGGTGGATTTCATCCTCCCGATCACCCTTTTGAAGTCCTCCAGATGGATTATATCCAGATGGACCGCTGCAGAGGTTTTAAATATGTTCTCGTAGTAGTCTGTGCTCTGTCCCGCTGGACAGAAGCTTACCCAGTATCAGATTACACTGCTCCGACCACTGCCAAGCAGCTGGTTCGTGAATTCTTCCCACGGTACGGTTTGCCCCGTGTCGTGTATTCAGATAACGGACAGCCATTCTCGTCCGAGTTAATGAAACAGGTTTCCCTTTTGCTAGGATATCAGTGGAGGTTCCATTGTGTCCGACATCCCGAAGCAGCTGGCCTTGTAGAGAGGCATAACCAGACATTAAAGATACGCCTTGCTAAAATATGTCAGGAAAAAGGGGTCGACTGGATAGCCGCCCTGCCCGTGGCACTATTCTACATGAGAATGGTCGCCCATTCAAGATCAGGGCTATCTCCGTACGAGGTGGTCTTTGGCAGACCACCGAATATGTGGGGGACGCCCAGTCCGAGAAAAATAACCGATGTCGATAGTAACATGTTGACAGATTACCTTGCCTCCTTGATGTCTGCACTCCAATCATGTCGTTCACAGGTTGCCGCAGCCTTCCCTGACAACACCGAAGTGAAGGCGCATGAGGTCCGTCCTGGGGACCTGGTGCTCGTCCGGAATTTCGACCGGAAAAGTCCGCTGGAGCCCCGTTGGAAGTCTCCGAAGACCGTTCTGCTCACCACCAGGACCGCCGTGAAACTGGAAGGACGTAAGGGGTGGGTCCACTCGAGTCATATAAAACTTTGTAATGAACTCAAGACAGACTTAAAACAGTACTCTGACTCGCCCACCCCCATCAAAGACTGTGTTAAAGTGAAAGACTTTGCCGTTACGGAACGGGAGAAAACTCCCCAAGAACTTTATCGTATGAAGCTCCGATCTAGCAAGTCAGACAGTTTAATTGTTTAAGTCCTCCCCTAGGTGAATCGGTTAAATAGTTTCTGACATGTATCCCCTAGATCGAGATAGAGAGAGAGAGAGAGAAGCAAAGAAACGTACATACTGTAAATCACTGCATAGTCACTGTATAGTGACATTATTAATAATGTTTTTTCTAAGTGTTCTAGTTATAATTGCCAGTTTACTGCTTCCCATATATTGTCCTATTTTCAAGCATGAACAATCTGTTTACAATGTCTCTGCTGAACACTCTTTTAGTGAACTTCCTGCACATGAACTCTCTTACAGATTGGCGCTGCGCAATAACACATTCATTAGTATGTTACACCATTCCCATCAGACAAATAACGCTACAAACTGCTGGATATGTGGCCGACTCCCTCCCTACCAGAATTACAAGGGAGCTCTGCCTCTCTTTCCGTACCCGTTCACTCACAATGGCACATGCGGTGCATGGTTTAAAATAATTAATTCCTTAGATCCTGATATTGCAGTTTTCGATGGAAGCTGGGTTTGGGGAAACCTGAACTTAGTTCTGCTTCACGTCTGTCACCCTAACCAGGAGGGACTCCCCATTAGAATAGGAACTGATCTAGAAAATGAAGTATATGGATTAGGTAATTACACAATTAGCCTTATGATTCTTACTGTAGAATCCGAAGCCGAACCAGTACTGCCCGTCATGTCTGTATTACCAGTTACAGGTGAATTATGTGTTAGCAAGAAAGGTTCAGTACACTTAGGTCATAGTAAATGCACTACTGTGGTCGAATTCAGTGATCATGGTAAATCGTCGTTTAAAGCTACCCGTCATTCTTATTTTGTTTGTGGTCATACCGCATACATACGTTTGCCTCCAGACTGGGATGGTACTTGTTATATTGCATTCCTACTGCCACCTGTTTTCCTAGCTCCTCCAGATTATCACAGAAATACCAATCTAGTAAAGAGCAGACTCCGAAGAGATCTCCCGATTGTCGACTATACTGAAACGGCATGGGAGCAATACACAGATTTCAATAAAGGTTTCTTCCCTTACTTAGGTACTGTATCTAATAGTAAATTAATACGTAGATTAACCAGAACCCTTGAAGCAGTAGTGAATGAGACTGCCTCCGCTCTAGGTAACTTAACAGAGGAACAGTCTGCTATACGGACTGTTGTCCTTCAAAATCGTCTCGTGATTGACGTCATCTTGGCAGATAGAGGTGGAGCCTGTAAGGTCATCGGGTCAAGTTGCTGTGTTTTCATTCCACAAAACGCACCATCTGTATACAAAGCTATTACTCGTCTTTATAAAATTGCTAGTCTGATACATCAGGATCCAGGCACCTGGACTTGGTCCGGTTGGTTCTGGACAACGTTATCCGCTTGGGGATGGAAGATCCTATCCTTCCTAGGCATTGGTCTAGTCATAGTATTCAGTTGCTGCCTGTGCCTACAATGTGGGCCAGCGATATGTGGACTGTGTGCCACGTCATGTATTGAGCATTCCAGTTGTCTCCTGAACAGTCAAAGAAAGAAAGATGAACATATAATGTTACAAGAACAGACTGATCGATTCATGAGGATTGATATATCATGAAGGGTCCGTAGGGAACAAGGAGGGAATGAGGTAATATAAATTTTATGGTCAAGTTATGTTCCCTAGCGAGTACCCCACCGACTCCATGTACGAGATTAAAGTGCATGTAACTTCCCTCCTGTGTCAGCTATGAAGACGCAGATACATTTGCGTCCACCGTTAACATGTCTTCTTTCAAACCCACCATGAATGGGTTCAATGGTCCGTTCCTAAGTATGCCTTGCCAACGTCTTTTTAAGGTGCATCCTACACGTTTTTCAGCTCTGCCCAAGTAGGCCTGAATTTCTGCCATCCAGACCTCTCTGTTCTCTGACTCCGAGAGCAAGCAGCCCAGGCTGCCCCCCGTACCCGTGAACTCTGACTTACTTCTAGCGCGGCCCTCCGTGCTCAGCTCAGCCTGCTGCCTGCCAAGATTGACTATAACCTTCGAGTTATCTGTTTCCCTCTCCGAAACTACATTCCAGCCTGCTAGCTTCAGTAAACATCCTTCCTCAGCTGCAGGGCCAAAGGGCCGACCTGTCTTTATGCAGTTAATTCAAGTAATTCATAGCCTCCGTTGCCATGCTTCCATGGAAGGTTTAGGCCCCCACGCTTTCTCTTGCAGACACCCAGGCGCTTATACACGCACTCACAGTTAGTATAGAATAGCTTCTGCTCTAGAGACCTTTCCGCCCAGATAGCTTAGTTCCTAAAACATCAGATATCAGATATGATAGAAGCACAAGTTGATCTGACATGCCAGACTTCTGTCTCTTTCCGTCAGTGTAAATGTCAAGTCCCCATGCACCCTCCAGTTACACGTCATGTAGCTGCGCACGCATCCAAGCTTCTGATTTCTGCTGACATTGCAACATCTCTAGTTTAGTGCCACCCCTTTGTGACACCTATCAGTGACGTTTCTAGAACACACCTCCAGTTAAACCTAAGTTACGCCTCTTGATTACACATGTGTACCACGTGCCTACTGTTATCTTGTCTTCTCTCAGCTGTTACGCCTCTTGCACTGTTTCTAATGCTGTACAATAAGTATATAAGCTATGTACTGTAAATAAAATGTGGGCGCGCTCATCTATCCCTTCTGACACCCTGTGTGGTGTTCAGAACATGATATTCTGATTCAGACCATTCCTTTTTAAGGAATAAAACCCCTTTGAACTCTAACACCACGGACTCTGTTTTCTTTCACCGAATTGAGTTATTATTGATTAAGTACTTACCTGCATAGAAATTAAGAGAGTAAATTAATTATTTACATCACCTTGCCCATTTAAGAATTCTCTCGGGGGTATGGTATAATTGACAAACAGTTTTAAACATTTGCAGTTTAAGACTAGAAGAATGAACTGATGCATTTAAGCTTTTAAGAGATAAAGTAATTAGATCAGATGGTACATTCGAAGCCAATATTCTATTCCATTTCTCAGTTAGTTTTATGATGTCGCTAGTGTTAATGTCAGAAAAAATCTTATATCCTATGCTAATCATGGCTTTGTCTGGTTCTCTATAGACACAGTTCCATACATCAGATTCTATTACCATAGTGCGTTCTAATGTTTTCACTAAATAATCTTTAATCTGATAATATTTAAACCTATCCAGTTCTGGTAAATTATAGCATTGCTTTAGTTTTTTCAAACGCCATAAATCCTTGATGATCATATAAATCTCCTGTTTAATACCTGAGTCTAAGAATAATCGGCAAGTTGAATCATGAAAAATTAAAGGAAAACCTGGATTACCCCATAGAGGTGTTTTATAATGTAAATGAGAAACGTTACATTTAACCATGATGGAACGACAGATATTAACGGTATCTCGTACCGTCTTGAATTTAACCCTTTTGAAATAGTTAGGGTCATTTAGTCTGTAAATGAACATATTAGCATCCTGTCCAAGTAAAAATGTATGAAAATATAATAACTTATCAAAAACTGTTAGGCTACGAAAACGAATCAAGAAAGCCGACCAATAATAGAGCTTGAAATCTGGAAGAGCCAATCCTCCTTGACTAAAGGGAAGTTTAAGTGAGGAGACGGCTCGCCGGGCATTTTTATATCCCCATATAAAACTACTAATAATTCCCTCTAATCTAAGAAAAAAAGAATTGTTTACGCGTAGGGGAATTGCTCGAAATAAATATAAATATTTAGGCAAGATTTTCGTTTTAATTAGATTTATTCGGCCATTGATACTAAGTGGCAATTTATGCCATTTCTTAAATTGCATAGCGGCCTCTTTTAATAATGCTTCATAATTTAATGCTACAATTGAATCAATATCCGAAGAGATTTTGACACCAAGATACGTTGCGACACCACAAATTCCTGGAGTGGGAACAGGCAGATGATAGTTCGTGACAATTTCAGTCTTTGTGGTGTTAAGTCTATAGCCAGAGACTGAGCCATATATACCTGCTTCTATTATAATGCCTTTCAGGGCTTGAGGCACATCCGAGGAGAACACTGCTACGTCATCCGCATATACAGTAATGTCAAGTTTATTTAAGCCATTAAAGAAAGGATTAATTAGGGCCTGACGTTGAAGTGCAATTAAAAAAGGTTCCATACCTAAAGCAAAAAGCAGCGGTGATAAAGGACACCCCTGTCTTGTCCCCCTCTTAGTTGGAAACAATGGAGAGCATTTTCCCATATAAGATAATTTGCCCGTAGGATTATCATAGAGTGATTGAATCCATCTAAAAAATTGGCCTTTAATGCCAAATGCTTCTAAAGCCACCCATAAAAAGCCCCACCCCACTCGGTCAAATGCTTTTTCTGCATCTAGTAAAATCATACCGAGTGGGGCGGACTGAGTCCGTGCAGCATCAAAAGCAGAAATGGCCATATTAATATGCGCTGTAGTGTCTCGTTTTGGAATAAATCCATGTTGCTGAGAAGAGACAAGCTGAGACATGACCGGCGCAAGCCTAGTAGCCAATATTTTGGCAAAGATTTTAGCATCGCTGTTGATAAGCGAAATTGGTCTGTATGATCCTCTCTCTTGAGGTACTTAACCCTTTTTTAGAAAGAAGATAATTTGAGTTAGATTCCAAGATTTGCGTGCTTGCTGTCCATTACCTATAGCACGGATCACATCAGTTAATAATGGTGTCAAATCCTCGGTGCAGCATTTATATAGTTCCAAAGGAATAGAATCCTCCCCTACAGCTTTCCCTGTTGCTTGGGAATTAATAGCATCCCTAATTTCTATTGCTGTAATGTCTTCCTCTAGTTGTGCGGATTGTTCCGGGTCTAAGGCTTTAACCATATTTAGCTCTACATAGTTTTTAATACTGTCATCCGAAATTATAGTTTCTGGTGTATATAGAGCTTGATAAAAAGAGGCAAATTGTAGTAATATTGATTTAGAGTCACAAAATAGTTGATTATTATCCCCTTTAATTTCTTTAACCGTATTCTGTGATCGATCTTCAGCAACTTTATAGGCCAAAAGTTTACCAATTTTATCACTGTTTTCATATTGATCAAGTTGGTATTTTTTTAATTGGCTAATGCTCTTAGCCCTGAGAAGATCCTTTAATGCAGCTTTAAGTTCAATTAGTTTAAAGTTGAGTACATCTAAGTTCGATGCCCCACCAGAAAGAGCTTCTGACAACTGAATTTCAATTTCACGAATTTCTCCAAGTCTTTTCTCATTTAGATTTCGATGCTCTTTATTTTGTCGCCAAATATATTGTTGTGTGAATCCGCGTATGCTAGCTTTACAAGCAGCCCAGACTATCAAGGGTTGACTAGATCGTATATTTATATCAATGAATTCTTTTATATGTTCTTTAAGTTGATTCACAAACCCATAATCAGTGAGCAGATATCTTGGAAATGAGAAAAGACGAGGAGAAAACTCTTTAGCTGTGACCTCAAAATTTAAAGAGATCGGGTTATGGTCTGAGGGTACCCTTGGATATATAGCTATCGAACAGTTACTGAGGATAGAGTCTGAAATCCAAATCATATCGATACATGAACATAGCTTATGAGCTGCAGAATAATATGTAAAGCCAGCTAATTTATAATTTAAACATCTCCAAGCATCCTTCAGGAAATGAATAGCCGCTAGATCCAGAATTGCAGCTCTAGTTTTCCTCATACTCTGAAAGGAATTTTTCCTAGTAGTGTCTAAGTTGTAATTCATAATACAGTTAAAATCGCCTAGTATCATACCCTTCCCATTCAAGCAGTTTTATATTAATCTGATCAAAAATTGTTGGCTCATCTTGATTTGACGCATAAACCCCACATATTGTATATTTTCGACCTTCCAGCTTTATCTGAGCAATGGCCCATCTGCCAGCTTTATCGGTTAGTGTCTTGAGTATCTCACCCTTTAAGCCTTTGTGCTTTAAAATTGCCACCCCCCCGAATTGAAGCATTAAATTTAGTACAAACTATAATATCATATCCTAGTTGCTTAAGCAGGTGTTTGTCTTTGTAAGCTATATGGGTTTCAGTAATTACCACGATTTGAGGGTTGTACATCTTAAGTTCCTCATACACAAGGCTCCTCTTTATTCTATTGTTTAAACCCGAGACGTTCCAAGCTAAGCATTTTATTCGATGCATTTCAAATAGTATATGCCCCTATCTATATGACCTCTATAACAAATCATATCAACTTTATAATTCTTCTTATTTTTACAAATTTTGTGTCCTTTGATGCATTTTTTACCCCCAAACATATCTTCCTCTTCCCCACCCCACACTCTACACCAACCACCCCCCACCCTATAGTTACCTGCAGGTCCCCCCCCCCCTTAGACCGGCTGCCGCTATACTGGCAGCCAACAAGCGGATTTAGCCGCTTATAGGGTCCAGGCATTCAAAATAATAAAAAAAGCTGTGCTTAATAGTAATCAATATCTAAAGTAACCTATTACCACCCAGCAAAAAAAAAAAAAAATCATTCTAGTGATAAGCTGAAGTAAATAACAGTAGAGCAAAAAGTCGCAATATCCAGAAGAGGGGGTAAAGTATGTGAGTATAGCATTAGTCAATATCCCGTTCATCTTTCCAGTTTCCAAGTAGCTATAGCAACCCCCATAACCCACCTCTCTGCACTGCCAGTATCCATGAACTGGGAGGAGTCAGTGCCTTGTGGTGGCAGTAAGCACTATATAAACCCCCATAACCCACCTCTCTGCACTGCCAGTACCTATGCACTGAGAGGAGTCAGGGCCTGGTGGGGGCAGTAAGCGATATATAAACCCCCATAACCCACTTCTCTGCACTGCCAGTGCCTGTGCACTGAGAGGAGTCAGCGCCTGGTGGGGGCAGTAAGCGCTATATAAACCCCCATAACCCACCCCTCTGAACTGTCAGTGCCTGTGCACAGAGAGGAGTCAGCGCCGGGTGGGGGCAGTAAGCGCTATATAAGCCCCCATAACCCACCTCTCTGCACTGTAAGTACCTATGCACTGAGAGGAGTCAGTGCCTGGTGGGGGCAGTAAGCGCTATATAATTACCGATAACCCACCACTCTGTACTGCCAGTACCCGTGCAGTGAGAGGAGTAAGTGCCTGGTGGGGGCAGTAAGCGCTATAGAAACCCCCATAACCCACCACTCTGCACTGCCAGTGCCTGTGCAGTGAGAGGAGTCAGAGCCTGGTGGGGGCAGTAAGTGCTGGATAAACCCCCATAACCCACCTCTCAGTGCCTGGTGGGGCAGTAAGCGTTATATAAACCCCCATAACAGCCCTGCCTGCAGTTGATATGCCTCGAGTTTCAGGTATTTCTTCAGGTACTTGATGCATATTCCCTCCAGGTAGTCCTTCAATCATTGGGCCTGAATCCTCTCAGAGTTCCATCGGTCCTGTGTGATCCTGGCCGCATCCATGGCCGTCGTGTAGGTCAGGCTATCCTTGTCGAAGCTGATGAAGTCGTGTCTGACGAAGGCAAATTGATGTAATCCCCCCCCCGCAGAGCCGTCGTCCCGGAGCTCACAGCCGTACATCATCTGGAACATGTGGAGACCTGTTGGGGGAGAGAGGAGAGTGAGGGCTGAGAGGAACAGACACCCGCAGGCACAGAGAGCGAGGGGACACAGCACTCCCAGAGAAACTATGCCTGAGGGGCGAGCAGTAGAGAGTAAAGTGAAGGTCCGGAGACCAGAAGTGAAATGACAGCTGGGGGGGGTTAGAGTGAGGGCCTCGATGTGGGGGAAATACCTCGCCCCGCCCCAAAAGCTGTCGTCCTGGAGCTGTCAGCCTTATATGTACTGGTACAAGTGTAGACCTGGGCGGGGTGAGGGAGAGTCTGACACCTCTGGGGAGACAATCAATACACCCACCCCAGGGAGCAGTGCACCGAGAGCTCGCACGGCGGTGCAGACACCTGGAGGCAGAGAGCGAGTAAACACAGCCCCCCCTCTGGGGAACGGGGGGTAGAGAGACTATCCAGAGGGAGCGGCTGAGAGAGGAACAGACACCAGAAGGCAGAGAACGAGGAGACATAGCACCACCCTCTGGAAGGCGAGGGGGGGGCAGAGAGAGACTGTGACTGAGGGGGAGGAGGACCTGAAAGAAGAACAGACACCTGGAGGCACAGAGAGAGGAGATACAGCCCCTTCCCCCGGGGCGTGAGCAGAGGGGCTGAAGGAGGAACAGACACCTCTAGTGAGGAGACAGAGACTGTGCCTGAGGGGGGAGCAGCAGTGAATAAAGTAACGGTCCGGAGTCCAGAGGTGAAATGAGAGTGGGGTGGGGGGGGCAGAGGAAGGGGAGCAAGAGTAAGGTACCTCCAGGCAGAGAGTGCAGGGACTCCCCCGCACACCCCTATAGAACCATCCATACGGGTGGTGGGGGGTGAACATGAGCACAGCGGAGGGAAGGGGAAGGATGCCAGGCAGAGAGTGATTGTAGAGAAGAAAGAATACCCCTTACGATTGAGTGGTGGGGGCGGGTGTTGTTTACCCCGCCAAACAGAAACACCAATCATAGCTTCATTGCTTCAAAATAATGCGTGACTACACCTGTCACCCCCCACCAAAACACTGCCCCCCCTGATCTCTCAACCCCTCTTCCTGGGCCCCCTCGCCAAGTAAAGTTCAATTCACAGTCGCACAACACGTGCAGTTCGTCCCCCCCCTTCTTACCAACCCCCCTCAACTCTCACATGATGTTCAAACCCCCCAACCCCCAGGAGTCACTAATCCCGGTTTTGACCTGTAATTACTGCACAAACCACTTACCCCCACCATGCCTCACTCCCCCCCGTGCCACTCACCCGAGTCTGGTGGACTCGCTCCATCGCGATCCTCACATTGGCCTTGAATGCCTGCTACCATCCTCAGAGGTTCTCTGTGTTCCTGTCCCAGTACTTGGGGACCTCGGAGGTGATCCTCTCCATCCAGGGGGTCGAGGAGGGACTGGTGTAACTGGCGATGGGGGCGTCATCCACGTACCCGACCGCAGAGAACTGGGGAGCCCCGGGAAGGGGCTCCGAGAGGGAGGAGTAGAAATTCTGGGGGGAGTGCGAGCCTAGGGGAGAGAGGCACAGGGGGATCAGAGGTGAGAGTGCCCCCCATATAAAATACCTCAACTCCGACCCCCACACAACACACACTGACCCCCCACACGGTACGCTCCCTCCACAGTGCATGTGACTCTTACAAATAAACTGGGGGCCGAGGGGGAGTAGAAGTAATGCAGGAGAGAGCCTGAAGGGGGGCGAGAGAGGGTCAGACAAGGACGGGGGAGGTCTACGACACAGCAACAAATGATTACCCCCCCCCCCCCTTCAATGGTGATCCCAGAAACACTGAGTCTCCGGTGGGTGACGGGGTGAGAAAACAACAATCACTGAGCTGCATTGAAGGCGCCCCCACCCCCATCGTGTCTCAGTCTTGGCCCCCAGTGCCCCCCTTGCCTTTTCACAATCTTTAACACCGCGGGGGGAGGATAGGGGGGTTTTAGCTCTCGAGGATTCAACGGTTTGAGGCGGTGATGACACTGCGGGTATATATTTACATAACCACGCCCTTCAATGCTATAACCACGCCCTTCTTAGCCACATAACCATGCCCCTTTAATGATAGAACCACTCTGTTATTGACTCTGCAAGAATTAAAGGCTGAGCATGCCCTGCAGTGCATTTACCCCAATGACTGCAGGTGAAACAGCTCAACGCACAGAGCTGCGATCGGAAAATAATATTCCGGGACCCCATAACTAAGGATCCAGGTGTGGAGGGAAGTAAGGGGCGGAGTCATGAAAAAAAGAGTCTGGCATTCATCGGTTATTTGTTTTTAGCTTTCGCCTGGGGCACGGAGCGTAAGCTCCGCCCCCAGAGAAATCTCTAGTTTTCAGTTAGGGGGACTTGAATACGCCCGCTGTTCCATTGGCTAGCTCCATAAATGGAGGCTAGCCATTGGAACAGAGATCTGTCCGTCAAGGCCGGACCAGATTCAGGGGCGTTCCCGGGATTTTTTCCATGGGCGGAGTTTCGTTTTTTCCCGTTCCCTCCCCTTTCACTGAAAGTGATTTCAGATGCTCTGTCCATTCCCGTCCCCCTCCGTGTGCCTCCCCGCCCCCACCCTCCTTGGACCCGTTTGTGCCGATCTGAAAGTCCCCTAGCAGGTGCCCACCCTGCAGGGGACATTGCCGCCCTAATATCGAGTGGCCACCTCGATTTATTGTGATATTAAATCAGCCGATGCCCACCCGGCATTGCCCCTCGAAAATCACCGCCGCAGCCCAGGGGCATTGAATTCGTTGCCGGGCCGCTGCCTAGTGCGACCCGGAAGTGCCGCCTCTCCGTCCTCAGAGCCGCGCTGCTACTGGATGCCCTCAGCAGCGCGACCCGGAAGTGGTCCCGCGACCCGCGACCTGGTTGAAGGCGGGTCCTCGGGACCGGAGTGCGAGGGAGCCTTGTTGAAAGTCTGTTTCCTGGTCACACAGAACTAGTCCTCGTAACATTTACAGTTCCGTCTTGTTCTGTGTTTCTTTGGCACACTAGACGTGTTTTGTGCTAAAGTTAATTTGATTATGTAACCAGCGTTTTCTCCGAAGAGACGGGTGATGCATCCGCCTGTACTGGCTGTGTTGCGCGTGTTTCTTCCTGTGCCTTTGGCTTCCCATGAGGCGATCAGGTAAGGAGCATTTTGTTTAGAAATGTGCGTGCGCCGTGATCCTTCCCCTCCCCTCCCGCTGTCCGTGCGCCGTTCCCGCCCCCCCCCTCGCTGTCCTGTGCACGTTTCCCGCCTCCCTCCCGCCGTCCGTGTCCTCTCCCGCCGTTCGTGTCCTCTCCCGCCCCCTCCCGCCGTCCGTGTCCTCTCCCGCCCCCCTCCCGCCGTTCGTGTCCTCTCCCGCCCCCCTCCCGCCGCCCGTGTCCTCTCCCGCCCCCTCCCGCCGTCCGTGTCCTCTCCCACCCCCGTGTCCTCGTAGGTGGTTGTTCTTTAATGTTCTTGTTTCACCTCTTGAGAGTCCTGGCCCCTCTCCACACCAAGCAGCGGTATTCGCATATTTCACCATGTGTAGCTGGATATTTAAAACACGTTAAATGCTAAGCAGTGAAAATAACTATTGCATAAGAACTTCATAATCTTTACTCTAATTCAAATGCTAAGATTTGCAGACAAATGGTGTGTAGTGAATAACCATACACAGTTTTGAATACCAAATACTGTGTGTGTGAACCGGGAATCTACGTACCACCTGCAGATGGGATTATCAGACTGCTGTTTTCTGACATGGGTACATATTAAACCTTTGTTAGCATGTTTGCTAATGTGCACAGTGTAATCAGTAATTTATTACCAATGAGGAGGAGCGTTTGGCAGTGATTCATGAATGTGAAACTTTGAGCGGTTTATGATGCATAATCTATCCTCTCTCTCAAGAATGGTAATGCATAAAACACTCCTTATACTATAGTTTTATGCCATTTTTGTTTTTTCACCAAAATTGTATTTAACTGAAACCAGGATGCAATGGGTTCCATTTATGAAGTAAGATAAAATCACATTGAAGAGGCATTGTGACTGTGGTTTCCCTGTGTAAAAGCCATTGCAGCATGCAGTTTGTGAAGCAGTGAACCGAGTTTATTTCAGAAATGCTGTTCTCTGGCAATAACATTTCACAGTTCACTGTACGCCATCCAACCACACCTTTTTGTTCGATCAATGAGCAATTCCAGAATTTTGTTATGTCTTTTTAGGTCTCGGCTAAACGCGCGGAAGCGCGTCTCGCCGAGATCTTTTGTTAGCGAGTGTGCTTCCCAGGAGACAGTTTCGGCCGCGCGCATCCTTGGAGCCGATTTGAAACGGGAACGCGCGCTGTGGACAGGCGCTGTCTCCTGGGAAGCTCAAGCACCACACACGCATGCGCATACACACACACAAGCGCCCATGCACGCACGCACATACATACATACAGAGACACCCCCCCCTGACACATACACACACAACGCACACACACAAGTGCACCGAGGCCCCCCCTCCCTCCCTCCCCCGCCGTCACCGTCGCACACATACATACACACACGAGCATACATGCACACACACAAGTGCACCAAGCCCCCCCAGCCTTTTGGAACTTACCTGGCCAATGTCGGGGACTCTGCTCTTAGCACGCGGCGCCCAACCTCCTGCTGGCGCGTCCCCGGGGCTCCACACCGCTCACAGGAACCCCTGGGCACGAGACGCATTTGACTCCGCCTGCCTCCTCTTCCGGTCTGGACGTGGCCCCGCCCCCGTCACAGGCGACCGTGCCTGACTTCCGGGGCGGCCGCGTCGGGATTCCGGGGGCATTGTCAACCCTTCCCACGTTATTAGCTGCAATCTCACGTGTTGAAAGTGCAAGTGATGTGTTTTGACATCGCCTGCATAGTGCGAAAGACATTCCACCCGTTCGACTTAATGGATGCCCTGCCACAGAGATCACATGAAGCGAAACTGAAACAACGTCCAACACGGAATTGCGGAATTTGAGCATTACTGTTTTAGTTTTTACACGTCGAATTTCCTCGAGGGCCTAATGTCTTTAAATCTATCGATTTAAAACCGATGTGCTCTTTTGGTTATTTCGTTTTCCAAGCAATTTACGATATGACTGATTCAAATGGTTCCCTATAATTATTTGCAACTTTGCGTTCTACACTATCAAAGAATGCTTATTTTTAAATATGTATATTGCATCTCATGATTATCCAAGTGAAGTTGTTATTTCTGATAAACTTGTTAATAAACAGCTTCTTGGTTCAGCATAGTTTCTATATCGATTGAGGAATACAAATGCTGCCTTTTATCAAGTTAGGAATACACTGATACATGATTCACGAATCGAACTGTGATACTGAGTCATGCATTTATGGACTTTCTGCCCTTTATTACGCTCTATGCACTTTAAACCCTTAATCAAGCTCATATCCACCTTATAAACAGTCGATGGAATTAGTGCAAAGAAATACATTTTGTTTGTTGAGTACGTATATTAGCCAAGAACTAAATGAGCTTTTGTATCCCACAATATTGTGCAGAGTGCAGAGTAGTGAGTGCAGAGTAGTGAGTGCAGAGGTAGTGAGTGCAGAGTAGTGAGTGCAGAGTAGTGAGTGCAGAGTAGTGAGTGCAGAGTAGTGAGTAGTGAGTGCTGAGTGCATAGTAGTGAGTGCAGAGTAGTGAGTGCTGAGTGCAGAGTAGTGAGTGCAGAGTAGTGAGTGCAGAGTAGTGAGTAGTGAGTGCAGAGTAGTGAGTAGTGAGTGCAGAGTAGTGAGTAGTGAGTGCAGAGTAGTGAGTAGTGAGTGCAGAGTAGTGAGTGCAGAGTAGTGAGTGCAGAGTAGTGAGTAGTGAGTGCAGAGTAGTGAGTAGTGAGTGCTGAGTGCAGAGTAGTGAGTGCAGAGTAGTGAGTAGTGAGTGCAGAGTAGTGAGTAGTGAGTGTGCAGAGTAGTGAGTGCAGAGAGTGTGCAGAGTAGTGAGTGCAGAGTGAGTGTGCAGAGTATTATTATTATTATTATTATTTATTTATCTTGTAGAGCGCGAGCAGCTACCCGTGAGGGTTTCCCGGCGCTAATTGGCAGTATAGCATAATAATCCAGAGGGAGATATAACACAAAAGCCAGAACAAAAGGAGCTATGTGGCTAACCAAAAGAGTTATTGGGCAAAAAGCCAGGTCTTAACGGCTTTACGGAAACGAAGATGACAATGCTCCACTCGCAAGTCCAGAGGAAGAGAATTCCAAAGTCTGGGTCCCAGTACAGAAAAGGAACAGCCACCCACTCTGGCGAGCCTAAACTTAGGCACACAAAAAAGGTGTTGGGAGGAGGAACGGAGAGAACGTGCAGGAACATAGGGTTTGACCAAGGATTGCAAATAAGTAGGGGCAACTTCAATTTTTATTTTATGCATAAAGCAAAGGGCCTTAAATTTGACTCGTTTATCAAGGTTGAGCCAATGGAGTTGTTTGATGCGTTCAGTAATTGGATCATACTTCCGACAGCCACACAGAAGCCGAGCAGCGGCATTCTGAACTAGTTGGAGACGGCGCATGACCGCTTTGGTCGCCCCCAGAAAGAGCACGTTACTATAATCCAATCTAGAGGTCACCAGCGCCGTCACAACAGATCGCTGGGTGTCAGAAGGAAGGATCCAAAAATTTTTTCGCAGCCATCTAAGAATAATAAAACAGGTGGCTGCAACTTTGTTTGCCTGATCCTTCATCGATAGCTCCCTATCGATAATGACCCCGAGATTTCTCACTCTTTCCGATGGAATGGGTAAATCGCCCATAGTTGACGGCCAATGTCTCGAGCTCCAAAGGTCAGGCTTGTTACCGAAGATAAGCACCTCCGTCTTATCGCTGTTAAGCTTTAGGAAATTGCAGTTCATCCAGCGGGAGATGTCCTTTAGACCTGATTGTAAAGAGGAAGGTGATGAAGGGTCAGCTTGGGATAAGGAAAACACAATTTGTGAATCATCTGCATAAGTAAAAAGATTAAGACCAGAGTGATGAGCAACATGTGCTAAAGGAACAACATAAAGATTAAAAAGAAGAGGGCTTAAAATAGAACCTTGAGGAACACCATATGGAGAAAGATAAGTATTAGAAGTGGAAGTATTGGAAAAAATTTGAAAGGTCCGGTCAGTAAGAAAGGAAGAGAGCCAGTGTAAGGCTTTGTCACATATACCAAAAGAGGCAAGGCTACTGAGAAGGATACTGTGCGATACAGTATCGAAAGCTGCACTGAGATCAAGCAATATCAGTGCAGCTGTTTCGCCTCGATCGAGTAGTTGGCGAATATTCTCAGTTACTCCTAAAAGAGTGGATTCTGTGGAGAAACCTTGACGGAAGCCTGACTGAGAGGGGTGAAGAAGATTGTTGGTGACAACAAAACGAGATAAATGTGCATGAATATGCCGTTCCAGGATTTTAGAGAAAGCCGGCAACAGCGAAATGGGACGAAAATTGGCAGCTACATTTGGATCTGCCGTTGGTTTTTTAAGAAGTGGGGTCACCATTGCATGCTTCCAGCTCTGAGGCATCGTGGCTGAATCAAGAGAAGCATTTAACAAGGTACAGATGACATCTAATTGAGAAGACTCAAGTTGACGTAAAACCGAAATAGGTAGGGGGTCTAAAGGTGAGCCGGATTTAATGATGTTTAAGATTTCTAAAAGGGCAGCGGGTACAAGATTGGGCCAAGTCTGCAATAGGGCCAGAGGAGGACGAGAAGTGGTGAAAGATGGAAACACATCAGTGACGGATTCCTCTTGGGCTGCTATGTCTTTGTAGATGGTATCGATTTTAGATGTAAAGTATTGAGCAAGTTCATCACATTTCGTGTTGGAGAGAGGGGGGGGTATGGCAGCTGTATGTGATCCAGCGAGGTCTTTTACCACCTTAAATAAGACATTGGATTTATTTATGGCTACTGTTATCAAGTTGTTGGCATAAGTGGCTCTAGTATGAGCACAGGCCTTATGGTAAAGTTTCAGTTCGGCTTTATATATAAGCCCAGCCGCGGTAGAATAGTCTTTTCTCCAGATTCGCTCAAGTCTCTTGCATTGAGATTTGTGAGTACGGAGGGTTTCGTTATACCATGGGGCAGGGGAGTTGTGGACAGTATTTCTCTTATTTGTAAGAGGGAGGCAAGTATTTATAGCCTCGGAGAGCCAGGAATTTACCGAGTTAGCAGATGCATTTATATTGTCAGAATTTAGCGGATATTTAGACATGAGGTCATATAAAGTTTTATTGAGAGCTGCTATGTCCAGATTTTTCCAAACTCTCTTTTTAAGATACATAGCAGGGTTGGTTCCAATCTGTGTTTTGTTTTTTGTTAACGTGAATTTGACAAGATAATGATCAGACCAGGGGACAGGCAAGGCAGGAGAGCATATGATATGTGAGGAATTAGAAAAAATAGGGTCTAAGAGATGACCACCCCTGTGAGTAGGGCCCTTATTAAGCAAAATTAAGTTCATGGCAACAAGGTCATTTATACAATTATCAGCAGGAAGGTCGTTTGGGTTATCAAAATGTAAATTTAGGTCACCAATGACCAGAAAGTTACTAGAAGAAATAAGTATGGATGATATATAGTCCAGAAACTGGGTATACCAGGAATTCACAGTGCCCGGAGGACAATACATTAGGAGCCCTGTAAGAGTATAATTGGGAGTAGTGAGTGCAGAGTGAGTGTGCAGAGCAGTGAGTGCAGAGTGAGTGTGCAGAGCAGTGAGTGCAGAGTGAGTGTGCAGAGCAGTGAGTGCAGAGTGAGTGTGCAGAGCATTGTGTGCTGTTGAGTGCATAGTGCTGTGTATTGGCAATGTTAATGACAATGCCATTTATTTTTGATTTAAAGAAAAAAAATGTCATGAGCAATGCCAATAGCTCTACCTTTAATGATGCCGAGACCATTGCATTGCAAATGCTTGTTATGCTAATGTCCTTAGTTTTAGGACATGTCCCTAAAATATGAGAAATTGTTTCACAAACATCATTACAATACCTACATGTAGCAAATGCACAATTTCTTCCCCTAGTGATGTTTTCTCTGGTATATAAAACATTTGCTCTTATTGTCAGCGCAGCTATGTACTGGTTTTCTTTCATTTTATTATGCCTGCTGATCCAGAAGTTTGAGGTTGGATTGCTTGCTAAGTATTTTATACCATCACCTTGGATAGGGGGATTTGCCCATTTCTCAAACTCTTCTTTTCTCCAATCATATGTTGCTTACACATTCAAATCATAGCTCAGAAAGTTACTGTCTAAAATGTTAAGTTTGTGTGTTTTGATGATGTTATCAATTTTTTCATTCAAATCTTCTCCTGCATACATGAATGAATGCGCTATGTACAGGTCTGGAGCTGCCCTGAGATATAATAAACTATTGACTTTATTGAGAACAATTTGTGTACATAGTTTTGGAACACTGAGGCCCCCAAATGATCTTTTCGAATATAGGAGACCATCACATGTGTATGCAGGAAGGTGCAGAAAGTATTTGACATACTTTTTAGGTCGAGGACCTAAAGGCTGCGCTTCCGCAGTCTGGGGTCGGAGATTGAATGTCCCTTAGTAGCGCTTTGGAACCCGCCACCCTGCCCTGTCTCTCCTCCATTGGCTGGCTTCCTAAACGGAGGCCAGCCATTGGAGGAGAGATGTGTCACTCCGATTTAGCCCCGTCTTTTTCGGATTTGGGGGCGTAAGTTTTGCTGTTCTTTAGACAGTGACGTTGTCTGTCACTCAGAACAGCAAAACCACGCCCCCGAATCCGAAAAATTCGGAAGCTGGCGGGCGCCATTTTTTCTTGTCTGCGGTGAGGTGAGGATCGATCGTCTTATGCCGCAGGACCCTGCCGGCGCCTCTTCTACCCAGTCCCCCACCCTCCTGTCCCCTGGGTGCCCGGAGATCACTGCTGCCTCCGGCTCCGTTTGAAGGTAAAGCACATGATTTTTGATCTCACGGGTCTGTCTCTTATTTTCTGCCCCGGTCTGTTACTACACTGCATGTCTCGCGCACCTCTCATCCCTGTGTGCTTCGTCGAAAACCATGAACCATTTAATTCCCGGAGTAATTCATCAGTGGGCGTATTACCACCAGAACAAACTACTGCTTTGGATGTACTCTTAACTGCTATTTGGTTGGCCGTGACAGCAAAATTCCTTAGCTCTTCTTTTGTAGACTCTCTTCCTAGACAACTGTATGGAGTGAGCCTATTTTTGTCTCCCGTTAATAAGGTTTCCAATATCAGTCAGTCAATTCCTTTATTCTCGATATATCATATAAAGACAGAACGCACAGTCATATAAACATACAAGTAATTACAAAAAAAATTGAGTTAAAAAACAGGCAACATGAAACATTATTTTTGGTGAACAAAGTTATTTTAGATACACTAGTGCCGGTCTAACTTGTAAAAATCCTGCCTCTCGCAGGATTGGCAGCAAATATTTCCTCCTGCACTCAATAAACTGTTCACAGAACATCAGGAAATGTAGGGTATTTTGGGGTGAGAAATTGTCACAAGAGCAGGGGGCTGCTTCTTCAGGGGAGCACCATTTGTGATATACACCCAAAGTATAATGAATTAGGTTGAGCCGGAATCTAGTCAAAAGAAACCGATGGTAGGGTTTATTTACTGTGACTAGGTACGGTTCCGGCCCTGTGCAGGTGATCAGTGCGTAATTTTCTCTTACCCTGGGTTTTCCCATCTCAATCCCTTCCCACTCCAAAGAAAAAAGATCCAAGAGGGCTTTTTCCGTTAAGCTGATCTTTTTTAGTTATAGTTTCTGGACATGTAAATAAACCAGTACGCCCTATTCTCTGGAATCCAGTTCTTATATATGCCAACCAGGGGATTTTATGTGTATTGTCCAACGTCTGGCAGTCCTTAATAATTGAATGATTAAGCGGGATCTCTTCGTTCATCCATATTTTTAGCCAATAAATTAAGGGGGCGATTTTGATCCGGTCAGAAATGTACCCAAGTCCCAGTTCTGTGTGGGTTGAAAAGGTAGGGGTGGATTGGGGAACTGAGAGTACACTTCGTAGAAACTGGTTCTCCACTAATTGGAGTTTCTCCTCCCTAGTATAACCCCAAATTTCACACCCATACGTTGCGACCGAAAGGCATTTAGATTCATATACTTTTAGAATTGCCTTAATCGGTTTAGCACCCAATTTTTTACTAAACCCCATAAGTCCTGAGACTGTTCTCTTAAATGCCACCGAGCGGCTATGATTTTGTGCCCGCCAGGTACCGTTCTGATCAAAAACCACCCCCAGGTAGGGGAATGTAGGGACCCTAGAAACCATATCGCCTTTGCAAAAGAAGGTTTTTGCTTTGTTTTTTGATTTACTTCTTCCAATAATTAGGACCTGTGATTTCTTGGCATTTACTTTTAAATCCAGGTTCTGCATAAAGATGCCAAAGCTAGTTAACAATCTTTGCATGCCTACCCCCGTTTGTGATATGAGGACCGCGTCGTCCGCGTATAGTAAAACAGGTAAAATCATTTCCCCCACACGCGGACTATCTGCAAGAACCTCCCCTAGGGTTTGTTCTAGGGCATTTATATATAGGGTAAACAACAAGGGCGCCATAATGCACCCCTGCCTAACTCCCCTATCTGACCTAAATTGTTTAGTGAGTCTACCATCTGAGTTTACTCTAATTTTGGCCGTGAGGTTTGTGTGCAGTTCTGCTATGAAGTGGACTAGGGGTGCGTCTACCCCCAATTCAAGCAGGATGTTCCAGAGTTTGGATCTATTTACATAATCAAATGCAGAGGAGAGGTCCATGAACCCCATGTACATGGACCCCTCCCTTGCCACAGTATACTTGTTAATTAAAAGATGTAAGTTCAAACATTGGTCTTTAGTGCTATGTTTAGCTTTAAAACTATACTGAGTTTTCGACAGGACACCTTTATCAGCAAGACTATCATTCAATCTATGCAATAAAACCCGACCCAAAATTTTTACAGAGGAGTCGATCAATGAAATCGGCCTGTAACATGTAGGGTCCTGCCTAGACCCCTTCTTAAAAATTGGCACGATAATTGATGTAGTCCATGTAGAAGGGATACTGTCCTGCCCTATGGAGTTAAAAACGTTTGTTAGGATTTTTGCCCACATTTTGGGGACGGCTCCGAACAGGTCCGCAGGGACCCCGTCCGGGCCGGGGGCCTTGTTTTTGGTCATTTCCCCGATGGACCTTTCGATTTCTTCAATCTCAAACCTTAAGCGTTGTGCAGCGTGGTTAGAGGCATAATTCATGGTGTTTTCTCCATTCTGAGGGACACTATATATTTGCTCAAAATGGGCGATCCAGGCCTCATCAGTGATGTTACAGTCTAAAACAGTGTTAACATTGTTTTCAAATAGTGGCTGATTTGTAACTTCCCAGAATCTGGCACTGTTTTTCAAGACTTCAGGTGACAGTAAATCAGTCCAGGCCTCATCCCGTAATTCCCTTTTTCGGTTAAATACAGCATGTTTATATTCACCTCTATTTTGTGCTACCAATCTCTTATCCCGTGGAATTGTCTTCAGGAATTTCAGAAGAGCGGCATGCGCCGAGGAACACTTGTTGTCGAACCATCTGTGCTCCCTTTGAGGTTTACGTTTATCCCTAACTGTCAGTTTTTGATTTATATGTGCACAAATAGCGTCTAATGGCATGTATTATGGTTGGTCCAAGTCCCGTATCATCGAAACATGCATTTATCTCGACCCCTGCGTCTGTTAAAATTTCAGCTGTAAAGGCCTCGGGGACAACTTTTCCCCATTTTAATTTCCTTCCCTGGTCTGTTGGTTTGACCTCTCTTACTGGTCTTTTGGGGTCAGATCTTAAAGTCAGTGCACCCACTGCTGCTAATTCAATTATCACAGGGTTGTGGTAGCTGAAGGTAGAGACATCTGTGAAATACCTAAAAACCAAACCTAACATAAAAGAAGTTAAAAAAATATAATTGATGACTGTGCCCGTGTCTCCATCCCTCCCTTTAAATGTGGGGATCCTTTGTCCCATCTCACTGCACCCTGATTCATATAGGTTCTGGTTAGCTAGAAAATGTTCTAGATCCTCCCCTTGTTTTGTGTGTTCAAAGTGAGGGTTTGATGAAAACTGTGGTCCTTCATACATATCATTGCCACATTTATTTTCGCATGGATGGATATTCAGACCCCCATTAGGATTGCTTCAAAGGATTTGGACTTACTGCTATACAGTGATAAACCAATATTGTTATCTGTCTCTTGGGAGTTGTAGAAATTTAAGAATAGGATATTACCCAAGTCAGGTGCCAGGAGTTCTACCGCCAGACAATTGTGGTCACCCATGTCTAATTGAGTAAGCGATCCTTTTATTTCTAGGGAGAACAGGGTAATTAGTCCCCCTCTAGCTCTTCCGGCCCCATGTTTCCTTGCTGGGACATAGAAATGAGAATAACCATCTAGGGAAAAAACTATTTTGATAATCCCACGTTTCTTGTAAAGCTATTATATGAAATGTTTTTAAATAGCTAATCCAAATATCATTCGCCATTTTTGCTTTTACACCAGCCGTATTCCAACTCACTATTCTAAATATTTGATTGGATTTGTCGGCGACCATAACATTCTCATTTTGTTTTAGTCAGTCGTTTTCTTCTAAGTTAGAGAGTGGGCCGAAACGGTTTGCAAGTGTGCAGGGTGGTGGATATGTTAAACTGGTATTATAGTTAGTGTTACAGGAAGGGATGTTTACATCTTTAACATGCTGAGTGGTAGTGTGAGTATGTTGGGTAGGGACTGATATTGTGTTCCCATCTGGAACAATTGGGACGGGGAGTAATCCTGTTCTAATCTGAGGGGAGGGATAGAAAAAAACCTAAGGGGAGGGGTCTAATGCCTGATTGTGTGATGCCAGAGCCATCCCAGAGTAGACGCTCTGCCACGTGCTGGGTTTTAAAGTTTATCACCACACAATCCCCCACGATTGACTTTGTTTTGGGGCCTACCCATCCCACCCTTCTCGCCATGTTTATGTGGCGTACAATATCCATATCACCACTACAATAATCCTGACACCAGTTTTTAGTTTTTTCCATTAGGTATTTTGAGCTCTCATAAACTTTAGTTTTCAGGGGTGGAACCCCTGTTAGCACGACTACTAGGGGGACTGCTTGTGGGGGAAGGTGTAACCTTGATTTACATGGTATTGTATTCTTATCTTTGTCGTTATTTGACATAATTAGCATGTCGCAACTCATTTTAGAGTCAGAGACGCTTGTTTTCGTACAAGGTTGCCCTGTATGTTCCCCCGGTGCCAGGCCACTAATCCCTGATGTAACAATGGGTATGAGGCTGTCTATTAAAGGGCCACGTTTACCATCTTTAGTGTGCGCGTCTGCGGGCAAAGGCGCTTGTATCCGACCTCCTTTAACATGTTCACGTTGTTTTTCTAAGAAGGACTCTATCAAGTTACATTTTTTTAACAAGCCTGCAACACAAGTGTTCAGAACATCGATTATGTCCTTCGCTATGCCTGTCAGAATAGGCTCTATATGTAAATTTACAAGACATTCGATTTTGTTACTGAGTCTATTGATCAAGTCGTCTTCCCATGGTTCATTCAGTGTGTCTGTATGCTTAGTCTTTCTGGAACATTTTTTGGATTTTTGTCCTTCCCCCTGTGTTGTAACATGCGGTAGAGGTATGGCCTGTCCCTTTTCAGCTGTGGATGTAGTGTTTGAAGTGCCTTGTTCCAGATCCAAGTTAGGGCTTACAGCCACTAGTGCGTCAGGCTGGGATACAAGATTGATCAGAGTATTTTGCCCTTCAGGAACTGGGCCGGGTGTAGGGTCTGAAATATGAGAGATGGCCAATTCTTTTTCAGCATTAGCGATTTCTTTAGTAATGGCTCCCACTGCAGACGTCAAATAGGAAAGTATGGAATCAGCCTTCCTAGGCATCTTGGGTTTTTTACTGTTAAGGCTCCCATTACATGTCTGTTTGCGCTTACCCATGATGGTAGATCTCAGGGGGGTGGCCTGTCCTGTCCTCAGTCGTCCGCTGACGGCCGTAGACGGCCCGCCCTTTCCCCGGGCTCAGCCCGGCTCCGCCCGCGCGCGTCCGCGACGCGGAGGTAGCTGCTGCCTTTTGTGCGCCTCCAGGCGCTGGAACCAGGAAGTGAGCGATGTCTTAGTCCCGGGGCGGCTGGGAACTGTGGTCCGCCCGCTCTGCGGTCGAGCGATGTGAGCTGCTCGGCGGCGGGGCGGCCACAGCGTCAGGGACCCAGTAAAGCTGCGGTGACCCGGTGACCTGGTAGGTCAGTGCAGCGGCCCCCGTGAGTCCAGTTATGCTTGTTTCTCTCTCCCGCTCCACGAGGGAGCTGCTGCCTTTTGTGCGCCTTCAGGCGCTGGAACCAGGAAGTGGGCGATGTCTTAGTCCCGGGGTGGCTGGGAACTGTGGTCCACCTGCTCTGCGGTCGAGCGATGTGAGCTGCTCGGCGGTGGGGCGGCCACAGCGTTAGGGACCCAGTAAAGCTGCGGTGACCCGGTGACCGGGTAGGTTAGTGCAGCGGCCCCCGTGAGTCCAGTTATGCTTGTTTCTCTCTCCCGCTCCACGAGGGAGCTGCTGCCTTTTGTGCGCCTTCAGGCGCTGGAACCAGGAAGTGGGCGATGTCTTAGTCCCGGGGCGGCTGGGAACTGTGGTCCGCCCGCTCTGCGGTCGCGCGATGTGAGCTGCTCGGCGGCGGTGCGGCCACAGCGTCAGGGACCCAGTAAAGCTGCGGTGACCCGGTGACCTGGTAGGTCAGTGCAGCGGCCCCCGTGAGTCCAGTTATGCTTGTTTCTCTCTCCCCCCTCAATATCAGCAGAGCATGCTTCAGATTGTCGCTCGTGCACTAGACTATTTGTCGGCGTGTTTTCATGATTTGGTTTCGGTAGCTTTTGTTGACTGTAACCAAGGGGATCTTCCTTGGTCTGGAAAAGCAAGTCACAAATGTTTAGTGGGGGCAAAGGACTGGCTGTTTGCCATGTACATGGTGTGTTAGAGCACACATTTCTATTTCTTCCGTGAATACGCAAGAAAGGCAGTCGGTCTGCTCAAAGGGCTGTGACTTTTTTTATGCCTGCTGTTACTTATGCACTTTGATACGATCGCCTGCATGAGATGGTCGATTTTACATTTACTTTACCCCTAATTTATTTCTAATTATCACAATTTTACTACATGATTGTGTTGAATCTAATTCTAATTCAAGCAGCTTCCATTAAAGCCAGGTGTTGGAGAAAAGACCATAAAATGGTGGTTCAAGCAACAAGCTTCAAAGGTAATCATTGCGTCAGTGTACCCGACCTACTATCTTTTCCTACCAGGTGAAGAACGTCTACTCTTTCTTTACGTGTCTTAATACCAACAAGTAAAAGAAGAGTAAGATGTAGAGAAAATGGTACACACAAGTCAGTTGTGCATTGACCAAGAATTGTTGGGTCATGGTTGCTATGTTATAATTTTTAAGAAAAGTGTTGCACATGCCCATAATGACCACTTTAAAGTCCCATCAACCATGCTGTCAAATGAATGAGGTGAAACAATGGCGCACAGGGAAGCAGAAAGCTGAACTGTACATTTCTCTCACCAGTCAGTTTTTCTCGCTGATACTTTCCTCTCACCCGCAGTGTGAGCACACACACATCAATGCTCAGCTATTGCCATTGTAAATGACAATGCCATTTATTTATGTTTTAAAAACCAACACATAAATAAAAAAAATTGTCATTTACAATGCCAATAGCTCTAACTTTTGCAAAGGCGAGAACGTTGCATTGTAAATGTGTGGGGGGCTCTCTTTGTGTGTGTGGGGGGCTCTCTGTGTGTGTGTGGGGCTCACTACCTCACTATGTCACAACTTCTCTCTCGCAAAACATCACTACCTCACTCTCTCACTACCTCACTCTCTACCTCACACCCTCACAACTTCACTCTCTCTCTCTAACTCACTACATCACTCACTCTGTATCTCACTACCTCACTCTTTCTATCTCACTAACTCACTTTCACTCTCTTTCACAACCTCTCTCTATCTCACTACATCACAACATCACTCTATGATTATATCTCACTACCTCACAACATCCCTCTCCCTCACTACCTCACTCTTTCACTACCTCACTCTCACTACCTCACTCTCTCTCTATGTCAATACCTCACTCTCTCTCTCTCTATCTCACTACCTCACTCTCTCTCTGCTAATGCAAAAGGGATTACATATGCAAAAAAAACTAATGCCAATAGAAATAACAATGCCATTTATTTAGGGATACAAAAAAGAAAAATAAATAATGAGCAATACCAATAGCTCTACCAATAATATTGCAGAGACCATTGCATTGTAAATGCTTGTTTATTGTTTGATCCAGAACATTTTAAGTTTTTGCTTCCGTTCCTGTCATTTCCAATTTGAATGATAGTTTAGGTACCAAGTACTGGCACAACATTTCTATTTTCTGCGTGGGCTTAAGTGGTAGATTATCAAGTTATTGAGCGCAATTGACAAGAACCTCTTTGTGTGGATCAAAGTTCAATCCGAGGTATCTCTCACTTTCTCCTGGATGAATATTTAAAATATTTTCTTTTTCAAATTGCCATGGTTTACAGTTGTTAACCAGGATTTTGTCTTTATGGTGACTGATATAAAATCCATGTGTCTTTTTCACATTAAGTTTTAATCCTGTAGTTTTACTGAACTTTTCAATGATTTTCAGATTTGTACTCATTCCTTCCCAGGTACTGCTGAGTACTGCGATGTCATTGGCAAAGGCGAGAGCGGTGATTTGCTCAATAAAACCATCTGATCCAAATGTAAAGCCCTTGCCATTTTTCTGAAGATCACAGATCAGAGGATCCATGGCAATGTTAAATAGTAGTGGAGATAGAGAGTCACCTTGTTTGACCCTAGATTTCATTGTTATTTCAGGAGTTGATTCGGTGTTCTTTCCCTTGAAAGCTGTTGTTGAGTCAGTGTATAAGTCTTTTATTATGTCTCTGATATATGATGGAACTGTTTGCCTTGCGAGACTCTGTATAATGTGACCATGGCTGACAGAGTCGAAGGCTTTCGATATATCAATGAACACCACTGTTAATGAGTGACAGTTTTTTCGTGCCCCTTTTATGATATTTTGCAGGAGAGTCAGATTCTCGAGACAACCTCTCACCTTCATGAAGCCTTTTTGTCTCTTATTCAATTCAACAAAAAATGAGTCTTTTAGTTAATATTTTTGTGAATAAATTCATGAATGCAGTATCGATGGTAATTGGACGCCAGTTACTGTTTTTTTAAGGCTCGCTGCGAAAAGCGCGCGAAAGCACTCTCTCGGTGAGAGCACTATAGCTGTCGGTTCAGCCGACTTCAGTCGACAAGGACTGGAGACAGGAGCTGGCCACGCGCACCACGCGCAGCATTGAAACATCATGGCAGAGTCATGGCAGGGTCGGATTATGACGCGCGCCTTAGGATTTGGTCGCGCGCGTGAGCCTCTTAAGTTTCGGTTTCGTTTTTACCTCGAAGACCCGGTGTGAAGAGGAGCAGGGCAACGGGGAGTTGGGGACGAGCATCGGCGCCCGCGGAGGAACAACAACGAGCAGCAATGGAGGCGGAGGAAGGGGTAATGCTTGTAATGTTTTCCCTGCACAGTGCTTGTTTAACAAGCGCCCGTTGTGCTCTTTCGTGTAATGGCGGACATGCCACTTTGTTTTTTACCAAGCGCCCTGTTGTGCGCTTTCATGAAATGGGGGCCGCGCCACTTTATTTGCACGCAGGTCCGTTATCTTGCTTTTATTTTTTAATAGGCACCCCGTTGTGCTATTCACGTAATGGCATCTGCACAACTTTATTTACAAACGTGGGTCGTCGAAAGAAAAGTGCTGGCCGCTATTAAAATGCTAGACCCATGCACAATTCCACTGTCAGGTTTCAGGGTCACAGAGGATCAGCTTTCCAGGATCTTGGAGTTGGTAAGGGGATCTTGCAGGGAGTACCGGGGTCAGGAGTCAGCCTTTAGTGGCTAGAATGCAGGCATCAGTACTCGTGCTGCTTGCTGTTTACTGTGGGCGTTTCGTGGGCCAACACAGTCTCACACATACGCTGCACTTCATCTTTAGCAATGCATGTGTACGAGCATGTTGCCTCTTAGCGAGCAACGTTAAAGATGAAGTGTGGCTCTTGTGTGAGGCTGTTTCTGCCATCTACAGCCACCGTGCGAAAGTAACATAAAAATATTTAACATGAAGCGCGGCACACGTCCGTGAAGCTGCACTTTCCAAATCATAGCCCCACTGCGCCAGCAGAGAAAGAGAGCGTGGGTGTGTGGACCCTGGCTCTGTAAACATCATGTGGCATGAAAGTGGATCTGTACTAGTAATTGTTTTGTATTTATGGAGATTATGCAGTTTCGTAAAACTCCCTGCATACAGACAGAGAAACGATAGTCCTTGTTGTGGGAGTCCTCTACCATTTAATCCTTCTCTATTGTGATTTACATTTTACACTATGCCGATAAAGAAGGCTCAGAAATCATCTCTTAATTAAGCACTGGAACTGAAGGTTTGGACGGCAGACAAAGTATGCATTTGCATGTGAGGGGTAGACGCTAATGTGCCCATGCCCCTTTAAGAGGGCCTAGGTGTGTGTAAGTGTGCACTTTTTATTGTACTTCAGCTCAGTCTGAGTGTGCACGATAGTGTGCGTGGGACACGAGTGTGCGGTAGCCAAGTGTAAAGGTGCTCTTCTTCCCTCACACGAGGGAGCCGAAATGGTGCTGTGCTCCTCTGTAGTCCTTGTTTTGCCACTCTTCTCACACAAGAGCCCAGCAAAGCCGCCCGGCTGCTGTGCCTCCTTGGCGCTGCACAGCTATTTATTTCACACGGGCTCCAACCCTGCTGTGCCTCTTTGTTTTGGCAGGCTCTCTTTATATATGTATGCTCTCCCTGTCGAAATGTATGGCTGCCCATGTGACTCCCCCCTTTCTTCAGTAAACCATCAGGCGTCAAATGTAATGTTACCAAGAGAAACGGTGTCCATATATTTCGGAACCAGGATAGGCCAGTGGACCACGATCCTGTATTTAGATTGCAGTGTGCTTTACGAGCATGGGTGCTAATCCTATGTCAAGACACACGTTTGGGTTTACGTTTTTAAATATTTAAAATGTTGTAAAAGGTTCCTTTATTAAGTTTGCATTGACTGATTAAATTCTGTCCAGGAAGTATTTTATTCACAGTAGCTCTTTTCCCCTTCCCATTATAATACTTATCACGGCTCAAAAACACAGCTTTAATGATATCACATTCTCTGAGAACTGTTTGGGGATTGCGCCTTAAGCACTATTTTATGGCCTTGCTGCTTTCACATGCATCCTTTCTGCTGCAGATTGCCCTCACAACTTCTATTGTGAACAACAGAATCTGTGCACTTACTCTTCCAAGTCACATTAGTTGAATGATTTAAGGCAATACATTCAGGTTACAATATAATTTGTAGGTGTTGGTTTCAAATGCTCTTTCTAGCAGCATCTTCCAGTTCTGTGTTAGTAAATATGATTTGAAACGCTGCGGAGGGTCTTGTCCAGCCATTATGTATTTAACAATTCTATTCAGTTTCAAAAGCTGCTATTTGCAATAATTCGATTTCACTTTCCATTAAAAACAATCTTACTGCGGCTAATACAGATCATGCATACTCCGCATAATTTTAAGAGGGGTGTAGCTATGCCACTTCTATATGACTGAAGCAAATGTGTGACCCTCCGCAACTATCAACTTTTAATGTATTTTCTTAAAGCATAAGTAAATACAATTAAAAACAGGTGAAAGCTATTGATTTCACTGCAGACCGCCATCTGAATTGCCTTTTAAATCTGTATCATCATTGTTGGATTTGGGGTTCTTTTACTGCTTCCGAGCAGAGTAAATCAGACCATTTATAAATGGTTACTGCTTATAAACAGTCGCAGTGTTCAACAATTGTATAGCTCTTTAATCCCTAGGTTTTTTTTTTGCACGTTATTTAACCCCTTCGGTGCTCATGACGGAGCGGTTCCGTCATGAGCGCCGGTTGGGCTGTGCTCATGACGGAACCGTTCCGTCATGACCACACCCGTTTTTAAGAACGTTCAGCACAGCGCGAAAATTCGCGCCGCGCTGAATGGGTTAAGACACTCCCTTTACTACATTACCCACACAGCTGGCGTTATCCTTTCAATCCACTTTTTGCTGCTGTGCGGTCCCTCACATTTTAGCAAATTAAGGCGTTATGTGGGGCCATTAGGGCAGGCCGATGGTAGGTGGTATTGCAAGTTATTTTACCCTTCATCCCCTCTCAACCCATTGTAACCTCCTTCCGCGCTGTGCACCCCTTCACACACTCGCACATAGCTGACCATCACACTCGCACATAGCTGACCATCGCTGCGTGCTCAGCATGCCACCATTGCTACACAAATAAATACACATTTTTTGGCCTACAATTTATAGACTTTTGTTGCAATTGGTTTTGCAATATTTAGCAATGCCAATAGCTCAAATTTAATTAATGCGAGACCTATTGCATTGTAAATGCTTGTTAACCCCTTCGCTGCGGCGGCAATTCCGCCGCAGCGCTAGGGGGGGGCCGAGCGGCGCTCGCATGCTCGTGACGGAGCCGCTCCGTCACGAGCCGCGGTTGAGCTGTGCTCATGACGGAGCGGTTCCGTCATGGCCCGCCCGCTCAATGGAACGTCCAGCGCAGGCGCGGAATTCGCGCCGCGCAGGCGCGCCGAGCGGGCCATGAGGGAACCGCTCCGTCATGAGCACAGCTCAACCGAGGCTATTGATGGAGCGGCTCCATCATGAGCATGGAACCGGTTAAGTTCACTAATCGGTACATTCTTGGGTATCAAAATTGATCGGTTCTTTTTGATAATTTCTGGTACTCTTCTCATCAACAACCAAGACGATAGAATTCTGGGCAGCAGTCTTGGTTGCCTGCTGTGCACTTTATATAAGTCATTTAGACCTATCTTATCGGGCCCCACTGCTTTCTTTAGATTGGAGCTCTCAAAGGCATGAGTTATTTCGAGCAGTGTTATTTCTTTACAAAGATGTCTAATTTCTTAGTCCTCTGGTATCCGATCAATCGGCATGAATTTAGGGGTTTTCTTGTTTTCTTTTTCAATTATGCTTCTGTAGTATTGAAAGATTTCATCAGCACTGATTTGGCAAGTGGCATCTTCTGCCTCTTTGCCTTGCGAGACTCTGTATAATGTGACCATGGCTGACAGAGTCGAAGGCTTTCGATATATCAATGAACACCACTGCTAAAGAGTGACTGTTTTTTCGTGCCCCTTTTATGATATTTTGCATGAGTCAGATTCTCGAGATAACCTCTCACCTTCATGAAGCCTTTTTGTCTCGTATTCAATTCAACAAAAAATTAGAGTCTTTTAGTTATTATTTTTGTGAATAACTTCATGAATGCAGTACCGATGGTAATTGGACGCCAGTTACTGATTTTTTTAAGTTCACTAATTGATACATTCTTGGGTATCAAAATTGATAATTTCTGGTACTCTTCTCATTAACAACCAAGACGATAGAATTCTGGGCAGCAGTCTTGGTTGCCTGCTGTGCACTTTATATAAGTCATTTAGACCTATCTTATCGGGCCCCGCTGCTTTCTTTAGATTGGAGCTCTCAAAGGCATGAGTTATTTCGAGCAGTGTTATTTCTTTACAAAGATGTCTAATTTCTTAGTCCTCTGGTATCCGATCAATTGGCATGAATTTAGGGTTTTTCTTGTTTTCTTTTTCAATTATGCTTTTGTAGTATTGAAAGATTTCATCAGCACTGATTTGGCAAGTGGCATCTTCTGCCCCATCAGTGATAATTCTGGCAATTTTCTTTTTGTCTTTTTTAAACATTGCCTGGTATTCTTTATAGCTGCCCTTTGCTTTGGCATAATTTTTCTTGTGCGTCCGATTAAGCCTTCCGTTTTTCTTGTCTTTTTTTGTTATCTTGTTTCCTACTGAGGCATTCTGGTGCTCATCTTGAGCAGAGTACATAGGCTCATTATTGAGTTCTCTTGCTGGTTCATTTGTTCGTACACTTGCTAGAGCAGGACTTGTATCAGGGATGTTTTCTGCCATATAAGTCACTACCTCATCCATCAGAACCATAGCAGTATCGTGCTGCTCTACGTTTTGGGTGTACTTCTCTATTTCTGATATTCTGTCTTCCAGTTCATCAAAGTTCTTGATTTTTTGTGCACGTTTTTGATTGATAAAGTCTCTGCGCTTTTCTGTTGTTACTTCCACTGAAACCTCTGGTTCATCGCAGAAGTCATTTTCAGAAACATTTGATGCTTGCAGTCCATCTTTTGCAGATTTTTTGCTTTTATCTCTTCTTTTTTAGGTCTCGCACCTGCGAACGGATCGCGAAGCGATCGTCGCTGCTAGACTCTATTGTAATCAGTTCTGCTTACAAGGAGTCAAGGGAGACAGGAGACAAGTGATGTGCACGCGCAACCTTGCGGAATCAGATCAGGTTGTGCGCGCGTTCACCATCTCCTGTGTCCCATGGCTCCTTGTAAACAGGCACACACACACATAGAGAACACCCCCGCCGCCGCGCGCGCGCACACATACATAGAGAACCCCCCCGCCACCACCGCGCGCACTCACATCCCCTCCCTCTACCCCCCCACTCTCCCCTCACTCACCGGGCTCTTCTCGCATGTCCCTCTCCCTCCGCAGTGGGTCACTCTCGGCGGCAGCAGGCTCGGCGTGTCTTCTCCGCGATCCACAGTTTGCGCCGGGACAGCCAACGTGCACGTGCACGGCGACGGCGTCTTGTGCGTCCCCACCGCGGTTTCGGGCCCATGCAGTGCTTGTTCTGTCTTGGATTTGTAATTGCACCTGAGTAGTCCTGCATGTTTGTAGGGTTTCATACTACACGAAGAAATCTGAAGTCTCGAATTGCCAGCGGAGGCCCTGCAGCTGAATGTCCTGTCCATCATTGAAGTTTGCGAATATTTCGGCTCTCCCACTGTGAAGTAAGTGGCAGAGGAGACCCAACTGCAGCCGCTCTGCTGCTTCATCTCCTTTTACTGCTCATGGAAGTCCCATCCGGAGACTTCAGGGAGTGAGGAGAGATGGAAAACCGCGCGACTACAAAGAGGTGCGTGCAGTGCTATAAATCGGAGGGCGCTGAGTACCGGAACTTCCGTTATTTGAAGAGGCCCTGCGCTGCTAACACGCAAGTATTCACACAGTTCTTTTAATTAGAGTAGAGCGTTTGAAGAAATGTTCGAAGTCGCGAGCAGTTAGTTCTGACAATATCGCACATCTCTAATTTCTCTCCCTCATTCAGGAGGCTCTTCAAAAGAATAGGAACTACCAGAGGCCGAATGCAAACTACTTACTGCTTAATTTGGAAGGCACAAAATCAGGATCTTCTCAAATAAAATTACATAAAAAATCTTTATCCCTGTACAGAGCTTTATGCACCGCGAACGTTGCATTAATTAGCCTTACATGTGGCCCACTATGTGTCATCAGGTGTACTGCAAATGAACACATTCCCCGGGTTTGATAACGAGATACTGCTAAAATTATTATTCTGCCAATGCTAACTACAACAACAATGACCGGAGAAGCAGGGCTCTTTTTTGTTGTTGCTAATAAGCATAATCAAAGAGGTAGTTGCTCAGCTGAGAAAAACAACTCAAGTGTTGCAGTACGGCCGGTGGGAGAGGCTCGCGGTTTGGACCACTGTGGATGGGTTTCAAGAGGCAAGATTGGAGGAAGAGGAAATATTATTGATCTGAGTAGACAAACATAAGGCCAGGCGGAGCGCCCAGCTGAGGTCCCCACATGTGCAAGGACCAGCCTGGGGTGTTCTTACTGATCTCCAAGACCTCAGAATGTCAGCCAGGACTCCGTCTCTGGAATTCAATTTTTGAAGTTACCTGGATGTATCTTCAGCTGCCTCTTTGCTATGCTAAAGGTCTTGTACAAGAATGATTCCTTCACATTCAGCAATTTCTTCTGAATTTTGAGCGTGTTGGTGCGATTAACTAGCTGGTCCCTAATTATTTCCTCATGGAGATCTTTACCTTTACAAATGGCAGCAAGCTTATTACCACTATTTAATGTTTCATACTTTCTCCCACTTTTTTCCTCTAAAAAATTACTTTTTTCTTTCTACAGTAGTGATAGAATATATACTATATTTCAACTCAAGGCCTCTCATTGCTCTTTCATACAATCTTTCATACGATCTAACGCTCTTGATCCAAATCTATATTGTTGTTCTCAATTACCTCCCCACTTCTAGGTGTCAATAAGTGTTAAACAGTTCTTCTCCTCTCAAGACTAGTTATGTATTAACATGGCTAATCTATCTTTGGACACACGTACGTCTCCCACACACTTAGGGGGAGGTGCCACAGTCTCCCGAATGAGATCAGGAGCTTGAGTTCCATATTTTACTTACAAGAAACAAGAAACAATGCACTAAAATATCACAGCTACATTTTTATGTTTTTCTTAAAATAACCAATACCAGACCTTACGCACACTGTCAGTTGTACAGAAGTCCATTTGCTTTAAAGTGTCACAAAGCCTTCAGTCTTTCAATTTTTTCTTCCTGTGTTCTTCGACCCTCGTAAGGTCGAGTCCTTTCTTTCTTGCAGTGGATACACTGAAAATTAGTACCACACGCAGCAGTATGTGTAATGCCTCAAGGACGCCATTGCACATGTATGCTTAACTGCCCAGCATCTCCTCCTGACAGAAGACGCTGTTTCGTAAATGCTGATACCAAACATAATGCGTGCGATTCCAGTGCTCTTTGTGGTTCACAGAGACGAAGCGAAGACGGCATGAGAATACTGCACCTGTCACACAAAGTGGTGCCTGAAGGAAATCTAGACACATGCACATATGATGCCAGGGTTGTTTCAATATTCACCCTTTTGTCTACGACTTGCAACTTCGGAGGCACGTCACATGTTACTGAGGAGGTGGTGGCCGAGTGCCCATTCCACGAGGACCAGACATGAAGAATAAAGGGATGGTTGAGAGGGAGATGGTACCTCAGTCTACAAAGCTCTTACTTTTAACTTCATCCCTAGCACCTGCCGTTGACGTCACTGCGTTGCTACTCAATCATCGGCCTGGAGTGCACCCATCTATTCAACATGCTTAGGGAAGCACGTCGGTGGAAAAGAGTCTTACAAACCCACACATCCACAGCGGTCAGAAAGGACTCCAGCAGTGAAAGCTGATAAGACCCTTCAATCTAGTCCAAATAGGTTACTTCCTTGGATGGTAGTTTCAGTAATAGGGTCTATAGTTGGTTTAATGCCTCCCTCCCCCATGTGGTGGTTGTTTGTGACCAGGCCAGGAGGACCAATGAACTTAAAAGGCCTAATGCAAGATGTGCCCCAAAATGGTCCTCAGATGCTGGGAAATGTAACTTATTTCCTTTTTTTATCAACATAGTTGACTTTATTTCAACTGATAATGTATGCTTTCTTCCCATGAAATTCCATACTGCCTGCCATAGATTTCCCACGAAATGCTCTAGCTCTGTACCAAAGCCTCATGCTGTTGCTTTTCCTCTTTTGTAACTTGATGCCCACCAAACATGGCTGCTCCTTTACCTGAGGCTTCACCCTCTCTGTATCTGGTATTTGTACCTCCTGAATGCTTCGGTTGATTATCTTTCTAAATGGCTCATGCCTTCTAGTATTCTTATAAGCAGAGCTTTGCCCAAAATATCCCCTCAATACCCTTCCCATTCTGTTTTTTAATTGTTTCCAACCATTTATTCGGAATTTGTATTACAACTGTACATATGTGTTTTAGGTGTGCAGAACAATATAAACAGTACACCAGTGGACTAACCAAGACAGGCCTCCTACCCCTACTACAAGACAATCCTTCAATATGAAAAACCTTTACCCCACATAAATTGTTATTCATCTACAGGCTCTCCATTGGTTGCCTATCACCCAGCGCATTCAGTTTAAAGTGCTTCGCTTTATGCACACTGGCCAGAATGGGCGTGGCCCTAATACTAGAGCATCTTTGTGCATCCTTATGTACCAACGCACACCCTTCGCTCTAGAAGTTTGCACCTTTCCATGAGGTGGCAGGTCCTTTTCTCTGCTTGGTCCTACGTTACGGAACACTCTGCCTTTGAAACTGCGCCCTTTTTTTAGCTTCGCAAGCCACTCAAGAACTGGCTGTTGTAATGGTGCTTTTTGCCAACCGGCTCCTTACTTAGCAATGGGGTACCGCGTTGGAGTAAGGCACACGCTCTACAAATGCACAGATTAGATTAGATAAGATTAGGCTTTAATTACAACATTAACTCACTACTAACTTCAAATGTTCTGTTTTATGTTCCCATGTTTACTCCTCCTTGCTTTTCTTAAAAGAGCACCTTAAACTACATTTAGTAGGTTTGATTTCTGAAGGATGCTCTCCCTCCGATGGTTTTTGGGCAAATCTGCTACATGATACGTACATCTTTCAATGTTTGTTATCAAGTGTTTTGAGTTTTTGCATCTTCCAAACGTAACTCTCTGGAAAGGCTCTGAAGATTCAAATGAAGCAAAAGTGTGAAATACAAAATACCTTTATATAGGGGGCAGCAAACTGCAGCATCCATCTTGTAAAATAGACCACCCCACACCTCTCTTTGTGTTAATGTATCTCTGTATGCTGTCACCAACTTACTTATCCTCTGCATACACTTGAATCCATTGCGTAATTCTGAACTCCTCACCCGTGCACACAAAGGCCCAACTCGGGATTTTCCGACCCTCTGCTTACACCCTTCTTCCGAATCTTACACCGATTCCACCTCAAACAAGCATCAGCGTTTTACACTGATCGTCATGCACACATCCGCTCTCCATGTTATTGATCCTCCCACACCCCGTCTCCCATGTATTATACTGACCCGCCTCATACACCCGGTCTCAGTGGGTTAAAATGGTTCTCTTGCACGCATCCGTTTTCATGAGTGTTACCCATATCCCTTACCGGTCACTTACAATAACGCTTTCTCTGCGCTTTGAACCCATATGTTTTTTTTGCATGCAGTGACCGGCATTTGCTTAATAATTGAATTCTTCGTCTATTTGTAATAAAAGTAATCACTTAGTCTTACATAAAGTCAATACATGTCTCAGAAATAGACAATTGAATTAAAAAGGACTCTTCCAAAAAGTGCCCGGCCTGGTTGGAAAGGATATCTCTGCAGACACCACCACACCCTCCTGCTCTGTCCACAAGCTCACCCCTTATAAGGTCCTTTCATTCACTATCTTTGTAAGAGCAATTGTGGAAACTATAATGTGCTCATATACTGCTTTTAAGTGTAGCCTTTCCATTTAGTTATATTGAAAATGCCTGGTGATATTTCATTACTCAGATCAGCCATGCTGGTTGTATCAACCTCCAAATGATTAAATGCAACTATCACCAGTGATCCCCCTCCCCCTCTGTCACTCACCCTGGTCTGGTTGCCCCTCCCCCTCTGTCACTCACCTCTGGTCTAGTTGCCTCTCCTCCAGGGTCACCAACCCCTTAGTCTTGTTGCCCCTCCCCCAGTGTTACTCATCCCTGGTCTGGTTGCCCCTCCCCCAGTCTCACTCATCCCGGGTCTGGTTGCCCCTCCATCAGTCTCACTCATCCCTGGTCTGGTTGCCCCTCCATCAGTCTCACTAATCCCGGGTCTGGTAGCCCTCTTTACACATTCATTCTAGTCTTGTTGCCCCTCCACCGGTGCCTCTCACTCCTGATCTGGTTTCTCTGTCCATCACGATCCGCTCATCCGCCTCGGACACCAGCTCCGCTCCTCTGTTCATCTCCTGTCCCAGTACTAACGATTCCTCAGTGTGATCTTCTTTATTTAGGTGGCCGAGGCCCGACCGGCGACTCTCACTGGTATAAACAGTGATGGGGACATCATCCTGGGAGTGCCACGAGAGGGAGGAAGAAAAATAACAGAGGGAGTGTGAGCCTGGGGGGCTGTTCAGGGAGGAGAGATGGAGGATTAGATAAAGACCACATCTCATACGAGGGCATCAAACCCCTCACTACCCAGGCCTTACTACACTGACCACCTCACACAGACCACTGCCCTGTGTTAATGAATAAGGGGAGTGGATACCCCTCAAACCCGTCAGTGTTTTACACTGCCAATATCACTCTCCATCAGTTACAGATACACGCACACATCCCCATGAGTTTCACTGAGCCTACCTCGCACACTTCTCTCCCCACGTGTTACATTGATTCTGTTGTATACAGCCCTCTGAATGACTGTTCGCACTAGTCCCCTGCTCACATCCATATTCAATAGTGATACTGGCTCTGCCCTTCAAGCGTACAGGAAGTTTACTAAATATAATGATAACCATATGCTACATGACTGTGAGCTCAGTCTATTAATTACAATACTAGTCAAAAATCACTTCATCTTATAGCAGTGGCGGCTGCTACATTTTAAAATTGGTGCAGCACATAAAAAATGTCATTAAACATAAAAATAAATGTACCTTTCCTGATGATCTTCTGGAGCACGCATGCACCCGAAGTTACTCCTGCCTTGCGCTGCTTGCTGGACAATGGCATCCGAGCCGAATCAAGCACCGCTCTCTTGCTTGCTGCCTATAATGCTAAATGGCGTAAGAGCAGTTCCAGGATTGGCTGGAGCAGGCAAACACAGCACTCCATCGGACACCTACGGGGCTTTGCCTCTGCTTCTCAGTTGCCTTTCAGCTGTTGCAGGACCTTGAAATGCGTATGTCAGGCTGGCCACAGTGAAAACACCGGCCAATCTGACATGCGCAGTAACACAGTCCTCAGGTCGTACCACTGTATTTCTGTAATGCATTAGGGAGGTGAGGGGGGGTCAATGCCCCCACTTCTCTATGGATGCACTGCCCCTCCTATATAGTAAATATATTCACGTTCAAGAAATACAAATTTTAAATTATAACACAAAAAAGAAATACAAATTTAAATTCAACTGATTCCCACCACATAATTTTGCATACTTCCCACACCCTATGTGGCAGGGTTATCTCTTGAGAGATGTACACAGAAGTACACCTTATTGCTCAGTGCACAAGATCACACCTTGTAAGGCCCTATCATTCATTGTCCTTGTAAGAGAGAACAATAATGTGTTTTCATGTAGTGCTTTCACGGATAGTCCTTCTGTTTCATGGTAATATATATCCCTGTGGTACTGGCTGCATCCACCTCCAGAGGATGAAATGCATCCTCCACTCAGCCGTCGCCCACCTTCCCACTGTCACTCACCGCGACCCGGTTGACTCGGTCCATCATGATCCTCGCGTCTGCCTTGGGCATCAGCTTTGCTCGTCATATCATCTCCCAGTATTGCAGGTCCTTGGTGGAGATATTCTCCATCCCGATGGGTCCAGCCTGCGGCTCTCACTGGTTTAAAAGGTGATGGGGCATCATCCACGTTCCTAACCTCATAGAACTGGAGCACCCCGAGGAAGGGTCCCGAGAGGGAGGAGTAGAAATACCGGAGGGCGGGTGAGACTGGGGCGGTGGGGGGTGGGAGAGAAAGGATTAGAAACTGGACCTCAAGCATGGGCACAACTCGCTTCATGACACTGACCGTCGCATACCTCTCTCCTCTCCGTGAATCAATCTCTGCACTCTCTCCCTCCATATGACTGATCCTCTACAGAAACTCCTCTGTCTTATGGAAAATCTATTAATATACCAAAAATACACATTTAAAGTCAATAGACCTCCACCATATCTTTTTCTATACGTGTGGAGGGTAGCAACCACGACTGCTCTGTGTACAGGATCACACATGCTAAGGCCCTTGCACTCACTATTCTTGTAAGATCACTGCACAAATAAAAACATGTTTATATAAGCCCGTACAAGAGCAATATTCCCATTTCAGTGAATTATAAATACCAGGTGCCATTACCCAACTGAGTGGAGTTGCATTAAGCCACCTCCACCGGATGAAAGTGACACCTCCCCCTGCCCTCGCAGGTTTCTCACACCCCCGATCTGGTTGACTCGGTTCAGTAGGATCCTCCCTAATGCCTTGGACACCAGCTGCGCTACTCGGCTCATCTCTGTATTCCTGTCTCAGTACTGAGGGTTCTTCAGTGGTGAGATTCTCGACCCAGGAGATTTAAGGTGCCAGTCTGCGGCTCTCGCTGCTATAACGTAAGGTGGGGACGAAATCCACATGCCCACCAAGAAAGGGGGAGGGAGGGTCAGAGAAGAGAGCACACAGAGCTCTCTCACAGGCAATACCTAACCTCAGCACCCCCACACAACACAGTGCCCCCATTCCCTTCCATCTATACTGCATGTTTCTCGTCTCAATCAACTAGGGGAAACTGGGGGGGGGGGCCTTGAGAGGGACGGGGAGAATTAAAGAGAGTGAAACCCTGGGGAGTAGAGAGGGGGCAGAGGGTTAGAGTCTGGACCAGACAGAAGGGCACCAAACCCTCACTACCCATCTTTTAATACACTGGCCATTGCTCACCTCCCACACCTCTCTCCCCTGCGTTAAATAATCCCTGCATTCACTTTCTCCATATGACTGATCCTCTACACGAATTGCTCTGTCTTCAGGAAAATCAATTGATCTACCAAAAATACACATTTAAAGTCAACAGACGCCCACCATACCTATTTACAGGAGTGCCCAACCAGCATAGCATGGATCTTTGCAGAGGGAAGCAACCATGACTGCTCTGTACAATATTACACATTGTAAGACCCTTTCAGTCACTGTTCTCGTAAGCGCACTAGTGCAAATAATGTGTTCTCATACAGCCCCTTCAAGAGCAGTCCTTCAATTTCACTGTATTATAAATACCAGGTGCCATTACCCAATTCAGTGGTGCCAGTTGCAGCCACTTGCCCCGAATTAAAAGTGACAACTCCCTGTACCTTCATTGCTGTGCCTCACACCCGATCTGGTTGGCTCGGTCCTTCACGATCCTCACATCTGCCTTGGACACCAGCTGCACGCCTCGATTCATCTCCGTATTCCTGTCCCAGTATTGAGGGTTCTTTAGTGGTGAGATTCTCGGGATTCGAGATCCGGGGCACCAGCCAGTGACTCGTACTCGAATAACGGGAGGTGGGGACGTCATCCACATACCTGACAATTGAGAACTGGGGGCCCTTGGTAAGGGGGAGTAGAAGTACCGATGGGAGAGTGAGCCTGGGGGGGAGAAAGGGACAGAGGGTCAGAAAAGAGAGCACACACCCCTCCTCTGCAGGCAATACCTACCCTCCCCACATCGCTATAAACTGGGGGACACTGGGGAGGGGCCGCGAGAGGGAGGAAGAGAAATAGAGAGCAACCCTGGGGAGTGGAGAGGGACAGAGGATTCAAATCTGGACCACATACAGGGGCATGAAACCCGCACCAACTTCCTTTTATTACATTGGCCATTGGTCACCTCCCACCCCTCTCTCACCTGTATGAACAAATCCCTGCACAGTCCCTCTATGCCTGATCCTAATAGATGCCAAGTTTTCATCTATGACAGTTTTATGCTATCAGTCAATCAATTGAGGGTTTATAAAGCTCGCCAAATCACCAATAGGGTCTCAAGTGCACTCATGTGTGACATTTCAGTTCTTTTGTGTGATACTTTATAGCCAGGTATGCCTTAATGCATGGCCTTAATGCATGCTAAACCAGTTACGTGTATGTAATGTAATAAATCTCTGAAACAACCTCTTCTGTGGCACGTACTTAAAACAGGTGCAGTGTTCCTGGTGTGCTTATGACAGTTAGGGAACTTAAAATGTACCCCCACTGAGGCCCTGTTCTGGGAAAAGATTTTGAACCCGGATTCATAGTGAGTGACAGGCAGGAGTTGTCCAAAATACACCCTCCCTTTACCCGTGAGTGCCCGCTGTAACGGGTCCCAACAGTTCCATACATGGACCACTCTTCATAGACTGTCGACGGTTTACTGTCCACGTGCTGCACGTGCCTTAAACTCATCACGCTTTCAAAGGTGATTGAGGGAAGCGAAATATCCTGCAGTGGACCGGCCCAAGCCCTGATTTAGACGTCAGTGGTAACAGGAAATCCTCCTGTGTCTGCCAGTAGGGCTAAATCACACAGAATATTACTGCTGTGATTCTTTCACATGACTGTCTCCAATGTGGAGGAAATTCCAAAGGTGAATGTTCTTCCAGATTTGGCACTCTTACAGATATTGGATATGTCTTAACTCTCACCCACCTCTAGATCAGACCGCTGGCCCGCAGGAACCTGAGATGGAGCCTCACACACACTATCAATCCTTCTCTTCTTATGGATCAGAAAACCGACACTCACTTACTCCTCTCTCCATCCATCACTTCACTAACCCACTTATTATGATCCCTTTGCATGTGTTTCCTCCCTCATTCTGTTTAATATAATAACAGAAATCAGTTTGTCCTATACAAAATCTATACATATTCAGGAAATACATATTTCAATTCAGAAGACCATGCCACCTTTTTTCTTTATACAAGTACCCACCCAATGTGGTAGGAATATCGCTGAAAAGGGAAGCATACCTTTCAAGACCCCTTTGAGAGGGCCACCGGGCGCACAGGGGCCACTGGGCCCAACCAAGGGGGTTGAGGCCTGTTACTGCTGATGTCTCAGAGTCTGACCTACTGTAAAGGAATCTGACCAACTGGGCCAAGTACCCCCTTCTGCACTTGACACTCGGGGTAGACATGATCTGAGCAGTACAAGGCTTCCTCGGGGGAAGGGGTAGGGTAATATGGATACAGATTGGTGAACACAAGCTCACAACTCAACAAGCTCACAGCAGCAGAAATAAATTATTGTCCAGCCAAACACTCACTTTTATGGCAAAAAGATAAGTATACGTTTTTATTCCCAGCACTAACAACACAAAGGAAAAACAGCAACAAAATCCCTCCTGAGGTCAGGGCTCTAATGTTCCTTTGGCTGTTCCCTGTCACACTTCCTACTTACGCTGGGGAAACTGGTTATTCCTAATCCCCTATTGGTAACATACTGGGTGTGCCCCAATAGTAATCCGAGGCTTAACCGATTTTTTTTTTTTTTAAGCAGAGTTTTATATAGCGCAAATTTGACACAAATCGGGTATCAGAGCGCTTTACATAGCATCAGTTGCATTACATGAGGACACATTCACTTTGAATCTTAATTTAAAGTCAAGAATGTTTCAGCATTGCAGCACTGACCAGCAGCAGGGCCCTAATCAGTCTTACCTGCACATGCAGGCGTGAAGCCTCTGGAGTTCTTAGTACCTCCTGTCATAATTTAAAGTTGACATTGTGTGGGTCTATTGCATGCGGTCCAGATCGCTTCACTCAGGAGGTGCAGAGTCCCTCTCTCGCTGTTGTGCTCCCTGAAGTGACCATAGGTTATCTATGGCTCCTCCTGGGGGTAAGTGTCTAGTTCTTCTCCTGGTGGAGGTGGTTGCGATGATCCTGTCATGGGTCCTTCATCCGGGGTGGTGCATAGGTTCTCCCACTTCATTCTCGCTTCTCCAGGAGTGAGGAGAAGGAAGGGGGAGGCAGTCAAATCAGGTTGCAGTTCTCGATGCTCCCGGAGCCCCCCTCTGGCATATGGGGTCACCGTCTCTCACAGTACACAGACACTGGCTACTGCCTGATCCGCCTTGTGAAGTCTTTGACGGCTGACCATCTTGACATACAGGGTTACAAGCCTGGCTAAGGCTATGGGCCTTGCTACAGGGTAGTCTTTCCTCACGGCGGCCCCTCCTGGCACATGGGGGCACCGCCTTGGCACCAAGCTCAGTCTCTGGTTGATCGGAACAGCACACAGATCAATGCACGGTGGCCCTACCGTGGCATGTGTCGTTTGTCGACTCTGTCCTGCACACAGGTAATGACCCGATCGGTGCAGCAGCCAAGTCCTTCACACCTCACAAATAGAGGCCACTCGACATGGCTCCCCAATAGACCCTGCTCCCTCCAATACTCTCCTCTTCCTCACAGGGCACACTGGTCTTGGCAAGCAGGCAGGCACTGGTGCTTCAGGCTCCAGGGCAGGTGGTCTTGGATTTCTGGGGGTGATGTCCCCTCACCCAGCAGGGGGACTAGCAGGCCTCGGCACTCAGTCCTGGTCACATGCACAAGTTTTGCAGCGCATCCCCTCCTCATACATCCCACCTGGTTGCTAAGCAATTCTTGGGGTCTCAAGCTTCTTATAGTTATTTCCAGACACCAAAGGTGATTTTGGGTCTGAGTCTTTTATGTCGGGTTCTGTTTTATTTGACATGTCCACTCCACTCCTCTGCTCTCTCTTCCTCTTGAAACGCAGCCTGTCGAGCAGGATCTACTTCAAAGCTGATCGTCCCACAACACAGGCCATGGGAGTGACTAAAGGTCACACCTGGATGTCAGCCACAGTGATTTGTGCTGAAGCCCCCAGCCCTACACTTTATGATTCTCTTCTCAGGCCATCTCCTTCCTCAGATGTGCCCAGGCCCCCTCCTTGTGATCTCTCGCTGAGTCAAAGAGCGGCTCTGAAGTGTGCAGGGGAAGCCTGGCTCTCCCGTCCCCAGTGTGCGTCCCATTCAGCTCACAGGAACGCAGCAATAAACAAATCTGTCTGAGAAATGATCTACTTCCTCGTGTTTTCACCTTAACAAAGTGGAACCCAGGGTCAACCATGCATTGTACCCTTCACAGGCACACTTACACCTAGGGTATATACAGTATACACACACTACATAGCTCTATATCCTCCATGTACTGTACCCCTCAAGGCACACTTACACCCAGCACCGACATTTGTCATGCATCCTTTACGTGGTGTACCCTTAACAGGCACAATTACACCCAGCATATACAGTCAGCATGTACACACTACACATCACTACATCCTGCATGTAATATATCATTCCCATATACACCTACACCCAGCACATACATTTCACATGTGTGCACTGCATAGTACTGCATGATCCTTGTACTGTACCCTTCCCAGGCTCACATAGACTCAGCGCAGATAGACCACTCGTGCACTGCGCAGCACTGCACATAAAACCAATGTAGGCCATGGGGCGAGTCAAGTAGACAGCAGCGGAACTTTAAACGAAGTGAGCCTGTGGGCCTCACTCCAGTGACACAGGTTTCAAAAGGACCTTCACTCATATTGATCACTGCACGGCATGCTGCCACCACCACGCTCATGTTGCTTGACTCCTGGCGAAGGCGATAGCCTTTCACCACTATGAGGGCGCGCTTTGGGAGACCCTTCCGGTCTAACAAGACTGCAATCCGCGAAGTCTATGTCATGGCACACACGCATGGTCCCTCTTTGCTTGTGATAACACAAATCAGCTTTAGGGATCCAGACATGAGTAAAGTTGGGGCACTCAGGGCAGGGGTAAATGTCCAATACCATGCAGAGTTCTTTTCAGTCCATCAGTACTGAACTTTTAGGGCCCTTTCATTCACGATCCAGTAAGAGCACTTATGCAAATAATGTTTAATAGTGCTTTCAACAACAGCCTAAGATGCAAAGTGCAATCACCCTACTTGGTTGGACTGGTTGCATCCCCTTTGACAGGATGAAACACACACCACACTACCCCCTTGAACACTCAGCCCTGGTGTCGTTGACTCTGTCCATCACTATCCTCACATCTGCCTTGGACACTGGCTCCACTTTCCTGTCCCAGTAATGAGGGTTGCCGGTGGTGATCTTCTCCATTTAGGTGTCCCGGGCCCAGGCTGCATCTTTCACTGGTGTAAAGAAAGCGGTGGAGACATTAATCACAAACCCGGACCTCGAGAACGAGACCAAGGGAGGGAGTGACCAAGCCACACACGTGTGCGATGCCACCTGCATATATATTAGACTAATCGTCACCTAGTCGCCTCTCCCTGTTTGTTGCACAGATCCCAGTACACACCATTGCGTCTGTGGAACACTGATCCCCCATGTGCCACTCTCCTTGTGCATTGTACTGATCTTACTGCGCTCACTCTTCTCTTCATTTTTGACTGCCTCCCATGCACGCCTCCGCCCTGTGTAGCACCAACTCCCTCACACGGCGTCAGGACCACAGTGAGGCTGATATTAGGCAGGGCTGTGGGTAGCTTGCCTTGACGAATGTGGGACTACAGGCCCTGCCCAACCCAGCCGATCCATGTCACCTGAAATCCATGCAACATTGATTTTCAGTAAAGAGGTCAGTGAAATCCGTAAGTAATGATCCACCATACTTTCGCTGCACACCTTGGTTCGCCTGCGCACTCGACACTAGGCTGGTATTAGTCCACCTGTTCCATAATTGGCTGAAACATGTAGACCGCACACCGTGCTGTGGGAGAACATTATTCTCTCACCTTACATCAAGTGTCTTCACTTCCCTACCCAAGGTATCCATTAATAAACTACTCTATTGGAACAGACAACCTCGAGTTTGTTTTTAAAACCACTCACAAATTCACAACCACCTAATAGAAACCATCTCTGCTGTAATCAGGCGTCCCAGCATACCTGGGGTGCTCGAGACATCTTGAGTGGGAACCCAATGGTGAAGAATGCCACCAACTAGGGTGGTGGGGGAGGGTTCTTTTGAAAAACCTAATGGTTCCCTGAATGCTTGAGTGACGAAAATTCATGACAACAGAGCTTTGTGGTAGCGAACTTGTTCTTATTTGTTTGTGATAATTTAAAGACGAATTTGGTTGTATACAGACCAGAGTTATTTCCTTGTAAGAGCTGACAGAGGTTTGTCTTCATTAGCTCCAGCCTTGATCATTAGATAAACAGATTGTTGATGAAAGTAGCATGAGCTTAAGACGGTCCGCATTATCGCACCATTGTCTTGACCTCTTGACCCTAGGAAGGGGGGCAATTTACTCATTTCAATTTGTCTGCCTTTTATGTCGTTGTACATTCTGAACTATGTCCATTTTTGTTTCATGTTATTCATTCATGATAAACTTTGGTTTTGTATTTTGATATTGATATATTGTATTTTAAAAACAAATATGAAAAAGCAACACATGAAATGTTAGGAAAGTTGTATTGATAATTGAGAATTATGTACTGCAAAAGTCATCCCTGTGTTAATTGAATGCATTATGAAATGTGCCTGTGATCCGCAGTGTAGGATTCTATAAAGCTCTTTATTTTCTACACGCATATCAGGGGGAGGTTCGTGTTTGTGATATGTAGTGTAGCAATCTATATTGTCATCTATTTACTGCACGCACATTGGGGGTTTAACATCTTTTTAGAGAGGCTCGTGAAACGTGCCTGACACCTGCAAGGTATCAGTCAAGACAGCACTTTATACACTCTATGCACTTTGGTGGCTTCAGCATCCTTCTGGCAAGGCCCAGGTCCGGTAATGTAGGTCTTAGTTGGCCTGAGACCCGCCCTCTCACTAACATGGCTGTTTTAATCGAATTGAGATCTGATTTACACTGTGGCAGGAAAATATAGTACATTTGAAATGCCACTCTAACTTAAGCCGTTGCAACATCAACAGCACTTTAATCACTTCACACACTTTGGGGGCCCACCTACTCTTTTAGCAAGGCTTATGTTCGGATACGTGTGCTTTGATTTGTATAATCTCATACCCATGTTTTAGTATGTATGTTTTAACTTGTATGTTTTTATCAGGTCATGATTAGCTATTATTCCAAGAAATGTAGTGGTAAAATGTCTCTTCATGTCTGTCACTGTAAGCCTTCTCATGTAGTCCTTAAGGGACATGTAATTGGTTGTCTTTCTTTTCTGTTTGACCTTTGAGAAACATGTTTGATAACAACGCTAAGTTACTTTTTAATGTTTTTAGTATGTGAAAGTAAAGAATTTTGGAATGTTTTTTATTAATCAGACAAATAAAGAATTGATTGATTGAGGATAACTGATTATAGTTTTCATTATTGGCAGCTGTGAAAACTGTTATTGCATTTGACATTCACTCATATGTTTGCAGTGATCATCTTCTTATGTGCTAAAACAATCACCTTTTATTCCGGTTAATGAAGCATTGTACAACTGAAAGATTGAGAACAGAGGATAATATTGAAAAGGAGCTCAGAAAGGCCCAACTGCATGTGAAACTGGTATACTGAATTTTTAAAGGCCCAGCCGACATGCTAATTTTTTCTATTTGCAGATACCTAGGCCTGTCCATGGTTATTCCATGTCCCAAACATGTTCTGAAACCTGGAGGGGTGACGCCATGTCCTGTGTTGTCGACATCAAGCGTTGCGGGCAACATGCCTATTTTTATGCATTCATATTTTTTCCTGGATCTGGAGGAGTTTGGTGTCCAACCGCCCCACTCGAGTATAGATCTGCTTCGATGTGATTACAAGACCCAGGCACTGACATCTTGTTCTGTGTTCAGGGTGTGTATGTAAGGTGAGGATGGTAGCAGGACTCGTCACTGAAGTACGATAGCTGACACCAGCGGGCTCCATTTTGGAGAGCCCCTGGTTTGACGTGACAGAAGAGGAAGAACTTAATACAGCTTCCCCAGACTATGGAAGTGCATTGTGTGCACTTCTGAAGCTCAACGGAGGGTGCCAAAGACACTGAAGTGTTGATGGACGAGGGCAGGGCTACCCTTCATTCTATGAGAACTTGTTAGCAGGAAAGCTCTGCTTAGTCTTTCAATAGTAGTGACACATGATGGATGGTAGTAGTCTGAGGGTGAGTCAGCAGATTCTCTTTTAGATAAACCAATTTCATTATTTTCTTCAAAACATTTAGTATGGACCATTTTGGTTTCAATACATTGGAAGCAATCATATACCATAAAAGTACACTCTTAATTACAGCCCATTCATCCATTGTTTTCAAGCCCATAGTATGCCCACCACTTGCCCCAAATCTTAGAATATTGAACCTTTGTCAAGACGGCACTAAAGGAGTTTGGCCTTGAGGGGGCTGTACTCGGGCAGATCAGTAGAGTTTCTCAAGGTCAGTGAGAACTGCTGATGCACCTTTGACTCCTGTATCATATTGTGTATTGTTGGAATGAAAACTCAATAAAAAATATATTTTTTAAAAAGTCAGTGAGAACTGCTGTTGCAGATGGCGGAAAGTGTCCCTTTTTCCTGACATCACCTAAAGTCGTAAGGCCGGTTTTATTGCAGCTCCTAAAGCCCTCGAGGTGAACCTTGTGGTGCAACTACTGCCCCTCCCACAATGCAGCAACTGCCCCTCTCATAATGGAGTAAGCTGTGTAAGTGTCTTGAACTGACCTGTAAAATGTAGCCACACCCTAATGATCAAAGCAGTTATTTCTGAGAAACGAACTGGGAGGGGGAATAGAAGCAGATTCTGTTTATATGTTTAAATGTCTGCATTGGTTATCAAAAGAAGGTGGAGACAAATCAAGACAAGGCAAGAGACTATCCTGCGGCATGACTTAGCAAAACAAAGAAGAAAACCCCTGGAACTCTCCCCTAAACCCCCTTCCGCGCCTCCCTGGGAACCCTCCACTCACCTGTCCACCTAAACACTACATTTGCGTATAAACACAGACGACTATCTGCTTTTCAATAAGAAGCTAAAAACCTCCCTGTTTCCCCGGATACTAAATCAATTAGTAATTTAAATAAGAACAACCTGTCCCTTAATTCTATAATTTTTCTTTCTTGCACCGCACTGTATGTTATCCAGTGCCGTTATGTCCTTCGGGATGATTGATACGCTCTATAAATACTAAAAATAGAAATAGTAAAATATTATCAAAGCGCTGTGCCTTATCAATAATATGGAGTAGCCTCTTTGTATTGTCGCCGCATTGTCGATTGGGTACAAACCCCACCTGGTCCAGGTGTATCAGACCAGGAAGGAGAGAGATCAGCCGCGAGGCTAAGATCCCAGTGAACAGCTTTACGTCAACATTTAATAAAGAGATTAGCCTGTACAAGGTGCACAGGCATTGATCCTTGCCGGGCCGGGGCATAACAACAATTGAAGCTCCCAGCATAGTCGGCGGGAGTGTGGAGGAGACCCCAACGGCATTGTAGACTATGGTGAGTATGGGAGCCAGAATGGGACAGAATGTCTTGTAAAAAAGAGCGGTGCACCCACCTGGACCAGGGGAGTTAAGTGGTTCTGCATGGAGATAGCAGACACCGCTTCTTCAATTCGGATCGGCCTGGTCATGCATTAGTCTGATGGTCACAGCTTCCCAGAGGTAGTAGGCAGGGCATCTGGATAAAAATCCTGCGCCTCATAGAGGCCTGCATAGTATTGGCAAAGGGTTTCAGCAATGTTTCAGTCCCCAATATTTTCAACCCTAGTTGAATCGACCACCGATCATTGGGCCAGCAGCCTCCCACATCTATTACCTGCCTTGTTCAAATCTATGCCGGGCAGCGGAGTGCGCAAAGAAATATGGTCACGCAAAGAAATATATAAATTAGTTCCAAATTGACATTTAGATGCCAAAACACGTTAAGACAGCTAAATATTCCTCAATGGAATTATCTTGTGCTTGCTAACGTTTAAAGAATGTCAATTTGGTACTAATTTAGATATTTCTTTGCACAACCAATTAGTTTTCAATTGCTATAACAAAAGGATACACGAGCGTATTTTAATGTGCAAGAATCCTTACCTTGAGGAAGTAATGGATATTGCACGAAGCATTGAATGTTCTGTAGTATCTTCAAAAATGTTAACTCCAGATTCTGCTAGTAAATTTCCTGATAGTTCTAAAGTTATGCATGCATATCACTTCGACTGGTAATGCTAATGATGTTGATGTAAACGTTGTTTCTACCAAACCTAAAGTACATATTAGTGTTGACAGAAAAGGTTCTTGTTACAGATGTGGATCCAAGTATCATATGGGCAACAATGTGAATTGACCTGCTCAAGGTAAGAGATGTAACACTTGTAAAAATCAGACATTTTTACACGGTCTGTAGATCAGCTAAACAAAAGGGCAAAGTTTATTTTCTTAATGTTGAAATGGATGCTCTGTGTGAGGCTATGAGCAATACGTTATCCACCATTGAAACTAATACTTTACGCAATGATGCCAAAAGGTGTAAAGGGCCCATGTGTAATGTGTTAATAGGACCAATTGATATCAATGTTATGGCTTATTCTGGCACAATACTAGATGAAAAGACCTTTAAAAAATGTTGGTCAAAAGTTATGCTCAAACCTACTGATGTCAATCCCAAAACCTTGGGGGAATATGATATTATCATGTCTGGTTATTTTTCGGATTCCATCAAATTTAAAGGTAAAGAGATTTATACCAAATTTATGTGGCCTTTAATGGTCATGATATTCTAGGGTGGCAAGACCAAGCAAATTTAGGCATCATTTTGAGACCTGGACATCCTAAGCCTGTGGTGTTAGGAGACCTACCTATTTTATCTGTTGAACAGGAACCAACAAGTATTCTCCAACCTTGTACTGATTCCAATTTGGGTAATTTATTCACCAAATATTCTGGTGTATTGTGACAAGGTAGGCTTGGTCAAAGGCTTGCAACACACCATTAAACTAAAGAAGAATGCCATTCCAGTGGTTCAGAAATGCAGACCTGTTCCTTTGTCAGCCAGGGATGATTTAAAAAAATGTTAGATGATATGTGCTTACAAGAGATTATAACACCTGTAGAAACTGCTGAATGGGTTTCTGCTGCTGTTGTTGCACATAAAAGCTCAGGTGATCTTTGCCTGCGTGTGGATTTGAGAGTTATTAATCGTAATATAGTGGTAGACTGCCATCCCCTCCCCAGAATTCAAGAAATGCTTGCCAATCTTGGAGGCAGCATGTATTTTACCACTATTGATCTACGATCAGCGTATCATCAGATTCCCCTCTCAAAAGATTCTCAGTCTCTTACCACATTTGTTACTCCCTTTGGAGTCTACATGTGTGAGCGGATGCCTTTTGGCTTAGCATCCGCTGCAAGTGTTTTTCAAAGGTTATTGGACCAATTGTTTACTTATGTTAATGGGATCCAAGTATTCTATGACAACATTTTAATCCATACAGCTACATTAGAATCACATTATACACTCCTTGAAAAAGTTTTACAGAAACTGTAAGCTGTGAGCATGACGGTGAATAAGAATAAATGCAAGTTCATTACTCAAGATGTAGACTATTTAGGCCACAACATTTCTGTCAAAGGTATAAAACTTAAGTTGTCGTTACTATGCTAAACCGCAAGACAAAGACTCGTTTAAGGCATTCTTAGGTGTTGTCAAATATTATGCTTGCTTTGTACAGAGCTATTCCAATATTGTGCAACCACTCAGAGATTTATAAATAAAATGCAAAGTACTTTTGGACTCGAGAAACTCAACAGTCTTTTGATTCTGTAAACAAATTAATTCTGGAAGCACCAGCCATCAGAGCTTTTACGCAGGGTCAGACGAGTATTGTAACTCTGGACGAGTATTGTAACTCTGGACGCAAGTTCCAAGGGGTTAGGTACCATGTTAATTCAAATGATTGATGGTCAGGACTATTCTGTAGCTTAAGCTTGTAGAACCTTGAGTAATGCTGAAGTTAAATATAGCACTATCGAGAGGGAGGCTTTAGCATGTTCACGGGCTGTTGAGAAATTTAAGATGTACATTTGTGGCTCCAGATTTCAATGTTTTACTGACCACAAACCGTTAATGTACATACTTGGTGACAGTTGTTCAAACAAAGCTTCTTCTAGACTTATTAGACTTCTGGCTAGGTTACAGGAATTTACCTTTGATATTACATATATTCCTGGTGGTAAGAATGTCAGGGCAGATTGTCTCGTATGCCGCTGGAATGTAGTGATGTGGATGATCCATTTAAGGATAATGGTTGTGATGTTGTTTTCACTGTGAGTGACTTAATGCGAGATGTCAAATTGTCTGAAAATGAATGGTTTGAAAGTTGTAGAAAAGATCTTTGTCTGGAAAGAGTGAAGAGATTTTTAGTCCATTGCTGGCCATGTGATAGAAGTATGTCTATTCAAGACAAATGATTTTCGCAAATTGCTTCGGAAATATCCGTTGTAAATGATATTTTGGTTCGAGAGGACAAATTCGTTCCACCTGAGGGTCTGAGAAGCAAGACTATTTCCCTTGCTCATGAGGGACATTTAGGAACTTCTAGCTCTGTTCACAAGATAAAAGAAACATACTCGTGGCCCGGTATTGATGGTCAAGTTAAATCCTTTGTGGACAAATGTCCTGAGTGTATGTTTCAGATAAACATTGGCGCACATCCCTACTCCATTATGCCCAGTTAAATGGCCTAAAGGTCCCTGGCAGAAGTTAGGATTGGACTTTTCTGGTCCCTTTAACCTGCTTGGCAGTGATAGTAGGTTTTTTCATTGTAATCATTGATTACTTTTCCAAGTGGCTGTACTTTTCTTTTGTGAGGAGTTCAGATTCAACATTGGTAATTTCATTATTACCACGTTTATTTTTAATTGAAGGTCTGCCTAAAGAAATTGTTACTGACAACGGCACTCATTTTACCTGTTATGAATTTGAAAAATTTCTAGGAGAAGTCTCTGTTAAGCATATTTTGTTACCTTTATATAGTCTAGCTTCTAATGGTCTTGTTGAGAGAGCAAACAAGTTGTTGAAAGAAGGTGTACAAACAGCTATGGCTACACGACAGCTCCAGTTGGAAGAGAGGTGTAAAATTAATAAAGCATAACCAGAGTTCTAGATGACAGTGTGCGGTGAGCTAAGCTAACACATTCCTATTACCTCACTTTTGAGTTACATACAACTTTATTGATACAGCACATACCAAAGCACATAAGGGCAACTGATATACAACTCTCTACAAAGCCCCATGAGAAAGAGGTCAGCGACATCCCACCCCGCCTGCCGCCCATTCAGAAAAATAGAGAAAAGAGGACCAGGGGAGTGCGAGCTCTGTTCAGGAACAGTAATCCAATGTAGCAGGAGTCAGGCTATGCTGGGGTGGAGGAATCTTCACTGAGGGAGGCCAACACCACCCGGCGCACTCTGGGCACTATCTCTGGGTCTGGACAAAGACGAGCAAGGGAGCAGCCTGCGGTCTTCCATTTGAAGCCTCCCTAGTCAGCGCCCTCCCACCCGGCAGGAGGGGGCCTCTCCAGGGACAACAGCTGGCAGGCCTCCTTTTATGAACGGAACTTTCCATCGAGATGAAAGATCAAGCGGAAGGGGTGTCCCCAGGAGCCGATTCTGTGTTTAAGTGTGAGCATGTATCTACACAGGACCTGCCCTTCTGCCTTATGCCAGGTGCAGTCTTAACACTTTGTTGTGCCCCTATTTTGGTTACATCTACTTGGAACCAGTATCATCAATAGCTGCTGTGAGACTCGTCACCTTCCAGAAACACTCTATCTGCCCTGCAGTCAGAAAATGACATTTGAAAAGGAACTACCACAAACTGGTTCCTGGATGTTAGACAGTAGATAACTCCCCTTGGACAAGGAAGGGAGTGCCCCACAGAGGAAGCTCCTTTCACCTCGCAGGCGGAGAGACTGACTAGTTGGGGAAGCTGAAGTGTGTTTGTGGAGCACCCGGAAGAGCCAACCTGTACCGGGATCGTAACCACCGATGATCTGAGCTCCCTGTGTGGTTCACGTGGTGAAATACATGAAGCATCAATAACCTCCAAACAACCACGTGCTATCAGGCAGCACCGCAGTATAACCAGAGGGACTTGTTCTACTGCTGCATTAACATGCTGTGCGTCCTGAAATGCCGGACAATACTGGCGTAGGGCTCAACGGCCTGGAAGTCGCAACTGTCAAAGAAGAGCAACACCTGCCTAGGGTTACTCATTCCAGAGGCAAGATTGGAAAGGCTGATCATTGCCCAGGGTCCTGTGACAAAGACACTAAGGGGCATATTTACAAATAAGTGACAGAGCGCGGCGTTAGCCTTGTTGGCTTAACACTGCGCTCCTACACTTCTGAAACGCAGGGCTGCAACATATTTACAACAATACGGTGCAGCCCTGCGTTTCCCCTTGTGCTGGCGCTAAATTTAGCTGCCTAGTGCCAATGCAGGCACCCATGTCCCATTGTGCAGGGGTGCCGGCTTTGCGGGGAATGATTGTTCATGTGTCGGGTTGGTCCCCCTTCCTGCACCTAAACAATCTGTAATGGTGTTTTGTAACTTCTATGTGTGCTGCTTAATGCAGCAAACTTAAAAGTTGCAACTCGTCATTTTTTGCAATAATTGTTTATGTGCAGGAAGCGTCACCTTCCTGCACGTTAAGTGGCTTTATGCTGCCTTGTAAATAAGGCGAAGCTCATATCGCAACATTAACATCACTAAAAGTGACTTCCTGTGGAGATGTGGGCTTGTAAATATGCCCTTAAGTAGCTTTTTACCAGCTCTGTGCACCACCGGAACATCCCTTTTTTGATGTTTTGGCAGTGCACGATGCAAAACCATATCTACGAGGGTAAGACACGCCACCCTGCGTGGCTTTTCATGGCCTCCTATATATGGTTTTAGGCAACGCAGCTCAAGTTGCTGCTTTGCCTTACTCTGCGACAAATAGGTGTTGCGATGGGTGTTCCCTCGCAACACCCATGGGATTTTGACGCATTCCCAGATCTATAACGACTTGTTAACCTGGGAATGCGTTAAAATTCTATGCCTCCCCAGGGGAGGTGTAACGAGAAGAAATAACTCAATTTCTCCTTATTTTTTCCTCTTTCTTTGTGTTCTGCACTCTGAGGTACACATGGAAGGAGGAAAACGCCTCCATTGGACGCCTTCCTGCACAAAAACAACAATTCCTAGAACAGAGACGCCCTAGCACCATGGTGCAGGGGTGCGTTGGCACAAGGCAGCCAAGTATGTGCCAGCGCAGTGGAAGAGGACAGAAATGCACCATGTCTCATAGGGCGCTTTGGTGCCTTCATGTTTTGACGCAGGGCAGCCCAGCAAAGTGGCGTGCAGCTATGCTTTGCGTCAAATTGTTGTAATTGAGGCTCTAACTGTGAGACTGCTTTGGAAACATTTCTAATATCTACACTAAACCTTGTCTCAGAAAATAGTAGGTAACAGGAGACCTGAAATCAACGACAGACTGTATCTTGCACGTTGGAGTGAATGATTGCCAGAGTGAACTCTTCTGATCAAGATCCGAACGGTCTGGCCTGCAGGTTAGCAAACATGGGAGTGACCAGCAAAGCCTAAGTGCGAGCTCACTCCAGTGCCTGATCCTTGATCAGGGCTCTAAGTGCGAGCTCACTCCTGCACCTGATCCTTGATCAGGGCTCTAAGTGCGAGCTCACTCCTGTGCCTGATCCTTGATCAGGACTCTAAGTGCGAGCTCACTCCTGCACCTGATCCTTGATCAGGGCTCTAAGTGCGAGCTCACTCCTGTGCCTGATCCTTGATCAGGACTCTAAGTGCGAGCTCACTCCTATGCCTGATCCTTGATCAGGGCTCTAAGTGCGAGCTCACTCCTGTGCCTGATCCTTGATCAGGACTCTAAGTGCGAGCTCACTTCTGTGCCTGATCCTTGATCAGGGCTCTAAGTGCGAGATCACTCCTCTGCCTGATCCTTGATCAGGACTCTAAGTGCGAGCTCACCCCTGTGCCTGATCCTTGATCAGAACTCTGAGTGCGGGCTCACTCCTGTGCCTGATCCTTGATCAGGACTCTAAGTGCAAGCTCACTCCTCTGCCTGATCCTTGATCAGGACTCTAAGTGCGAGCTCACCCCTGTGCCTGATCCTTGATCAGAACTCTGAGTGCGGGCTCACTCCTGTGCCTGATCCTTGATCAGGACTCTAAGTGCGAGCTCACTCCAGTGCCTGATCCTTGATCAGGACTCTAAGTGCGAGCTCACTCCTGTGCCTGATCCTTGACCAGGACTCTTAAGTGCGAGCTCACTCCTGTGCCTGATCCTTGATCAGGACTCTTAAGTGCGAGCTCACTCCTGTGCCTGATCCTTGATCAGGACTCTTAAGTGCGAGCTCGCTCCTGTGCCTGATCCTTGATCAGGACTCTAAGTGCGAGCTCACTCCTGTGCCTGATCCTTGATCAGGACTCTTAAGTGCGAGCTCACTCCTGTGCCTGATCCTTGATCAGGACTCTAAGTGCGAGCTCACCCCTGTGCCTGATCCTTGATCAGGGCTCTAAGTTCGAGCTCATTCCTGTGCCTGATCCTTGATCAGGAATCTAAGTGCGAGCTCACTCCTGTGCCTGATCCTTGATCAGGACTAAGTTCGAGCTCACTCCTGTGCCTGATCCTTGATCAGGATAAGTGCGAGCTCACTCCTGTGCCTGATCCTTGGTCAGGACTCTAAGTACGAGCGAGCTCCTGTGCCTGATCCTTGATCACGGCTCTAAGTGCAAGCTCACTCCTGTGCCTGATCCTTGATCAGGACTCTAAGTGCGAGCGAGCTCTTGTGCCTGATCCTTGATCAGGAATCTAAGTGCGAGCTCACTCCTGTGCCTGATCCTTGATCAGGACTCTAAGTTCGAGCTCACTCCTGTGCCTGATCCTTGATCAGGACTCTTAAGTGCGAGCTCACTCCTGTGCCTGATCCTTGATCAGGACTCTAAGTGCGAGCTCACTCCTGTGCCTGATCCTTGATCAGGACTCTAAGTGCGAGCTCACTCCTGTGCCTGATCCTTGATCAGGGCTTTAAGTGCGAGCTCACTCCTGTGCCTGATCCTTGATCAGGGCTCTAAGTGCGAGCTCACTCCTGTGCCTGATCCTTGATCAGGACTCTAAGTGCGAGCTCACTCCTGTGCCTGATCCTTGATCAGGACTCTAAGTGCGAGCTCACTCCTGTGCCTGATCCTTGATCAGGACTCTAAGTGCGTGCTCACTCCTGTGCCTGATCCTTGATCAGGGCTCTAAGTGCGAGCTCACTCCTGTGCCTGATCCTTGATCAGGACTCTAAGTGCGAGCTCACTTCTGTGCCTGATCCTTGATCAGTGCTCTAAGTGCGAGCTCACTCCTCTGCCTGATCCTTGATCAGGACTCTAAGTGCGAGCTCACCCCTGTGCCTGATCCTTGATCAGAACCCTGAGTGCGGGCTCACTCCTGTGCCTGATCCTTGATCAGGACTCTAAGTGCGAGCTCACTCCAGTGCCTGATCCTTGATCAGGGCTCTAAGTGCGAGCTCACTCCTGTGCCTGATCCTTGATCAGGACTCTTAAGTGCGAGCTCACTCCTGTGCCTGATCCTTGATCAGGGCTCTAAGTGCGAGCCCACATCTGTGCCTGATCCTTGATCAGGGCTCTAAGTGCGAGCTCACTCCTCTGCCTGATCCTTGATCAGGACTCTAAGTGCGAGCTCACCCCTGTGCCTGATCCTTGATCAGAACTCTGAGTGCGGGCTCACTCCTGTGCCTGATCCTTGATCAGGACTCTAAGTGCGAGCTCACTCCAGTGCCTGATCCTTGACCAGGACTCTTAAGTGCGGGCTCATTCCTGTGCCTGATCCTTGATCAGGACTCTAAGTGCGAGCTCACTCCTGTGCTTGATCCTTGACCAGGACTCTTAAGTGCGAGCGAGCTCCTGTGCCTGATCCTTGATCAGGACTCTAAGTGCGAGCGAGCTCTTGTGCCTGATCCTTGATCAGGAATCTAAGTGCGAGCTCACTCCTGTGCCTGATCCTTGATCAGGACTCTAAGTTCGAGCTCACTCCTGTGCCTGATCCTTGATCAGGACTCTTAAGTGCGAGCTCACTCCTGTGCCTGATCCTTGATCAGGACTCTAAGTGCGAGCTCACTCCTGCGCCTGATCCTTGATCAGGACTCTAAGTGCGAGCTCACTCCTGTGCCTGATCCTTGATCAGGGCTTTAAGTGCGAGCTCACTCCTGTGCCTGATCCTTGATCAGGGCTCTAAGTGCGAGCTCACTCCTGTGCCTGATCCTTGATCAGGACTCTAAGTGCAAGCTCACTCCTGTGCCTGATCCTTGCTCAGGACTCTAAGTGCGAGCTCACTCCTGTGCCTGATCCTTGATCAGGACTCTAAGTGCGAGCTCACTCCTGTGCCTGATCCTTGATCAGGACTCTAAGTGCGTGCTCACTCCTGTGCCTGATCCTTGATCAGGGCTCTAAGTGCGAGCTCACTCCTGTGCCTGATCCTTGATCAGGACTCTAAGTGCGAGCTCACTTCTGTGCCTGATCCTTGATCAGTGCTCTAAGTGCGAGCTCACTCCTCTGCCTGATCCTTGATCAGGACTCTAAGTGCGAGCTCACCCCTGTGCCTGATCCTTGATCAGAACCCTGAGTGCGGGCTCACTCCTGTGCCTGATCCTTGATCAGGACTCTAAGTGCGAGCTCACTCCAGTGCCTGATCCTTGATCAGGGCTCTAAGTGCGAGCTCACTCCTGTGCCTGATCCTTGATCAGGACTCTTAAGTGCGAGCTCACTCCTGTGCCTGATCCTTGATCAGGGCTCTAAGTGCGAGCCCACATCTGTGCCTGATCCTTGATCAGGGCTCTAAGTGCGAGCTCACTCCTCTGCCTGATCCTTGATCAGGACTCTAAGTGCGAGCTCACCCCTGTGCCTGATCCTTGATCAGAACTCTGAGTGCGGGCTCACTCCTGTGCCTGATCCTTGATCAGGACTCTAAGTGCGAGCTCACTCCAGTGCCTGATCCTTGACCAGGACTCTTAAGTGCGGGCTCATTCCTGTGCCTGATCCTTGATCAGGACTCTAAGTGCGAGCTCACTCCTGTGCTTGATCCTTGACCAGGACTCTTAAGTGCGAGCGAGCTCCTGTGCCTGATCCTTGATCAGGACTCTAAGTGCGAGCTCACTCCTGTGCCTGATCCTTGATCAGGACTCTTAAGTGCGAGCTCACTCCTGTGCCTGATCCTTGATCAGGACTCTAAGTGCGAGCTCACCCCTGTGCCTGATCCTTGATCAGGGCTCTAAGTTCGAGCTCATTCCTGTGCCTGATCCTTGATCAGGAATCTAAGTGCGAGCTCACTCCTGTGCCTGATCCTTGATCAGGACTAAGTTCGAGCTCACTCCTGTGCCTGATCCTTGATCAGGATAAGTGCGAGCTCACTCCTGTGCCTGATCCTTGGTCAGGACTCTAAGTACGAGCGACCTCCTGTGCCTGATCCTTGATCACGGCTCTAAGTGCAAGCTCACTCCTGTGCCTGATCCTTGATCAGGACTCTAAGTGCGAGCGAGCTCTTGTGCCTGATCCTTGATCAGGAATCTAAGTGCGAGCTCACTCCTGTGCCTGATCCTTGATCAGGACTCTGAGTTCGAGCTCACTCCTGTGCCTGATCCTTGATCAGGACTCTAAGTGCGAGCTCACTCCTGTGCCTGATCCTTGATCAGGACTCTAAGTGCAAGCTCACTCCTGTGCCTGATCCTTGATCAGGACTCTTAAGTGCGAGCTCACTCCTGTGCCTGATCCTTGATCAGGACTCTAAGTGCGAGCTCACTCCTGTGCCTGATCCTTGATCAGGACTCTAAGTGCGAGCTCACTCCTGTGCCTGATCCTTGATCAGGGCTTTAAGTGCGAGCTCACTCCTGTGCCTGATCCTTGATCAGGGCTCTAAGTGCGAGCTCACTCCTGTGCCTGATCCTTGATCAGGACTCTAAGTGCAAGCTCACTCCTGTGCCTGATCCTTGCTCAGGACTCTAAGTGCGAGCTCACTCCTGTGCCTGATCCTTGATCAGGACTCTTAAGTGCGAGCTCGCTCCTGTGCCTGATCCTTGATCAGGACTCTAAGTGCGAGCTCACTTCTGTGCCTGATCCTTGATCAGGACTCTTAAGTGCGAGCTCACTCCTGCGCCTGATCCTTGATCAGGACTCTTAAGTGCGAGCTCACCCCTGTGCCTGATCCTTGATCAGGGCTCTAAGTTCGAGCTCATTCCTGTGCCTGATCCTTGATCAGGAATCTAAGTGCGAGCTCACTCCTGTGCCTGATCCTTGATCAGGACTAAGTTCGAGCTCACTCCTGTGCCTGATCCTTGATCAGGATAAGTGCGAGCTCACTCCTGTGCCTGATCCTTGGTCAGGACTCTAAGTACGAGCGAGCTCCTGTGCCTGATCCTTGATCACGGCTCTAAGTGCAAGCTCACTCCTGTGCCTGATCCTTGATCAGGACTCTAAGTGCGAGCGAGCTCTTGTGCCTGATCCTTGATCAGGAATCTAAGTGCGAGCTCACTCCTGTGCCTGATCCTTGATCAGGACTCTAAGTTCGAGCTCACTCCTGTGCCTGATCCTTGATCAGGACTCTTAAGTGCGAGCTCACTCCTGTGCCTGATCCTTGATCAGGACTCTAAGTGCGAGCTCACTCCTGTGCCTGATCCTTGATCAGGACTCTAAGTGCGAGCTCACTCCTGTGCCTGATCCTTGATCAGGGCTTTAAGTGCGAGCTCACTCCTGTGCCTGATCCTTGATCAGGGCTCTAAGTGCGAGCTCACTCCTGTGCCTGATCCTTGATCAGGACTCTAAGTGCAAGCTCACTCCTGTGCCTGATCCTTGCTCAGGACTCTAAGTGCGAGCTCACTCCTGTGCCTGATCCTTGATCAGGACTCTAAGTGCGAGCTCACTCCTGTGCCTGATCCTTGATCAGGACTCTAAGTGCGTGCTCACTCCTGTGCCTGATCCTTGATCAGGGCTCTAAGTGCGAGCTCACTCCTGTGCCTGATCCTTGATCAGGACTCTAAGTGCGAGCTCACTTCTGTGCCTGATCCTTGATCAGTGCTCTAAGTGCGAGCTCACTCCTCTGCCTGATCCTTGATCAGGACTCTAAGTGCGAGCTCACCCCTGTGCCTGATCCTTGATCAGAACCCTGAGTGCGGGCTCACTCCTGTGCCTGATCCTTGATCAGGACTCTAAGTGCGAGCTCACTCCAGTGCCTGATCCTTGATCAGGGCTCTAAGTGCGAGCTCACTCCTGTGCCTGATCCTTGATCAGGACTCTTAAGTGCGAGCTCACTCCTGTGCCTGATCCTTGATCAGGGCTCTAAGTGCGAGCCCACATCTGTGCCTGATCCTTGATCAGGGCTCTAAGTGCGAGCTCACTCCTCTGCCTGATCCTTGATCAGGACTCTAAGTGCGAGCTCACCCCTGTGCCTGATCCTTGATCAGAACTCTGAGTGCGGGCTCACTCCTGTGCCTGATCCTTGATCAGGACTCTAAGTGCGAGCTCACTCCAGTGCCTGATCCTTGACCAGGACTCTTAAGTGCGGGCTCATTCCTGTGCCTGATCCTTGATCAGGACTCTAAGTGCGAGCTCACTCCTGTGCTTGATCCTTGACCAGGACTCTTAAGTGCGAGCGAGCTCCTGTGCCTGATCCTTGATCAGGACTCTAAGTGCGAGCTCACTCCTGTGCCTGATCCTTGATCAGGACTCTTAAGTGCGAGCTCACTCCTGTGCCTGATCCTTGATCAGGACTCTAAGTGCGAGCTCACCCCTGTGCCTGATCCTTGATCAGGGCTCTAAGTTCGAGCTCATTCCTGTGCCTGATCCTTGATCAGGAATCTAAGTGCGAGCTCACTCCTGTGCCTGATCCTTGATCAGGACTAAGTTCGAGCTCACTCCTGTGCCTGATCCTTGATCAGGATAAGTGCGAGCTCACTCCTGTGCCTGATCCTTGGTCAGGACTCTAAGTACGAGCGACCTCCTGTGCCTGATCCTTGATCACGGCTCTAAGTGCAAGCTCACTCCTGTGCCTGATCCTTGATCAGGACTCTAAGTGCGAGCGAGCTCTTGTGCCTGATCCTTGATCAGGAATCTAAGTGCGAGCTCACTCCTGTGCCTGATCCTTGATCAGGACTCTGAGTTCGAGCTCACTCCTGTGCCTGATCCTTGATCAGGACTCTAAGTGCGAGCTCACTCCTGTGCCTGATCCTTGATCAGGACTCTAAGTGCAAGCTCACTCCTGTGCCTGATCCTTGCTCAGGACTCTAAGTGCGAGCTCACTCCTGTGCCTGATCCTTGATCAGGACTCTAAGTGCGAGCTCACTCCTGTGCCTGATCCTTGATCAGGACTCTAAGTGCGTGCTCACTCCTGTGCCTGATCCTTGATCAGGGCTCTAAGTGCGAGCTCACTCCTGTGCCTGATCCTTGATCAGGACTCTAAGTGCGAGCTCACTTCTGTGCCTGATCCTTGATCAGGACTCTAAGTGCGAGCTCACTTCTGTGCCTGATCCTTGATCAGTGCTCTAAGTGCGAGCTCACTCCTCTGCCTGATCCTTGATCAGGACTCTAAGTGCGAGCTCACCCCTGTGCCTGATCCTTGATCAGAACCCTGAGTGCGGGCTCACTCCTGTGCCTGATCCTTGATCAGGACTCTAAGTGCGAGCTCACTCCTGTGCCTGATCCTTGATCAGGACTCTTAAGTGCGAGCTCACTCCTGTGCCTGATCCTTGATCAGGGCTCTAAGTGCGAGCCCACTTCTGTGCCTGATCCTTGATCAGGGCTCTAAGTGCGAGCTCACTCCTCTGCCTGATCCTTGATCGGGACTCTAAGTGCGAGCTCACCCCTGTGCCTGATCCTTGATCAGAACTCTGAGTGCGGGCTCACTCCTGTGCCTGATCCTTGATCAGGACTCTAAGTGCGAGCTCACTCCAGTGCCTGATCCTTGACCAGGACTCTTAAGTGCGGGCTCACTCCTGTGCCTGATCCTTGATCAGGACTCTAAGTGCGAGCTCACTCCTGTGCCTGATCCTTGATCAGGACTCTAAGTGCGAGCTCACTCCTGTGCCTGATCCTTGATCAGGACTCTTAAGTGCGAGCTCACTCCTGTGCCTGATCCTTGATCAGGACTCTAAGTGCGAGCTCACCCCTGTGCCTGATCCTTGATCAGGGCTCTAAGTTCGAGCTCATTCCTGTGCCTGATCCTTGATCAGGAATCTAAGTGCGAGCTCACTCTTGTGCCTGATCCTTGATCAGGACTAAGTTCGAGCTCACTCCTGTGCCTGATCCTTGATCAGGATAAGTGCGAGCTCACTCCTGTGCCTGATCCTTGGTCAGGACTCTAAGTACGAGCGACCTCCTGTGCCTGATCCTTGATCACGGCTCTAAGTGCAAGCTCACTCCTGTGCCTGATCCTTGATCAGGCTAAGTGCGAGCGAGCTCTTGTGCCTGATCCTTGATCAGGAATCTAAGTGCGAGCTCACTCCTGTGCCTGATCCTTGATCAGGACTCTAAGTGCGTGCTCACTCCTGTGCCTGATCCTTGATCAGGGCGCTAAGTGCGAGCTCACTCCTGTGCCTGATCCTTGATCAGGACTCTAAGTGCGAGCTCACTTCTGTGCCTGATCCTTGATCAGGAATCTAAGTGCGAGCTCACTCCTGTGCCTGATCCTTGATCAGGACTCTAAGTGCGAGCTCACTCCTGTGCCTGATCCTTGATCAGGGCTTTAAGTGCGAGCTCACTCCTGTGCCGGATCCTTGATCAGGGCTCTAAGTGCGAGCTCACTCCTGTGCCTGATCCTTGATCAGGACTCTAAGTGCAAGCTCACTCCTGTGCCTGATCCTTGCTCAGGACTCTAAGTGCGAGCTCACTCCTGTGCCTGATCCTTGATCAGGACTCAAAGTGCGAGCTCACTCCTGTGCCTGATCCTTGATCAGGACTCTAAGTGCGTGCTCACTCCTGTGCCTTATCCTTGATCAGGGCTCTAAGTGCGAGCTCACTCCTGTGCCTGATCCTTGATCAGGACTCTAAGTGCGAGCTCACTTCTGTGCCTGATCCTTGATCAGTGCTCTAAGTGCGAGCTCACTCCTCTGCCTGATCCTTGATCAGGACTCTAAGTGCGAGCTCACCCCTGTGCCTGATCCTTGATCAGAACCCTGAGTGCGGGCTCACTCCTGTGCCTGATCCTTGATCAGGACTCTAAGTGCGAGCTCACTCCAGTGCCTGATCCTTGATCAGGGCTCTAAGTGCGAGCTCACTCCTGTGCCTGATCCTTGATCAGGACTCTTAAGTGCGAGCTCACTCCTGTGCCTGATCCTTGATCAGGGCTCTAAGTGCGAGCCCACTTCTGTGCCTGATCCTTGATCAGGGCTCTAAGTGCGAGCTCACTCCTCTGCCTGATCCTTGATCAGGACTCTAAGTGCGAGCTCACCCCTGTGCCTGATCCTTGATCAGAACTCTGAGTGCGGGCTCACTCCTGTGCCTGATCCTTGATCAGGACTCTAAGTGCGAGCTCACTCCAGTGCCTGATCCTTGACCAGGACTCTAAGTGCGAGCTCACTCCTGTGCTTGATCCTTGACCAGGACTCTTAAGTGCGAGCGAGCTCCTGTGCCTGATCCTTGATCAGGACTCTAAGTGCGAGCTCACTCCTGTGCCTGATCCTTGATCAGGACTCTTAAGTGCGAGCTCACTCCTGTGCCTGATCCTTGATCAGGACTCTAAGTGCGAGCTCACCCCTGTGCCTGATCCTTGATCAGGGCTCTAAGTTCGAGCTCATTCCTGTGCCTGATCCTTGATCAGGAATCTAAGTGCGAGCTCACTCCTGTGCCTGATCCTTGATCAGGACTAAGTTCGAGCTCACTCCTGTGCCTGATCCTTGATCAGGATAAGTGCGAGCTCACTCTGTGCCTGATCCTTGGTCAGGACTCTAAGTACGAGCGACCTCCTGTGCCTGATCCTTGATCACGGCTCTAAGTGCAAGCTCACTCCTGTGCCTGATCCTTGATCAGGACTCTAAGTGCGAGCGAGCTCTTGTGCCTGATCCTTGATCAGGAATCTAAGTGCGAGCTCACTCCTGTGCCTGATCCTTGATCAGGACTCTAAGTTCGAGCTCACTCCTGTGCCTGATTCTTGATCAGGACTCTAAGTGCGAGCTCACTCCTGTGCCTGATCCTTGATCAGGACTCTAAGTGCAAGCTCACTCCTGTGCCTGATCCTTGCTCAGGACTCTAAGTGCGAGCTCACTCCTGTGCCTGATCCTTGATCAGGACTCTAAGTGCGAGCTCACTCCTGTGCCTGATCCTTGATCAGGACTCTAAGTTCGAGCTCACTCCTGTGCCTGATCCTTGATCAGGACTCTAAGTGCGAGCTCACTCCTGTGCCTGATCCTTGATCAGGACTCTAAGTGCGAGCGAGCTCTTGTGCCTGATCCTTGATCAGGAATCTAAGTGCGAGCTCACTCCTGTGCCTGATCCTTGATCAGGACTCTAAGTTCGAGCTCACTCCTGTGCCTGATCCTTGATCAGGACTCTAAGTGCGAGCTCACTCCTGTGCCTGATCCTTGATCAGGACTCTAAGTGCAAGCTCACTCCTGTGCCTGATCCTTGCTCAGGACTCTAAGTGCGAGCTCACTCCTGTGCCTGATCCTTGATCAGGACTCTAAGTGCGAGCTCACTCCTGTGCCTGATCCTTGATCAGGACTCTAAGTTCGAGCTCACTCCTGTGCCTGATCCTTGATCAGGACTCTAAGTGCGAGCTCACTCCTGTGCCTGATCCTTGATCAGGACTCTAAGTGCAAGCTCACTCCTGTGCCTGATCCTTGCTCAGGACTCTAAGTGCGAGCTCACTCCTGTGCCTGATCCTTGATCAGGACTCTAAGTGCGAGCTCACCCCTGTGCCTGATCCTTGATCAGGACTCTAAGTGCGTGCTCACTCCTGTGCCTGATCCTTGATCAGGGCTCTAAGTGCGAGCTCACTCCTGTGCCTGATCCTTGATCAGGACTCTAAGTGCGAGCTCACTTCTGTGCCTGATCCTTGATCAGGACTCTAAGTGCGAGCTCACTTCTGTGCCTGATCCTTGATCAGTGCTCTAAGTGCGAGCTCACTCCTCTGCCTGATCCTTGATCAGGACTCTAAGTGCGAGCTCACCCCTGTGCCTGATCCTTGATCAGAACCCTGAGTGCGGGCTCACTCCTGTGCCTGATCCTTGATCAGGACTCTAAGTGCGAGCTCACTCCTGTGCCTGATCCTTGATCAGGACTCTTAAGTGCGAGCTCACTCCTGTGCCTGATCCTTGATCAGGGCTCTAAGTGCGAGCCCACTTCTGTGCCTGATCCTTGATCAGGGCTCTAAGTGCGTGCTCACTCCTCTGCCTGATCCTTGATCGGGACTCTAAGTGCGAGCTCACCCCTGTGCCTGATCCTTGATCAGAACTGTGAGTGCGGGCTCACTCCTGTGCCTGATCCTTGATCAGGACTCTAAGTGCGAGCTCACTCCAGTGCCTGATCCTTAATCAGGGCTCTAAGTGCGAGCTCACTCCTGTGCCTGATCCTTGATCAGGACTCTTAAGTGCGAGCTCACTCCTGTGCCTGATCCTTGATCAGGGCTCTAAGTGCGAGCTCACTCCTGTGCCTGATCCTTGATGAGGACTCTTAAGTGCGAGCTCACTCTGGTGCTTGATCCTTGATCAGGGCTCTAAGTGCGAGCTCACTCCTGTGCCTGATCCTTGATCAGGACTCTAAGTGCGAGCTCACTCCTGTGCCTTATCCTTGTTGAGGACTCTAAGTGCGAGCTCACTCCTGTGCCTGATCCTTGATCAGGACTCTAAGTGTGAGCTCACTCCTGTGCCTGATCCTTGATCAGGTCTCTTAAGTGCGAGCTCACTCCTGTGCCTGATCCTTGATCAGGACTCTAAGTGCGAGCTCACTCCTGTGCCTGATCCTTGATCAGGACTCTTAAGTGCGAGCTCACTCCTGTGCCTGATCCTTGATCAGGACTCTAAGTGCGAGCTCACCCCTGTGCCTGATCCTTGATCAGGGCTCTAAGTTCGAGCTCACTCCTGTGCCTGATCCTTGATCAGGAATCTAAGTGCGAGCTCACTCCTGTGCCTGATCCTTGATCAGGACTCTAAGTTCGAGCTCACTCCTGTGCCTGATCCTTGATCAGGACTCTAAGTGCGAGCGAGCTCTTGTGCCTGATCCTTGATCAGGACTCTTATTCTCGGTTAATTGTGCTGAAGTATACAAAAAAGTGATGGACGAAACGCTTGAATTCATATCAGCCACTGGTAATCACTTGGCCCGCATCCCAGTCCATCGTTTGTTTGTTTACCACGCCGCCTCAGTTTATACCCAGCCATTTGCAAATCAGTCTTGACCCTGCGCCCCATGGGAACAGTCCAGCCCGAACTGTCAAGCCAGGTCCTCCCTGGACCGGAACACGAGCAACCCAGGGCCAGTATCGCCCTCATTAGAGCTCATCAGTCAAGAATAGCTGGTCCCAGTAGCTCAGTGTGCACGAGATATACTGTGGATATTGTGGGCGCCAGAGGAACTGTGTTATAGTAAAGAGGATGGCGTGAGGATTGTTGAACTGGTTTAGAGCCCCATAGATGTCTTTGTAGACCCTTGTATCTGAACCCCTCATCACTATGTTAGTCAATTTTTCGCTGATATTAAAGTACTTATCTTTTTACTAAAGCACACACTGGGCTGTTAGAACAAAAACAACAGAAGCGATATCCTACCGAGGCTTTACCCACCTGTCCCGAGGTACCTTCCTGAGAATCCTGCAACTGCTCGCCCTGCAAAAAGTGCTTCTGAATCTGCAAATCTGCAACTGAGGGTTCATCTTTTTTGTTTGTTAACACATATGACTGTACTCGATGACATATTGTCAATAAAAGAGAGTATTTAGAATGAATCATTCGATCTGCATACATGGCTTTCAGGGACGGTGAGGAATGAGGCACTTCACAGTGGGAAATGAGGGGCGTCCCCAAACTCACTAGGTCACATCACAGTACCAGAGCAACAAGGACCACATTTACTGAGGGTAAGAAAGCCTGTTCAGTTTGCTCTTGAGTTACTAAGGAGTGGTAAACCAGATTCTAAATCTGGCTCGTCATTGTGAGATCTTAGTTCTATTTGTCGCGACTCGGAAGCAGCGTGAGGGCACTTATTGAACGGCCTATCACGTGCAAAGCTGGAGACCACACAGGGCCCTAAAGGCAACAGGGCAAAATCAGTCGTACACTTGTTGGCAGGTCCTGGAACGACCTCCCTCTCCACCGCTGGACCTCACCCTCGCTGATGGAATTCAGGAAAGGACCCAAGGCCGGGCTGTTCGACTGAGCTTCTGCAGCAAGATCCTCAGCGCCAGGATACCCCCTCTGGTGATTAGTCACGCTTTACAAGTCGTGTTTGATTTGACACTGCACATCCAAGGTCATCTCTGTCCAGAAAAGAACCAGGGACGTTCTCTAGGCCAACGTGCTTGGTGTCCATCTACTGGCTACCGTCATCCTTACTTGGAATCGGGGGATCGCGCGACCAGAACTTCACTTTTAGTTACGTTCTGGTGGTGCTATACCCTTCTCCGTATTTCCAAAGCAGTGCTAAGCCACTTTGAGTGGCTTAACGCCGCCTTGTAAATATGGCCCCTTTACACGCATCCCTTTGTGTGAAAGAGGCGTGGAATGGATGTTGCTGTGTGTGTTCCACTGCAACACCCATTCCTTTCAACACTGCCCCAGGTTTACAAGTATGTCTAAATCTGAGACAGCCAAAAACTAACGCCGTGCAATAGCAGGAGTTCGAATGGCACAACGAGGAGAAATACTTTTATTTCTCATAGTTTTTTTTGTTTATTCTATGTGTGCTGCATTATACAGCACATGTAGAAAGAGGAAAACACCATTCACGATTGTTTCTATGCAGGAAGGTGTCCATTCCTGCACATAAACAAGCATTGAAGCATTCTATGTGTGCTGCGTTTTGCAGCACACATAGAATTAGCAAATCACCATTTTTGATATTTTATGTGCAGGAAGGGACCCCTTCCTGCACATTAACAGCCATTCCCTGCAGCGCAGGCACTGTTGCACTATGGGGCAAGGGTGCTGGCGTTGGCGCCAGGCAACTCATTTTAGCGCCAGGGCTGGGGAAAACTCATGGGTGCCCCGTATTGCTGTAAATATGGCGCTTCCCTACGTTTTGAAATGTGAGAGCGCGGCGTCAACAAAGTTGGGGCAGCTCGGCGCTATGACATTTCCTTGTTGATATGCCCCTCACTTTCCCCACTAATGTCCACTCGTTGGGACAGGGGGTTTAAGTAAGAGCTACCGCCGATGACAAGACCTGCATGGAGTTGCAGAGTACATAAAAGTGCTTGTAAGTGACACACTTCCAGCAGTAAGCGCTATGTAAATACTGTATCACCAATGTTCATTGATTATATTACCCAAATGATAAAGACTGCGAGGTCATGAAACTCCCACTGCAGCATGTTTACAAGGAAGGGCCTGGATGAGGGTCCTGGGGGAGGGGTCTCTGGGAGAAGGCAAAACTTTGTAAACTTCATGAAGTCAGAGAACAGCCGAAAACCCGAGTACAGGGCGAACAGGGAAGCGGTGTTCCGGCAGGAGGCCAGGAGCACCTGGGAAGTGGGGGGCAGAGAGTAGCGGCTGTAACTCTGTCCATCATTCTGTACATGTCTTTCTTCCCCCTCATTCTATTTCACCCTTGTTCTCAATGTATCTCTCTCTATTATACTCCTTCTCTTCCTGTCCATCTACCCCTCGTTCCATATTTCACTCTCCCTACCTCTACCCAGCTCTCTCAGTCTGTATCTCACTTGTTCTCTCTCTTCAGCTGTCTGCAGTTCTCACTTCTGCCTCCTTCCTTGCTGTCTTCCACCCTAATGCTTTCCATGAGGCTCTGCTCTATTTGCCTCTCGTTCCACCTCTAGCTCTGTTTCGGTTGCTAAGTGGCTCTCGACCTCTACACCTCGCCTTTTCTTTCTCTTTGTAGCCCTGTCTCTCGGTCTCTTACTACTTACTAAGTTTCACCGCTTTCTGCCCCTCTTATTTTCTTTCTCTGTCTCATTCATCTCTTGCCTTATCTTCTGCCGGCTCTCGTTTGTATTGTCTTCTCCCCCTCACTCTCTGCTCCCCGCCTCCGCATTCTAAGCAAACTAAGGGGCATACGTATTAAATGGTAACGCAACGCAGGACTGCAAGTTACCTGCTGCGCTGCGTTACAGGAAAAGGACAGAAATGCCCAGTCCAGTCCTTTCCCCAGCGCTGGTGCACAATGGGCTGCCTAGCGTCAACTCCAGTAAACGAGAGAGATGCCCGTGCCAACCAAAAGGGACACAGTCTGTGTATGATCAAAACAGAAAAAGGCCCCTTATGTGACTCTCACTCTAATTACCCATTCTATACGTTGATTTTATAGAATCACATTAATCCTCAATGTATTCTGGCTCCCAATCATTCAATCATCTAAACACTGAACGTAATTATATGTAAAAATGTCTCATTTATTAAAATTATTTTCTTATTCAAAATAGTTTCACTTTAATTCTTATTGTAAAAACACATCCATTAATCCATATACACAACAAATAAACTTCATCCACCAATACACATCACTGAATAAGTTAAAAATAGTTCTCCACGAGTTGTCGACGCAGCGTTTCAGTGGATAGGACTTGATATGCACCACCTTCTTCAGGACAAAGTATTCACAACAGAGATTGATCTTCAGCCTGTTGTTTAGATACACCTCCTTCTTAGAATTATTCAGGGTGATCTTTATGTGTACTGTTCTATTGTCTAGGGTCCTTAAAGATTCAATAGTTTAGAGTTTGATTCGCGCTTCTGCTTATTATAGTCAAGAATTGACCTCTTTCAAATGATTTCAGCAGGAAAATCACTTAATATGGCACTCGTATATCGCTCCACATAAAATCCCCATTCATTGGATTTGTTGTGTCATGGCGGGGGCCGCTTACAGAGATACTTGGCACCCCAGCGTTGCAGGAGCAATTCTTCTATCTTCCCTCAGGTTCTGTAAGATTTCTCTAAATACCCATCCTTCAGACCAGGTGTTCTTTCTATGTTAATGAGTGCCCGCACCAGCACTCTGTCTTCGTGGTTTCAAGTAGGATTGTTTTTGTACAAGAAGGGACGCCTTGCGTGTGCCGCATCATGCAGCACACATCAGAAGAGGAAGTAATGAGGAGAAATAAAGATAATTCTCCTCATTATGCCTCCCCGGGGAAGGTGTATCTTTATGGCACATTTCCAGGTCTACTACTTTTGGTGAATCTGGAAATGGGTCAAACTCCAAGGGAGTTGCGTGAGAACGCCCATACAGCGCCCATGGTAAGCCTTTAGCAGGCAGAGTAAAGCAACGCAGCAATCCGCACTGCGTTACTCTGGATTTATGAAGCCACTTAGGGGGCACGCAAGGTGGCCTTGTGTGGCTTCATAAATTGCATTTTGGGTTTGTGTCACACTTGCACCACATTGCGGTCCGCAAGCGCAATGCAAGCCCAGTCATAAACATGCCCCAAAGTCTTTAGCTTGTAGGAATCCCTGGACTACGAACCAGCAGGGGCAGAAGGGTTGCACAGAAAGGTTTCCTCAGTTGGCTGCACCGCAGGTTGAGAGGAAGGGAGCGAATAAACCTGTTCATAGCTTTGAGGCAGCTCCATGACTGTGATTGCCAGGTTAAAAAGAATACAGAGTATTATATGTTAATACTTATTTACCTCCCAGCTCTTGGACCCTTCAGAATTGCAAAAGGTAAGCAAGTGAGCAAGGTGGTAACAATACAGCTGACATTTGTAACGCCCTCCACCAGTCCAAGTCCTTTAAAGATCTTGGGATTTTTAATCTACAATTTATGAGGGTAAAAAAGTGACAAGAGGCCCAATAATACAAAGTACGATTGTCTCAACGTCAGCCCTTTCTGAAGGTGCCACACATGATTCGGCACCCTTAGAAGCAATGTAGTTGTGGTACCTGGTGAAATTCATTTGTGCAAAAAATTGGGTTACCGGTTGAGGGAGTGAAACCCTACACAAGCAGCAACCACAATCCTTGTCAGGGTGAGGCACAAGCAAACCCCAAATTAACCTCTGTTCAACCCTCTGGTAGCTTGGCACAGAGGAGTCAGGCTTAACTTTGAGGCAATGTATAAAGTATTTATGCAGCACTTCAAACAGTAATGAAGTGAAAACACAACACAAATTAAATCCAATCAAGAAACAGAAAGCACAATTTTATAATTGAACAACCAAAACAACAAAAATCTAATCAGTAGAACCACAGTTATGACTTTCTAAAGATTTAAATGTAAAATATAGCAGCTCTCTGGTTTTGTCAGATTTGATCAAGAGAGAAAAGCTACCTACTCAGTCCAGCACAGAGAGTCGCGTTCACTTCCTGTGCGGGAACTTCCACAAATTTTAAACTGAAAGTAATGCATAGTTCTAATCTATACAACCCAGCAGGCTGCCAACACAGTATGCACTATGCATTACTGATTCTTCCTACCCTCACACATAGTGCACTGCTGACTTGACATGTTGACCTGCGGCTGAGTAGTAATGTGTAGTGCAAGGCATGTAAAGAAAGTAATCACTTTTACTGTGGTGGTGATTAGTCTGTGAGAGCTAAAAGACAGACTAGGTGAAAGCTCTCTCTGCCCAAGTTAGCCCAGTTCCTTCCAAGTTATCCCAGTTGTGCAAATGTAATTGAACCTCTATGCTATACGAGGCTGCTTGGAACCCATGTCTACCGCACACTCTGCAAGACACTAAGGAGCAGATTTACTAGTTTCTCACGCAGCGCAGTACAGCAGCTGCAAATGCGGCGCGCAGGGGCGTAACACAAGCCCCCGCAGGCCCCGCGTTGTGGGGGGGCCTCGCGCTCCAGGGGGCCCCGGAGCCCCTCACCGAGTGCAATACATCATTGACGGCACGCCCGCGCCCAGCCTCTTTAATAAATTGAATGGTAGTGCCACTGCTGGCAAGAAGGCTCTGACAAAATGGTGCGCGGCCCCGGCCGGGCCCTTGCAAGTCTTAGAATGGTGCGTGGGCTCCGGCCGGGGCCCCGGAGAGTCTTCAAAATGGTGCGGGGGCCCCGGCTGGGGCCCCGGAGAGTCTTCAAAATGGTGCGGGGGCCCCGGCCGGGGCCCGTGTGAGTGAGGCACTTATAAATGTTGTCTGAGAGACTGGGCCCCGGACGGGGCCATGAGGCTCTTCAGGACTGGTGCGGGGGCCCCGGCCGGGGCCCGTTAGGGCGGCAGTTATAAATGATGTCTCTGGCCTGATGCAGGAATGGTGCGGGCACTGCCGGGCCCCGGCCGGGGCCCGTGAGGGTGGCACTAACAAATGGTGTCTTGGCCTCTGATCCTCTTTATGCAGGAATGGTATGGTGGGCCCCGGCCGGGCCCCTGAAATTGATACCAATGGTAGGCGAGCTGGGGCCGGGGTGTGACTAGTAACTGAGGCTCTCTTAATGGTGCCTTGACTGTGTGCAGGGCTGACTGCGGGCCCCGGAATAGTCTTGAGGTGACGTCGCTGTTTGGTGGTGAGGCAGAGCCAATCAGAGCTGAAGGCTGGGACTTTGCTGCTGCGCTGCACTGCACTAAAATACCCAAGCTGGTAACTTTCACTTTCTGAAGTCCCAGTTCGCCGACCTCCCGCCCTTTCTGTGCAATGCGGACGGTAGGATTCGTAGGAAGGATGTTTAGGCCTGTACTGTGAGTCACAGGCACGACTTCAAGGGACTCCAGCAGCAACATGCACCCAACGCGCGCCTTGAAGTCGGAGGGTGCCTCTTCCTCAATAAATGATCTATCCACCTGGTGTGGCACTTTAATAGCTTCATGAAAGAAAAGTATTAATCCATAGTGGGATCCTGATTTACTTGCCAAAGCTTCAGCAGAAGTGGGAGGCAGGGAGGTGGATCAGGCGGGAAGAGGAGTGGGTGCATGGCTGCATGAAGGAGGTGAGTTTGGGGGTGAGGGTTGTGCATGTGCCACCTGTCATTAACTACTGTTAATTCCCTCCCGCCCCCCTGCAATTCTCCAAGCTAAAACCAGACTTCCCAATCACAATATTTCATGAACTTGAGCTTTCGCTCGAGTTTTCGCTTTGTGCACTGCCGCTATCTATGCAAGGTCTAGAACAGTTTTCGTATTTTGATTTTGTGAAAAAAATGTAAACTGTTCTTTATGTTAATTTTCAGCAGACAACTTATAATGCAGACTGAACGGGCCCGCAGTCTGGCTTTACGCTGTGCATCTGTGCAAACTGTTGCTTTAACTCCACAGCTCTTCCTCCATTCTCCATCTGAGCTTGGGTAGAGAAACCTGGGAGGCCAGAGGGTATAAAAAAAACAGGAGAGAGACGCCCCTGCCCTGGAATGCATCCAAGCCTTTGGTGCTCTCAGAATGAGCAGACAGTATGTGTGTGTTGTGGCAACTATTAATAGTGCGTATCTACAGATCCGCTAAAAATTGCCTGAACTCTCTGGTGTGGTGCACGAGCCAGGCCTCTCTGCCGCAAATCTAACATCTGCACCAGTGGGGGGTCCTGAGGTCGCGACTGGATCCTGAGAAATGCTGCTAACTCTTGAGTGCACCCACAAAGTGAGGGCCAGACGCATCCTTAAAGGTTGTGTTTGTGTGTTGGGAGTTGTATTCTTTAACTGTTTTGGCCTGTCACATAATGCTACTACTAAACGCTTAACTAAATAACGTATCACTCACTTCGAATACAAGTCACAAATAACAGCTCCTGAAAAACATAAACGCAAAGGCAAGACTAGTACAGACATGTACAGAAAGCAGAAAGGAGGAGTTAGTTGGAGAGTGCAAGACTAAATTGTGGGCGATGCTTGCCCTTTAAATGGAAAAAGAGCAGAACCTGCCAGAAGGCTAAAATTAACTTCACACCTTTCTCCCCAAGCACCTGTCATTAGAACTATATGTGCCCTCATTTAGAGAAGGTTGAAAACTGATGCCACGAATGGGTAACTGCATTAACACACTTGTTAACCATGATATTCCAGTTGCTGCACATTTCACACAACTTTTTACGTCTGCTGTGTCTCAAGGACATATTGTTATCAGTTCTTACAGTAGACGAACCCACATCACACCCCACGTCAAGAAGCAACACTGGCTCCCGATCCAGAAGAGATGCCAGTTAAAGATTATCACCCACGCATACAAAGACCAGGACAACGAAGGACCACCATACATCAACAAATGACGGACCTTCCACCAACTGACCGGACACTTACGTTCGGGATCCCTTTTCCTTGCAGATACCCCCCAAATCCGACATAGCAACAGTAGCAGATGCTCCTTCTCACACCTGGCCGCCAAAGCTTGGAACGACCTTCCCCTGCACCTCAGGACAGCCTCATGGCACCAGCAATTGAGGAAAGAACTCAAGACCTGGCTGTTCGAATGAAGAGATCACCACAAAGCAGTTAGCAATTCCAGCTCCTTGAGACCCTCACAGCAGGGGCGTAACACAGGCCCCTGCGGTGCAGGGGGGCCCCTTCAGCACAGTACTTTCACCTGAGAGTTCCTGCTCAAGTTCGGAGCGGTGCACTGTGCTCCAAGACACATTTTATTGTTATAGAAATGTATGTGTCAAGTGTAATGCAAATAGCTGAATCCCACCAGCTCAACAGAATAGCCTCCTCGCCCTCCATATGTACAGCGCTTGTTGCTTCCAACCGAAATTGTGCTATGTAAGCGCCAACATCTACATGTAGATTCCTAAGCAAACTTCAGACAATAAAAAATGCCCCACCTGCACAATAAGCTATTTTATATAGCGAGTCATAAATTCTGCAGTGTCTTAGCTCTGTAAAACAGGAGTTACTGTTAACCAATTAAAATGTAACTTTTTGCTTAGAAAGGAATCTTCAGCTATGGGCGAGCTTTCTTGAAAACCCCAACATGTCTCAGTGTTTTGATAGTGAGAGGGCCTCCCATTCTCGAAAAAAAAATAGATGTGCGCACTATGAGGGGGACATCCTTATTGGACGACTATGTGCCGACTATGTAGGGCACTCGTGCACCGTTTGCAGAGCAGCTGAAAGGAGCTTTGAGAAAGGGACGGTGTGGTTCATACAAGTAGTAAACAAAAACACTGTTCTATATCACAGCTCCTCCACCCACGCAACCATGTGATCTCAAGCAGATTGCATCAGCTAAGTGTCACTGTGTAAAGCGCCCTATGTCCTTGAGCCAAGTTCAAACATAGAGAGGTGGTACTAGGGCGTCTTTGTTCGACCCCAGATCAGGGGTTAAAATCCGGACAGGTCCTCTCAAAGTTTCATCATTCCGAGGTCTATAAATAAGTACCATTGGCTAACGAAACCATCTCTTATCTTTTGGTTACGTTTTCGGTACTCCTTGTGGCGCGTGCCCGTTTAGCAAATAGACATTTCATTGTTTTCATAAAACTACCCGTCAAACTGCGATCATCCTTTGTACATCTATATGCACTTTACAAGGGGAGGCCTCAAGTTTCGTTCTGCTACTGGCTCAATGCTGTGTACCCATTGTGAGTTTTTACCATATTTCTTGTTTTAGGTATTATGAAAACAAACATCGTTTTTAATTTCAGGAGACTGCATGTCCTATGTTTACAAATGAACGTTCAGCCCCAGACAGCTCAGTGGAGGAACCCACACAAAGCATGGTTTACCAGTGTGGGGAGGTTGTGTTCAGGTTGCTACCTTGTGATCTGTTGTTTTACTTTGAAGTGGGCGGCTTCGTAGCAATGTAATATTTAAGTGTTTACATAGCCTGCACTAGTTTAATTCTCTCTTGTGTAATAGGTGTAAACACCTAGTTAGTCATTGCTTCATTGGCCTCTTGTGATGGAAGGAAGAGCCCTTTAGGACACCATATTTCCTGCAAATTTCACAGAGAGCTCTGCAGTGGGCGTTCAACCAGCTGAGTTATCCTACTAACATGAGAAGCGTGGCTCAATGGTTAGAGCGGCAGACCCTGATGCAGAGGTCTGGCCCGGGACAAGGGTTCAATTCCCGCCTCGGCGGCTCTTGGACTCAATTTCCCCGGACCTGATAATTCTCGCCTCGGTGCCTTGTCTAATCATGGGTCCCACTCTGTGACTCTGGGCAATAGCTTGCTTAATCTCCACAACGGCCCCAGCAGCGCTGTGGATGCCTGGCTTCACCTTGGGGGTGCCCAGGAGTGGACATTTCACAGGAAAGCCAGGATGGGTTCCACAGCGGTATGAATACAGCGCTACGAGGCCTCCGGGTAGAAGTGCGCTATATAAAATACACTACATTTACATTTACATTTACATGAGTTTGAATATTTTTTTCACAGGCTCTATTGGAGACCTTCTTCTTACATCTTGGTGTGGTGGTGGGCATAAAATAGGGTCTTCAGTGAATAGACCACGAAATCCGAACCTGTGGTCCAGCTGGACTGGGACATAAAAGGCAAGCACTGGCATTATCGGCTAGGCAGATGCCACAAGAGGAAACGGAATGAAAACAAAACTGATGGGAGCCCCTTCATACTAATTATGAAGCACTATACGGGAGGATTGCGGTGCCAATATGTACAGGTGCACATTTATTTAAAAAGTTCCTTCACGGGGGATAGTCACATGTCTGGGACCTAGACCCAATGCGAAGTAGCACTTGAGACCAAACACAGGATTCTGGTCATCACATGTTTATTACTGATGCCGGTTAGACATTCACAATGCTAGACATTATAAACCACCAGTTTGAACACCAGAGCCTAACGCCTCAGCACTACATCGCTGTATAACTGTCTGTGCCAGCAGCAGAGTAGCCCTACAGAACTAACAATCGTGAAGAACCGTTACAGGAGATGTGTGAAGGGGCTGGTGAGCAATTGACCTGTTTTGTCTGGATATTTGGCATGCAACAGAGAGAATATGTTGTGTTGTGGTTCAAGACCCTTTTCCCCTTGTGACAAGTCACGCGCCTAATGCACCACCAGTAGAGGCGTAGAGCACATCAAAACAGTGGTGTATCAATAGCACCCACAGCCCCCTCGGTGCAGGGGGCCCTCGGATCTTGGATGCCCCCTCTGACACTGTGCACAGGTTGTCTTGAGAGTTATTGACTGGGTCCGGACCTTGGGGGCCCCTTCCATGGACTTTGCAGGGGGCCCCCTCAAGTTTCGTTACGCCATTGGCGGCGCTGCGTGAGGCAAGAGCAGGAGAGCACTAGATCTACAGAAATATGGCACTCTCTTCCCCTCTCCCTGGAGCCGTTGCAGAAAGTGGCGGCTCGTATAGGGCTGGCTGCGGGGCAGTGGGGTGAGTCGGGGGAGGGACAGGGTGGTGGGTAGTAAACTCGGACATACGACGGAACAGAGGAAAGTAATTATTACGTTCCTCCGTTCCATCGTATGTCCAAGTTTAATATCCCCCATCTGCCCCTCCCCCGACTCACCCCACCGCAGCACGCCCTATGCGAGCCGCCACTGGTTGCAGATATATGCTGCTGTGCGCAACAGACAAAGCTTTGCACGATGGTGCAAGAGTGTTTCCATGAGTCTAGCATAGGTTTTCTACTGGAAGGGGGGAAGCCTTCCAGTGCAAAATACCCTGCTTAGTCTAACTTTCATTTTTTTCCCAGTTTGTATGTGTAATGTTCAGAGCAGCGCACATACAAAGTCGGAAAAGGAAGGAGAAATGAAAGCATTTCTCCTTCACAGCGCCTGTTTGAAATGGGCACTATTTTCGCACGCTAAACCCTGTCTCCTTTTATAAGTAAAGAGGGCTTAGCGTCAGACACTTAGGGGGTGGCATGGACACGCCCGTGCACCACCCATGGTACGCCCATTGGCGCTAAGTAAATCAGCTTTATGTGCAGCTTTGCATTACTTTCAAGTGATTTTACAGCAAATAAAAGATTTTACGCTGGAAAGAAATTGCTGAAAAAAGACTTTGCTTTGAGTCACTTTTGTGATGCAGACATGGCATTAAATTTTAGTAAATAGAACCCTAAATGACGTGCATGCGCATAAACAATCTGAACCCTTGCCAGCTTTAGGGTCTGTAGAATCAAATAAGAACCACCTGTCGTATAGAGAATGAATGCCCATTAGCTCATTGTTTGAGGTTATGAAAGGGCCAGAGGCTGGCACACGAATACGAATTGCGGCAAAATCCTCTTTTAACACTGCATTTCTTTATTCGCTTTTAAAATCAATTCATGATTAGTGCAGTCAGCAATAAAATAATTTTCGAAGATTCTTATTGTATTTTTGTGCTTTGGGTTTATATTAAAAATGTATAAAAATATAAGCTTTAGGTGCTTTTTAATCTGCTTTTTACTGCCCTTGAGATCAGAATCAGGGCCATGCTGATTAAATACTGGCCACGTGGCAACCCTGGGAGCAGCAATATGGAAAGAGAACCTGAAAGCACTTACTGTGATCCTCGGCGAGCCTGTGACTGCTTCTGGCAGGAAAGCTCCTGGGTCCAGCAGCGCAGGAGGCCCGGACAGACAGCTCCCACCAGCCCTCGGTGCTCCTTCTCTGATGAAACACACCCCAGCTCTGAGCCTGTAGGGCGTGCAGAGCTGTGCCAGGGGACCCTGGGGCCTGGGAGGCCCTGCCCAGGGTGTTGCTAGGCAACAGCTTCCTTGATGGGGCAAACTGAAACTGTTGCAAGTTTGAGCTGTGTCCTGTCCCAGCAAACCCTGGGGCCTCAAAGAGAGCAGACAGAAGGCTGTATTCATGCCTAACACAAACCTGATACTGCCTTTGAAACCCGAGGCCAGGGGGGTAGCTGTTTATGGGTAGCACTGGGGGTAGCTGTGTATGGGTAGCACTGGGGGTAACTGTGTATGGTTAGCACTAGGGTAGCTGTGCATGGTTAGCACTCGGGTAGCTGTGTATGGTTAGCACTGGGGTAGCTGTGTATGGTTAGCACTGGGGTAGCTGTGCATGGTTAGCACTGGGGGTAGCTGTGCAGGGTTAGCACTCGGCTAGCTGTGTATGGTTAGCACTAGGGTAGCTGTGCATGGTTAGCACTGGGGGTAGCTGTGCAGGGTTAGCACTCGGGTAGCTGTGTATGGTTAGCACTGGGGGTAGCTGTGCATGGTTAGCACTGGGGGTAGCTGTGTATGGTTAGCACTGGGGGTAGCTGTGTATGGTTAGCACTGGGGATAGCTGTGCATGGTTAGCACTGGGGTAGCTGTGCATGGTTAGCACTCGGGGTAGCTGTGTATGGTTAGCACTGGGGGTAGCTGTGTATGGTTAGCACTAGGGATAGCTGTGCATGGTTAGCACTGGGTTAGCTGTGCATGGTTAGCACTAGGGGTAGCTGTGTATGGTTAGCACTGGGGTGGCTGTGTATGGTTAGCACTGGGGGTAGCTGTGCATGGTTAGCACTGGGGTAGCTGTGTATGGTTATCGCTAGGGGTAGCTGTGTATGGTTAGCACTGGGGGTAGCTGTGTATGGTTAGCACTCGGGTAGTTGTGTATGGTTAGCACTGGGGGTAGCTGTGTATGGTTAGCACTGGGGTAGCTGTGTATGGTTAGCACTGGGGTAGCTGTGCATGGTTAGCACTGGGGTAGCTGTGTATGATTAGCACTAGGGGTAGCTGTGTATGGTTAGCACTGGGGTAGCTGTGTATGGTTAGCACTGGGGGTAGCTGTGCATGGTTAGCACTGGGGGTAGCTGTGCATGGTTAGCACTGGGGGTAGCTGTGCAGGGTTAGCACTCGGGTAGCTGTGTATGGTTAGCACTAGGGTAGCTGTGCATGGTTAGCACTGGGGGTAGCTGTGCAGGGTTAGCACTCGGGTAGCTGTGTATGGTTAGCACTGGGCGTAGCTGTGCAGGGTTAGCACTGGGGGTAGCTGTGCAGGGTTAACACTCGGGTAGCTGTGTATGGTTAGCACTCGGGTAGCTGTGCATGGTTAGCACTAGGGTAGCTGTGCATGGTTAGCACTCGGGTAGCTGTGTATGGTTAGCACTGGGGTAGCTGTGTATAGTTAGCACTGGGGGTAGCTGTGTATGGTTAGCACTGGGGGTAGCTGTGTATGGTTAGCACTGGGGGTAGCTGTGCATGGTTAGCACTCGGGTAGCTGTGTATGGTTAGCACTGGGGTAGCTGTGTATGGTTAGCACTGGGGGTAGCTGTGTATGGTTAGCACTGGGGGTAGCTGTGCATGGTTAGCGCTGGGGTAGCTGTGCATGGTTAGCACTCGGGGTAGCTGTGTATGGTTAGCACTGGGGGTAGCTGTGTATGATTAGCACTAGGGGTAGCTGTGTATGGTTAGCACTGGGGGTAGCTGTGTATGGTTAGCACTGGGGATAGCTGTGCATGGTTAGCACTGGGGTAGCTGTGCATGGTTAGCACTCGGGGTAGCTGTGTATGGTTAGCACTGGGGGTAGCTGTGTATGGTTAGCACTAGGGATAGCTGTGCATGGTTAGCACTGGGGTAGCTGTGCATGGTTAGCACTAGGGGTAGCTGTGTATGGTTAGCACTGGGGTGGCTGTGTATGGTTAGCACTGGGGGTAGCTGTGCATGGTTAGCACTGGGGTAGCTGTGTATGGTTATCGCTAGGGGTAGCTGTGTATGGTTAGCACTGGGGGTAGCTGTGTATGGTTAGCACTCGGGTAGTTGTGTATGGTTAGCACTGGGGGTAGCTGTGTATGGTTAGCACTGGGGTAGCTGTGTATGGTTAGCACTGGGGTAGCTGTGCATGGTTAGCACTGGGGTAGCTGTGTATGATTAGCACTAGGGGTAGCTGTGTATGGTTAGCACTGGGGTAGCTGTGTATGGTTAGCACTGGGGTGGCTGTATATGGTTAGCACTGGGGGTAGCTGTGCATGGTTAGCACTGGGGTAGCTGTGTATGGTTAGCGCTAGGGGTAGCTGTGTATGGTTAGCACTGGGGGTAGCTGTGTATGGTTAGCACTGGGGTAGTTGTGTATGGTTAGCACTGGGGGTGGCTGTGTATGGTTAGCACTGGGGTAGCTGTGTAAGGTTAGCACTGGGGTAGCTGTGTATGGTTAGCACTGGGGGTAGCTGTGTATGGTTAGCACTGGGGGTAGCTGTGCATGGTTAGCACTGGGGTAGCTGTGCATGGTTAGCACTCGGGGTAGCTGTGTATGGTTAGCACTGGGGGTAGCTGTGCATGATTAGCACTAGGGGTAGCTGTGTATGGTTAGCACTGGGGGTAGCTGTGTACGGTTAGCACTGGGGGTAGCTGTGTATGGTTAGCACTGGGGATAGCTGTGCATGGTTAGCACTGGGGTAGCTGTGCATGGTTAGCACTCGGGGTAGCTGTGTATGGTTAGCACTGGGGGTAGCTGTGTATGGTTAGCACTAGGGATAGCTGTGCATGGTTAGCACTGGGGTAGCTGTGCATGGTTAGCACTAGGGGTAGCTGTGTATGGTTAGCATGGGGTAGCTGTGTATGGTTAGCACTGGGGTAGCTGTGTATGGTTAGCACTGGGGGTAGCTGTGCATGGTTAGCACTGGGGTAGCTGTGTATGGTTAGCACTGGGGGTAGCTGTGTATGGTTAGCGCTAGGGGTAGCTGTGCATGGTTAACACTGGGGTAGCTGTGTATGGGTAGAACTGGGGGTAGCTGTGTATGGGTAGAACTGGGGGTAGCAGTGTATGGTTAGCACTGGGGGTAGCTGTATGGTTAGCACTAGGGGTAGCTGTGTATGGTTAGCGCTAGGGGTAGCTGTGCATGGTTAGCGCTAGGGGTAGCTGTGTATGGTTAGCACTGGGGTGGCTGTGTATGGTTAGCACTGGGGGTAGCTGTGCATGGTTCGCACTGGGGTAGCTGTGTATGGTTATCGCTAGGGGTAGCTGTGTATGGTTAGCACTGGGGGTAGCTGTGTATGGTTAGCACTGGGGGTAGCTGTGTATGGTTAGCATGGGGTAGCTGTGTATGGTTAGCACTGGGGTAGCTGTGGCAGCACACAGGGTATTTCCCTTGATTGAGGAGTCATGTCAGGGTGAATCTGGAGACCTCCATGTCTGTGGGTGCAGCTGATGGGGCCTCTGGAAGGATTTTGTATGCATGAGAGACCCTCTTTCCAGAGATGATCCAAGATTTGTCCGGATCTAGTAAATCACTGGGATTTTCACTTGAGGCCAAAAGATGTTTCTGTCACGGGATCTGTTGAGGAACTTCTGCCAGGGCACGATCAATTTGGTGATGACACTTGTGGATGCCATTGCTGTAGAGTCGCCAGCAAATTGGTCCACAGTGTGCGGATTCATAGACTTGGGATCTTATTATGGTAAAGAGTCCAACCCTAGGACAGGGCGGAACGGAGGGTCGGCGAAGAATCTGGCGAGACAGTGTCAAACCGCCCACTTGACCTTTCTTTCATAAAGGCTGATTACAGCTCTTTGGGGCTACCCACATTGAAGAGATGGCACACAAACAATTTCTATTTTGACATACACTTTATTTTGTTCATAGATCATTATTTCATCATTTGCCTAAAAAAAGGTTTAAAAAGCATTCATTGTATCCATACTCTTTCAGCTTCAAGCTTCTCTCCCATACACACAGGGCAGAATATAACACTGAGCCCAAAATTCTTCAAGCCAAAGTGGAATTCTAAAATCCAGTGTGCGATCTGAGGTCACAAAACTTTGCACTTGCTAAAGCCAAGGCGATAAAAAAAGTACGAGCTGGCGGCTGCTGGCTCTCACATCTGGCAGCGGCCTAATGTAAGACTTTACCCCTAGACATGCGTCTTACTGACAACCATCTCTGGTTTAGAAAAAAAACATGGCTTTTCAAAGGTTAATGAGTTTCCATCAGCTGATCTTAATTCCATTTCCAGTTTTCACAGTTTGAAGCATCGGAAGCTTTTTAGCGCCGTGATATCCCCTTGGGGATGAATGTTTGTGCTCTAAAGATAGAGTAAATAAGTAAATAAATGCAGAAGGCCAGCAGTCCCAGCAACCTCAGAGTTGCCCTCACCGAAATCCAGGACCACGGCTAAAAGATTAGTACCACAGGCTGAATGTCCAAGACTGTCTTTCCTGGAGGAAAAGCACAAAACCAAACAGTGTCCAGAATGGCTCAGAAGAAGGGGATCATCTGAGAAAGGGTCCGGTGAGACGTCGGCACTTTGATTGTGAACCCCAAAGAGGTTCGCCGTTGTCTGGAGATGGTTGACTACTGCCGACATTGGAACCAAGCAGCTGCCTTTATAAGGTGGTGGGAGGGACTGGCAGGGAGGCAGGAGGGCATGGAAACATTGGGAAAAGACAACCCACCTAAACTGGGTATCAACCCCAACAGCAAAAGACTAGTTCAAGGAACCAAATACAAATTAAAGTTAATTAGGGGCTCAGAAGATGTTTGCCCCAGTTGGAGGACTTCTGTCAGACCCTTAGTCTTAACCGCCAAGAAGGGGAGCTGGAGGTCAAGAACTTCAGCCACCCTAGGCAATACCAATCAATCAATCAGTCAGGATTTATAAAGTGTGGCTAATCACTCGTTAGGGTATCCAGACACTTGCATGTTCCAGAGACTCATTCGAACAGCCTGGTCATAAAGACCCTTTGAAATTCTGGTGAGGTGATGGTCCAAAGTTGTGTGGAGAGGCTATTCCAGGTCTTTGCTGAAATGTGGGAGAAGGAGTGTCCTTCACTTCTGCTTCAGTAGATGTGGGAGTATGGGCAAGTAATAATCTTCTTGATGGTTGGTGGACGGTTGAGGATGAGTCTGGCTGCAGCGTTCTGTATGGTTTGAAGTCTCAGTAGGAGGTGTGCGGTGATCCCACGTAGAGAGCGTTGCCGTAGTCTAGTCAGCCACTTGAAGATCTTACGTAAAATGTAAATTGATACTTGTATAGCGCACTACTCAACCACAAGGGTCTCAAGGCGCTTGTACGAATACCGCTGTGGAACCCATCCTGGCTTTCCCTGTGAGGCATCCACTCCTGGGCACCCCCAAGGTGGAGGTCAGGCATCCTTAGCGTTGTGGGGGCCGTTGTAGAGATTAAGCAAGCTATTGCCCAGAGTTGCAGAGTGGGACTCCATGATTGGAATAGGCACCGAGGCGAGAATTATCAGGTCCGTGGAATATTTGAGCCCAAGACCTGCCGATGCGGGGAATTGAACCCTGGTCCCGGGCTACATCGGGGTCTGCCACTCTAATCATTGAGCCACACTTCTCCACGTAGAATGCATTGAGTGTGAAAGCAGGCAGAGGAGACAGTGTTGATATGCGATTTCATGGTGAGCTTGTTGTCAATGATGATTCCGAGGTTTCTGGCGTGGTTGGAGGGAGTTGGTGCGGGCCTAGGTCTGATGGCCACCGGAAACTGTTCCATGTGTTGCTGTTGTTGCCGAAGATCAGTACTTCCGTCTTGTCCATGTTCAGCGGCAGAGATTGTTCTTCATCTAGTCGGCGACACTTGTCATGCATCTGTGGAAGGTGGTCTTGGTGGTGGTGGGGTTGTCAGTGAGTGAGAGCTGGATGCCGCCTGCGTAGGAAATTATGTTGAAAATATGGGATTTGACGATGTTGGCCAGCGGGGTCATATATGCATTAAAGAAGGTGGGGCTGAGGGATGAGCCCTGGAGGACACCGCAGGCGATATCCTTGGGTTCGGAGGTGAAAGGTGGGAGGTGGGTCCTCTGGGTTCTTCCAGGGATGAGATAGGAGGTGATCCATCTGAGGGCATTCCTGTGGATGCAGATGTGGATTCTTTCAATCAGTGTGTGGTGGGATACGGTGTAGAAGGTTGCAGAGATGTTGAGGAGGATTGGAGCTGCTGTTTCTCCTCAGTTGAGGAGGGTTCGGATGTCATCGGTGGCTGCAATCAGGGAGGTCTTGGTGCTGTGATTGCAGTGAAAGCAGTATTGGCAGGCGTCAAGTAGCTATTTCTGCTCCAGGTGTGTCATGAGTTGCTTGTTGATTATCTTTTCCAGTACCTTCGCTGGGAATGGAAGTAGGGAGATTGGCCTGTAGTTTTTGAGTTCGCTGGGGTCGTCAGAGGGTTCCTTCAGTAGTGGTCTGACTTTATCATGTTTCCAGGTGTCGGGAATCATTGCGGTGGTGATATTGATGTTAAGCAGGGTTGTGAGTTCCTCGCGGATCCTTTGGTTTCCCAGACTGAAAATATAATGCGGGAATGGGTCTGTGGAAGCTCCTAAGTGTATGAAATTTATGGCGGAGGTGGTGTCCTGGGTAGAGAGGAGGTCCCAGGTGGTCAGTACGTGGTTTGTGTCGATTGTGGAGATGTTGTATCTGTCTAGGAAGTCTGTGGATGTAGGGTGGGGTTTGAAGTGTCAGTATATGGTTGCAATCTTGTCATGGAAGAAGTCAGCAAGTTATCACACAGCTCCGATGTGATATTGTTTTTGCTGGCAGCTGGGTTGGATGTCAGGACCCCAACATCAGGCTTCAAACTATGCGGCACAGAATTGATTTGATCTGGCCCGCATTCTCCTGTTGGAGCTTCATGGACTGAGAGAGTCCGATATTGGAGAGACAAGATGGCCGCCGCGGTGGCCACAATGGACTAGAGGTTGGGGCTCTATTCATTGCGCCGCAGCTGCACAGGAGTCTAGGAGCAGCGCAAGCGCATCTGAAAATACGCACTTCACCAGAGCCGTTAGCCGGAGTAGTCGTTCCGTGCCGAGCTCTAGTTTTCTAATCCCTAGTCTTAAGTTTAGTTGAAGTACTCCACTCCTTCACGTTGCGAGAGTGTTGAGGAATCTTACATGACGTGACTCGGCGCATTTAACCAAGCGCGAGTCGCAGAACATAATTCTTGTCAAGTCCGTCTATCTGAGGAGAGTGTAGGCGGAGCGTCGTCGAGCAACAAGGAGAGAGAAAGAGAACAACGTTAGACCAAGCTCAAGAAGTTGAAGACAAAGCTAAGTGAAAATTAATAAGTATAAGGCAGTAATTGTGAAATACTCCAGAAGCCATCTTACCTTAGACCTCGAGGAGAGCGTAGTTGTTGAATATTCTGTAAATACAAGAGAGAGAGTGATAAGGAGAAGGGTTAATCTGAGGAGCCAAGAATTGAGAATTAATCGTTTCTAAGAACTGTGTAAATACTCACCCGAAGCTGAATCCTTGTAGTGAATACGTGAAACCCTGAAAAGACTAACAAAGAAAAAAGGTTAAGTCAGAAGGACTATCAATAACAACTACAGGAGATACACAGACCCCCCCCCCCCCACTAAAAGAATACTCATCTGATTAGTGAAGTAAGTGCACTTACCAAGGTAGATAATAATAATAAGATTGGCCAACTGAGTAGAAGATAAAAGAAAACTAACAATATTTATTTCTTGAAATAGTGACAACTAATTAGAAGAGTGCAGAAACCTCACGATAGAACAGAAGAGAAGCAAAGTCCAGAAGCATATGGGTGGGTGAGATATACAGTAGAACAAGACTAGATCAAGCTTAGGCATGATCTATGTCTATGTACAGAGGGACTATGGCACGGGGGACAGACCACTGTACACAGGAGGGGTAATTGTGACTAGTGTAGGTCTAGGGTGTGACTGAATTCCACGGTATGGCGTCGTTGAGGCCATTGGTTTGGGTGGATAGGCGATATATCCAACGTTGTTCCTTGCTGAGTAATTTCTTCTCATTATCCACTGCCAGTTCCGGTAGTTGTTCGATGATGGTCCAGGTCAGATCATTGGGAGTGTGTCCCTGGGTGATGAAGTGACTGGTCAGTTTGCTAATGTTCTTCTTGCACCTGATTGTGCTCCTGTGTTCTGTGACTCTAGTTCTTATTTTGCGGGCGGTCATTCCGACGTATCAGAGGCCGCAGCTGCAGGTAAGTAGGTAGATCACGTTACGTGAATTACAGTTTGTGTGGCTGCGTTGAGTCCACACGTTGTCTGGTTCTAGTATCAATATTTTCGTATGGCTGGTAAGATGGCACACGCTACAGTCATTGCATGGATAATGTCCAGAGATTTTAGGCAGGCCCCACGCATTCAGGATAGTGTTGGGTTCTCTATTGGTCAGGGGTCTGGGGCGGGTGCTCACGAGTTGGTCTTTCAGGTTGTTGCACCTTTTGTAGGCAAACCTAGGGGTTTCCCATTGTCATTGTCCAGAGTTTAGGATTTTCCAGTTTCTGCGTATGAGTTTCGCCACCTCATTGGAGGCTGTGTTGAATGTGGTGACACACGTGATGGGTTGGTCACTCTTGTCCTTGGGTACAGTTTCCAGAAGGGCCTCCCTATTTTGGTTCCTGGCTCTTTTCTTGGTTTTGTTAATGATGGCCCGGGGGTAGCCTCATTCCTCCAGTTTCTTAGACAGGTCTGCCGACTGATTTTTGTAGTCGGTTACTTGAGTGCAGTTTCTGCGTATACGCAGAAATTGCCCAAATGGTAAGTTTTCCCTTAAAGGGCGGGGATGGAAACTTGTGTAGTGGAGGAGTGAGTTCCTTGAGGTAGGCTTGTAATAGGTGGTAGTGATCAGTTGGCCATCTTTGGCCCATATGTTCAGATCAAGGAATGCCAAGTGGCTGGCACTCCAGGTGCTTGTGAATTTCAGGTATGGGTCTCTTTCATTGAGCCAAGTGAGGAAGAGTTATAGAGTTATTTCTGATCCCTCCCAGATCATAAGGATGTCGTCTATATATCGACGCCATGTGAGAATATTCCCGGTATAGGGATTGGTGTTGTGGTTGATGTGGGTCTGTTTAAAGAGGTGGACATAAAGTCCTGCCACGCTGGGGGCGAAAACGCTGCCCATTGAAGTTCCGTTGGTTTGGAGGTACAGGCTTCCCTCATACTCGAAATAGTTTTCCTTTAGTGCTATTGTGGCACATTGGAGGATGAAGTCTCTGGGTGTGCGGTGCGGCCATGGGGACTCCATGAGTACCTGTCTCGGGACTTGGATGGTGGCGTCCTGGGGGATACTGGTGTAAAGGCTTTCAATATCCAGGCCCACCAGGAGTTGGGTTTCTGGGTTGAATTCAGTGTTGTTGATGACTTGTAGTAAGTGTTTGGTGTCCTTGATGTAACTGGGTGTTTGCTGGACCAGTGGATTAAGAAAGAAATCGCAATAGCGAGAGAGGGGTTCCAGAAAGGAGTTGATGCCAGACACTATAGGTCTGCCCCGGGGGGGGGGGTGAATACCTTTATGTATTTTCGGTACTGTGTAAAAGTATGGTACTTTTATCTTTTGGGGGCAGAGATACTCTGCTTCTTGTTTGGAGATGTGTTCCGCCTGATGGGCGGTCTTCACTAGTGCCTGAATAGTGCTTTGTAGTGAGTTGGTTGGGTCATGTTCCAGTTTCTTATAGTTTCTTTGGGCGCTTAGTAGTCAGAATAGCCCAAACAACTGATTGGGAGACCCTTACTGAGAAAAAGAAACAGGATCAGCACCATCCTACATGGAGTGATCCTAGCCCAATATGCCAAAACCAACACGGCCCCAAGAGGACTGATTGTCACCAACGCACCCAGGATCTTCCTAGATGACCCCACCTTCAGGAAGGACTGGGCCCAGATCGCCTGGCATTGCACCAGGGACTGGATGATACTAATTATAAAAACTGCCAAACGCCTTTCAGAAGCCATCGTAATTGAAATCCAATTAGCAGAAAGCCACTTCAAAACAACCCTGACAGCCTACAAAAAGAAGTTAGACAAACCAGAATAAAGAAATTAACGAGTACAAGGAGTACCTGACCCAAGCTAAAATCAAGAAATTTGAGAAAGACCTCAAAAAATTTAGCTATGCCAAAGTCTTTCCATACTTTGAAGAAGACTTTACTCCACCAGCCAATAACTCAAATGCCTCCGACTCCTCAGCAGATGACAGTTCCGCATCCAGTGACTCTAGCAATAGCTCACACAAACGGGGTGGCAGAGGCCGCCGCGGACAACGCTGGCCAAACACCTGGCAGGGAGGACAACCTGGACATTACTTTGGGCCTCCAACGAACTTCGACCCAATGCAAAACCCCTACCTCGGATACCAGCAAATGTATATACCTGGCCCCATGCCCCTATTCCCAGGAAACCATGGACCCCACATGCCTCTTTTTTTAGGACAGGGCAGAAGAACACGCGGAAGGAGAAGACACAACCCGCAACCACAAGTACACTGGGCCGAAGACGCAAACCCGGTGAGTGCGAACACTCGCCAGAAGGCACCCAGCCAACCGGGAACCAGCAAACCATAAACCAAGCAACCCATGAGTCCATGGTGTTCAACCTTTCTAACATTTCACTGACACCCAAACAGGTCTCAGTACTAGAAAAGGGACTATCCTTCATGCCAACGACTAGATTGGACAAATTTAAACTGCACGTGGAACTGGCGGAGTTCATGAGGAAACTAAAACTCAAGGCCTTCTTCGAGAAACCCTCGAGGGACGACCCAACTCCCACTGAAAACCCTAACATCACAGGCCTGAGGACCAAATCCACCTTCTCCCCGCCACCCTCCACAGTGCCCCCAGAGATCACCACTTTTGAATTGGCTGTTTACAATGATGTCGAGAACCTAGAACCAACCAACCATTTCAACAACCTGTCGAAGGAAGACAGAGAGACCATCCAGGAACTCAAAAACAATCCCTCTATCATAATAAAACCTGCCGACAAGGGAGGAGTCATTGTGCTCTTAGATAAACAGGACTATGACACCGAATGTCGCCGACTACTAAGCGACCAAAGAAACTATAAGAAACTGGAACATGACCCAACCAACTCACTACAAAGCACTATTCAGGCACTAGTGAAGACCGCCCATCAGGCGGAACACATCTCCAAACAAGAAGCAGAGTATCTCTGCCCCCAAAAGATAAAAGTACCATACTTTTACACAGTACCGAAAATACATAAAGGTATTCGATCCCCCCCCCCCCCCCCCCCGGGGCAGATCTATAGTGTCTTGCATCAACTCCCTTCTGGAACCCCACCCCTCTCTCGCTATTGCGATTTCTTTCTTAATCCACTGGTCCAGCAAACACCCAGTTACATCAAGGACACCAAACACTTACTACAAGTCATCAACAACACTGAATTCAACCCAGAAACCCAACTCCTGGTGGGCCTGGATATTGAAAGCCTTTACACCAGTATCCCCCAGGACGCCACCATCCAAGTCCCGAGACAGGTACTCATGGAGTCCCCATGGCCGCACCGCACACCCAGAGACTTCATCCTCCAATGTGCCACAATAGCACTAAAGGAAAACTATTTCGAGTATGAGGGAAGCCTGTACCTCCAAACCAACGGAACTTCAATGGGCAGCGTTTTCGCCCCCAGCGTGGCAGGACTCTTATGTCCACCTCTTTGAACAGACCCACATCAACCACAACACCAATCCCTATACCGGGAATATTCTCACATGGTGTCGATATATAGACGACATCCTTATGATCTGGCAGGGATCAGAAATAACTCTACAACTCTTCCTCACTTGGCTCAATGAAAGAGACCCATACCTGAAATTCACAAGCACCTGGAGTGCCAGCCACTTGGCATTCCTTGATCTGAACATATGGGCCAAAGATGGCCAACTGATCACTACCACCTATTACAAGCCTACCTCAAGGAACTCACTCCTCCACTACACAAGTTTCCATCCCCGCCCTTTAAGGGAAAACTTACCATTTGGGCAATTTCTGCGTATACGCAGAAACTGCACTCAAGTAAGCGACTACAAAAATCAGTCGGCAGACCTGTCTAAGAAACTGGAGGAACGAGGCTACCCCCGGGCCATCATTAACAAAACCAAGAAAAGAGCCAGGAACCAAAATAGGGAGGCCCTTCTGGAAACTGTACCCAAGGACAAGAGTGACCAACCCATCACGTGTGTCACCACATTCAACACAGCCTCCAATGAGGTGGCGAAACTCATACGCATAAACTGGAAAATCCTAAACTCTGGACAACGACAATGGGAAACCCCTAGGTTTGCCTACAAAAGGTGCAACAACCTGAAAGACCAACTCGTGAGCACCCGCCCCAGACCCCTGACCAATAGAGAACCCAACACTATCCTGAATGCGTGGGGCCTGCCTAAAATCTCTGGACATTATCCATGCAATGACTGTAGTGTGTGCCATCTTACCAGCCATACGAAAACATTGATACTAGAACCAGACAAAGTGTGGACTCAACACAGCCACACAAACTGTAATTCACGTAACGTGATCTACCTACTTACCTGCAGCTGCGGCCTCCGATGCGTCGGAATGCCCGCCCGCAAAATAAGAACTAGAGTCACAGAACACAGGAGCACAATCAGGTGCAAGAAGAACATTAGCAAACTGACCAGTCACTTCATCACCCAGGGACACACTCCCAATGATCTGACCTGGACCATCATCGAACAACTACCGGAACTGGCAGTGGATAATGAGAAGAAATTACTCAGCAAGGAACAACGTTGGATATATCGCCTATCCACCCAAACCAATGGCCTCAACGACGCCATACCGTGGAATTCAGTCACACCCTAGACCTACACTAGTCACAATTACCCCTCCTGTGTACAGTGGTCTGTCCCCCGTGCCATAGTCCCTCTGTACATAGACATAGATCATGCTCCGCCCTGTGAGTACCACTAGCCTGCCATAATCATGGACACATGCTTTAACCCCCTTAATATTGCCATGTCAACTTCAGCGCGCAGCGCCTAACAGCGCATGCGCATTAAGCAGTGATTAACGGGCCAAACCACTCTGGGACGCGGCGCGTCCCACAGGCATGTTTCCCCAATATTAGCGCACACATAGCCAACGCTGATCCCTTCGTGCCTGCGCAGATAAGACCACGCCACACCTAACACGGGTGTTGCCCCTTTCCCCGTACCAACGGCGGCATATTTTTGTTGCTACATGTACCTTAATACAATCGCGCCATCATACTGAGCAAATGCAAAAGACTAGAGTACAAATCACCTGCATGAGCAGTAACATTATAATCACGCATTCATACTGAGCATGTGCGAGAAACTAGTGTGCAAATCACGAGCATGAGCAATAACATAGCAATCGCGCTGACACACTGAGCATGCACGAGAGACTAGTGTGCAAACCACGAGCATGAGCAGCAACAACACAAAGGGTTAGTCTTTCCACCCTTACTATTCCCACAGGTGCTCATCATTACCTTGTTAACCATAGTATAAAAAGCCCACACGCCGACAGGCTCATTCTACCGGAGGACGACGGCGGGACAACATGTACAAGGCAGGCACTGACCAGAAAGACTGTGAGTATGACAAACCTGACAAGCCTCCAAACAACAAACTGGGTAAGCGCTTCTTTCCTCACAGGTCCCTAACCCCTACAGCCTATCTCTTTTTCTCCCATAGGGTCATCCCCTTACCGCTTCCCTCCAGGAAGCCTTGGCTAATAACCCAAAGCGTAAGAACAATTTTCTTGCGCCCTGCCACACTAAGTCAACTCCTTTCAGTGTGATTTCCGTGTTTTAACCACACCACGCTCCTAATTAGTCGCGTATTTTCACTCTGATGGCACCACCAGTACCATCACACCTAGCCGACTATAGTCCTCTCACCTTGCACTATAGATCCGGCCACCAAAGCATTGTTGACCATATGTCTAAATTGACTACTGACTCTCTCTGTAAATGTTTTGTCCTTGTTCTTAATGTTTGTTTGTACAGGTATGCATGAGAAGGGAATCCCCTCTCACATATAGAAAAACGCCTTAGTGTGTGTATCACATAGTCTGTACCACAACACTAGTCTGTTTTATTTCACCACACCTTTTTAAAAATCGGTCCTGAGGAAAGCCAGAATACTCTAAGGCACTGGCTGAAACATGTCGACCATCTAAAGGACCTAGGGGGCAGTAACTCGCCACCCTTACGCGTCCTGTAGCCTTACTTTTAACTGCTGGTGACGGCCCAGTTATTAAAATTTAATTTACCCTCGGGTACTGGGACCACCACCAAGCCGTTTTAAATCACAACTCACCCAACCTCACTGCACTCTCAGCAATATACCAGCTCCGCTGTAATCAGGCGTCGTAGCACACCCGGGACATACTAGGTGTCACTGGGTGGGCCCGATGATGAAGCATGCCACCAACTAGGTTGGTGGGTGAGGGCTTCATGAATACACCAACAAGGTGCCCGTGACAGAAATAATTTGAGTACTGTAACATTTAGGTCAACTTAAGCTAGTCGTTTTTGTTTACCCCTAAACTTGTGCATTATGCAACCGCCCTAAAGGACATCATTAGGGCAGATTGTTTCCATTCGATCTCGTGGTTAAAAGAATTAAAAGAGCGACTTTATAAGCTGGAATTAGACCATCTGTGGAACTCTTCCAATGTAGAAAGCTTTCCACCAAAGGCAACTTTAAAGAACATGTATTGGGAAATGGTATGGTCGTCCATCCATAATGCAGGTTCTAATACAAACTTAACAGGACGATTTTTGGATATTAAATCCGTACCATTTTATGAGCCATACTGGGACATTATTGAAAGGCCATTTAATAGAAAACTGTATTTCCAATTTAGAATCGGGACGCTTCCTACAAAGGCGTTTACCTGCAAATGGTCAGTAAATCAGGATGATAAATGTCCCTTTTGTAAAGATTTGATAGAGAATATTGCTCACATACTGTTTGTTTGCCCTCTTTATGTCAAACCACGCCGAAAATGGATAAAACCAGTGTGCTTAAATCTAGGAACGCGCAGAGGCGCGAAGAATACTGGAATCGGACTGTACATCTTACATGGCGATTTCTGTTGCAAAATTCCTGGGATGGTCATGGACCATTCGCACCCGCACTTTACAAGAGCTAGTCACTGATTGATGAATTTACTGCTATCGTGATTTGTTTTAACCATCATGTATTTAAAACTGTAAAATGACAGCACCATGTTTAATGAGTTTCTTAAGAGATACGATTTTAATATTGATGTAGTATTTATTGTGTACTGTAGGATTTAAAAATTGCTTTTATGACATGCTGTCGAATAAAGTTTTGAAATTTGATTTTGATTTGATAAGGAGAAGGGTTAATCTGAGGAGCCAAGAATTGAGAATTAATCGTTTCTAAGAATTGTGTAAATACTCACCCGAAGCTGATTCCTTGTAGTGAATACGTGAAACCCCTGAAAAGACTAACAAAGAAAAAAGGTTAAGTCAGAAGGCCTATCAACTACAACTACAGGATATAAACAGACCCCCCACTAAAAGAATACTCATCTGATTAGTGAAGTAAGTGCACTTACCAAGGTAGATAATAATAATAAGATTGGCCAACTGAGTAGAAGATAAAAGAAAACTAACAATATTTATTTCTTGAAATAGTGACAACTAATTAGAAGAGTGCAGAAACCTCACGATAGAACAGAAGAGAAGCAAAGTCCAGAAGCATATGGGTGGGTGAGATATACAGTAGAACAAGACTAGATCAGGCTTAGGAAGGTTAGGATTGTAATGGTGTGTTATTTCCTATGTTCCAGTGAATGCAGACAGCGACGACAGTAGCAGCCTGAAGGAACCTCTCTGGACCAGTCTCTTCTTTGTTTATTATTTTATCCAGTTCCCCCGTGGTGATGAAAGGAGGTTCTGAATAAAGACCTTCTGGCATTGTCTTAGGGGATTTGGGTACTAGCATCTCTGTTCCTGTGCAAGAACTGGTAAGCCCATAAGGTATTAAGCTTGGAGTTCTGACATTGGAGAATTCCTTCACGATGCTCAAAATTCCCTTGGTGTTGTTTTTGTGGGGTTTGGTGCATCTGGCTAGGGTTATCGTCTTTGTTTTCCTCAGCAGGCAGTGGTAGAGGTTGAGGAAGGTCTTGCAGGGTGTCTTGTTGGAGGTGTTCATGCTGGTGCACCATCCCCCCCCCACCCAACTGTTTGCTCTCATGTTTCACTGTTCTGAGTTCTTGGGTGCGCCAGTTGACTTTTTTTGAGGATTTTCTATGGTTCGTGCTCCTGATAGTGATGGTGCTGGTGGCACAATGGTTGATCCAGGCACTGAAGTTCTGTATTCTCTGTTCGAGATTTGTGGCGGTAGAGGGGTTGGAGGTGCTGAGGGCGTACTTCCAGATGGTCTCTGAAATGTGGTTCCACTTGCGGTGGGCAGCGCTGGTTATCTTAGGGGTGGCGGTGCAGGGGCTGGAGATGCTGATGTGGACAATGGAATCATTCGTCCATGTGAGTTCTGTGGCATGGCTATGTTTGACGTGATTATTGTAGGGGAAGATGGGGTCCAGCTTATGTCCTGTGGCGTGCGTAGAGTCGTGGACAATCTCGGTTAGTCCAAGGTTGCTCATAGTTTAGAGAAGATGTGAAGTGTTTGCTTTGGGGTCGTTGATGTGGAAATTTAGGTTCGGCGGAAGATATAGTACTTGGTGTTTAAGGCTTGGGCCGCAATGAAGTCTGCAATGGAGTTGCAGAAGCTGGAGCGCAGGTCCGGGGGTAGATATGCAGTGGTGCCACTGATGGTTGCCTTGTCGTCAGTGTGGAGCTTGAAGTTGAGATCTTCCATGGGGGTTGTGGTGTTGTCAGTTATGGTGGTGCACTGCCTGGTCTCTTTGTGGATGATGGCTGCTTAGTGGTGCAGCTCTGGTGGGTGATATTATACCTGTTGGGGATAGCTGTAGCAATGCCTGGGGCAGATGTGGGGGAACATTCCTACCATTGAGTGAAGTGCGGTGCAACATGGCAGCAGTGTTTGCTGAGTTGTCCGGTATTCAAGGGACAGAGGGAAACAGCGTCATATCTGCAGGTGGGCCGGGTCCTGGCACTGGGCATGGTCCAGGCAAGGATGGGTGCAGAAGAGCTTGCCTTGGGTGTGCCTTTGTTGCACCAGAGGCATGCCATGCTGTTGTTTCCAGTAAGTAGGTCCTGAGAAGAGAGAAGAACGCTGGGAGGTGGTCAGCGGGCTAGGGGAAAAAATAGGCGGCAGGAGGGAGCAGGCAACAATGAACGAGGGAAAAACAAGGAGAAAAGCAATAAGAAAACGAGGGAAAAACTAGAAATACAATAAGAAAATGAGAGAAAAACAAGGAGAAAAAAGCAATAAGAAAACAGGGGAAACTGATTAACAAGGAAAAAGCAGAATCAAGAGTGATGCAGTAGCATGGAGAGAGCTGGGCCTGGGATCATGGCATAAGAAGTAGATTCCTCTGTGGGTGGGCCAGGGGAGATAAAGACCTGTCTCCAGGAAGCAAACTCATCACCTAGGTCAGTCATTATCTGATTCATTTCCAAAAAAGGGAATGCAAAGAGTGTTGCTGAGCCTGTGGTAACTTAACTGGGCAAGGCAATGCCTCGGGGATTGGGGAGCGACATCGGTCGAGGTCAGACAAGTGTTGATTTGGCATCAAAGAGGACAATTGGGCGCTTTTTCAGGTGGGGAAGTTGGCATTGGTGTCACATGCCCATGGGTCATGGTACCGGCAGTGGAGTATGACGCTAGACAAGTGTGGAGAGGACAGCTGGTGCAGAGGGCGAACCTGCCAGTGGTATTGTAGTGTAGTTCCTATATTCCCAATAGGCTCTGCACATTGGAATAATATATTCAGCAGTATAGACGTAGGACTGAGGTCGACTAGGTCTCTACTGACTATATTAGACTTAAGTTTTGCCAGCTAGCTCAGAGGTCACTAGAAACTTTCTCGAATAAACGAGGAGGAGTTTAACCTCCCTGGATAGACAAGAAGGGATTAGCTTCTGACAACCATATAACATGACAACTTTGCTCCCTCAGAATAAGAGTGTATCTCTAGAGTCGTGTGAAAACAATAGACAGCTATTTCACTCAGTCAATTGTGCGTACTTAGTTTCACCAGAGTGCAGAGAAGAGAGAGACGGGCGTTTTCAATAAAAAGGTATAATTTATTGAGCAGTCTTCCTTCTCATGCAAGAGAAATGAATTGCCACAATTGCAATACTTAATGTAAAGTAAAGTGCGTACAGTAAAAGGAGTATTATGAAATAATACTGTAAAAGCATTGATTTGGTTTCTTAGCCATAAGATACTTAAAATGGATAAAATCTATACATACATATATACATTGACTAACGTACTCAACTGGTGCTTCTAAAATACGCCTACCCCGGTGTACCTGATCTAAGCCTAATACGTGGGAAGGAGTAAGTAAGTAGCAGTTTAAGTTAAGTTTGTTTTGCCAAGAATCTGAATCAAGAATTCTCTTTAAGGGTTTAGTCAGCTCCGTACCTTGGTATTAGAAAGCAGGAGGTCTGGTATCTCTTTGTCAGGACTCGATATCCCAGCAACCCGCAAGGGTAGGCTGGAAACGCCGGAGCTGGATTTTCTCGGCTGGAGAAAAAGACAACGTCTTTCTCAGCGCGTCAAAGAGGAGGGGCAGCGTCCGTGGGCTCTCGCATCATCTGGGCTCTCGGGCAAGTAGATAACTGCTCTGCTCCAAAACCACCACCGTGTGTTTGCTTAAGGCAACGTTGGTATATTTATACCTGAAAGGTGCCGGGTTTGACGTAAGGTTGGACATAAGACGTCAATAAAGATGTCACTAAGAACTGGCCGTTCTTACAGTGCTCGCAGGAGTTCTATGACAAATCAAAACAAAAGCAAATGGGGATTTCCCAGGTTGCTGGAGGTTTGGTGCGTTTAGAGAACTCGTTGTGCTTTCTAGGAGTCCGGGGAAGTAGCATTGCTTAATGTGACTGCATGGGCTACAGCTAGATATGGATATAATTCTTATGCTTTTATAGGGACATTATTGATTATGACCAGATAAAGGCATAAAATAGGAATATCGATTCACGTTCCTAGATAAAAACACAATAGTATCTGTTAAAATGTAGTATGCCACATAGACCGGTCATGTTGATTAACCAGTGGAATGATAGTCAGGCTTCATGAGCTTGCACCGAAGGGGACGTTGCCTTCAATTTATCACGAAGCTGCACGGAGGTATTTAGAGGCAAGGGCATATCCTTTTTCATTGATTAATTCAAGGCAACCTCCCCTTCGGTGCAAGCTCATGAAGCCTGACTATCATTCCAAGTAGTATACCAAATTGGTTGTTGAAACTACTAGGGGCTATTCTACCCCCATTTGTCCAGACTTGCTTATTTTTGCAGGTTGGCTTTTGAAAGATAGGCATACAACATATATAAACAAGTAATATATTTTGAGTGCAGTAGGGATCACACTAGGTCCTGACGAGTAAAGCAGTGGGAACTGCTTACGAAACATGTTGACCCAGTAGTAGGAATCGCATTAAAGTATACCCCCTGCACATCCCCATTTTTAGGTTTCGAACCTGGCGAGGGGCAGTGCCCCTCCCAGTTTGAAAACTATTGTCTTCAGTATGGATGTCGGCCCCGCCTCTGCCTCTCATTGGCTAGCTCCATAAATGGAGGCTAGCCATTGGGAGACAGAGGCTGTCAATCGTGCTTTCTCTTGAAAACGCGATTCGGGGGCGTTTCTGGTGCTTTTTTTAAGCCCCGCCCCTTTGTCCCGGGCCGCGCTGCGATTGGCTGCCGGCCCGGGACACCCCCGTGACGTCATTTCCCGGGCCGCGCTGTTATTGGCTGCCGGCCCGGGACACCCCCGTGATGTCATTCCCGGGCCGCGCTGTGATTGGCTGCCGGCCCGGGACCTGACTTGTTGCCGTCTGGAGCTCATCTGCGTTCCGAGAGGGGAAAAAACAACAACAGGAGGATTTGTCGTTGGCCAGGCTTGTTCTAAATAGTTAGGAAGTCCAGGTGAGTGGTTCCCTTCCCGCCCCCCCACCCCTCCCGTTGTCCGTTCCTTTCCCGCCCGCCCGCCCCCCCCTCCCGTTGTCCGTTCCTTTCCCGCCCCCCACCCCTCCCGTTGTCCGTTCCTTTCCCGCCCGCCCCCCCACCCCTCCCGTTGTCCGTTCCTTGTGTTCTCGGTCATTGTGTGTTAATTCAATCAAAGAGCAAACATGTATTTGCATGGCCAAGGAAATGAGCGCAGTACATTCACAAACAGGTCCGGGAGCAGGTAATAGCTCACAGGGCCAAACGTGGAGGACGGGAGCGCTAATGGCTTTTGAAAGAGCTTCTCCGTTGGACACGTGGTCATCCTCCGCGTGCAACCAATTCCATTTACATTCTCCTACAGCTTGCTCGGGCTGTTTCACCTCGTGCTTTCTGCACACCAGGGGCTCGGGTTTCACGCACACATTGCTGTTGAATGGCAATAAATAAATCCTTCTGGACATGGTAGTATAGTTGGTGATCGAGAACAGTTATGAATATAGGGCCAAATTATTAAATAAATGGTGCAGGGAGATTCTGGCTGGTAATTCCAACCATGCACGGTGCCCCCATTAGATGCTTGTTTATCCCGTTGTGGCTTTGTTCAACATTTAACATCATTACCTCCTAGCACCACGTTAAGATGGCACCCTAGAAACATATTATTTAGCCAGTGTCACCGTAACAATGTTAAGTGGTTTTGAATCAGCGCTGAATTTCCGCAATTTAAACCTACGCGATTGTTTGCCTTGTCGATTACATTTCTCCAAACTCGGTTGAGCAGACACGTTGTTCCTTCATCTGTTTCCTGGTGAGTGTTTAGAGTTCCCCCGCTGCCCTTTTGCTTTGAGAATACCTGTATTTTAGCAGTAGCGGCATTTCGCTTATTAATTGCGTGTTTCTTTGCCTACTCAGTACATTCACTTTTGGCCGTCCCCCGTCTGGTATTTCACTTCAATTCTGCCTAACAGGACACCAGTTCTTTTGTGCTGCTGGTGAGTGACTTCTCTGTACGCTTTCTGGGTACAGCTTCAAAACGCATGCATAGTGAAGTGTTTATTTATGTGTGGGCTTTTATTTGTGCACTGACATAGTGTCTTTTTTTGTTTTATGCAGTTTCAGATTCCCCTCATCCATTGAGGTATTTCCTACACTTAGGGTGTTTTGATATATATTTTCTTGCGTTTCTCAGCACATTTTGGTTGTTTGTGCTGGTTTCAATTTCCGACTAATGCAGCTCCTCCTAATGACGAATGTCCGCTCGAAGCACTTGCGGATAGTTTCCCGCACTAGTTTCTAGTGTCACTGGCAGAGCCTATTAATGGTAGCGTAACGGCTAGAGCGGACGACTGTGAAGCTAAGGAACCGGTTCCGGTCTCGGCGGGAGGCTCAACATCCTGTAAATCTGGACAAATCTCTCCGTGCCTAAAATGTATGTGTCTGTCTGCAATGCAACTGGTGATCGCATAGAGCGCATCGATATCTTCGGGTCGAGTTCGCGCTACATAAAAAAACTGCAAAAAAAGTATTGTATTTATCGACCAGTATTGCAAATAAAGTTTGAGAGTTCTAAGGAGAAAGGATACTTTTCATGGTTGCAGAGTATTTTCATGTTTTTTAAACTGTGGTGTTTTGTAAGTTTCCCAGAAGGGTTCGAATTCCGGAAGGTTGGTGCAGCTATGCCAGGCTGTAAGTCACAGCACACACGGGGTGACCTGATAGCGCATACTGCCCACAGCACTGTCCATTTTTCTTTGAATTAATCAAAAAGCTCAAATGAGTTCCAAGTGCACTATCGCCCTATACACCCCCCCTCTCCCTAGCGCTCAACGAGGCATCTGCCCGTTTTGTTAATTTATTGAATGCAGTTTTATATAGCGCAAACTTTACCCAAAGGTGTCAGAGCATTTTTACAGTAGAACCAAGTAAGTTACAAAAGGTACACATTATATAATTTTCATCCAGTAAAGGGTTCTGACGCGTTGCAGAGCCCTTCACAGACAACATTTACTATAGCGGGTGCTTCTAAAAGAAGAGGCTGTATAAATTGTTTGCACAGTAAAGGGGCAGTGCCCCTAAGGAGGGGCTGGCACATCTGTGCCAAGTTCAGCCAGAAAGTTTTCCAAAGGAGGCATGAAAGTCAGAAGGGGGGCTGGGGTGGTGGGGGGAACAGTGACCTATTATCATCTGCTTTATACTCTGCCTGTGCCTCGGAGGTCTGCCCCTCCGCCTGACGCTCCCCTGTCCCCATAAACTAGATGTCAAACTCACTGTTTGTCCCCAAAACTCACTCTCTCTCTCATGCCTATTCCTTTTAAACCCAGCGTCCGTCCGACCTCCCCAAAACTCTGCCCGACTCTCTCTTCTAAAGTTTCTATTCTTTCTCAAGCCCAAAAATCTGCCTCTGCTCGACAAACTCTATTCCTCAAATGCACGCTCCCAACACCTATCCCCCATACAAAACTCTCTCCGTCTTTCTTCTAGTTTCTCCTCTGCCTCACTACAAACTCTCTATGTTGGTCTGTATCTATGCTATCCTACTGCCCCACACTTTATCCCTTCGCAGAACTCTCACCTATCACTCCGTCATTCACTGCAGCTGGTCACCCCATTTCAGGTCCCCACCCTTCCGACCCCCTAGTTTTACATGCCCCCCAGCAGCTCACCCCCCAAACTCATCCCCCGTGGGTGTGTGTTCAAAGCCAAGCTCTTCAGAGCGAAGTCAAATTTTATTTTAAGCACCGTGTGCAAGTAACATTGGTCTCAGCATCACCAGACCCAACCTTTACAATAGATTTGGTGTTCTCCCTGAAGGATTTTTATCAGCCAAACAACACGCTTTGTTGTCTGGCTTGCAGGCATTAGACCTGTTGGCGGTGGCATTTCTGATTCTGGCTTCTTGAACTAACAGTGGCTGATGGTGCACTCTATGGCACACTCTTCCTATTTCCATTAGGGCCCACCTACGTGTGTGTGCAGACGAGCAATGCCCGGGGTGCCTCCACCCTTCAAAGCAGGGTCTCCTTCCCCTCACGCAGCTCTGTGCAAAGCAGCAGCCATGGTAAGGAGTCGTAAACACACTTGAAGCTGCAGAAACGTTCATCTTACCAGACTGTATGTTTTCAGTCTTAAATCAGCCAGCAATTTTTCTTTGGGGTGAACAAGCTCTAGAACAACAGTTTATGAGGCCAGTGAATAGATCTGACTGGCTATAAATGAGTTACATATCTCTTTTATGGAAAGCCTTGTTCAATGTTCCTTTGGGTAATGTTCGCGCTATATAAAAAGTGCCCTAAATAAAAATAAATAAATACTGCTGTGCTGGTCCTTTCGGATCTCCGACCCTGCTGCCCCTCTAGTACCTGCGGAAGTCGTTCCTGTCCGTTGCAAAGCCATAAGCTGTCTTTGAGCTGGAAGGGCGCAGTGTGCTCTGGGCCAGTGGTTTTGTGTTACCTGTTTTCGTTGCTTTTGGTAGACATGTGTGTGTATTTAGTTTGTATTTGGTGTTTTGCCATACGTGTCTTGTATGCTAAACTGCATTGGTGCGCCTTTGAAAGTTTATAATTGTGTTCAATGTATGTTTTGGGTATGTGCACATGTCGTTTTAATATGTACATGTCTATGTGACATAAGAGTGTTCCGTGTGTGTCGAATGTATGCATTATGTATGAGTGATTGGTTGTGCTTCTATCGCTGTGATTTATGTTACATATGTTTGTAAGTTTTTGTTTGTGTTTTGTGGTTGTGTGCCTACCCCGAATGCACAGGAGTTTGTATTGTTATAGGCGTGCATGGTTTGATTGCTGTATGTGTGTGCTTCAGTGAAGTATTCCTGTAATTGTGTTTTGGGCTCACACGTCCTTTTGAGTGTGTGTACTTTGAGTGTGCGTGTTTGCGTGAATGTTGGGTGTTCATGCTGGTGTTGTGCTGTTTGAGCGCCTTGCTTCTGTGGCCCTGTTTGTGTGTGCGTGTGTGTGTATGTGGCAGAGAAAGTGCTCTAACTTTTACAAAGGCGAAACCGTTGCATTGTAAATGCTTGTTAATGTTTCCAGCTAGGGAAGTGAATAACATTTGTTTTTTTCACTAGCCAGGGAATTTTTAATTTCTTTGTATCTTTCACAGACAATACCACTCTCACTCCTACACTACACATAGCCTATTTTCACAATAACAGTGCTCCCACATATCCACAGGTTGCAGCATGCCCCACCCCGCCCCATAGAGGGACGGGAAGACCCCTATGATGAAGCATGACACTATGGATTCGTAGTGTGTGAGGGGTATTTTAAATACACTTTGTGCTTTTCAATGACATTTCATGGATCACTATTACACTTTTTTCAGAATCACTAGAAAAACCACAACATAATTTTACTGGGCAATATATAGGGTAGAATCATATTGTTTATGAAAAGTTGAACAGGAGGTGGATTCTGTCTTTATACCTCTTTACTCTCTCCCCCTTTTGTTATTTTTTCATTTGATCTCAGGTACCCCAGGTACACCTGATGTGGCTCTGTCGCAGACATTTGTTTGTGACAGTCCCTACAGGGCTCATTTTAGGGTGAGACTTCACCTGAACACAGTAGAAATTTCTTTTAAAATATGGAGGTAAGTGTGAGAGTCAAGAGGAAGGACCAGATGCCCATCTGGTGGCACATAAAGAAAGAAAGTGGCATCAACGCGCAAGAGTGGTGCCAATAAAGGCCGCACGTCGTTTCCGGAGCAGACCAGCATCAGTACTGAGGTACACACATCCATATGTGTACAGGAGCCCTTCATATTCTTGCCTTTATTTAAATAATATTACTAACGCATAACTAGAATGGAGCCTGGCCAGAATAAGACTTCCTTCAGTATTTTTAAATAACAATAACAATTGAAAGGGCTTAAAATCGAATTGATAATACATGCAATGTTTTAATTTTTTCTTTATTTTAGGATGTTTGCTATCATTCTGATACGGATCTATGACAAAATATAGAAACACAAAATATCGGAGCAATAATATCGATGTAAACAATATCGATATCCTAACTACAACAAGGTAAGTATTAAAATATTGGAAAAAAATATCAATTTCAAAAATACCGTTTTAAAAAAATATTGTTTTTTTAAATTAAAAAAAGATGTAAAATTAATTTAAAAATACTTAAAAATATAATAAACAGTTAAAATTATTTTATATTATTTAAAATTAATAAGTAATATACATAATTTAATAAAAAATGTATTAAACATATGCATATAATATATATATATACTTACTTGATAATTAGTTTTAATATGTATTGTAATGACTTATAAGTAATTACAAATATTATAATTTACAAATGTATCTACACACATAAAATAATAACAAATACATTTAAAATAATTATGCAAAACAAATTTTAAAAAATGAATTTACTTTTAATATTTTTAACATTAATTATATAATGCATTAACTAAAACAATACAAAAAATATTAAATAACAGAGGGAATAAAATACTATTCCAACTCCAAAAAAACAACAGTAAGGAAAATCATGGATAGCGTAGGGGTAAAAATTACTATTCCCACTCCAAAGAGTGCAACAGTAGGGAAAGTGTTGGATTACTATTCCCACTCCAAAGAGTGCAACAGTAGGGAAAGTGTTGGATAGCGTAAGGGTAAAAATTACTATTCCCACTCCAGAGAGTGCAACAGTAGGGAAAGTGTTGGATAGCGTAGGGGTAAAAATTACTATTCCCACTCCAGAGAGTGCAACAGTAGGGAAAGTGTTGGATAGCTTAGGGGTAAAAATTACTATTCCCACTCCAGACAGTGCAACAGTAGGGAAAGTGTTGGATAGCGTAGGGGTAAAAATTACTATTCCCACCCCAAAGAGTGCAAAAGTAGGGAAAGTGTTGGATAGCGTAGAAGTTAAAAATAACATACTTATAAAAAATAATTATTTTAAATTACTTATAAAAATTATTTATTGAATTAATCTAAACTATTTACAAAACCCAATAAATAATTATTTTAAAAAAAATACCAATTATTAATTAATATCCAAAACATTAATTATCAATACCCAACTATATATTTAATAACTACTTAATTACATATCAAATACTTAACACACTATTCCCCTACGAACGCACAACAATCACCAATAATAAAATAATACACTTAACATAAGTATCAATTAATTAAAATTAATTATCAAACAGTGAAATATTAATTCACAATTAATAATTGATTATCAATAATATAATTAGCAATAACAATTAAAGAAAATAAATTATTAATTCATTACATTTACATTACTTCCCACCCTATTCCCCTATAAACCCATAACCTGCTACAAACATAATTATCAATTTATCAATTAATTAAAATAAATTACCAATGAATAAAAATGAATTCCCAATTCATTTAAAAGATTTTATAATTTCTAAAAAATTAATAATTAATTTAGTATAATTGTAACATCGGTATTACTTACATCGATATTAACAAAATCGATATTACTTACCTCCGAAATTCTGTCCCTTCGATATTAAAAAATTCGACATTACTTACCTTCTATATTATCTCCCTTCGATATTAAAAAATCGATATTATGGTATGTTGATATTAAAACATCGATATTTTGTCTGCATACATCTGATACATTAGATTATGTTACCATTTTTTTTATATCAATAAGTCCTCCCTGTTAATGCCTCTGATTCATTCCTGTGCTCTTTTAAGAGTTGCATGTTTATATCTTCTCCTACATTTTGGTAACATTTTAGACTCTGGTCATTTACATTCGTCTGGTTCGGAGATTCTTTACTCTGAATAGACGGTAATATGGTAGATTTAAAATCATTCCTTTTGGAAGGTGGCTTTGGGAATGCAGCAAAATCTTTCTCTTCATTTTCTTAATATTTAATGTGGCGGATCATCTGTTTCCCTATAAAGTTATGCATACATCCAAATAGTATATGGTTCTTTTGAATATTAGAACAACGTTTTATTCTATCATGCACACTGTTTAAAGCTTCAGTGTAATTCTCCAACAATACTCTTCAACCACACCAGATTATGGACAAATCATCATCGAATTGTGGGTAAAGTTTAATTTTGTTTCACCAATTCCCACTATTTTGGGATGTGTCATTCCTCAAAATGAGGCGTAAAAATATTAGAGGCATAGACATATTAGCATAGGCTGAAACTGCCACATAACACATTGATGTTCTGGTGTATTGTAAGTAATACTTGCCCATTGCACAGAAGTATTAAAGGTATAAGATGAATTCATTGGTAGCGTTGTGCCATTAATCTTAGCTTCCAAATCCCTTATTCTATATAGGTAGTATCACAATGCTTCGAAGCCTTCTGAATGTGGAAAAGTTGTGTATAATTAGGGCTCCTGGTTTTATGGTACTTATTTTTTAGACATTTCCGTCTGTTTTTAGCCATATTTATTTTTTGCCAACTTTATCTGTATTTATCCATATTTATTTTGAGTTTTGTGAAAAAAATTAAGATGAAACTGGTAAATTTCCACATTTATTTAACCAATAAATATGCAGCTGTGCTTGAATGCCTGCCAGGTTTCAGTGATATGAACACCCTCAGAAGATAAATCCATGCACTTATATGAAAATATGCACATTTCACTATCAGCCTTGTGCATATCTACTGCTGTTTAAGCCGCTTTACTGAAATTCCTTTTTAAACCCCTTTACCTCTCAATCCACTCAGTTATTAGCCTGGCAATCATAGCACAGAGTATTTAAAATCACTCAAAAAGCACACAATGACTTTTTTATCCACATTTAAAAATAAATACAGACAAGAAAATAAATGGTTTTCTGTCTTTATTTATCTGTAAAAACCAGTAAAAACGGAAAACAGGAAGCCTTATGTATAATGAAGACACATACAGCGTGCATAGCCGCAACTCTTCTGTACCTCCAACAGCCACCTTCGGCAACTTTGATTAAAAATCTAGTTGCATCCTGTATGTGTGATGAGTTCTCTCTTGCAGTTGTTTGTAAGAATGAGTGCACTTACTTTCCAACTAGTTGCTGAATTGACCTTATGCCAGCAACAATTGGTCTTAGATGGTTATGTTTATTGGACAATAAGTATAACACAGGTATCTTAGAGTGTTGCAGAATGAGAAACAACTTTGTCGTAGCCAAGATCCAGTCACTTCTTTAGAGCAATTTTCTGGAGTCCATGCTTAAAAATCTGTGAGATCAGAATCTGGAGGTTGAGAGGTATTCCTATCTCCTACATGATTTTTGAAGAGAGTGTCCATAATCGGTATAGCATGCCGTTAATTCAATATTAATGGTGATATTAATATTATTTACCATGTTCTGTAAACATCTGACCCCCTTCAGAGTCAAATGTTATCCTTGGTTTGTCTTGTAGTTAAGGTCCATAACGTTAGGTGAAACCGGTGTGTCATTTCCATTTGAACTCTTTATATAGTTTCATCTCCCATCTGTTCATGGATATTAGCAAAGTTCAATTTCAATCTGGAAATCCTCATAAATCTACAGAGTTGTATTCTTGTCTCTTAAAGTGAGGAATCGTGTCATGGTACAAAGGAGGTATCCTTTTTCAATACCCTTTCCTGGAGTGGGGCCAACCAGTTCTGCAAAATAGAAATCACGTGTTTCTCGTCTTGCTCCTTGGTTTTCCTCTTTTTTCCTCGTCTGTGTGTGTTTTTTGTTGCAGGTCTTATTTCTAAACAATGCACTCTTCTAATACAATCAACGCTTGGTAGGTTCCCTTCTTCAGGTCACTATGTCATTCCCTCATTCTACATTTCCAACATCTTCCATCTGCTCAGAAAGCTACCCTTCAGTGACCTGAACGTTAACTGTCTCTTCTGCTGTCCCCCTTTTTTTATCCTTTGGGCCACTTCTCCAAGGATACCTCTAGGTCTTGTTTCATCTTCGTGGCTTCTTTCAGTGCTACTTGATTCGTTATATTTTCGTTTCCTATAGAATTTATGCCCTTTATAGACTATATCTAACATGCATTATAAGGTGTCCCTTTTAGGTTTTTTGTTCTTCCTGATCTCTGTTTCTTTTTTAAACAATACAATGAGCAGCTAGTCAAGATCCCATTCCATTCATCTACAAATCCTTTTTGATCACAGCAAAATGTTGGTTAATTCATAACTTGTTAATTCATTATCCTCTAGTTACTCTTTGGGTGTTATTGGCTAGAGTTGTAGTATGTAGACGTCTGTTAAATGTTTTCTCAGTTATGTTTCCATTTGTCTCTATTTAGGATATGATAGGATGATGATTTATAAAGCGCGCTAAAACCCTAAGGTGCCAAAGCGCTGGGCAGTATAGAAGAAGAGAGGAGAATGACGGGCTGCTGACTAAACTGAAAAAGAGTCTTCTGCAGTTTTTTGAACACCAGAAGCGACCCTACCTGGGAAATCGAGGAAGGTAGGGTATTTCAAAGTTTTGCGGCCGCCACCGAGCAGGAATGGCCGCCCTCTGGCTTTGCGAACTCTAAGGAGGAGCAATTTTCTCTGGGAGGAAGATCTCAGAGCCCTCCCAGGCATGTACCATTTAAACATGGCTTTCAGCTGCTGCGAGCCTTTGTTATGCAGGGCCTTGTGAACCGTGCACAGGGCTGTGAAAGAGATCTTCCTCCTGATACTGATAGCCAGTGCAGAGTGCGAAGCCCCTCCTTTGCTGAGTGTAGTTTAGGGATATTAAGGGTCAGCCTGGCAGCCGTGTTTGGTACAAGCCGAAGCCTGTTTCATCTTAACCAATTACACTTTGATGTCTTCAGTTAATATATCTTTTAACATAGACAAAACGCCATTAGCACGCTCTTCCGTACGACCAGAATTGCAGCTCTTTTTTCGGTTAGTTGTAGCGGCAAAAACCTTTAGCAGATAAGACGTGTGATTGGTGGTCTTTGAATATCGCAAAAAAGCTTATCTGGATATTGGATTTTACTTCTGTGCCCACAGCTGATAGATATGGGGAGCTTTGTTGACCGACCGCCACAAACAGGGTGAAGTGAGGGTCGCAGAGATGCCGCTTAAGTATGTTTAGTTTAGCTTTGCATGTGGCCACTGATCTGAAGAGCAGAACCTTTAGATGTAACACAAGGAAACACTGATATGCCACAGCCCTCAGTCATCATTCAGGGAGCTGTGAGAGGAGCAGGCGCCATTTTTAAAAACTGGGGCAGCCTTAGAAGGCACCTAAAATCATTACTTGAGGGTAATGAATCCGCACAGACAAAGGCAGACATTGATAAGCCTGCCCCTGGGTAAAATACATAATTTTGAAGGCAATCACACAGACACGGGCATCGCTAAGTACTCACATAAGACAAAGTCCATGATGTGCCTTTCCTCTGCAGGTGGTTGGGATCCCTTGTGTGATCTGAGGCATTATATAGAATTGCATCAGCATTAATTAAAGAAATATGGAGGTGCAAAAATTGTAGTAAACCTGTTTATATGGTTTTAAGAAAAGTTATCTGCTCAGTGTTCCAGTATGGCGGAACTGTGGCACGTTGTAATTGGCAGAAGGGCAGTGGACACAACTGAAGCCAGTTCACCTGCCAGTTTCTTGCCTAGCTGACTAAGGAAGGCATGTTTGTGTGGGCTTTGCAGAGCAGTGTACTTTACCTCACCGCTTACATCTCAGCCGTTGTGCATCTTTTAAGTAATCTCTTCAGCTATTTAGACTGTACTTTTTAAAATATGAATTATTCACCTACAATATTGTTCCTTTAGTTGCTTTAGTGTACAGGGTGGAGGAAAATGTAACAAATGTCTTAGCCACACCATCCAACAGTGTGTATTTCACATATCATAGATCCTGCACTCCGTTTCTAACATAGCCTAATGATCAAGAGCGTTCCTGCTTTTCCCCCACACTTAACTCTCGAAAATCATTCAACCGGACTTTGCTTTGCAGATTGTAATACAAAGTGGCTGAGTGTTTGAATACAGGCCTTTGTGATGCACAATGATACATGTCAATGCAGGCGCCGTTTCCATCCAGCGCAGCTTAGACCGAAGTGTGTCTTCTCCTCCCTGGTTACGGTCGGTTTTCTTTATCTTGGCTGAATAAGCGTTGTGTGCCCTCTTACAACAGCCTTTAGAGTATCCCAGGTGACTACAGACTGGGCAGATGGTTGTTAGTCCAGCTCAAGTTCAGAAACACTTTCTTGAAATATTTAACACATTTAATGTCATGAGGCAGAGGCAGACCTCTGACATGGCCAGCTGGTGAGGGCTTTTCGACACCGGTGTCTGACAATCCCTGCACAGCGAGCAGATGATATGATGCAGCACAGAATAGTGAAGGCAGTTCACAAGAGTGATGTGGAATCCAATAAAATATACATCACTATGTAGACTGTAGGGGGGAAATAACGTAAGACTTCTTTTTTTGCCATGCCCTTATCAGCAGGAATGAACCAGGACTACCTGCACTACATTCTTCAACCACTACATTACGTACATATCTGTAAAACCAAGTAGTGGTATTGATTTTGTGTCAATTCAAGTAGTTAAAATACTCACCAAAAATTCCAAGCACTTAAATTCCATCAAAACACCCAGAGAGATTTGGGGTTTGTCCATGAATGGACTGTTAACTGGACTTATGATTTTGGGGCAGGATTAAGGCGACAATGCAGTATCCCGGCTGATGAACATTAAATGTTTGAATACTGATTTGCAGCTAAAGCTGTTATCTGTACTCACTATGGGCCAGTTCTTAGATGTGATGATCTTGGCTGAAATTCCCAGAATCCCTGCTAGGAAGATATGTATTGATGAGAACAGTTCCAGGGCAGATCTAAGAAGGATTTATGCTGGTAACACACGAGGTGCTAAGCAAATTAACGGCAAAGTGCCGCAAAGAGCAGCAACAGGATCAGTTGCCCGCACAAAAGCTGCTTTGCGATGTTTCGTCCAAACTGCTGTGCTCCAGTCCCCTGCTGATAGAAGTAAACAGCCCAGGCGCGGTGAGTGACTTTGAACAGCTTCCTTAATTGGGTTTAGTCACACATCTCCGTCGGCACAACCCAATTCCAAACTGGCCAGCAATCAACTGACCATCGTGGAACCCTAATTCAAACACCAAGGCATGTGGAATCTAACAGACGTCGGATTCCATATGACGAACACAACAAGCACAAGCAACAGCAAATGATAACACAAATCTATGCTAGGGGACATGTCTGGGTTGGGCCAGCACCAAACCTTAGGTTTGATGCACAACCCCGATACCTCTGCTCTGCTATCTGAACTAACTAATATAGGTCTCCCCCAACTGGTCACCGGCTCCTCGCACACTGCGGGTCATCTCCTGGATGGCCTATTCTCCAGTGAGAAATCCCTAGTGATAAAAGATCTCCTTCCCTTCACCTGGACGGACCATTCTGCCATTCTTTTTAACTTTTCACTCCACCCTACTCCACCCAGAGCCCATACGACACCACCAGTGAATAAATTCAGAGCCTGGAAAAGTATCGACATTCCTGCTTCCCAGTCCTCACTCTTGGCCTCCCTACCTCCCATGACGGATGACCCTGAATTAGGTGCCAATAACTATACAACTTGGATTCAAAACACTGTCGATCAGACAGTACCACTTAAGAGACAATCCTCCAACAGAACCACTAAGTCCTCACCCTGGTTCAATGATACTCCTAGACTAGAAAGACAACAGTGTAGGCGTCAAGAACGCAAATGGAGACGGGAATACGACCCAGAGCAAAAAGCCCTCTATAAATCCATGTTGCTGAAATACAAACAATCTATCATCACAGAGAAAAGTAAGTTCTACACCAATCAAATTAATCTTGCTCAAGATTCGACCAAACAACTTTTCCAGGTAGTGACGCGTCTCTTCGGACAAACAACATCTACCCCAGTCACGCACACCCAAGAACTATGCAACTCTTTGGCTAATCATTTCCAAAAAAAAGTCACTGACATCTTCTCCCAATTCGAAGCTCATGCTAGTGACACTGGACATTCTCACTCTGTCTCTAACGACCAACTTCCTTCTGCCTCGAATTCCACCATTCCCCCGCCAACAATCCCTTCTAACTCCTTCCAGGAGTTCTCCCAGATCTCCTCTGATCTGGTGTCCCATCTCTTAAACACCACGAACTCCGGGTCCCCAGAAGACCCATGCCCCCCCTCTATCCTCAAAAATTTCCCTGAAATCCTAAGCCCTAAACTCACTGAGATATTTAATGCTATGTTCCTGTCCACGACCTTCCCCTCCATCTGGAAAAGAGCCATCGTCAAGCCTCTTATCAAAAAAATCTCACTTGACCCTACGTTAGTTGCCAACTACCGTCCAATCGCTTGCCTCCCGCTCCCCGCCAAGATTGTAGAAAAAATCATGAATAGACAAATCTCCGATTTCATAGAGCATAACAACTGTCTGGACGAGACACAATTTGGCTTTCGGAAAGGACACGGGACGGAAACTGCGCTTATCAAGGCCACGGAGGAAATTAGGAAGTCTTTGGATGGTGGAGGTTCGGCGGTGCTCATTCTACTGGACCTGTCTGCGGCCTTCGACACGGTCGATCACTCCACCTTGATCGACCGTGTCGAATCGGCAGGCATCACGGGTTCAGCGAAGGATCTCATTGCCTCATTTCTCACCAATCGAGTTCAATCTGTTACCTTCGGCAATTTCAGCTCACCTTCTTTCACTCTTCCTTGTGGTGTACCCCAGGGATCTTCGCTAAGTCCGACATTATTCAACATCTATGTGTCGGACTTGGCGAGGACCATAAAAATCCATCACCTGGCGGTTACATCCTATGCCGACGACACCCAGATTGTCCTAGCCATAAACAAAAACGGAGACGAAGTGGCCTCCAACTTCAATCTGGGAATGCTGGCAATAAGTAACTGGATGACACAAAACTGCTTAAAATTGAATTCCGATAAAACGGAGGTAATGTTGTTCGGAAATCTTTCCCCTGCCTGGTCTCCCACATGGTGGCCTGTCGCCTTGGGACCTCCCCCCCCCCTGTAACCAAGGCCAGGAATCTGGGAGTTATATTGGACACCAAACTCACCTTCATGTCTCACGTCAACACAGTAGTATCTTCCTCATTCTACACTCTGAGAATGATAAAAAAACTTCTACCTTACCTACCAATGAATATAAGAAAAACTCTGATCAGCGCACTTATCATGGCCCGCATTGACTACTGCAATGGCCTGCTAGTCAATGCTCAAGAAGGTGTCTTAAAGAAATTGCAATTGGTGCAGAATGCGGCGGCCAGATTGATTACTGGATGTCCCAAGTACGCCTCTATCTCCGGAACACTCCGGGAGCTCCACTGGTTGCCAGTGAAGAAAAGAGCCAAGTTCAAGGCTCTCTGCATTGCATATAAGGCAATTCATGATCAAGGACCAGCTTATTTGAAAGACTCCTTTTGTCCTTACGAACCTACCAGATCCCTACGATCATCAACCGCTGGACTACTTCAAGTCCCGAGGACTAAGAAAGTTTCCTGGGGAGACAGATCGTTCATAGTGACCACCACTAAACTTTGGAATAGTCTACCATCCTACATCAAAACCTCCACTTCTCTGTTCTCCTTTCGCAGACAGATAAAAACCTGGCTGTTCAAGCAATAAACTCCTCATGAGCTAGTTCTCTCACTCAGCGCCGAGACACCCACGGGTAGTTGAGCGCTTAACAAATCGCCTAAATAAATAAATAAATAAATAAACCAGATGTACTAAAGTGGCCTGATCTGGTTTTGCTCCAAATTCTAACGCCCAACAAAAGCAGGTGCAAGAAAGGAGTTAAGAGGCGTAGCTTCTTAAATACCTCTGTGTGTTATATCCTCTTAAGTGTCTTTCAATGTAATCCAGCCCTGCTGTCTCCTGCTGCTCCGCCAGAGTGAGAGATGGTGGCGGAATGCCTGGGTGCCTGTGTGGATGAGTGGCGACTGTTGGAGATGGGCTGAGCAGCAGGGAGGCTGCTCCTGGTGGGGCTGGAGATGGCTGGCAGCCAGGATAAGGACTAATGTGTTTACTACATGGAACTAATAAAGAAGACTACAAAACTCTAAATGGCTACCTTTGTCAACTTGTGTGCAAGGGCACAACATTAATACCTATATGTGCTTCTGCCCTGAAGGGCGCATCTGACATTTCTGACCGCTCCACTGATGTCTACACATAAGAGCTAGTAATGGAAGATAAAACTCCATCACAAATCCTAGGCTAGATATTAAAGCCTCCTTTGTGCCACAAGGCGAGTCTCGTGGTACAAAAGGGGGTGGTGATGGACGGAGCATCTAAATCAATCAAACACTCACACCCAGTGAACAGATCTGGGTTTGATCCATCACCGTTCTTTAGCCCACTCCTCCACCCCAGTTCAGACGTGGCTATATGCAAATCAGTCTGACCCTGTGCCTCATGGGAACAGGCCAGCCCGAACTGCCAAGCCATGTCTACCCTGGACCGGAAACAAACTTCCGAGGACCGGTTTCTGGCATTCCAGCCGTCCTCAGCCCGGCTTGCTTGAATCCAGTGGCAAAGTGAGCAAGGGACTCACGTCTGAGCATACCGTGCCAGACTTATAGCGGCCAAAAGCGGTACAAAAGGGGGTGGTGATGGACGGAGCATCTGAATCAATCAAACACTCACACCCAGTCAAAAGATCTGGATTTGATCCATCACCGTTCTTTAGCCCACTCTGCCACCCCAGTTCAGACATGGCCATATGCAAATCAGACTGACCCTGTGCCTGCCTGGGAACAGTCCAGCCCGAACTGCAAAGCCATGTCTTCCCTGGACCGGAAACAAGCTTCCGAGGACTGGTTCTGGCATTCCAGCCGTCTTCAGCCCGGCTTGCTTGAATCCAGTGGCAAAGTGACCAAGGAACTCACATCTGAGCATACGCTGCCACACTTATGGCGGCCAAAAGTGGTACAAAAGGTGGTGGTGATGGACGGAGCATCTGAATCAATCAAACACTCACACCCAGTCAAAAGATCTGGGTTTAATCCATCACCGTTCTTTAGCCCACTCTGCCACCCCAGTTCAGACATGGCTACATGCAAATCAGTCTGCCCCTGTGCCTCATCGGAACAGTCCAGCCTGCACTGCCAAGCCATGTCTTCCCTGGACCGGAACCAAGCTTCTGAGGACCGGTTTCTGGCATTCCATCCGTCTTCAGCCCGGTTTGCTTGAATCCAGTGGCAAAGTGACCAAGGGACTCACGTCTGAGCATACCCTGACAAAACTTATAGCGGCCAAAAGTGGTACAAAAAGGGGTGGTGATGGACGGAACATCTTAATCAATCAAACACTCTCACCCAGTCAAAAGATCTGGGTTTAATCCATCACCGTTCTTTAGCCCACTCTGCCACCCCAGTTCAGACATGGCTATATGCAAATCAGTCTGACCCTGTGCCTCATGGGAACAGTCCAGCCCGAACTGCCAAGCCATGCCTTCCCTGGACCAGAAACAAGCTTCCGAGGACTGGTTTCTGGCATTCCAGCCGTCTTCAGCCCGGCTTGCTTGAATCCAGTGGCAAAGTGACCAAGGGACTCACGTCTGAGCATACCCTGCCACACTTATAGCGGCCAAAAGCGGTATAAAAGGGGGTGGTGATGGATGGAGCATCTGAATCAATCAAACAAGGCGAGGCTCAGCATGACGAAGAACAGGAAGAACAGGAAGATTTGGAGTGACCACCACTGATGACATCATCAGCGAGTGACTCTTTCTAAATATGACGCTGCACCTCTTCTCGGTCCTTGCAACACAGCTTTCTTCATGCAGCGCTCCCTTGTGCGAAGGACAATAACTCCATTATGCACCATTGGTTAGACATAAATTTAAAGGAACAGCGTTCTGGACAGTGTGGCTACTGGGGCTGTACTACAAACATTGCCCTGCGGTGCTGCTGATGTGTGCCTGCTTCCTGCACTCCCGGGTCACTTTGGTATTACAGAAGGTGCCGCAGATGCTTGCACGGTCCCTCCTATAGTAAGGGTCACGCCGTAAGAATCACAAGAAGGCACTTCCGCCTTTGTATGGGGCTGAACCCGAAACAAACGAGGAAACACTATCTGTGCACGCATTGGGCACAGAGGTGTTCAGGGCTGTGCATGACAAGAGGCGGTGCACTGTCAGAGTGTGAGGGGGCCACAGGGCTCCCTAGACATCACCCCCGGCAGACAGATTCATTCACTCACGCACCACATATGTCTTCCGGGGGGGAAAGGTGAATCAACGACCTCAAACCATTGGTCCACCTTTCACTAATGCATTTGTTGTATCACTATCAAACCACTGTCGGTCACCAGAGCTCTCCACCAACATACACAGCACCACATGCAGACACCTTCCATTTAAACACACATTCTCTGAAACAGAAAGAGAAAACGCTTTAATTTTGTTGGTCAAATATTTACAGACATTAACGTGAATGTTTTAGTTTTAACGCCACAGCTCCCATGGTCCTGTAAATGCAGCCTTATCTAAGGTGACAGCCTGCAGGAAGCAGGAAATGTCCAATGTCCAGGGAGAGGCAGGACAGGTGGAGCAACAAACTGCAGGAATGGAATAGAAGGACTCAGAGACGGGGGAAGGGCTTCACAGGTGGACTAAGAGCCCGCAGGAGGGGTGGAGACTGGAATGGACTTCTAATGTAGGACAGACAAGAGCCTGCAGGAATGGGGGACCTTGGAGCCGGGTCGAGGATTCTTAAGAAATAAAAGGGGGTTCACCACCTATTTCCTACAACCCAGAACAACTGAAGGAGCCCCTGAGGTCACAGACAGGAAGCATCTGCTGATCACAGGAGTACAGAGATGGCAGAATTACAGGATTTCAGTAACATTCAACCCAGACCTGCAGGAGCGCCGAAAGGCCGCTCACACCATCTATTTATAAAACATCACAAATAAAGCCTATTTCACAAAAAGGAGACTAGTAGTTTTAGCTCAAAAATAAAGTGTCTTCACCAAAAAAAAGCAACACGTCCTTTTACCTGCGGTACGGAGTCCTCCATTGTACGCACTGTGTTTTCTGCTGCAAGGGTAAATATCAAAATACCAATCTTCAAACAGAAAAAAAGATTCACCGTAGAGTCCTCCAGGACAGTGACCTACGAATGTGGCTCACGATGCTACAGGAAATAAAATACAACTTCTACTTTTATTTAAACAAGGGAGTATTATTCCTCACCTCAGAAAGAAAAAAATGTTATATTAATGTGTATCATAAATTAAATATTTTTAGAATTATCAGAGATGAAATGCATCGCTTGAAGAGAAGGCAGCATCAAAGCCATCATCACTTAAATAGACTGTGATGTCATCAGCAAAGCGCCAGTCTTATGACACCGCATGTGTCCTGGTGGCTTTTAAAGACTCTTGTCATATGAGCGTTAGTTGAGGGGAGGAGAGAAGCTAACAAGTCACCTGCATGGACTGCACTCTATTCTGTTTAATGCCCCCTCGCCCCCAGGCCTGAGGAAGACCCAAGGAGTAATAAACCAGAGCGAAACATCGTCAATGTCACACAAGTACTTCGACAAGAAATATGGGTCATACATGAGAACTTATCATCCCATGGGGAATTTGTTTGGACCCTCGCCCTTCCAAACCATCCCACCACTTGTTACCCAATTAGGGGCATGCTTTGTCTTTAATTGTGCTCTGTACTCCAGTCTGAATGCGTGTTTGCACGGAGCACTGCATTGTTTACAGTGAACACCAATTTATGCTTTTGCAGGATAACATAATGTGAATAAATCAATTTAAACTTTCTTTGTGGTCATATGTCTTGGCTCTACATTTAATAAATTTGCATTTACTAATTTATTAAGCAAATCCTGAATTGTATGTGGAGTTCCTTGAAGCATAGAGGCATCGGCAAAGCCAATGCGCCTCACCTTTGAATTGGTAGTACATGTCCAGGACATGTTGCTTATACAGCGTCTGCCACCTTGGAACAATGAACCAATAATAAAGTATGCCACCATTAGGGAAAGATGGACACACATACTTTAAAAAGCACTGGCAATTGGATGGCCATCTTTGAGTAGTTTCTGCCATACATTGTCATTGGCTCACTACTCCAAGCTGAATGCAAGACAGTGATGGTGTTGGAGTGAAAAACTAATAATAAAGGTTGGTTTCACTCATCATTGGGTAACTTTGTCACCATACTCTCCGGTATGGTGACGGGTCGCTTTGTCGCTCTGTCCTCTGCTTGCTCTTTGTATGGGGCTCCACTTTGATACCTTAAACCTCCTTCCTAAGTATTCACTCCCCCGTGTAACCAGGCTCCACTCTTGTTGAGTCTCTGGGCTCGCCGTTGCTCAATCGCAATTGATTCTTTCTTTGCTCAGAGGCCGCTCCCATTTTCCAGGAAGCGCCGCTGGACTAGTCGCTGGTAGAGTCCATCCTTCTCCATCAGCTGCTGGTGTGTTCCTTCTTGCACTACCTGCCCCTCCTCCATCACGATGATGTGATCCGCATTCTCTACTGTCTTGAGTCGGTGAGCGATGATCAGCATGGTCAGCCCCGGGATCCGTGACAGAGCGTCCTGCACCTGGAAGAGAGGGAGAGGTTTACACCTGCACTTGGAAGAGACTGAGACACTTACACCTCCAGCTTGAAGAGAGTGAGAGACTTAACACCTGCACCTGAAAGAGAGGGAGAGGCTTACACCTAAATCTGGTTGAGACTGAGAGACTTACACCTGCACCTGGAAGAGAGTGAGAGACTTACTTCTGCATCAGGAAGAGAGTGAGAGACTTACACCTGCATCTGGAAGAGAGTGAGAATGTTACTCATGCATCTAGAAGGGAATGAGAGGCTTACATCTGCAGCTGGAAGAGAGGGAGAGGCCTACATCTGTATCTGGAAGAGGCCTACACCTACACCTGCAACTGAAAGAGAGTGAGAAACTTACACCTGTGTTTGGAAGAAAGGGAGAGGCTTAAACCTGTACCAGGAAGAGAGAGCGGCTTAGAGCTGCACCTGGAACAGAGTGAAAGCTTACATATGTATCTGGAAGAAATTGAGAGGCTTACACCTACATCTGGAAGAGATAGAGAGGCTAACATCTGCCTTGGGAAGAGAGGTAGAGGCTTACACCTGCACCTGGATGAGAGGGCGAGGCTTACACCTGCACCTGGAAGAGAGTGAGAGTAATACACCTGGAAGAGAAAGAGAGGCTTACACCTAAATCTGGAAGAGACCGAGAGACTTACACCTCCAGCTTGAAGAGAGTGAGAGACTTACTTCTGCATCAGGAAGAAAGTGAGAGACTTGCACCTGCATCTGGAAGAGAGTGAGAATCTTACACATGCATCTAGAAGGGAATGAGAGGCTTACGCCTGCATCCGGAAGAGAGGGAGATGCTACATCTGTATCTGGAAGAGACCAAGAGGCTACACCTGCAACTGAAAGAGAGTGAGAGACTTACATCTGCATCAGGAAGAGAGTGAGAGACTTACACCTGCATCTGGAAGAGAGTGAGAGGCATACACCTGCATCTGGAAGAGAGGGAGAGGCTTACACCTGCACCTGGAAGAGAGTGAGAGGCATACACCTGCATCTGGAAGAGAGGGAGAGGCTTACACCTGCCCCTGAAAGAGAGTGAGAGGCTTATATCTGCACCTGGAAGAGAGTAAGATGCCTACACCTACATCTGGAAGAGATTGAAAGGATAACATCTGCACCTGGAAGAGAGGTAGAGGCTTACACCTGCAGCTGGAAGAAAGGCAGGGACTTACACCTGCACTTGGAAGAGAGTGAGACTTACACCTGCACCTGCAAGAGAATGAGAGGCTTACACCTGCACCTGAAAGGGAGTGGGAGGTTTATGCCTGCCACCTAGAAGTAAGGGAGAGACTTACACCTGTACCTGGAAGAGAGTGAGGGGCTTACACCTGCACCTGAAAGGGAGTGAGAGGTTTATGCCTGCGCTTAATGAAGGGTCAGAAGCTTACACCTGTTTGTGCAGGATAGTGACAAGCATCTTCCAGCATGCGGGGGGAGACGGATGGGGTCATAGTGGTATTGATATTGTTAACAGTATTGCCTAAAAACACAAAACTATATAGGATACTAAATAATAAAATACATTGCTATCATAACTAATACAGATAATTATTGTATTAAAACAATCCTTCCAGTTGCTTTACATTTGTTATCGTCATCATGTGGGCCCCCATCAAAGAATATTAAAACTTGTAAATTACAGCTGGCTCGGATAATATTAATATAACTGATGCTAAAATGTATATAATCCGTTTCCAAATGTACCAGATCGGAAGTACAGTTTAGTGGCAGCAAGAAAGGTGAATGGCATCTTTCCCAGTTCTAATTCTAATCACTAATTAATGATTGCTCCTAATTCTTTCAAACCCAGGGCTTGATGTAATCAGATGAGACATAAGTGACATCATCAACATGTCTTGATAGGGGCAGCTCCCCATGGCCTCTGATGTATTCAAACGTGTTCAATGTAAATCTCATGAGATCCCTTCTGATTTGAGGTAAAGTCTGTGGACTGCATATCTGTGGTACAAGGTCAAGGGGTATTGAGACCTAAACCTATTTGTAACATATGAAGGCAGGCGCGTCATCCTGATGACGCTTTTCATTAATTGTTTTGGGAGTAATTGCTCGGATACACGATGCAGAACACGAGGGATCCTTCCAGGATGTGTTCAAGATTTATCTGCTGCAAGAAAGGAGTTTTCAGATGAAAAATAACAGAATGACCAACCCGTTGAGGTTATATCCCTGGTGCAAGTCAGTCGTTTTCAGATCATTGCATATCATTTAAATGATAGACTTTAGTTGTCAAACTTTGATACCACGGGTATGCCTGATTTCAGCACAGCTTTACTGGACCTTCAGCACCGAGGCAGTTGGTCCCCACCCCTATATGAAATGCAAGATCTTTAAACCCACCCAAGTTCTGGTGACTTTTGAAGCCAGACCATTCCAATGTTCAGATCAGTTCGAGTGGGTGTAAACAAAATGCCTCCGTACTTTTCATGTGTAAGTATTTCTAACTTGGTTTTACTTGCAAAGAAGAAAAGTTATTGTTGCCCTAACCGAGAGTCATTATCTTGGTTCTGAATCCATTTATCTAGAATGTGTTAGTTCAAATTGCCTTTTTATCAACAACTTTTAGCCATTTACCTGCACATCTGACAAATGCCAGGGTTCTTGTCTCTGTATGGCATCTGCATTTCTATAAAAAAATTATATTTCAAAGTGATCTAACTGAGGTTGGGTCTCAGCTCTGCTCCAAGATAATAGTGTCACAATCTTTTGTTCAGCTGCTTCTGTTGAATGTGTCCTTCATGGCTGTGACAGCCATCCTTCTGTGTCTTATAACTGTCATGCTGAGCACTGCCTATGAGATCCAAGAGAGTCACAGACTTTTCATGTCGGAATACCCCCTATACTCATGGATATGAATTCCGTATCAGATCTCGAAGTTGCCCATATCCCTATACCATTTAGTCCTACTTCTTCCTTCTTTCTGTACTTTGGTCAGAATAATCAGTATTTTAGCTTCTGAGTTTGAGACTCACATGATCGCTGGAATAGATCATTTTAGGCTTTCCTGTAACCCTCCTAGAGAATGCCTCTGTAGCTAGTTTCTTCTACTGACTAAATTTATTGAGGCGTCAGTATGGTTGTCGACATTTGTGGTTGAGTGCAAAACTAACAGTGAACTCCGTATGTGCATTGACCTGTGATTACAGCCAGATGGTTTTCGTAGATGTCGCTCATCTGCCAAAGATGGATGAGACTATTGCCACGCTGTGCTCAGCCAGGTTATTTTCTAAGATGTATCTACATAAGTGTATTTTCTTGCGGTTTTGGTGAAGTTGTTGTGTCTGCTTAAGTAACACATAATGGCATGTTTCAGTTTAGAGCAATATGTTTTGGCTTAGTGTTGTAAGTCTTCATGAGGATTGGATACACCTGTTTAAGGTAATGAATGTTTACTGAGGAGTCGTAAAATCATAGACAAAACTTTCTGTTTCGAGAGATTTGGATGTGTTGTGTGACCTGCGCTACTTAACGAAGGAAAGAAAAAACTGTGTTTTGACTTGTTTTTGTTAAAAAGGAGAAAACGTCATTTTAATTGAAGTTTATTTGCTTGTAAACACTTTCAACTTACTGCCTTCACTTTTGTTATCGTTCAAATTACCTAGTGTTCTCTGCGCGCTGCTTCTTCACACGCGAGGATTCTTTCTCTTCCTCCAATTTACGTCATTCTCATTCAACGAACACTAGAGAGCTAACCTTGCTTCCTGGTGAAAGTTAATTCTGCTTCCTGTTGGTAGACTGAAACGCTAACTTCTCTTCCGGTTCAACTTTTATTTCACTTCCTGTTGGTAAACTAGAGCACATCATTAAAAAAAATACTAGAATGCTAACTTTACTTATTTTTAGAATACATCGTGAGTGGTTCTAAAATTAGAATTTTCTTTGTTACACAGTGTTCTATAAATTTCTAAGAGCAACTTTCAAGGTTCTTTTCTTTCACATTTGTTCTCACATGAATCAATAAAGAAGATTCTGTTCAACTATAATCCAACAAAGGAAGCTTCACCATCATTCTACTTCAAAGTACAATAGACAATACTCCGTGGGAAACGTTCCATTTTCTCCTGTTCAGTGATAGGCTCACTATATACGTTGCCTATCTTCACTTTGAGTGTTTTAAATTTTATTTATTATCTCTTTCATTTTGTGTTATGTTATGTTATGTTATTTATTATTTGTTAAGCGCACATACGCCCGGAGGCTTCTTGGCGCTGGAGAGAATCAAACATAACAGTAAGTAAAAGACACAAATCACTATTTACAGTAAGCCTGTGAAAAAAGAATAGTTTTGAATGCTTTCCTAAAGGTAAGGAGGTCCCTACTGTGTCGCAGGGTCAGGGGGAGTGAGTTCCACAATGAAGCAGCCAAAAATTGAAAACTGCTACCTCCCTGACGTTTCCTTTTGAAACGAGGGACCTCAAGTAGGTCTTTGTGGGTAGATCTCAGGCTGCGCAGAGGTTGATATTTACGCAGCAGTTGTCTAAGAAACATGGGACCCTTGCCCTCCAAGGCCTTGAACACAATACAGCCCACCTTGAATGTTGCTCTCTGTTCCACAGGCAGCCAGTGCAAGGTCTCCAGTCCATGTCTAATCGATTCCCACTTTGGGACTTTACAAATAAGTCTCGCAGCTTGATTTTGCAGGTATTGCAATCTTTTCAGTTGGCCAATAGGAGCCCCCAGATAGAGGCCATTAGAAAAATCGATATGAGACAGGACTAGAGAACTAACTGTCTGGATTAAGGCCAGATCTGTGAGGAGATGTGCTATTTTCTTGATCTTCCTCAGTTGGAAAAACCCAGAGGAGACCACTGTACCGATTTGACTTTCCAAGGAGAGGTCCTCACTGAGAGTCACTCCCAGACTTTTTATTGTACGGGATTTCTTCGGAGGCGAGCCCATGTCCGATGGCCAAAAACAAGGGCTCCAACTGATCTCACTCTTCCCAGGTAGAATGAGCTCCGTTTTTCCCGGATTTAACTTAAGGTGGTTTAGAGACATCCACCTTTGGATAAAGGACATAGTTGCACGAAACTCCTCGGCCGCATTCTGTGCGTTTAGTACAAAAACCAACTGCAGGTCGTCTGCATAATTAAATGCATCAACCTTAAACTGTCGGAGGGAAAACAGAAGAGGCCGCATATACAAATTAAATAATAAAGGGGACAAGGAAGATCCTTGGGGAACCCCACAGAAAGAAATGTTTTTAGGGGCTGTGAAAGAACCCAGTCGAACCGACTGGGTACGTTCTGAAATAAAGGACCTGAGCCAGGCCAAGGCCGAGTCTCGAAGTCCGGCCTGTTCGACACGATTGACCAAGATGGTATAGTCAACCGTGTCGAACGCGGCAGACAGGTCCAATAACACCAAGGCCTGGTGCAGGTCCTTGTCAGCATTAGACCTCAAGGTGTTCTGAACGGCCAATATCACTGCCTCAGTAGAATGACCGGGCCGGAAACCTGCCTGGTTAGGTTGTAAATAACCAGAGGCTTCCACAAAACTTGATAGGCAATTGGTCACATGGGCCTCCAATATTTTGGATAGATAAGGCAGTAGCGATATTGGCCTGTAATTTGAGAGGTCAGAGGAGTCGATACCGGGTTTCTTTTTTAAAGGGATCAACAAAGCCTGTTTAAAACTATTCGGGACAGTCCCTGACATGAGGGAATTATTAAGCAAAGGGAGCAGGCTATTAGGGAGTGCCCGACCAATTTCTCTCATTATTAGAGGAGGGCAGACATCCTGAGGAGATCCAGATTTAACTCTAATGAGCAAATCTTGGAGGATTTGGTCAGTGATTAAAGGGAAAGAATGCAAGGTAAGGGGATTTAAAAAGGTATCATCTATCGGAGCACAAGCTGGAAGCTTGGATAGAGTATCCTTAATCAGCACTATTTTATCATAAAAATAGTCATTCAAGGAGTTGCAGAGCGGTTGTGAGGGGACGACTGGGGGAGAAGTTCTTTCATCATTGCACAGCTCAGTCACAATCCTGAAAATTTCTTTCGACTTATTAGTCGCGTTAAGTATTTTAGAGGAGAAATAATCAGTTTTGTGAGTGTGCAGCGTCTTTTGGTAGGCTTTACGAATTAGACAGTATGCAATCCTTGCTTGAGGACAGTAATTAGTACGCCATGTCCTCTCATGCTGCCTCACTTCAAGTTTTAATTTCCTCAACTCCGGCGTGTACCACTTATGTGCGTCCACGCTGCGTGAGTTGTCAAAACGAGTGAGGGGGACACAGACGTTAATGGCCGAATTTAGCCATTCCTGAAGCCTACAGTCGGCAATCTCCACGTCTGAGCTCTGCTCTGGCAGAGTAGACTTTAACAAGTTTAAAAAAGCTGAAATGTCCAAAGAGGACCATTTCCGAGTCAAACTGGTAGCCTTCAGCTTAAATTGAAGAGCTTTTGCAACACAAAATGAGAAACTAATGATAAAATGATCAGACCAACTACATGGTTTAATAACAATAGAATCAATCGGTAGGTTCAATGACCAAATTTGATCGAGACTATGGCCCTTTTGATGGGTTTGAGTGTCTATATATTGTATTAAGTTCAAATCATTCAAAAGGTCCTTTGTTTCAGCTGCTTGGGGGTCTAATAGTGTGTTATCAAACCAGAGATTTAAATCCCCGATCAGAAGTAATTTAGAATTATTAGTGGTAAGCATGGCCAATTGCTCCGCAAAAATGGCAGGGAACATAGCCATAGATTGGGGCGGGCGGTATAATAAAACCACCACAAGTGACCCGTTGACAGTATCCAGTTTAGCAACAACATTCTCCACATTCGGTATATCCAAGGAGGAGAGTTGTCTAAGTTGGTGTTTCTTATTGGAGATGATGGCCACCCCGCCCCCGATTTTACCTGCCGGTCGTAGCACAGAAATGATGTAATAATCAGCAGGCAAGGCAGCCAAGATATCCGGTAAAGAATCCGGTGTAAGCCATGTCTCGGTCAACAGGAGTAGATCCGGTTTGATATCAGATAGTAACAGAAAGATGTCCGTCTGATGTTTGGGCAAAGAACAAGTATTTAAATAGACACATTTAAAATTGCAAATAGTGCCTGGCGAGCTTTCCGACACCGCATAGTTAGAGGCAGGGTCCATAGCTATGTTAATGGGGTTAGTAATGCCTAGGCGAAAAGTCCTTTTCGCCGTGTTGAGGGGTACGGGGGGGCACATCATGATGGTAGGTCGCAACGCTAATAAGTCAGCGGATGTGTACACTACAGGACCATCAGATTCCTTAGCCATAGCTCCGGACGCTCGCGGACGAGCGCAGACGAGCTTGACTCTAGCGCGACTCCGGCGCGCCTCCGTCGCGCCCGCTGCGCTCGTCCGCTGCGCTCCCTCCAACACATTGCGTTTTATGGGATGGAGCCTCGAGCGACTGGACCGCTGCCACAGGTCCCTGCGCTCTCTGACTCCTCCCAATATGGCGCCCGTTCCCACCACCAGACCGGCACTAGGAGCCGCGGTAAGTGAGCCGCCCTCCACACAATCGGCAGAAGCCGCGATGGACCGAGGCAGAGGGGCCGCTGTTAAGGTGAGAGTCGCGCTATAAATCAGCCGCCCTGCACACAAACAAATGCTAAAGCACTCGCGAGCTATTGCGCATGCTAGTGGCAGTTGTAATCACCGCTTTACACCCAGTGACTGTTAAAAACACAGTATAGCACAAAAATAATGCAGGTTAAAATAAATTAGAGCAATTGTAGTCAGGTCTGCCGTTGTGCAACATATACTCTTTTATTACAGGTGTTTCTATACAGATCTTACTTATGTTGTCTCAAGCGTGCAAAATGTAATGGAAAATTGTGTTTTTACACTATTCAAGAGTATGTGGTGTCTCAGTGCGGAAAAAAAATGTCACTTCTTTTACATTGTCTGGGCTCTGAGGGTCAGGAATTCCAACATCTTCCTGATTTAACCTCTCAAGATGCTGACAATCTCAATGATTATGAAATTTGTCTAAAAAAATTAGATCTTCATTTCCTACCAAAAGTTTTAACTGTTTTAGAAAGACATCACTTCGGCAGGCGCATGCAAAGGTCTGGTGAAAATGCGGAAGAATACATTACTGAATTGAGAAAACTAGCTTCAACTTGTAATTTTGGGTCTAGTTATGAAGAGATGTTGAGGGATCAATTTATGTTAGGTTGTTCGTTAAACAAAGTAAAAGAGCAATGTTGGGCTAAAGATAATCCTTCTCTTACAGAAGTGATTTCTATAGCTAAATCTTATGAACACTAAAGCACATGTAGGCGAACTAAACAAGAAAGTTGATGAAACTCAAAAAGTAAGTGAAAATCATCTTGTAAACAAGATTAAGAATAAATTTAGCAATGTTTTACCGTCTCAACACAACAAAGAATAAATTAATTACTCACTTCAAAACAAAAAGTGTAATAAGTATAAAGAAGAACCCATTGGTAGTGATAATTTTTAAAATTATTCTACTCAAAGAAAATTTCAAGGTACTTGTTATAGATGTGGTGAGAATAGCCATACAGCAAATTTTAAAGATTGTAAAGGCTGTAGAGCCATTTGAATTTTTTTTTAAAAAAAGAGGTCACATTTCGAAATGTTGTCGCACTGCTTCCTTTAAGAAGTAAGTTCAAGAAATCTCTTGTGATGATGAGTGTGAAATTGAGGAAATGATTATGTCAATTAGTGATGGAATCAAAGATGGTCCTTTTGATGTTTTGCTAATTGAAAATTTACCTGTAAAAATGTTGTTTGATACTGGTGCAAAAGTAACTTTAATTCCAAAAATGGTTTTACTCAAACAAGACATCAAAGCTAGAGGCTATGGAGGTGAACCTATTAAGCTGTCAGGATTCTTTAACAGTAATATCTCTTTCAAATCCAATTCAACCACAGAGAAGATTTACGTATCACAAACAGGTGATTCTCTGGTAAGTTGGGCTCTTCAGAAAGATCTCAAAGTGATTCTGGATGCTAATGAAACTCCATCCATATAACTGAAACAAAATGTAGCAACCTGTGATCAGTGGAGTCATGTTACAACCACTTTAAGTGATCAAAGTAAATTACTACAAGCATCTGTGTCCTCATTTGAGAGTGAATTCCCAGAGGTATTCAAAGAACAATTATGTTGTTTGAAAGGGTATTCCCATAGGATTTTATTGAAAGAAAATTCAATACTGATCTTTAGTAAAGTTAGAGGTGTTCCCATCAAGGTCAAGGAAAAGAATCAAAGTTGAACTTGATAAACTTTTGAAAAATAGTATAATTGCTGAAGTTGAAGCCACAGAATGGTTTGGGTCCTGTTGTAATGGCACTCAAAGCCAATGGGGAGTTCAGCCTCTGCATTGATTTAAGAAAACTCAATAATTGTGTAGTCTTAGACCATTATCCGTTACCTAATATTGCAGAAATGTTATCACTGTTGGGAGGGGCAAAATTCTTCTCTTTAATAGACTTAGCTTGGCATACCATCAAATAAAGTTGCATGATACCTCTCAATACCTCACAGCTTTTATAACACCCTTTGGCACTTACAAATTCTTGAGAATGCCTTTTGGATTAATAGTAGCTGCAGCAGTCTTTCAGAGGATAATGGAACATGTCTTTAAGGATTGTGAAGGGATAAAGATAAATCAAGATGATACACTCATTTTGGGAGTACAGAAGCAGAACACGATAATAGGGTCAGAATTGTACTAAATAGATTAAAGAAAGTGGTTTAACTCTCAAAGTGAAGAAATGCAAAATCAACAAATCTAGCATTAACTATCTAGGTCATACCATTTCTGATTCTGGCATAAAACCAAAGAAAGAACTAGTAGACACGATCAATGAAATGGCCACTCCCAAGAACAAAGATGAAGTTGTAAAATTTCTAGGCATGTCAGAATATTATACAAAGTTCAGTTCCAACTTTGCAAGCAAAACACATAATATACGACTTATTTTAAAACAAAGTACTAGCTTCACGTGGAATACTGAATGTGATGACGAGTTTCAACTAGTTAAGAGTCAACTTTCCAAAGCCTCTTCTTTAAAGAGCTTTGATCCAAATCAAGATGTAGTCATCATGACAGATGCAAGTGCGACAGGTCTAGAAGCAGTCATGATGCAAAATCTTAATGGAGTGGAAGCAACAATTTTGTATTTGTCAAGAAATTTACGAGGGGCAGAATCTAATTACTCTGTTATAGAAAAAGAAGCCTTGGGAGTATTCTGAGCTGTGAGGAAGCCTCAAAAGTTCTTATGGGGTAACAGTTTTACAATCAAGACAGACGACAAACCACTGAAAGAAAGTTTTGAAAAAAAGGTTTAGCCAACGTATCTTCAAGAATACGTAAAAGGGTGATTGTTCTCCAAGAATTTAATTTTCATGTTGAATATGTCCCAGGTGCTAAAAGGAATATGCTACTTACCAGTATGCATCTGTTCTTGGCATAGAGGGCTGCAGAGTGGTACATTATGAATAGATCGCCATCTGGTGTTGGGCTCGGATGATTGCACTTTGTTTTTCTCTTGGAGAGTCTTTTGTATCTTGGTGACTCCTCCCTTAGTTGGTAGTGCGCATGGGCATCGGCTCCATCCTTAGATTGTTTTGCCATAGTAGGGTTAGATGGAGTAGTATAGTAGAATACAGATAAGAGTGCCCATGTAAGTGTATCTAAATAAGATAGTGTTGGAACAGACACAGGTTTCCGGGGAGGCTGGGAGGGCATGTACCACTCTGCAGCCCTCTATGCCAAGAACAGATGCATACTGGTAAGTAGCATATTCCGTTCGAGGCATATGGGCTGCAGATGGTACATTATGAATAGACTATACAGCAGTTCTCTCCCTAGCGGTGGTCGCCCGTGTCTGTTGCAACTGTCTGAAACAATGTTTTTAATACTGCTTGTCCCACTCTAGCTTGTTGTGTTGTGTGCACATCTACACAATAGTGTTTTGTGAAAGTGTGCGGTGTAACCCAGGTAGCCGCTTTGCATATGTCATCTAGTGGAATGTTTCCCAGAAATGCCATAGATGCTCCTAGTTTACGTGTAGAGTGAGCTCTAGGAGGAACAGTTAATGTTCTCTTTGCTTTTAAGTAGCATATTTGAATGCATTTTACAATCCATCTGGCAATGCCCGCTTTGGAGATGGGATTGCCTTTATGTGTGGGAGAAAACGCAACAAATAGCTGTTTTGTCTTTCTGAAAGTTTGTGTTCTCTCTATATAGTACAATATGGCCCTCCTAACATCCAGTGTATGTAGGGCTCTTTCCGCTACTGTTTGTGGTTTTGGAAAGAAAACCGGTAATTCCACTGACTGATTGATGTGGAATGCTGAAATAACCTTTGGTAAGAATTTTGGGTTTGTTCTAAGAACCACTTTATTTTGGTGTAGCTGCATAAATGGTTCTTGAATCGTAAAAGCCTGCAGTTCACTTACTCTTCTAAGTGACGTGATAGCTATGAGGAAGGCCACCTTCCATGTGAGGAATTGTATTTCACACCTATGCATAGGTTCAAAGGGTGGCCCCATTAGTCTGGTAAGCACTATGTTGAGATTCCAGACTGGGGAAGGTGGTCTTCTTGGTGGAATGACTCTTTTGAGTCCTTCCATGAAAGCTTTAATTGCTGGTACTTTAAACAATGACAGGTGTTGTCTGTTTTGTAGGTACGCCGCTATGGCTGCTAGATGAACCCTAATAGATGTATATGCTAGATTACATTGTTGTAAGTGTAATAAATAGCAAATGATTTGTTTAGTGGATGCGTCCAGAGGGTTGATGTGCTTACTGTTACAGTGTATAGCAAACCTCTTCCATTTTGCTGCATAGCATGCTCTGGTGGTAGGACGTCTTGCCTGTTTAATGATTTCCATGCATTCTGGTGGTAAATCTAAATACCCAAACTCTATGACCTCAGGAGCCAGATCGCTAGGTTCAGTTGTTTGGGATCTGGGTGCATTATTTCTCCATGGTTCTGTGTAAGATGCATGGGTAATAACCTTAGCTTTTGATGTGGTACTTGTGAGAGTTGTAGCAGCGTGGTGAACCACGGCTGTCTTGCCCACGTGGGTGCCACTAGTATCATTGTCATTGAGTGTTGCTGCAGTTTCCTCACCAGTAATGGAATTAGTGGTAGAGGAGGGAACGCGTAAGCAAATTTGTTGGACCAATTTATCCACAGTGCATTGCCCTGGGACCTTTGGTGTGGGTACCTGGATGCGAATTGTTTGCATTTTGCGTTCTGATGATTTGCAAACAGATCTATCTCTGGTTGCCCCCATTTTTGGAAGAATGGCTGTAGTATTTGGTCGTGCAGTTCCCATTCGTGAACTTGTTCTGACTGTCTGCTTAGGATGTCTGCTATTTGATTTTGAATTCCTGGTAGGTGTTCCGCTAACAGGTAGATTTTTTGAGGAATGGCCCATCTCCATATGTCCTGTGCTAGTTTGGACAGTTGGAGAGAGTGTGTCCCCCCCTGTTTTTGAATATAATACATTGCAGTCATGTTGTCTGTTCTGATCAGGACTGCCTTGTTTGTTATTTGCATTTGGAAAGCTTTTAGTGCTAGAAATATTGCTAACAGTTCTAGGTAGTTGATGTGCAGCTTCTTTTGCTGCGCACTCCACTTCCCCTGTACTGTGTATTTGTCCATATGCGCTCCCCATCCGGAGAGCGATGCGTCCGCTGTTATTATTACTTGTGGAACTGGCTCTAGGAACGACCGTCCTTTGGAAATGTTTTCTGTGTTCCACCACTTCAGAGAGCGATACGTCCGGTCGTTTACCAACACCAGATCTGTAATCTGACCTTGAGCCTGATTCCACTGTGTCGCTAGACACTCTTGTAGTGGGCGCATTTGTAGTCTGGCATGTGGTATTAGCAGTATGCAAGAGGACATCATGCCTAATAGTTGCATAAACACTCGTGCTGGTAGTGAGTGTTGTGGTTGAAATTTTTGTATTAACCCGACCATTGTCTGTACTCTGATTGGGTTGGGGTATGCTATTGCCTTTTCTGTGTCTACTGTAGCCCCCAGGTATTGCTGGATCTGGTTTGGTTGCAGGTGTGATTTTTTGTAGTTCACCGTAAACCCTAGGTGGTGCAGCAGTTGAATTGTCTTCTGTGTGTTGTGAAGACATTCTTCCTTTGATTTGGCCTTTATTAGCCAATCGTCCAAGTATGGGAAGACATGTATTTGTTGTCTTCTTAGGTGTGCTGCCACCACAGCTAGGCATTTTGTGAAAACTCTCGGTGCTGTTGTGACACCGAACGGAAGGACCTTGAACTGGTAGTGTTGTCCTTCTAACACAAACCTTAGGTATTTTCTGTGGGCTTTGTGAATTGGGATATGAAAGTAAGCGTCTTTTAGATCCAGTGTAGAAAGAAAGTCCCCTTTCTTCAGTAAAGGGAGTACTTGTTGGAGCGTGACCATGTGGAAGTGCTCCGAATTTATGTAAGCATTGAGAGGTCTGAGGTCTAATATTGGTCGTAGGGACCCGTCCTTTTTGGGGATCAGGAAGTATAGAGAGTATACTCCTGTTCCTTGTTGATCCTTTGGGACCTTCTCTATTGCATGCTTTTGTAGAAGTGCTAGCACTTCTTCTCTTAACAATGTCAGATGATCCTGACTCATTGGGCGCTGTTTGGGGGGGATGTTTGGTGGGGTAGCTGTGAGTTCTAGGCAATAACCATGTTGGATAATTTGTCTCACCCACTTGTCTGACGTGATGTCTTCCCAGACAGGTAGGAACTGTGATAGACGTCCCCCGACCGGTGTTATGTGGTCTGGGGGGAGATCTATGAAGTCACTGTTTTGGTGTTGAGGCGTTGCGGTTGTTATTATTTCCGCGGCCTCTACCCTTATTGTTGTTACCTCTGTAATTACCTCTTGAATTACCTCTGGGTGATGTTGGTGTGAAAGATGTGGATTGCTGATTTGTTCCTGTGTTTTTTGAGCCCCCTCTATAGGTGGATCTACGAAAGGAACCTCTGTGCGTTGGCTGTTGCAATGCTCCCATTGACTTAGCCGTTTCTGTATCCTTTTTCATCTTTTCTAATGTCTCGTCTGTACTTGAACCGAACAATGTCTTCTGATCAAATGGTCTGTTCAGTAGGGCTGTTTGAACTTCTTGTTTGAATCCTGAGATTCTGAGCCATGCGTGCCTTCTTAGCATGACACTAGTGTTAATAGACCTTGCTGCAGTGTCTGCTGCGTCTAACGCACACTTAATGGAAGTATTAGTTATTATTTTACCTTCCTGAATTAATTGGTCTGCCTTCTTCTGATGTTCTTTTGGAAGATGTGTGAGAAGTTTTTCTAACTCATCGTAATGTGCCCTGTCGTAACGTGCGAGTAGAGCTTGTGTATTAGCTATACGCCAGCTATTTGCTGCCTGTGATGCTACTCTCTTGCCTGATGCATCTATTAACTTCGACTCTTTATCTGGTGGAGGAGCCTCTCCTGTAGATAATGAGTTTGCTCTCTTACGAGCGTTTGAGAGCACCAGCGAGTCTAGAGGTACATGCCCTCTAATAAATATTGGGTCCTTTGGAGCCGCTTTATATTTTTTATCGATTCTTGGGTTTAACACCCTGGCTCTCACTGGGTTTTCGAATATTTCTTCTGTGTGAGTGAGAAGACCCTTTAGCATAGGAAGAGTACCTGATGTTCTCTGTGCACTAGGTAGAGTCTCTAACAAGAAATCCTCTATCTGAGGTTCTGTGTGCATATCTAGTTTGTGATATTTTGCTGCCCTATTAATGAGCTGCACAAAACCTGTGTTATCATCAGGTGGTGAAGGCTTTGAGGGGTATAGCTCTGGGTCGTTGTCCTCATCTGACCCTACATCGTAATTTTCCCATGGATCTTCCTCATCCTGGATAGATTCGTCATCCCCTTGAGGTTCTCCCTCCCCTATATCACTGTCTACATCTGACTGAGGTGTAGCTGGTCTTGGTGTGGAGGGTGTAGGAATATGTGGCCTATTGTGAGGAATAGGAGAAGAGGGTGTGTCTCTAGGACGAGGAGAAGCAGGAGGAGTTATGTTCGTCCCCATTGTTCTCTTTTTTGGAGGAAGAGGTTTATCTTCTGACTGTTCACTCTTTCTCTTCTTCGTGACCACTTTCCCAGTTTGTGGGTCAATAAACAAGATCTTTTGCTTGGGATCTGTTTGTTGCTCTTGAATCGGTACCGAGGGTCCTGGTTCCGAGAGCTGTTTTTGTTTTCGATCCTCAGATCTTTCTGTTTTCGACACTGAATGTCTGCTCGATTCCGACTTTTTGGGTATCGAGTGTCTTTTGGGCGATACATCATATTTCCTTTTCGACATGGAATGTTTCGATACCGAGCTCTCCTTTGTATGCCGCCTCGGTGTCGAAGTCGATGACGCCCTTTTCTCGGATCCGACGTGGTGGGATTCCGAGTGTTTCGGTTTCAGTTTCGGTTTCGTTGCCGGGCCCGAAGGCGGGGCGTCGGAAACTTTTTTCAGCGATTTGACCGGGCCCGAGGGCGGGGTCGTTACCGCACGGGGTCGGTTTTTCGGTAAGGGGACGTCGTCACTCACGGTTTGTTGCTCGAAGAGTTCTTCAACCTCCGACTGGTCCCCTTCCGACCCCGACTGGTCCTCTTCTTCCTCGATTTGTTCGTCTCCGAACAGCTCCGGGATCGCCTCCGCCTGCATTCTGGAAGCCTCGTGTCTTCGAGCTCGACGATTTCTGATCGTTAGCTTGGAGGAGAATGCTGCGCAGGCTTCGCAGTCCCTGGATTCGTGTTCAGGCGATAGACAGAGGTTGCACACCTCGTGTAGGTCCTTGTGTGGGAACTTAGCACCACACGATGGACATTTTTTGAATGGAGTCCTTTCCATGGACTCCGGGCTTGACTGCGCCGAGAAAGGTCTCCTGTTCCTCGACGTAGATCCAAGTTTTTCTCTTCTATTTTGAATTTGTAACGCGTCGGAATGGAAAAGAACGCGTTCGCTAACAATACCGTCGAATTGGAAAGGGAATACGCGCCGAAAAATCACTTTCTTCAGAAGTTGATCTGGAGCGTCTCGATCTTCATCCGAACCCGATGGCGGAAAAAAACAATCTAAGGATGGAGCCGATGCCCATGCGCACTACCAACTAAGGGAGGAGTCACCAAGATACAAAAGACTCTCCAAGAGAAAAACAAAGTGCAATCATCCGAGCCCAACACCAGATGGCGATCTATTCATAATGTACCATCTGCAGCCCATATGCCTCGAACACAATATTGCAGACTGTTGTTCTCATTTAGTTTCAAGTGATGACACTGAGGATGACATTTTGGAGTACTCTTTTAGCGATTCTGATGATTATGCTGTTTGCAATATCACAGACAGCATAATAAAAGAAGATGTTTGGATTAGTGAATAGTTAAAGATAAAACTCTACAGTCTGTCTTGTATTGCATCAAAAACTGTTGGAAAAGATGTGATGCAACAAGTGATACTTTATCTTGTTTCTTTTGAGTAAAAGCTGAGTTATCTTCCCACTGTGGCATTTTGTTTTGTGGAACCGGATTAATACCTTCATCCAACTTGAAAAATCAATTGATCAAATTTGCCCATGAAAGTCATCATGGTATTTCTAAAACCAAAGAAATTTTGAGACACACTTACTGGTGGCCAGAGATGGACATCTCCATAGAAAGGTCTGTGAGAGAATGTATTGAATGCAATAAATGTGACAAAATACTCAAGCCAAGAGTTCAACCCATGACCTTAAGAGAACTTCCAAAACTAGGTTAGGAAGAAGTTGCTATAGACCTTCTAGGTCCACTAAAGCACACAAGCACTGATAAATACATCTTAGTTCTTATTGATGTCTACTCATGATGACCAGAGGTCAAGATTATTAACTCCGTAGAGGCAAGAGATGTGGTAACATTTCTTGAGGAAATATTTGAGAGGTTTTCCTAACATTATGGTGTCAGACAATGGTGTTCAATTTACATCAACAGAATTGGCGAAGTATTTGTCGGATAGAGGGATTAAGCACGAAAAATCTTCCTGAAACGAATGGTGTTGTTGAATGGTTCAACAGAGTACTTAAAGAAACCATTCAACGTGCTGTTCCACATAACAAGTGTTGGCAAATTGAAGTGTTGAACAAGGTTAAAACCTACAGATTTTCTCCTCATTCTGCGACTGGAAGAACTCCTTTTAAGCTACTTTGCCAAAGGAAAACTAATACTGTGTTGTGAGAAGTTGGCCTGGTATATAATGTTCACTAATTCTAGTGATCACTTTGTACCATGCCAAGCAACCCTTATGATGATTGGTTGTAAGTCAACCTTATAGACCAGTTATCCTAGTGGTAACGTGGACAAAGCAGTCTTAGGCTAAACTCTGAAAGGCATGTGAAGCCAGCTGTATTACCATACACAACCCCCTTGAATACCAAATGAAAGGACACCACACAGATATATATTGAAAATATATATTTAGATTTATTAACTACAAAATCCCCTGGACTCTTTATGAGCACAGAAGCACAAGCGTTAAATCACAAGACAGTTTAAAATACACAAAAGTTGCACAATATGGATGAGCCCTAGGGGCCACCTAAACCATATACTAAGAAAGTGGTATAAGAGATACCAAACGGAAAGGGAACAGGCCTAGGGCCTTGGGAATCGCTGGAGCTATTCGAGACTAGAAGTGACTAAGTCGGGAAAGGCCCGCGGGACTCGGGTGCAGTGTTCAAAGTGCACGCACTTTCCAATGTAAAGTCTATGGTGCGTAAAAAGTACAAAGTTAGTTAGTTCGGAACCTTCCGAGTGACCTAGAAAGCTGAAACTTGAGACACAGGCCCTAGAGATGTGTACCAGTGTAGAAACACTGGCGGAGCTGAGTTACCTCACCCACAGGAAGCGGGTGCACAGGGTCGAAGTAGTGTCGGGTTTCGTCGCGCTGGTCGATGGTGCTTGGAGCTGAAGATGCTGCAGGCGGCTCGAGGTGAAGAGTTCCGGTGGATCCAAGGGTGGATCTGAAGATGTGAGGACCTGAAAGCAGAGGGGACAATGTTCAAAGTCACTAGCCAGTGACTACCGTGGAACCAGATTGGAACCAGGCGATGTCGGGTGCAAACAGGCGTTGTCGTGTAGCTTCTCTCTGCAGCCACGTGGACACCTGGGGTCGAGGACGTCCAGGAGTCGGTCACGAGCTGTCCCACGTAGGCTTCTCGCTGTTGGCGGTGTCGGCAACCTGATCGGAGCAAACAGGCCTTGGCTAATGCAAGCCACGCAGGATGTGAAAAAGGCTTCTTACTCGGACCAGCAAGGTCAGAGCGGGTGCTCCTTTCTACAGGAGCGAGGGCAAGTCTGGAGCAACCAGACCCGCAGTGTAGTTCGTCGGTTTCGTCGCCAAGATGGCCGCTGGCCGCGTGGCTAGTGGCCGGGATGGCGCGTCGAGTGGCACAATGCAAAAGGGCCCCACGCAGATCGTGGAGATGCTGGGGGGCTGATCTTCGGTGCAAGGGCTGCTCGGTGGTGGGGGTTCTCAGGCCGCAAAGCACAACGTCGAGGATGCCTCTGGTGCTGCACAGTCAGCTCTTCGGGTGTCTTTCAAGATGGCCGGTCCCACGTCTCTCGATGCCTCCACGGGTCCCTTCTTTGCAGGGACTGTGGATCGGGCTTGGAGAAGTCTGGGAGTCTGGGTCTTGTCAGGCTCTGGGCTCGGGCTCCGGCGGGAGGCGGCGGCAAAGCAGACGTCTATTCGCTGTTTGGTACCTGCTTTCACAGGGTGGCCACTCCTAGGCCACAAGGGAGATTCTCTTCAGTCTTCTGAGCAGCAGAATGTCGAAGTCCAGTCTTCTTCTGTATTTCAAGTTGATTCAGGATGATCTCCTGTGCAATGGCACTGCTCCCACTCTTATTCCCAATCTGAGGGGTGGATCACCTACTAGGTCCCTCCTCTGGGAGGAACCAGGAAGGGGGGCGGTTACACCCCCTTTCCTTTGTCCAGCTCCTCGCCAGGCCTCGTTCTGGAAAGTCCCAGGACCGGTTTGGACTGGCTTATGCACGGGGACACCTTGTGTGCCCCGGGCATGTCTGATTCTATTCAGCCCTGTCCTACCCAATACCCAAAATCCTGTCTGGGGTGGTGCTCGCACCTCCCCAGGCAGGAAACCCTTTGTCCAGGCCTTCCTCGCTGGAAGGACTCCCAGCAGCAGGAGGCCAGACTCGTGTCTGTGGTGGCAGCATCCATTTTGTGATGCTGAGGCTCTGGTTAACTTTAACCGGGGTTAAGGCTACACACATGTTGTGTCCCTCTAGAAGGGTGGAATGCTATCCCCGTCGACAGAACTGTCGAGGGGATAGTATTCCAATTCGTATGACACCTTACTCGACATGTTTTGATAAAGCCAAACCAAAGATAGCATATAACCGCAAGGATTATAATGCACTTAAGAGTATATGGTATGGCAATATCCCGGAACAGCTTAGGGAGTGGTTCCCGACAGCTGCAGACAGACTCAGCTCATGCTAGAGCACCATCTCACATATTTCCAAGCACTCTGCCTCCAGGATTGATGAGGCCTTCCATAGGAGTGGCTGATAGGAACATATGTGTCCAGTTTTAGGTTAGATATAGGGATACTATATCTAAGTAAGAGGTGATTACACCAACTTACCCCAGCTGAGTGAACAGCCAGTTGTGTCAAATATGGAGGCCAGGCCAGGGGTGGCACAATACATGCTGCAGCCCCTGGTAGGCCTTGGAGACACCTATGCCCTGGGTACCTAGGGTACACTGTTACAGGGGCCAATAAGGTGATCCAGTTCCAATTCGTAATGCACCTAGAGTGCATTGGCAATAATTTAGAGAGAGAACAGCAGGCTGTGGGTCTGATTAGCAGGCCCACAGCCACATTAAGTCATAAACCAGTGAAGCAAAAAGCAAAAATTTGGGGTGACCATAGGATAGCAGACCCTACTCTCCTACACAACCCCCCCCCCCCAAACGCAGGGACATTAGACTAACCTTGACCAGTTGTGTCTTCATGTTCTAAGTGGAAGTACCTGGAGAGACCATCTGCGTTGCCATGGTCAGTCCCTGGGCGGTGCTCCACTGTAAAGTCCATCCCCTGTAGGGAAATGGACCACCTGAGTAGTTTGGGGTTTTCACCCTTCATCTGATTAAGCCATAGGAGGGGCTTATGGTCGGTCTGAATCTTGAAGTGAGTGCCAAATAAGTATGGTCTCAACTTCTTCAGGGCCCACACCACAGCAAAGGCCTCCCTCTCTATAGCTGACCAACGTTTCTCTCTGGGGGTCAGCCTTCTGCTAATAAAAGCAATGGGCTGGTCCTGGCCATCTACATTAAGCTGTGAAAGCACTGCTCCCACTCCCAACTCAGAAGCATCTGTTTGGACAATGAACTCTCTTGAGTAGTCAGGACTCTTCAGGATAGGTGCAGAGCACATGGCCTGCTTCAGGTCATCAAATGCCTTTTGACAGTTTACTGTCCACTGAACCTTTTTGGGCATCTTCTTAGATGTCAGATCATTAAGAGGAGTCACAATGGACCCATAGTTCTTAACAAACTTCCTGTAGTACCCAGTCAGGCCTAAGAAAGCTCTGACCTGAGTCTGGGTCGTTGGAGGGGACCAGTCCTTTATGGTCTGGATCTTACTCTCCAGTGGTTGAACTTGGCCTCCACCTACAAGGTGGCCCAGGTACACAACCTTGCTCTGCCCTATCTGGCACTTTGTTGCCTTGATAGTGAGGCCTGCCTTTTGCAGAGCCTCAAGCACTTCCTTCAGGTGGACCAGGTGATCCTCCCAGGTGGAGCTAAAGACAGCAATATCATCCAGATATGCTGCGCAAAAGTCATCCAACCCAGTAAGGACTTGATTCACCAACCTTTGGAAGGTGGCAGGTGCATTTTTCAAACCAAAGGGCATTACCACAAATTGATAATGCCCACTAGGGGTAGAAAATGCTGTCTTGGCTTTAGACTCCTCAGCTAACCTGATTTGCCAGTAGCCAGCTGTCAAGTCAAATGTGCTCAAATATTTGGCAGAAGCCAACTTGTCAATGAGCTCATCTGCCCTTGGAATAGGGTGTGCATCTGTCCTGGTGACAGCATTGAGTCCTCTGTAATCCACACAGAACCTCATCTCTCTCTTGCCATCTTTGGTGTGAGGTTTGGGACCAGAACCACTGGGCTAGCCCAGGGGCTCTCTGAAGGCTCAATGACACCTAATTCCAGCATCTTTTGCACCTCAGTCTTTATACAGTCCCTGACGTGGTCAGGTTGCCTGTAAATCTTGCTCTTTACAGGAAGACTGTCACCAGTGTCCACCACATGGGTACACCAGTTAGTCTGACTGGGTGTCAATGAGAACATATGCCTGTATGCCTGCAAAACTTGTCTACAGTCATGTTGCTGATGTTCAGTGAGGCTGCCACCTAAGGCCACACCATCAACTGAGCCATCCTCAGGGTTCTGAGTGAGCAGGTCTGGGAGAGGGTCACTCTCTTCCTCCTGTTCCCCATCTGTAGCCATGAGCAAGCCCATGTCTGCCCTGCTGACATATGCCTTTAGTCTGTTTACATGGAGCACCCTGTGGGGGCTCCTGGGAGTTCCTAGGTCCACCAAGTAAGTGACCTCTCCCTTCTTTTCCAGAATTGTATGGGGTCCAGACCATTTGTCCTGGAGTGCTGCTGGGGCCACTGGCTCCAACACCCATACCTTCTGTCCTGGCTGAAACTCAACCAAGACAGCCTTTTGGTCATGCCAAGCTTTCTGTAATTCTTGGCTAGCCTCAAGGTTTTTGGATGCCTTTTCCATGTACTCTGCCATCCTGGAGCGGAGACCAAGTACATAGTCCACTATGTCTTGCTTAGGCTTTTTGAGAGGTAACTCCCATCCTTCCTTCACTAGACACAGGGGTCCTCTTATCCCTCCCCAGGAAAAGTTAACAATTGCCACACTATGTGTAGTAGTGACATTGCTGGCATTGGTCACCAGGTAATTATCACCTAGCATGTATTGTCCAGGGTCCACAAAGTTAGGTGTCACCATAGTGACACTGGCACATGTGTCCCTGTAAGCTTGAGCCACTTTGTTATTAATCAAAGGCGTCTGTCTGTATTTGCCCAGGTTACTGGGACTCATGTCAGGGGTCAAATCTATGTCCCCCTCACAAACTAGAACAGCCTGTGTAAGGGTTCTGACTAGGTCAGAATCTCCTTCAGTTCCCAAGGTGATACCCACTACCCCCTTGGTTTGAGGACCAGCACTGCTAGCTGTACTAGTGGGTGCAGTTGCCTTAGGGGCTGCAGTGCTGGCGGCTCCACCCTTTTTACACTCACTTGTCCAGTGAGAGGTGTTCTTACAAGTTTTACACCAGGGTTTCTTCTGACCTTCTTTCTTCTTCTTCTTGGAAGTTTGGGACCCACCCTCTGTATCAGTTTGGGGCCCTGTTGAAGACTTCTGGTCTTTAGCTTTCTGCTCCCCACCCTTCTGGTCTGTTTTCCTCTGGTCACCCCCTTGGTTCTGGTTCTGGTTCTTTTGCTTAACTCTGGTTCTTACCCATTTATCTGCCCTCGTTCCCAATTCTTGGGGAGAGGTCAAATCTGAGTCAACCAAATGTTGATGCAACTGCTGGTTCTGACAATTATTTAAAATTTGTTCTCTCATCAGCAAATTATACAATCCTGCTTAGTCTGTAACCTTGCTTCCCAGCAACCATCCCTCCAGAGCCTTAGTGACAACGTACCCAGCCGGGCAGAGGTTTTCAAAGTTTATATTTCAATCAAGAAAAATGTCAAACATATTAACACCTTCAACAAATCACAAGCCTGTACCCAACCACGAACATACATAGACAACAACATACACAAAGGGCTTGCAAGGCAAAACAAACAGTCTCTGTAAAATTCCAATTGTGAACAGAGAATTACTTGTGGGTACCATTACATAATTATACATTGATAGTTCCAAACGTATATGGTACACAATGGGTCGACGACGTTTCGGACCCCCTTGCTAAATAATGGGGTCCATCATCAGGACAAAGCAATGGTTGCCTTTTTAAGTTTTAAGCCTCTTTAGCCTAAAGGAAAATAAAATGAAAAAACAAAATGAAAAAACAGGTCCATTACATTTAAATCACATGCTTAATGTGAGTGACATTGTGCCGTGACTTATAGACCCAGAACGCTAATATCCTGGTGGAGATAGCGTGTGACTTTGTTCCAGTGTCATGTGACAGAGTGTAGTCATACTGTTTAGCTGTGAGTGATTTTTCAATTCAGGTGAGAAACGACGCGGTGATACTGGGCAATTTTGAGTGAAAATAATGTCAGGGTGGAGGAGGCTGCTATGTTATATTCAGGGTGCATCATGCTCAAATAAAAGAGTTTTGCAGTGGGTTGAATCGATCGATCAGCAGTGCTTCTATGTTAACAAGTGAAAAAACGGCGCTATGAGTCGCGGTGAGAGATACATAATTATCCAGATTTTAACGTGGTCAGGTGAAAATCGCGGTGCAATAAGGAAGTAAAGGGGCTCACCAGAACAATACTGGGCAGGCTCAAATAAGAGCTGGAGGTTCGTTATATAGTTAGAATCCGGGGTGTGGGGTTCTTCTGGGAAACAAAGAGTTGTGCAGGGTTAGGGCGGAGAACAACTAATCCATAAATTGGGCGTCAGTGCAAAGGGGGTAGGCTTACCGGGGGTTAATTACACGTATCAAGGGTCCAGGGGCGGAGGAGGATCGTTCCGCTTGTACCTGTATACAAAACATTACTTTAACCAAAGGAATCTGAAATAATTGGACAAAGGCATCATTCGGTAATTACCGAGTAGGGCTTACCTTGTGAGCCGGAAATTGCCGGGAGCGCCGGATCGCGCTGGGGTCCTGGAACCAGGGGGGGAGCCTACAGATAGAATTGGGGGGTTAGTCAGTAAGGGGCATTTGGGCAGGGTTACGCGCCAAATAGTAAAGGGATTATCCGGGGCTTACCGGATCAGTCGGCAATGCTTGACTTCCTGGTTCGTGAAGTCATGTGGGCGGATTACTTTTATCGCGCTCAGCCATTGGTTGGAAAAGGGCCATAGGCATAAACGAAGGACCAGGCTGGTGGCCATTATGGGTGAGGGAATTTAGATTAGTTAAGAAGGTCCCATAGACATAAATGAAGGACCATGCGAGCAGCCATCTTGGGCGAAGGAAGTGAGATTAAAATGGGGTTAAAAACATCATAGAGAAAAGTGGCGCAGTGACATTAGTGAAGGTAGTGACTGTGAGATTTACAGATACATTAATTACATTAGAGTACATTGATTTTTGCATCAGTATTACGGCGAAGGCCAGAATGTGTTCAGTTCATTCAATTAGGTCTTATAAGATGTTAATTCCAGTTCATTCACTTAATTCTTCAAAAATGAAGTCCATAATCAGATTAGTGTTGTCCAGTCCTCTTGTTGGTTTAGGCCCGAGTTCAGGCTATCAGTCCGTATTATCCATTTCAATTCCTCTTTATTGAGAAGGAGACTCAGATCACCTCCTCTTGGTGGCAGTGTCACTTGGTTTATAATGGTCCACCGGATATCATTTTCCGTGTGCTCTTTGGAGATGAAATGTTCAACCAAGGGAGCATTGGGGGTCTTACACCGTATTCTGCTCCTGTGCTGGGAAATCCGTAATTTAACTTTTTGCTTGGTTTGACCAACATAAAGGAGGTCACATGGACAAAGGATCGCATACACAACGTTGCAACTATTACAGTTTGTAAAAGTTTTCAGAACATTTTTGCATTCCTTGTACACAAATTCTTTACTCTCAATAGTATACTCGCATACCACACATGTTCCACATTTCGCATGGCCCCTAAGCGGTATAGTGGTCCAATGGTCATTGATAGTTCTTTTTAGTGGGGCAGGGGAGGGTAAAGCTGCCCTCACTAAATGATCTTTAATGTTTTTATTCTTTCTGAAAGCAAACAATGGGCGTTCCCAGTTTAATTGACCTGAATTCAAAATGTGCCAATTATGTTTGATGGTTTTTGTAATTTTATTCGACACACTGGAAAATGTTGTGACACACACCAATTTATTAGTGGTCGGTTTGGGTTTAGTTGTCAAAAGGGTCTCACGTGGGCAATACCATGCTCGCTTCATGGAGTTTTTTATGAGGCGGCGCGGATAACCTCTTTGTCTCAATTTGGTGGCTAGGAGACCTGCTTCATGGAAATAATCCTCTTTATGGAAATTATTCCTGCGCAGCCTGAGAAATTGTGAATAAGGTAGACTATCTTTTAGGGCCCTCGGATGGCAGCTATCGTAGCTTAAGAGCGTGTTTTTCTCAGTGGGCTTATGATATAACGAGGTGTAGAGTAGGCCATTCTCGTGTTGGATAGTCAGGTCCAAAAAAGGGATAGAGGTCTTACTGTGAGTCAATGTGAATGTAAGCCCACTGCAATTGTTGTTAAGCCAATGTAATAGGGCTGGGAAGGCATCGGTGTCATTATCCCATATCATAAAGATATCGTCTATATAGCGTCTCCACGTACGGATACCTTGACGGAATGGGTTACTGTCAACCAGAATCGTGTGACACTCCAACCAGTCCATGTAGAGAATAGCCAACGTGGGAGCAAAAATTGCTCCCATGGAGGTTCCACGGATCTGCTGGAAGTACTGATTATCATATACAAAGAAATTTTGTGTCAGGCAGATTTCAAGGAGCTGAATTATGAAAAGTGTAGGGACTCTATGAGGACGAGTTCTTTGATGAAGGATGGTTTCCATTACAAACAATGATTCTCCCTGGGGAATGTTTGTATATAGTGATTCAACATCAAGGGTGCAGAGGGTCTCAGTATTGTGGTTAAATGGAGAATTTTCAACAAGGTTGATCATGTGGGTGCTGTCTTTAATATAACAACGGGTTGTCGAGACAAAGTCCTTCAGAAAGAAATTTACATAATGGCCCAAAGGTTCCAAGACAGAGCCGCAACCCGATACAATGGGGCGTCCTGGGGGATGGTTGAGGTTTTTATGCACTTTGGGTAAAGTGTAAATTACTGGTGTTCTGGGATTAGGAGTGTTTAAAAAGTCGTATTCGTGTTTACTTAGGTATCCATTATCCAAAGCCTCATTTGTAATAGTTCTGATTTGTGCTTGGATTTCTTTGGTGGGATTTGTAGAGAGTCTACAGTAGTGATCTGTATTGGAAACTTGACGGAATAACTCACTTTTATAATTATCAATGTCTTGTAGTACAATTCCACCGCCTTTATCAGCCGGTTTAACGATTAGATTGTGGTTATTCTTGAGGGTAGAGATGGCTGATTTCTCATCTACCGAGATATTATATGGGACAAAGATGTGAGATTTGGCCAATTCGGTAGTTTCTTTGAGAATCACCTTCTCAAAGGTAAGGATTTCCTTCGGAATCATCCCAGCCATGGGGGAAAATTTGGAAGGTGGTCTAAAGGGTGTAGAGACCGGTTTCGGGTCAGAAGGGTTGAGTTCAAAGTATGCGCGTAGCCTAATTTTCCGAAAGAATGACATGAGTTCAGATTGTAGATCAAGAAAATTAGGGTAGGTAGTAGGGACAAAAGATAAGCCCTTACTAAGGACAGAGATTTCATGAGAAGATAGTGTATGGCTAGACAGGTTGAACAGAGGAATTGTGAGTTCTGTATTTACTGCCTCTCTCCCCATTGATAGAATCTGTTCCGGGTCTGTCGTTCTCCCGGAGGGTTCTGCCATCGTGCTTGTTGTTTTACACGGCCTCTCCTGGGGGGTTCTTGTTGGCCTCTGGGTAAAAAATGATTCTGTTGTCTTTGTGGGCCTCCACTCGGGCCTTCCCCACCGTCTGAGTTATCTGAAGAGTCGGCTGAAGAGTCTGTGAACCCAACAACTGTGTTTCTTCTATTATAGCGGCCCCAAGGTCTGGGTGTAAACTGGGTTTGATTGAGATTCCGATTAGTGTAGAAATCCTTCTGAAGGTAGGGGTATGCCCGTTCAGAGGTGAAGGATTTAATATCCTTCTTTACTTTGTTGGCTTTTTTATTTTGTTCTATTCTATGGAACTCCTGTACTGTTTTATCAATTTTCTCAAGGAGTTTCTTAGCTTCAGTGTTGGTGTTTTTTTCGGATATTTGCTTCTCTAGATCTTTGATTATCTCATCTAGTTTTTTGAGTTCCTCGGAGGCGGTTTCAATCCCTAGGACTAGCCAGTGTCGGGAACAAGTAGTCCCTATATTGCTAAATCCTTGAATGTACTTGGGGTTGTCAGTGAACACACCTGGTATATTTCTAACCTGGAGACCTAGCGGAATTGTATTGGACCTTAAATAGTCTGTCAGCATAATAGTCATGAGTTCCAATCGGACATATTTCTTTTTCTGTTTCTCCAAATCCTCACTGAGATTAGTACTTGCAACCGTTGTGGATTCCTCTAGATCAGTGAAAAGAGATGGGCCTTCACAGATTTTTTTAATATACTCTAAAGAATAGAGGGGGGCGTCGTTAGACATAACAAGGTGCGGTGAGCAGTGAACCACAGGGGGGTGGTGGGGGGCAGGGAGGGGAGGACCCACTTAGGTGAAGTGGAAGGGAACAAGAAAGCCCTTGCAATCAAGCGATTGCGCAAAATATCTATTTTAAACAACAAGGGGACCCCAATTGGTATCAGCGAGGGACCTCGGGGAGCTTATCATATAAACACAACAATGGTCCCTGGCAAGAAACTAGATAAGTGCCAATGAATATAGACTCAATCAGTACTATATTGGTGAAAACGTACCCAGCCGGGCAGAGGTTTTCAAAGTTTATATTTCAATCAAGAAAAATGTCAAACATATTAACACCTTCAACAAATCACGTAGGTGGGGCACAAGCCTGTACCCAACCACGAACATACATAGACAACAACATACACAAAGGGCTTGCAAGGCAAAACAAACAGTCTCTGTAAAATTCCAATTGTGAACAGAGAATTACTTGTGGGTACCATTACATAATTATACATTGATAGTTCCAAACGTATATGGTACACAATGGGTCGACGACGTTTCGGACCCCCTTGCTAAATAATGGGGTCCATCATCAGGACAAAGCAATGGTTGCCTTTTTAAGTTTTAAGCCTCTTTAGCCTAAAGGAAAATAAAATGAAAAAACAAAATGAAAAAACAGGTCCATTACATTTAAATCACATGCTTAATGTGAGTGACATTGTGCCGTGACTTATAGACCCAGAACGCTAATATCCTGGTGGAGATAGCGTGTGACTTTGTTCCAGTGTCATGTGACAGAGTGTAGTCATACTGTTTAGCTCACTCACAGCTAGGGATTGAAACCGCCTCCGAGGAACTCAAAAAACTAGATGAGATAATCAAAGATCTAGAGAAGCAAATATCCGAAAAAAACACAAACACTGAAGCTAAGAAACTCCTTGAGAAAATTGATAAAACAGTACAGGAGTTCCATAGAATAGAACAAAATAAAAAAGCCAACAAAGTAAAGAAGGATATTAAATCCTTCACCTCTGAACGGGCATACCCCTACCTTCAGAAGGATTTCTACACTAATCGGAATCTCAATCAAACCCAGTTTACACCCAGACCTTGGGGCCGCTATAATAGAAGAAACACAGTTGTTGGGTTCACAGACTCTTCAGCCGACTCTTCAGATAACTCAGACGGTGGGGAAGGCCCGAGTGGAGGCCCACAAAGACAACAGAATCATTTTTTACCCAGAGGCCAACAAGAACCCCCCAGGAGAGGCCGTGTAAAACAACAAGCACGATGGCAGAACCCTCCGGGAGAACGACAGACCCGGAACAGATTCTATCAATGGGGAGAGAGGCAGGAAATACAGAACTCACAATTCCTCTGTTCAACCTGTCTAGCCATACACTATCTTCTCATGAAATCTCTGTCCTTAGTAAGGGCTTATCTTTTGTCCCTACTACCTACCCTAATTTTCTTGATCTACAATCTGAACTCATGTCATTCTTTCGGAAAATTAGGCTACGCGCATACTTTGAACTCAACCCTTCTGACCCGAAACCGGTCTCTACACCCTTTAGACCACCTTCCAAATTTTCCCCCATGGCTGGGATGATTCCGAAGGAAATCCTTACCTTTGAGAAGGTGATTCTCAAAGAAACTACCGAATTGGCCAAATCTCACATCTTTGTCCCATATAATATCTCGGTAGATGAGAAATCAGCCATCTCTACCCTCAAGAATAACCACAATCTAATCGTTAAACCGGCTGATAAAGGCGGTGGAATTGTACTACAAGACATTGATAATTATAAAAGTGAGTTATTCCGTCAAGTTTCCAATACAGATCACTACTGTAGACTCTCTACAAATCCCACCAAAGAAATCCAAGCACAAATCAGAACTATTACAAATGAGGCTTTGGATAATGGATACCTAAGTAAACACGAATACGACTTTTTAAACACTCCTAATCCCAGAACACCAGTAATTTACACTTTACCCAAAGTGCATAAAAACCTCAACCATCCCCCAGGACGCCCCATTGTATCGGGTTGCGGCTCTGTCTTGGAACCTTTGGGCCATTATGTAAATTTCTTTCTGAAGGACTTTGTCTCGACAACCCGTTGTTATATTAAAGACAGCACCCACATGATCAACCTTGTTGAAAATTCTCCATTTAACCACAATACTGAGACCCTCTGCACCCTTGATGTTGAATCACTATATACAAACATTCCCCAGAGAGAATCATTGTTTGTAATGGAAACCATCCTTAATCAAAGAACTCGTCCTCATAGAGTCCCTACACTTTTCATAATTCAGCTCCTTGAAATCTGCCTGACACAAAATTTCTTTGTATATGATAATCAGTACTTCCAGCAGATCCGTGGAACCTCCATGGGAGCAATTTTTGCTCCCACGTTGGCTATTCTCTACATGGACTGGTTGGAGTGTCACACGATTCTGGTTGACAGTAACCCATTCCGTCAAGGTATCCGTACGTGGAGACGCTATATAGACGATATCTTTATGATATGGGATAATGACACCGATGCCTTCCCAGCCCTATTACATTGGCTTAACAACAATTGCAGTGGGCTTACATTCACATTGACTCACAGTAAGACCTCTATCCCTTTTTTGGACCTGACTATCCAACACGAGAATGGCCTACTCTACACCTCGTTATATCATAAGCCCACTGAGAAAAACACGCTCTTAAGCTACGATAGCTGCCATCCGAGGGCCCTAAAAGATAGTCTACCTTATTCACAATTTCTCAGGCTGCGCAGGAATAATTTCCATAAAGAGGATTATTTCCATGAAGCAGGTCTCCTAGCCACCAAATTGAGACAAAGAGGTTATCCGCGCCGCCTCATAAAAAACTCCATGAAGCGAGCATGGTATTGCCCACGTGAGACCCTTTTGACAACTAAACCCAAACCGACCACTAATAAATTGGTGTGTGTCACAACATTTTCCAGTGTGTCGAATAAAATTACAAAAACCATCAAACATAATTGGCACATTTTGAATTCAGGTCAATTAAACTGGGAACGCCCATTGTTTGCTTTCAGAAAGAATAAAAACATTAAAGATCATTTAGTGAGGGCAGCTTTACCCTCCCCTGCCCCACTAAAAAGAACTATCAATGACCATTGGACCACTATACCGCTTAGGGGCCATGCGAAATGTGGAACATGTGTGGTATGCGAGTATACTATTGAGAGTAAAGAATTTGTGTACAAGGAATGCAAAAATGTTCTGAAAACTTTTACAAACTGTAATAGTTGCAACGTTGTGTATGCGATCCTTTGTCCATGTGACCTCCTTTATGTTGGTCAAACCAAGCAAAAAGTTAAATTACGGATTTCCCAGCACAGGAGCAGAATACGGTGTAAGACCCCCAATGCTCCCTTGGTTGAACATTTCATCTCCAAAGAGCACACGGAAAATGATATCCGGTGGACCATTATAAACCAAGTGACACTGCCACCAAGAGGAGGTGATCTGAGTCTCCTTCTCAATAAAGAGGAATTGAAATGGATAATACGGACTGATAGCCTGAACTCGGGCCTAAACCAACAAGAGGACTGGACAACACTAATCTGATTATGGACTTCATTTTTGAAGAATTAAGTGAATGAACTGGAATTAACATCTTATAAGACCTAATTGAATGAACTGAACACATTCTGGCCTTCGCCGTAATACTGATGCAAAAATCAATGTACTCTAATGTAATTAATGTATCTGTAAATCTCACAGTCACTACCTTCACTAATGTCACTGCGCCACTTTTCTCTATGATGTTTTTAACCCCATTTTAATCTCACTTCCTTCGCCCAAGATGGCTGCTCGCATGGTCCTTCATTTATGTCTATGGGACCTTCTTAACTAATCCAAATTCCCTCACCCATAATGGCCACCAGCCTGGTCCTTCGTTTATGCCTATGGCCCTTTTCCAACCAATGGCTGAGCGCGATAAAAGTAATCCGCCCACATGACTTCACGAACCAGGAAGTCAAGCATTGCCGACTGATCCGGTAAGCCCCGGATAATCCCTTTACTATTTGGCGCGTAACCCTGCCCAAATGCCCCTTACTGACTAACCCCCCAATTCTATCTGTAGGCTCCCCCCCCTGGTTCCAGGACCCCAGCGCGATCCGGCGCTCCCGGCAATTTCCGGCTCACAAGGTAAGCCCTACTCGGTAATTACCGAATGATGCCTTTGTCCAATTATTTCAGATTCCTTTGGTTAAAGTAATGTTTTGTATACAGGTACAAGCGGAACGATCCTCCTCCGCCCCTGGACCCTTGATACGTGTAATTAACCCCCGGTAAGCCTACCCCCTTTGCACTGACGCCCAATTTATGGATTAGTTGTTCTCCGCCCTAACCCTGCACAACTCTTTGTTTCCCAGAAGAACCCCACACCCCGGATTCTAACTATATAACGAACCTCCAGCTCTTATTTGAGCCTGCCCAGTATTGTTCTGGTGAGCCCCTTTACTTCCTTATTGCGCCGCGATTTTCACCTGACCACGTTAAAATCTGGATAATTATGTATCTCTCACCGCGACTCATAGCGCCGTTTTTTCACTTGTTAACATAGAAGCACTGCTGATCGATCGATTCAACCCACTGCAAAACTCTTTTATTTGAGCATGATGCACCCTGAATATAACATAGCAGCCTCCTCCACCCTGACATTATTTTCACTCAAAATTGCCCAGTATCACCGCGTCGTTTCTCACCTGAATTGAAAAATCACTCACAGCTAAACAGTATGACTACACTCTGTCACATGACACTGGAACAAAGTCACACGCTATCTCCACCAGGATATTAGCGTTCTGGGTCTATAAGTCACGGCACAATGTCACTCACATTAAGCATGTGATTTAAATGTAATGGACCTGTTTTTTCATTTTGTTTTTTCATTTTATTTTCCTTTAGGCTAAAGAGGCTTAAAACTTAAAAAGGCAACCATTGCTTTGTCCTGATGATGGACCCCATTATTTAGCAAGGGGGTCCGAAACGTCGTCGACCCATTGTGTACCATATACGTTTGGAACTATCAATGTATAATTATGTAATGGTACCCACAAGTAATTCTCTGTTCACAATTGGAATTTTACAGAGACTGTTTGTTTTGCCTTGCAAGCCCTTTGTGTATGTTGTTGTCTATGTATGTTCGTGGTTGGGTACAGGCTTGTGCCCCACCTACGTGATTTGTTGAAGGTGTTAATATGTTTGACATTTTTCTTGATTGAAATATAAACTTTGAAAACCTCTGCCCGGCTGGGTACGTTTTCACCAATATAGTACTGATTGAGTCTATATTCATTGGCACTTATCTAGTTTCTTGCCAGGGACCATTGTTGTGTTTATATGATAAGCTCCCCGAGGTCCCTCGCTGATACCAATTGGGGTCCCCTTGTTGTTTAAAATAGATATCCAGAGCCTTAGTGGCACACTCAACAAATTCAGACCAGTCCTGAGTCTGTGTCTTCTGGGTATCTCTGAACATTAACCTGTACTGTTCAGTGGTTAAGCCTAACCCATCAATCAGAACACTCTTCAGGACCAGGTAGTTTCTAGAATCCTCATCACTGACTGTGAGGAGTCTGTCTCGGCCTCTACCTTCAAAGGAGAGCCACAAGATTGCTGCCCACTGCTCCTGAGGGATCTGCTGTACTCTGCAGGCTCTCTCAAGTGCAGTTATCCATTGGTGGATGTCATCCCCAGCTTTGTAGGGGGGCACAATCTTACTCAGGTTTCTGTTATCAAAAGACCTGTCTTTATCCTTGTGGATATTGCTGCCACCAGTGGGTTCTATTACCCCACTCTCTCTAGGCTGTCTTGCTCTAGCAAGTTTCTCTTGGGCCAGGGCAACCTCTAACTCTTGCCTCTGAATCCTAAGCTCAGCCTCTCTCATCTTGGCCTCATGTTCCCTTCTCTGAGGGCTAGTCATCTCCCTCCTGGAGTGACCATGAGAGCCTCTAGAAGCATGGGAGTTGTTAGAGTCACCTGAGTGAGTCCTTCTCCTCCTAGGCTTCTGGTTAAGTCCACCTGGGGGTCTGAATGGGTTGTTCCCTGATTCAGTCCCAAATAGGCTTAAGTTAGCCTGGTTCAGTCTACTGACCAGCACCTGACTATCTCTGTCATCATCTGACTCACTGCTCTCCCCTTCTGTCTCTTCTTCCTCTTCCTCCTCCTCATCTACCTGAGGAGCTCCAGTGATGGGGGCTTCCTCATCTACCAGGATGATAGGGACAGGGGTGTCTACAGTGTCATCCTCTGAAGGATGGCCTCCTTCAGCATTCCCTGTGGGGTCTGCCTTAGAGGACTTTAGAGTCTCAGACTGATCCAAGATCTCTCTAAGGTGGTCTGTAGTAGGGGAACGCCCTGTCTTCAGACCCCTTAAGACACAAAGCTGTCTTAATTCCTTAAAGGAAAAAATAGCAAATTTGGATGGTGCCCTTGGAGGGTCACTCTCAACAGGGATGTTCCCAGTGGAACCCTCTGCTCCAGACATTGCTCTAGTGTGGGTGGATATGTTGCAATCTACCTACACTGGTGTTTACCTACTAAACCTATCTAGTAGTTGTAGTCAGGGTGTGCTACTCCCTTTGCTCTACAACAACTAAGTTCAGTAGAACTTAAGTATACTAGTCTTGTTTTATATGTACCTGACAGGTACCTGTGTGATCTTTCAAATGATAATCTCAAAGATTGCAATGGTAAAACAACAGCAAGCTCAGATCCCAATCCGCTGCTCACCAATGTGAGAAGTTGGCCTGGTATATAATGTTCACTAATTCTAGTGATCACTTTGTACCATGCCAAGCAACCCTTATGAGGATTGGTTGTAAGTCAACCTTATAGACCAGTTATCCTAGTGGTAACGTGGACAAAGCAGTCTTAGGCTAAACTCTGAAAGGCATGTGAAGCCAGCTGTATTACCATACACAACCCCCTTGAATACCAAATGAAAGGACACCACACAGATATATATTGAAAATATATATTTAGATGTATTAACTACAAAATCCCCTGGACTCTTTATGAGCACAGAAGCACAAGCGTTAAATCACAAGACAGTTTAAAATACACAAAAGTTGCACAATATGGATGAGCCCTAGGGGCCACCTAAACCATATACTAAGAAAGTGGTATAAGAGATACCAAACGGAAAGGGAACAGGCCTAGGGCCTTGGGAATCGCTGGAGCTATTCGAGACTAGAAGTAACTAAGTCGGGAAAGGCCCGCGGGACTCGGGTGCAGTGTTCAAAGTGCACGCACTTTCCAATGTAAAGTCTATGGTGCGTAAAAAGTACAAAGTTAGTTAGTTCGGAACCTTCCGAGTGACCTAGAAAGCTGAAACTTGAGACACAGGCCCTAGAGATGTGTACCAGAGTAGGAACACCGGCGGAGCTGAGTTACCTCACCCACAGGAAGCGGGTGCACAGGGTCGAAGTAGTGTCGGGTTTCGTCACGCTGGTCGATGGTGCTTGGAGCTGAAGATGCTGCAGGCGGCTCGAGGTGAAGAGTTCCGGTGTATCCAAGGGTGGATCTGAAGATGTGAGGACCTGAAAGCAGAGGGGACAATGTTCAAAGTCACTAGCCAGTGACTACCGTGGAACCAGATTGGAACCAGGCGATGTCGGGTGCAAACAGGCGTTGTTGTGTAGCTTCTCTCTGCAGCCACGTGGACACCGGGGGTCGAGGACGTCCAGGAGTCGGTCACGAGCTGTCCCACGTAGGCTTCTCGCTGTTGGCGGTGTCAGCAACCTGATCGGAGCAAACAGGCCTTGGCTAATGCAAGCCACGCAGGATGTGAAAAAGGCTTCTTACTCGGACCAGCAAGGTCAGAGTGGGTGCTCCTTTCTACAGGAGCATGGGCAAGTCTGGAGCAACCAGACCCGCAGTGTAGTTCGTCGGTTTCGTCGCCAAGATGGCCGCTGGCCGCGTGGCTAGTGGCCGGGATGGCGCGTCGAGTGGCACAATGCAAAAGGGCCCCACGCAGATCGTGGAGATGCTGGGGGGCTGATCTTCGGTGCAAGGGCTGCTCGGTGGTGGGGGTTCTCAGGCCCCAAAGCACAACGTCGAGGATGCCTCTGGTGCTGCGCAGTCAGCTCTTCGGGTGTCTTTCAAGATGGCCGGTCCCACGTCTCTCGATGCCTCCACGGGTCCCTTCTTTGCAGGGACTGTGGATCGGGCTTGGAGAAGTCTGGGAGTCTGGGTCTTGTCAGGCTCTGGGCTCGGGCTCCGGCGGGAGGCGGCGGCAAAGCAGACGTCGATTCGCTGGTTGGTACCTGCTTTCACAGGGTGGCCACTCCTAGGCCACAAGGGAGATTCTCTTCAGTCTTCTGAGCAGCAGAATGTCGAAGTCCAGTCTTCTTCTGTATTTCAAGTTGATTCAGGATGATCTCCTGTGCAATGGCACTGCTCCCACTCTTATTCCCAATCTGAGGGGTGGATCACCTACTAGGTCCCTCCTCTGGGAGGAACCAGGAAGGGGGGCGGTTACACCCCCTTTCCTTTGTCCAGCTCCTCGCCAGGCCTGGGTCTGGAAAGTCCCAGGACCGGTTTGGACTGGCTTATGCACGGGGACACCTTGTGTGCCCCGGGCATGTCTGATTCTATTCAGCCCTGTCCTACCCAATACACAAAATCCTGTCTGGGGTGGTGCTCGCACCTCCCCAGGCAGGAAACCCTTTGTCCAGGCCTTCCTCGCTGGAAGGACTCCCAGCAGCAGGAGGCCAGACTCGTGTCTGTGGTGGCAGCATCCATCTTGTGATGCTGAGGCTCTGGTTAACTTTAACCGGGGTTAAGGCTACACACATGTTGTGTCCCTCTAGAAGGGTGGAATGCTATCCCCGTCGACAGAACTGTCGAGGGGATAGTATTCCAATTCGTATGACACCTTACTCGACATGTTTTGATAAAGCCAAACCAAAGATAGCATATAACCGCGAGGATTATAATGCACTTAAGAGTATATGGTATGGCAATATCCCGGAACAGCTTAGGGAGTGGTTCCCGACAGCTGCAGACAGGCTCAGCTCATGCTAGAGCACCATCTCACATATTTCCAAGCACTCTGCCTCCAGGATTGATGAGGCCTTCCATAGGAGTGGCTGATAGGAACATATGTGTCCAGTTTTAGGTTAGATATAGGGATACTATATCTAAGTAAGAGGTGATTACACCAACTTACCCCAGCTGAGTGATCAGCCAGTTGTGTCAAATATGGAGGCCAGGCCAGGGGTGGCACAATACATGCTGCAGCCCCTGGTAGGCCTTGGAGACACCTATGCCCTGGGTACCTAGGGTACACTGTTACAGGGGCCAATAAGGTGATCCAGTTCCAATTCGTAATGCACCTAGAGTGCATTGGCAATAATTTAGAGAGAGAACAGCAGGCTGTGGGTCTGATTAGCAGGCCCACAGCCACATTAAGTCATAAACCAGTGAAGCAAAAAGCAAAAATTTGGGGTGACCATAGGATAGCAGACCCTACTCTCCTACATGTGTTAAGTCCCTTGTGGATTCTAAACAAATTACCCGAATTAAAGAATGTTGAAAATGATCAGGAGAAATGTGAAAAAGAGATGAAAAAGATGTCTGAAAACAAAAAATATTTTAATGTAAGGAAAGCAGTAAAAAGAACAATCATAAAGGTAGGTGACTTAGTTAAAATAAAAATCCCTCACAAAGGATCTACCATGCTGTTATCACAAAAATGGAACCATGAAGAAGCTGTGGAACCTTAAGTTCTTGTTTGAAGGCTTCAGAAAGAATCAAGTTCTAATGATAAAAGATGGGAACTCGCATGTGGACTGTGGACATATGTAAGCCACATGTGAAGGAACAAAAATAACATTGCAAACAGCCCATATACATTTTTAGTGGAACACTTGTGCACACAAGCAAACCCACTGTGAGCTTCGGCACACAACTGTGGAAATACTGCTGGTTCACAACAAGAAATCTGAGTGTATATCTATGTGGAAGATGGTTTGGAGAGAGAAGTGTTTAACCGGGATAAGGATTTATGGGCAGATTTACAAGCCTCTTGTGACTCTTTTACGCCGCTGTTGCGTCACTTTCGTCAACAACCTTTAGAAGCAAGATGGGCGATTCAGTGTATATGGACCTTTTTAGGTATGGCCCTGAACATGAAGTCACTTAGGGAAATAGATTGGAGGCTAGGTATGAGTAAAGATTTTGAGATAAAGGTTAGTATTTGTGGAGTGAGTAGGTCAGAGGCTAAGTCAAGTCAAGTCAAGTCAATAGATTTGTATAGCGTGCTACATACCCATAGGGTCTCAAGGCGCTTGAGGAAGGGTGGGGAATTACTTGTCGAATATCCAAGTTTTGAGTTGCTTTCTGAATGCTAGGTGGTTCTGAGTAAGGCGAAGGTGAGTGGGAAGTGAGTTCCAGGTTTTAGCTGCCATGTAGGAGAAGGATCTACCTCCCATGGTGGTTTTGTTGATGCGAGGTACAGTGGCCAGGGCTTGGTTGGAGGATCATAGCTGACGGGTGGGGGTGTAGAAGGACAGTCGTGTGTTGAGGCATTCAGGTCCAAGTTCGTAGAGTGCTTTGTGTGCGTGGGTGAGGAGGCGGAACGTTATCCTCTTATGTACGGGGAGCCAGTGGAGGTTTTTCAGGTGACCAGAGATGTGTTCTTTACGCGGGATGTCTAGTATGAGCCTGGCTGAGGCGTTCTGGATGCGTTGGAGTTTTTTCTGGAGTTTAGCGGTGGTACCGGCGTATAGGGTGTTTCCATAGTCCAGGCGGCTCGTGACCAGTGCGTGGGTGACCGTTTTTCTAGTTTTTCAAAAGTGTCTGTAAGCACCTAAGCAGACAATGAATCCCACTCCTCCCCCAGTCAAGGGACTGGCATGGATTTTCTACGGTCATCTTATGTTTTGACTACAAGTTTGTTTTATATTTGTGAGTAATCCATGCCCTTAGGTCCTGACATAGTAAAGGGGAGTGCTGCAACATGCTTCTCCCTCTGTGGTGCGATGAATCGGGGAACAGCCTTTACAACGCGGGTATTACCACGCGCTACCATTACAACGCTGCTATTACAACGCAAGTTGTTACAAGGACTTGCGCTGGAGGGCGCTGTTGGATAGGGAATAGTTAATTTTCTATTTCAACACCTTCCCTACTGTAACGTGGGCTGGAGTTGGAATAGAAAATTAAACTATTCCACTATCCATCGCAAGTCGTTGTAACGACTTGCGTTGTCATAGCACGCGTGGCAAAAGCCCGCGTTGTAATGCCATACAACCGATGAATGTACATAGACCTTGCTCCATGAAGGGGCAGGTTGAACAAATTTGCCAACTTCTAATCTCATTAAAAATAGGTGGGAATCAGATTGTGGGTCCTTGCATCATGAGTGCTGCATTGGAGTCCTACCTGAGACCACAGTCCTCCTTCGCACTATGGATGAATCTAGCACAATACCCCACATTTGACAGCAGGAATTGTTCAGGGTGAGAGGTTGTGAGGTCATCAAACTTAAAACCCTGGGTGGTTCCCTAATACAAAAGCTCTGGAGTTGTTTACTCCGAAACAGAAGAGGTGGAAAGAGTATTAAGCCAAGGCTAGTGAAAACTATAACCATGTGTGGTGGACTGAGCTGTGTTAAGGGGATGACTTGTAAGATGACGTCAGCCATTCCAAGGGGATACCGGGATATCTTAAAGTGTTAAAGGAGTGCCGTGTTTACCTTGTGCTCGGTGTCCACATCCAGGCAGCTGGAGGCCTCGTCCAGGATCAGCACCTGTGGGCGCCGGACCAGTGCTCGGGCGACTGCGATGCGCTGCTTCTGTCCCCTGGCCAGGAGACTTCCTTGCTCCCCAACATCTGCACACCAGGGAGAGCAATCAGAAGGTGAGACACCAAATGAAGAAACATATGGGCGTGTACTCACAATCACCATGTGGAGGGACCTGAACTTCAGAACATGAGCGTCTGTAAGCGCAGAATCCTGGGGAAGGATGTGTGCTTCTGTTTTGTTTTCTTATATACAATTAAGTATTGCATACAGCACTGATCTAGGGAAAAGATACAGACGGGCACTGTACGTACTGCTGGGTTTGTTGTTTACATTGGACATTGAATGCATTAGGACCTAAAATGTATATACTGGCTGGGGCAGATTTACAATAACTGGCGCATCCCTGCATATCAGCAGGGATGCGCCAGTAATTGTGCGCCGCAGCTCCGCCAACATGGATGCGCCGCATTTACAATGGGGTTTTGACGCAGAATGGGCCCAAAAGTGACTGAGTGAAATCTTGTAGATTTCGCTCAGCCACTTTTAGGAGGCGTTCCTCGTGTCAGAACACCCCCTCCGCGCAGGAACTTACAACGTGACACATATCCCAGATGCGTCACGTTGTAAATACCCCGCACCATGGAGCATCTTTTGCGCCGCCGCTGTGTCAGAAAAGTGACGCAGCAGCGGCGTACAGGAGGCGCAAGGGGCTTGTAAATCTGTCCCTCTGTGTCTTGGCCACTTCTGCACTAGGCAAAGAGTGGGTTGGTACTAAGATGGATTCCACTAACAAGCAGTGGTCAGGGTCTTCTGAAGCCGTGTGGCGCTTCATCGGAGCTACAGACCACAGGGATTCAGTTGTACCTAGTCTGAGTGTTTGTAAAGTGCACATTTACATCAAGGGGTTTCTTAGCTCTATGTAGTATTTATATTTACCAAGCTCAATTGTATCCATTTTGGGATATGAAACTGTGTCCATGGGGTCAAACACAGACTCATGCCGTGGGTGCAGCAGTCCACTGAGCTATCAGCCAGCCCTGGATCTCACGCACATACCTGAAACCTATGCCCCTCGCTTCTGTTGTGCTTTCGGGTTCCCCACCAGGACTGCCTTCTCCTCTTTTGTATCAAAGGTGTGCCTGCAGTGCATGCAATGAACATGATGCATACAGTGTGCATCGCTAGCTGACCAAGGCACAGAGCCCCTCGCCAGCCTTCATTCCTTGAATGTTCAAGCACATCAGACACCTACACGCGCTCAAGGTGTGCGATGTTGGATCTCACAGCCTATGCTGTCTTGGCTTTAAGTGCTGAGGGTCCCTTCATAAAAGGGTGGAAGGATGAACCTGGTTATAAAAGCACCAGGCTGAAGATATTTTAATAAATCTATGGGTTTAACTTTGGTCTCTTTCTAAAGGAATTGGTGTCTTTTAGGGGTAACACCATTGTCCCTACTGCTCACAGCTGCACATAGTTGTGGCTAACAGAAGTAGTCCTATGGCGCTGTGCTGATGACGAGCTGAGCTCGTCATGACCGTTACGGAACGCCCACGTGGGAATAATATCCCTGCTGTGCTGGGCGTTCCATTGGAATGGGTGTGGTCATGACGAGCTCAGCTCGTCATCAGCACAGCGCCACCGTGCTGCATGACGAGCCGAGCTCGTCATGAGCACCACGGCGCCGCGTGCTGCCCCCCTTCCCCCGCGCCGCAGGGGAATTAGCCCCGCGGCGAAGGGGTTAAGGATTGGTTGAATGAATGAATTTGGAATTTGTATTGCGCAACTTAGCCCGGAGGCATCAAGGCGCATCAGATAGAAACAGCTCAGTGAAGTGTGAACACAGATGACGGGTTACAGGTAGGCTTCTGCAATAGCCAGGTTTTTAGACCTTTGCGGAACAAGGCGAGGGAAGCCAGGCCCTTGAGTTCTGCTGGAAGCATGTTCCAAAGTTTCGGGGCAAGGGAAGAAAAGGCCTTCCCTCCCCATCTGGCCCTGGCGGTTCGGTGGACAGACAGAAGGTTTTTGTTGGCAGAGCGCAAGGCCCTGCCCGGGGTGTAAAAGGACACAAGAGACCTAATGTCTTCTGCACCAGATCCGTGGAGAGCACGGTAGGTAGGAACTAGTACCTTGAAGTTTATCCTGGCCTGCACAGGAAGCCAGTGAAGGTTCTTTCTAATCAAGGATTCTGAGGAACGCCTGGGGGCATCAGCAACAAACCTTGCTGCTTCATTCTGGACAACTTGTAAGCGATGGACCAGCCTTTTGCTAATACCTAAATAGAGGGCGTTACAATAGTCCAGACGAGGGGAGATGAAAGCCACTGAGACTTTTTTCCGGGCTTCCGGGGAAAGATAGTGTGTGAGTTTTCTCACGATCCTTAGGACACCACAGCAGGTGGAGACAGTCCTGTTGACTTGCTTATCAAAGGAAAGTGTGGTGTCGAGGATAACACCCAGATTAAGAGCGACAAGGGAGGGCCTGGGACATATTCCAAGGGCAGTGGGCCACCAGTCGGCCGACCAGACATCTTGTTTACCTCCAAAGATGAGGACCTCGGTCTTTTCCCCATTTAATTTGAGGTCATCCAGCCTGCCACTGCTTCCATGCAGTTCCTGAAATTAGAGGCCGTGTTCTCCACAGATTGAGAGAGGGAGACCATAATCTGGGTGTCATCAACGTATGACAAAACTTCCAGTCCAAAGGATCTTACAAGCCTGGCGAGTGGGGCCACATATATGTTAAAAAGAGTAGGGCTCAGGGATGAGCCCTGAGGGACTCCACACTTCAGAGGCTTGGCAGAGGAGAGGAAGTCGCCCAGTTTAACCCTTTGTTCACGCTGGCTGAGGAAGGATGTCAGGAGGCTCAGAGCGGACCCATCCACTCCCATCTCACTAAGACGGGTGGCCAGAATAGTGGGAGACAGGGTGTCAAAGGCGGCTGTAAGGTCGAGCAGGATCAGAAGGGTAGTCTGACCACTGTCGACCTTAGCGCGGATGTTATTGACCACCACTGTGAGGGCTGACTCTGTGCTGTGCGCCTTCCGAAAGCCATGCTGAGAGGGGTCTAGCAGGCTAGATTTATCCAGGAAGGCGCTGAGATGGTGATTAAGGTGGGCCTCGAGCATCTTGGCAGGGGCAGGGAGAAGGGAAATAGGGCGGAAGTTTTTTAGAATCCCAGGGTCCATGGTGGCCTTTTTCAGAAGGGGCTTGACAATGGCCATCTTCCAAGGCGCAGGGAAGACACCATTGGAGATTGCCAGATTCATTACTTCCAAAAGAGGGGGAAGCAAGACCTCTCTGCAATTCTTCAGAGTTGTTAAGGGGCATGGGTCCAGGGGGGATCCAGATTTAAGTCTGTCGAGGAGCTCATTAAGAGCTTCGGAAGTAAGAGGAGGAAAATTAGACAGGTTTCCGCGAGGAGCAAAAGTCGGCTCCTGCCAGGGGGGTAGAACAGGGGTACGATTGGGGGCTTCTAAAGTAATGTAGATATCCACCATTTTGGTAAGAAAAAACGTGGAGATCTGGTCGCAGAGTTCTTGAGATGCAACAATGGGATCAGGGTGTTGAGCAGAGGATAAGGAGTCTACAATTTTGAATAGTTCACTGGGAGAGCTGAGGGAGGTTGTCAGCTTAGTAAAATATGACCTGAGAACCAGGGGGCCGACGGGCATTTCCTGGCACAATAGTGAGGCTTAGCCGGGGCTAAGATGTTAACAGCCTTCGAGATAGTGCTGGCAAGCTCAGAGGCGGCAACATGAGTATCAGAATTGGAGGTGAACTTGAGGTTGGCGATAAGGGGGCCAAGGGACTCGTTATTCAGGCCCCTGTAGTTCCTTTTCGAAGCCCAGTTATTATTGTCCTTTAGTGGCACATAAGGTAGACACAATGTAAATTTGATAGGGACTGCCTTATGATCTGACCAGGAGAGAGGAAGGGGGAGGTCTACTTTCAGCCTAGAATCATTGGTAAATACCCCATCCAGAGTGTGGCCGGCAGAATGGGTAGAACTTCCCACTATTTGTGAGAGCCTACAAGAGGCCAGCGAATCCACCAGGGATATGGTGTCGGCCGAGATGAAGTTTTCCAAATGGAAATTGAAATCACCAAGGATGGTGAAATTGGGCTTATCAATGAATGGTTCCAGTATTTCAAGGAGTTCCACGGTGAAAGCAGACCTAGGACCGGGGGGGTCTATAGATGAGAATGCCTGCAAAGGATACCGTAGGAGAGAGGCTAAGAGAAAAATGTAAAGCCTGGAAGGAAGTCTGAGGAGATGGAAGACACTCAATACGGCAATTTACTGAGATTTTGTGTAAAATGCCAATTCCCCCACCCTTTCGTCCCTCTCTGTCCAGTCTCACAAAGGCATAACCATCGGGGATGGCAATAACCAGTTCGGGTCCGGAGGATTCAGAACCCCAAGTTTCGGTGACAAAGGCCCATGAGGGCTTCCTCTCCGAAATGAAGTCTCTGAAAGCAATATTGTTTTTGACTAGGGAACGAGCATTGATAAGAAAGCCCGTTTCCCTAGAAGGAAGGGGAGGGTATTGTTCCTTTGTCGTAGTCGGGGCGCCTAAGGGTGTGAGTGGGGATGTAGTTCTCGCATCCCTAAGGCACCAGCACTCAAAACCGTCCCACAGTCTCTCAGGCACATACTTATGATGACAAGTTTGCCAGGATGGCTTAAGTGCTTTGAGAGTGCATAGGGAGTAGGCAAGGCTTACTGCGAGAGGAGTGTTCACAAGGTCAGCCTCCCTGGCGCCTCCTTGGCGCTGACGGGCACAGACGGGCAGGACTCTGGCATGACTCCGGCACAGGTCCGGCACGTCCGCTGATCGTGTCCGCTGCGCGGAGACATGTCCGTCCCCTTTTATGCGCGCAGGAGTCTGCCAGTTTACTGGTGTTACAGAGGCAACAGGTCCACAAAAAGGCCTAGCTTTGAGTTATCTGTTTCAGAGGTGGGTGTTCTTTCATGACGCTTGGACATTCCCCCTGGCAGGATATTTTAACAAGGGCTAATCTGTCCCAGACAGCCAGTGGGGTATGCTTTCATCTGCCTGATAGACATTTGTCTATGTATTGGAGAAAGTTATGGTCATAAAGTTCTGACATGTCTTCCATTGCCCAGGCTCCGAGGACCCTTTTAGAGCATCTGGTATAACCAGACGAAGACTTTCGGGAAGATCTGTAAGTATTTTGTATTAAACAGTAGGGTCTCGGTTTTACTTGCATTTATTCAATAACCCCCCGATGGAGCTTTGAGGTAATCCCGAATCAGTGTGGTAGGGGGTTAATTGGAAACAGGGATATGAGAGGATTCTAGCTGTGTTGGTGAGGAAGGAGAGATGGATTCCACAAGTCTCGTGCCTCTCTAGTAGAGAGGGCTGATGTGCAGTGAGGAAGGTAGGAGATAGGTCTAGGAGAAATAGGACGGCAATTACACTTCTGTTGAAACTGATCTTGGTTGTGGTAGAAAGAGAGGAGGATGGTTTCACTAGATCCAGCCTATGAGGTCAGGTTCACTTATGGTTCATCACCCCCTGGTAAAGGACAAGATAATGCAGGAGATCCAGCCCATTTCAGAATGTTGTGATCAATTTCTGTCAATAAATGCTGGGTCCTGCCATTAAACATAACAGACTTGTGCACCAGTCTGTTTAATGGGCAACGACCGCATTTGGAAAAACAGAATTCCCCCTTATGGCTTGAAGCGCCTCTGAACCCCTAAGCACAGTTAGATAAATGCAGCAACACTTGAGTGAACCTGTGATGATGAGTCACAACATGAATCCGCATGGACCACCCTATAGATTCATACTCTTGCAACCGTGCACACCCGACAGAGAATCCTGCTACCCGTCCACCGCAAGTCCTCTAGAGCCTCATCCTGAGCAGGAAGCGCTACATAAATCCTACTGCACCTACAAAATAATAATCTTTGGAGGGTTCAGATATACATGTTTACCCATGAAAGGGACTGATCCACAGAATTAGCCCCCCTTAATCTTACACGCTCCCCTTTATTGGGAGAAGCAGCTCTTTGCATTCTTCCATCAGCTCCTCTTGGTGTCACCTTATTCCACCACCCCGTTTCCTATTTAACCTTAGTTCAAGGCCGTCCCCAGGCCCTTCAGTGCCACTCCATTCCACCCCCACCCATCTGGTGCTGTGCCTCAGCTCTAAGCTTTAAACCATGTGTTCTTCTTGTGCCACCTCCACCCATCTCATGCTTACCTTATCCTGATCCTTGCTGTGCCCATTTTCACACTTGTTCCCTTCAGTGACACCCTCATGTTCCCCCTTTTCTCATTCTTTGCCCATTCTTCCACATTCGCTTTTACTGTGTGTAGTGACCCACCCATTTCCTTCAATACCACTCCTTTCCATTCAACACCCATTCTTTGCTTCACCCATTCTCCCATGTTTGCTTCAGTTATAGGCAGCCTCCCACCCATTCCCATCAATACAACTCAAGTCCAACCAACACCCATTCTTTGCTTCACCCATTCTCCCCTTCGTTCACTTTGGCTGTAGGCAGTCTCCCACCCATTCCCATACTACCACTCCTTTCCATCCAACACCCATTCTTTCATCATCCATTCTCCCATATTTGCTTCAGCTGTACATAGTCTCCCACCCATTCCCATCAATACCACTCCATCCACCCATCTTTTACTCCACCTATTATCCCACTTTTACTTTTGCAGTAGACTTTCTCCCACCCATTTCCATCAATTGTAGTCAATCCACCCATTCTTTGCTTCACCCATTCTCCAGCATTCGCTTTAGCTGTTGGCAGTGTCCCACCCATTCCTATCAATACCCCTCCATTCTTTCCAACACCCATTCTTTGCTTCACCCCTTCTCCTGCCTGTTGTCTTCAGACCCTCATGCCACATCTTACCCATCTCATATGTCCTCTGCATCTTCTGGATGAACTGTTTGGCGTCGGCTATATCTGCAGCTTGCGTGACCTCTGACATTGAGGCATTCTGAAGGCCGTAGGTGATGTTGTCTTTGATTGACCCAGTGAAGAGGATGGGCTCCTGCCCCACCAGCGAGATCTGGGAAGACAAAAAAGAGAAGAATATAAATGTGATGGCATCTTTGACGGAGTCAACGTTTGATGCTTGTAGAAACCCCTGATCAAGCTCACAGATAAATGCAGTGACACCGCAATGGTCCGGGGAGAAGGGCCTCAATAAAGCACATAGGGTCGGAGGCTACGCCCGTTCCCAAAGCACAATAACGTAAAATGCCACATAATGTAACCAACACATTGCCAATCAGTACACAGCACACACACTACACACAGTGATCACGCGCTCCCCTTGCCCCATCTGGACACGTTACTCACTGGCCCCATTGTGTCAACGCAAGGTCGAGGCCCACCTGGATTCCTCATTGAGTCCACTAATTAATGACTCCCAGGACAGCGGTGCACATTCTTCACCAAAAAAGAGTCGCCAGAGCTACTTTATGGCTTTAAATGAACTGTATAAGAGCCATGTGAAATCGATTGGAAATTGAGACCGTCCTCAGACCCTACGCCTGTAACTGTTTCCCGTGGCCGCACTGTTAATTAACCGAACTGTACCTGTTTTGCCAACACCTCTTGTCTCTACTTTTTTCAAAATATTTCATTTTCAAGCAACATTTTGATGAGGCAGCCTGGAGCTTATTGGTAATTCGAACCCGACGGCAGCCAAAGGAAGAAGACCCGCCAGGACAGATTTATATTTGCGTATGAAAGAAGGTGAACATACAGCACAATTGATTGGAAGATCTGCTGAATCCGCAGGGAGGAGTTCCATCCTGAAGCAGCTGTCACAGAGGGTAAGAGACCACATCAGGAAGAAGCCTAAAAAGATAACATGAGTGCCCTACCACTGACAGAAATCTGGCATATTACCTCTTTTATATGTCCTAGCTGAGTAGTTGTAAGGTGGCCTTGGAGGCGATACAGCGGAAGTCACCTTTTTATTCCCGATATTCAGCACGCTAGGGAAGGTGGATATTTATTTATTTCTCTAGCCCTTTATGGATCCCAGGATGCTATTTTTGTGTTAGGCTTTGCTGATTGAGCAGAGTTGGCACCACAATCTTATTTTTTTTGTCTACAAGAGTTTGTCAGTGCCACTGGTTTCTTAACACTGTTGGTATCTGAAAGTAGTGAGAGGTTTTGTTCGCTTGGACTCCTGGGCGTCACACAGACGGAATGCTTGGCCCCTGGGTGTGATTAGGACATTCATGGAAAAAGTTTGGACCTAGGAGATTGGGTGTAACTTGCGTTTGGCCAAGAGGGGACTGAGGTTCTTGAGTTATTCCCTCTTTCAGCAAACTATTGCTATTATCTTTGTTCCGGATCCAATATCAAAAGACTACCAGGCTCACTTAGAGGCAAATTTACAAGGAACTGACGCATCTGCATAGATGCGTCAGTTTCCTTGCGCCTGCCCTAAATGTCCTTACACCACCATGGATGTGCTGTATTTATTATGGTGCAAGGATTAACAGATGCGTCAGAAATACTGACATATCTGTTGGCACAAAACTGGCGCATTGCTGGAGTTGCTCACGGAAGTGACGCAACTCCAGCAATGCGCCACAATAGATGAGTGAGTCCCATTCAAAAAGCCCTGCGTCATTCCTTACGCCTGGTCTGAGCAGGCGTAGGGATTTTGACGCAATTAAGGCGTAGAGTGATGCAGTGAAATGTTGTAAATTTCACTGTGTCAGTTCTACATGGCTTTGTTCTTGGGAATGCCCAGCCTGCATACATTATACCTACCGCAGGTATAATGTGACGCAGGGCTTTACAACGTGAAGCATCTCCCTAGATGCGTCACATTATAAATTGGCCGCATTGTTAGCGCCCCCTTTGTGTCAAAAAAATGTAATGCGATGGCGGCACAAGGGGCTTGTAAATCTCCCCCATAGTCTCTTGTACCACACAGAGCTTCTCCGGGTTACAGGATAGCATGTGCATGGAGCGAGCTAAGGGATTTTTAACAAAGTCATCCTTTTTTCTCTGTCAGTTCTTTTTATTGTCGAGATTGATACCAGGCAAATGTGATTTTGTGGTGCTGCTCATTACTGCAAAGTGTGTTTTATCTTTTGTTGATGACCAATGTTTCATATTAGGGTGCTGCTATTTTTCACAAACTGTATTTTGTGTCAAGAGTCAATATCATTCAGATACAGTGATTATTGAGCATTTCACTTTTTTCTATTTAACACCTCTTCTTATGCATTGTTATCTGTGTTTATGAAATGTTCATGTTGAATTGTTAATATATGTGTAGATCGTTTTCCGTGATGGTTGGGGTGGAGTTGCTGAGTGATGAGTTTAGCTGGTCGTCTCTGGTTTTGGTCCAGTTTCTTTGTGGGAGCAGGTGCTGGTGTCTTTGGATGGTGGGTGTTCGGTCCAAGGGAGTTTGGTGGTATGGCTGAAAGTGATGGAGTTTCCTGTTGTGAACAGGGGGTCAAGGGTGTGTCCTGCTGAGTGCGTGGGTTCCGTCACGATCTGGCTGAGTCAAATGTTGTGGAGGTTGTCCAGGAGAGATGTGGTGTTGCGTTCTAGTTGGTTGTCGAGGTGGAAGTTGAGGTCTCCCAGCAGGGTGTAGTTGGTGGATGCGATGGCTTGTTGGGAGATGATGTCCATGATGGCATTGGTGAAAGGTCCGCGGGGTCCTGGAGGTCAGTAGATGAGAGTTCCTGAGAGGGTTGTGGTAGGGCTGGCCAGTATCTTGAAGTGCAGGTGTTCCATCAGGTCTGTGAGCTCGTTGGAGAGGGTGATCAGCCGGAGGGTGGATTTAATGGATGATGGCGATTCCTCCTCCCGGTTTGGGTGGGGCGGTCCTTTCGTGAGATCTTGTATCGTTCGGGAATGGTGATGGCGATGTCGGGTCCAGAGGTGGTGTTGGTCCAGGTTTCGATGAAGAATGCTAGGTCCGGGGTGGTGCTGTCGAGGAGGTCCCAGATTTCTGTGGCGTGTTTGTGGAGTGATCGGACATTGAGGAGGATGCATTGCAGGGTCTTCGGTTCGGTTGTGTTCCTGCAGGTGTTGTGCTGGGTCTGTGTTCCTGGCGGTGCTGCAGATGTACCGGCAGCGGTGACAGCGGAAGGGTCCATGCTTGTCGGCTGGTGATGCAAGCTTGCAGTTGTTGTTGCTGCCTGGGTTGAGTGAAAGGAGTGTCGCTGAGTTGTAGCGTTTGGTGGTGCAGAGGCCCAGGGTTCCTGGCACTGGCTGCAGTCGAGTCACGGACGGGCGCTGACGGGCTTGCCTTTGGTGCGCCAGCGGTCTGTCCGATAGGTGTCTGGGAGGGCTGGACAGCTGGGAGGCGGGAGCGGGGAGGGAAAATGGCTTGGGCTGGTCGTGCTGGGGGAGAGGTGCCGCGGGGGCAGCAGTGGCGGGAAAAACAGGGGAAGAGCAAGCAATAGAAAGAGGAGGAAATAAAGAGTAAAAGGGTGGAAATTAAAAGAAAAAAGATATAAGGAGTACAAGGATGAGAAGAATAAGGGGTAAAATGGAGCAGAAAGCAGAAGAAAAGTGCTATAGAGAGTGAAAGGGTGAGGAGGCTAAAGGGTAAAAACTGAACAGAAAGGGGCAAAAAGTGGAACGAGAGAAAGGAGTCAGAGGTCCACTGGACCACTAGGGATGAGGCACAGGTATAACCTGCGGGCGGAGGAGGGCCTCAAACACCAACACTATGGGAGTGCAGGGGCTCAGGAAAGGCCTCACTTAATGGTGGAGCTGCGAGGGTGGGAGAACAGTTTCACTGACAGTAAGTCAGTGGAAAGCACTGATGATTCACATATAAGTGCAGCGACACCACAAAGGTCCGGAGAGATAGTTCCCAATAAAGCACACATGGCCGGAGGGGTATGTGCGTTCCCAAAACACTGTTAAGTCAGATGCCACATAAAGTTAAAAAGACATAGCCAATCAGGACACGGCACACAGAGTACATGTGCTCCCCATGTCGGACATATGGACACTTTACCCACTGGCAGCCTTGTGTCCCCGCAAGGCCGCGGCCCACCTGGATACCTCTTCGAGTCCACTAATTTATTACTAATTTATGACTCGAAGGGCAGCGATGTGCATTCTTTATCAAAAAAGGATCACCGGAACTACTTTATGGCTTTCAACTAACTGTATAAAAACCGTGCTAAATCGATTGTAAATTGAGACAGTTCTCAGGCTCGATGTCAGTAACTGTTCTCCGACCGCACTTTTTAGTAAAACAAACTGTTCCTTTTCCTGTTTTTCCAAATGCCACTTGTCTCTTGTTTTTTCAAGGTATTTCATATTCAAGCAACAAACTCATATTCATGAACAAATGAAAACTTGCCTGTGGGCCTTCATCAGGCCAAAGAGGACTTCAATGTAGGGCCCATATTCATATTATCAGGCCCAAGAATTGGTTTTGTGCAATGAAATCATGAATCAATGGTCCGTGGCCTTTATTCGGAGCAAAAGGGTTAACCGACGGACCCTGGTATTCACATGCGAAACTGCTGAGGGTTGAGGGAGGCTGTACAGTAAAGGTTGTCAAGAATCAAGTTCCTGGTGTCTCACCAATCTGGTTTACACATTGTATGCCACATGTCGAAGTCTCTTATACCCAGATCCATCCACAATAAGGACAGAAGCAATGAAAAGTGTGAGCAGCAGAATCCATACGGTGTCCCTGTATAGCCGCATGGGTGCTGATAGTGTTCAACGTCTGAGAGATGAAAGGATAGGGACAAGACGATTGCCACATAGACTGAACTTTTAAAGTGCTACTTCTGAGAGCCATGAGGTAAACATGAGCAGTCATCTGCTGCGTGGTTGAACAATGCGGTGGAATTATTCTTTATCAACCAACCAGCTGAGACTGTGGCACACGCTGGCAAGGCACTGGTCCTGTTCTTTTGCAGGACAAAGCCTGACGCGGGTCTTGTTCCTTTAATTGGCACAGAGTGGCCCATGCAGGGCAGGTTCATGTAAATACACTGGGTGTGCAATCCAGGATAGGGGCCCTTGCAGGGCGCAAGCTACACCCAGGCAGGTGCTGCACACAGAATGGTCTGGTTTTGACCTGGTTCCCTTTCACACCACTTTGGCTTGGTCTGAGTTACAGGCCAGCGTTTGGCCCAGATCTAAATTATATTTACAGTGCAAGGCACAGAATGGCACATGTCTGGATCAGGTTTTTTTTTACCAGCCATAGGTTCACATAGTCCAGGTCAGATTCCTTTGCAGGTACAGGCCAGGCCAGGTTCCCTTAGAGGTATAGGACAGGTCAGGTTCCTTTGCGGGTACACTAGCTTGGTCGGGTTCCTTTAGAGGTACAGGACAGGTCGGGTTCCTTTATGGGTATAGGGCAGGTTCCTTTGCAGGTGCAGATCAGGTTCCTTTATGGGTATAGGGCAGGTTCCTTTGCAGGTGCAGGTCAGGTTCCTTTATGGGTATAGGGCAGGTCCCTTTGCAGGTGCAGATCAGGTTCCTTTATGGGTATAGGGCAGGTTCCTTTGCAGGTGCAAGTCAGGTTCCTTTATGGGTATAGGTCAGGTTCCTTTAGAGGTACAGGACAGGTCAGGTTCCTTTATGGGTATAGGGCAGGTTCCTTTGCAGGTGCAGATCAGGTTCTTTCGCAGGTACAGCCCAGGCCAGGTTCCTTTGCAGGTACAGGACAGGTCAGGTTCCTTTATGGGTATAGGGCAGGTTCCTTTGCAGGTGCAGGTCAGGTTCCTTTATGGGTATAGGTCAGGTTCCTTTAGAGGTACAGGACAGGTCAGGTTCCTTTATGGGTATAGGGCAGGTTCCTTTGCAGGTGCAGATCAGGTTCTTTCGCAGGTACAGCCCAGGCCAGGTTCCTTTGCAGGTACAGGACAGGTCAGGTTCCTTTATGGGTATAGGGCAGGTTCCTTTGCAGGTGCAGATCAGGTTCTTTCGCAGGTACAGCCCAGGCCAGGTTCCTTTGCAGGTACAGGACAGGTCAGGTTCTTTCGCAGGTACAGCCCAGGCCAGGTTCCTTTGCAGGTACAGGACAGGTCAGGTTCTTTCGCAGGTACAGCCCAGGCCAGGTTCCTTTGCAGGTACAGGACAGGTCAGGTTCCTTTATGGGTATAGGGCAGGTTCCTTTGCAGGTGCAGATCAGGTTCTTTCGCAGGTACAGCCCAGGCCAGGTTCCTTTGCAGGTACAGGACAGGTCAGGTTCTTTCGCAGGTACAGCCCAGGTCAGGTTCCTATGCAGGTATAGGCTTGGTCAGGTTCCATTAGCGGTACAGGACAGGTCAGGTTCCTTTGAGGGTCAGGGCAGGTTCCTTTGCAAGTACAGGACAGGCCAGGTTCTTTTAGAGGTACATGACAGGTCAAGCTCCTTTAGAGATAAAGACTGGTCTAAACTTGATTAGGCTCCACTAAAAGGCATAGGTTGACTTTGAGGAAGGCAGGATTATTTATACGGCGAAGCCCTAACCTGTCTCTCTTTTCTTTTTTTATTGTATTTCATTGGCAGTATTGAAACAGTAACAATGGGTAAGAGCCTACAGTAAATAGCAGTGTGTTGTGCTGCTCTATAACAACTTAAAGTAATACAGAGAAGGTTATTAGAGGACACGTGACACAACACATAGATAGTGAGCAGTTCACAGCTACATTGGGCTGCAGTTACCTGCTGGTGCTCTGATTGCAGGTGCTGTGGCACAGTCCATGTGGGTTCCGTCAGTGGCAATGGAGCCCTGGCCATGTGGGATACAGGTGAAGCAGTGTATCACAAGCTCTCCCGGGGACTCTGGTTATTGCAAAAATGTAATAAAAGAGATATCCCCATACGACTTGGTCTGGCGGCACGTGGCTGCAGCTCTGCACTCTACTTGAGCCGTTTGTTATAATAAGTCATGCTCGACATCTAGCTCCAATTAGTGGGGGCTCTCCCTCGCTCCCAGCACCTGGGAGACCTGGGGGCTTATTTACGAGACTCGTGTGCCACTTTTTGTACAGCTCCGGCGGCACAAATGACTAATTTATATCTAGGAGTCCACGCAAAGCCACTATTCGTGACGTCAGATGGCCTCATAGATACAGAGTAAGGCAAGGCAGCACAAATTGCTGCATTGCGTTACCCTGCCGTGGGTAGGCGTTCCATGATTGTTGTGGTGGGTGTTCCCACGCAACACCCATAGATTTTGACACAGCCCCAGATTTACATCGTCACATAAACCTGGGGAAACTGCAAAATCTTATGAGGTGAGGCATAACGAGGAGATTTTTTTCAATTTCTTCTCATTATTTCCTCTTTCTATGTGTGCTTCAGAAAAAGATCCCAAGATTGTTTTTGTGCAGGAAGGTGCCAATCCTGCTGTCAACACAGCCACCCTTGCACCGTGGCGCAAGGGTGCCGGTGTTGGTGCCAGACAGTCAAAATGGCGCCAGTGCAGAGGGAAAGGACAGGAGTGCACTGTATTGGATAAAAATGGTGCATTCCTGTCCTTTCACTTTGACGTAGAGTAGCGCAGCCCAATCCCTGTAAATACGGGCCCTGGTGTTTATCTAACAGTGGCGTCAGGGTCATCACTTTCCTGGTCTCCTCTGCAGTAGGTGTCAATCATCCCAGTTGTGCAATTTTGAATTAATTGGCAGGTCTAACCCGCTGTAGTAGATAGCGAGTCCATCACTTCCCTCCAGCATCGAAGTATGGCGGGGCAATGCACACAGTCCGATTCTAGCTCCCCGCATTGTGCGTACGTAGAGTTTGGAATCAATACAATCATCTTTATTTCGGTTTGGTTTAAACCATAAAAGATACACAATAACAATTCATACACAATGGTTAATAAAACACAAATAAAAGAACAAAACATTCCACAGGCACCGCTTTTGACAATTTGCAAATACTGAAAAGATCACAGTTTAAATACAAAATATTAAAAAGAGTAAAACCGGCAATCTATCTAACAGGTTAAAAATCTGATAAAATATGCAAAGCTTAGTTTAGTATATCTGGAACGTTTGAGGAGAACAAAGACCAGATAGGGTTGAGAAGAACCGAAGACTAGAGGGGACTATATATACATCATATAAGTGCAACTTTCCCGAGTAGGTCTAATCAAAAAGTGCAGGTGCTTTAAAGTGCTAGTTGAACACTCTATACAATCAGGTATGCTAACAGTACATTCTACTTTGACTCTCTGCAGTTTCTAAAGTGCAATTGCAGGGTTAATAAGCACCTTAATTCAAGATTACACATATGTTTCAGAGTGATAACTTTTCAAGCCTTTCTTTCCTCTTATTAAGCCAACATCAAACAAATATCTACTGAAAACAATTTTCTGGGAAGTGTTGGTTTTCCATTCCATTTTTTTCCATTTCATAATCTTTATTTCGGCAATACATGCCCTAAAAGACGTACATACAATCTTAAAAACAACATTCCTCATTTTAAAAAACATTGGATGAAAAAACACATTCATGCTGGTACAAGATCTGTGTGGTAGATAATTCAAATCAGTCAATGACCTCTACATCATCAGCTGAAAAATTTTCTTTGTAAAGTGCATGTGCATTAGCAAAGTTATACAGTGTTCAGCACGCCCCTTTGGTTTTCAATATTCTTTCTGCCTCAAGACAAGACCTAGTGCCCATGTTTCGACAGATGGGTTTAATCCATTTCTTACTAGGCGTAGCATAGGCAGGGCAAAAGAACAATAAGTGTAGGTCATTTTCTTGTGTATCAAGTTGGCATAATGCACAGCACTCCATGTTACTCTCACCTGTTTTTTAGCCCCACTTCGATGTGTTCAAGTTGGTTTGCAGAACACCATAACGAAATTTCATATACAGTGATTTTGCCAAATTGGGCTGCACTTCATCCAGAAATAGCTCGAAGTTCGGGGTAGGTTTCATAAGGAGAAACTAGGCCGCTAATCTACCAGTGGCTGTGCTATGAGACACATTGTTTTGGGTATACGCCCAAAAGGTAGTTTTCAGTATTTTCTTAGTATCTGGTGTCAATAGCCTGGGTTCTTCCCAAAATGCTTCATCCCAAATTCACACAAAAAACAGTAATAGACATGCTTAATCCACTGAAGGCTAGTGCCTGTGTCAAACTTTAAAGTTTCTTCTAGCCCTTCTTTGTAGTGGGCTAGTTCGGTTGTTAACCACAGTCGGACCCAGAACAATAATGGTCTTAATATGGCTTGGTGATCGATACGTTGCGGGGCAGATTTACAAGCCTCCTGTGCCACCAGTACGTCACTTTTGGTGACGTACTGGTGGCGCAGGGGGCTCCTCTGTATTTACAAGGAGAGTAAAAGCCACCCTGCGTGACTTTTCCTCCACTTGTAAATATGGCCCCTTCACACGCAGCACTTTGCGTTGAAGGGGCGTTCCATGGGTGTTGCTGTGGATGTTCCCACGCTACACCCATGGAACATAACACATCTCCAGATCTGGAGATGCGTCTGAGTGCTACGCCACCCTAGAGGTGGCGTAGGGAGGCGCAATGAGAGAAATGCTTTCATTTCTCCTCGTTTTTTCTCTTTCAGTGCGTGTTGCATTCTACAGCCCACCCTGAAAGAGGAAAAAGCCTTTAGTGATTGCTTTTGTGCAGGTAGGTGCCCCTTCTTGCACAAAATCAATCTCCCCATGGCGCAGGCATCTTTGCACCATGGTGCAAGGGTGCCCGCGCCAGGGCTAGGCAGCTGTTTCTGCGCCAGCGCAGGGGAGAACCTGAAAGTGCCGCAGCGTGGTGCAGCCAACGGGCTTGCGGTGCCACGCTGCGGCACTTTCTTGTAGATCTGCCCCTTAGTATTTAAGTCCATAACGATAGGAATTACAGGTGTACCTAAAAAACGTATTTTCTTCTCCCACAAATGTATTCCTACATGAAGGCCCCCATAGTTCTGCCCCATAAAGGGATGCCGATTGTGCCCTATATTTATAAACCTCGAGTGCAGGGGATACTGCCTTAGTAATACTATTCCCATGTTTTTTTTAATATTGGCAGAGAGTTTTGAAGCAGAATGGTCTTACTTTTCTGCAGTTCCGGTTGCCAGGTCATTTTGGTATCCAGTGTTATGCTTAGATAATTAAAATTCTGCACATATTCTAGCTTCTGATTTTTGACAGTTATGTTCTTCTTAAAAGATTTATGTGGGTTAACTGCCATATATTTTGTATTGCTAGAATTTATTTCTAGGCCTTTAGAGTCACAATAAGCACCAAAAGAATGTATTAGGCATTGCAAGCTCTTTGGGGTTTGCGATATTAAAATAGTTTCGACCGCAAATAAAAGGGCTGGTACTGACACCCCTCCTAACTTTGTTTTGTGTTAATTGCCCATTACCGCCTATTAATAACTTTATAGTGATCTTATTGTGACATTTTAGATTGTTTATGTATTATGTCTGATGTTTTTCACTGCACTATTGTCCGTGGCCTCATATTGCTATCATAACAGCTCTTCACCGATTTACCTATCCCCCTTTTATCTTTTTTTCCTTTTTTATCCCCTATGCTAACAATTGGACTGTCTACGGCAGGCCATACAAAAACTTTATGAAGAATTTAACGCACTACTAATCTCATACACATACTACATGTCCTGCTAATTCTTCGATCTGCCCCTCATATGCTTTTTATGTTTTTTAACTTTTGATGTTTCGAACTAGCGCCAGTTATTATATGTCTTATATGTTTCTTACCCCTATAGTTATCTTCCACTGCCAATCTTCCTATGAGCTCCTTTTGTGTATCTGTGCTATGATTGTCTGATTCGCTGGACTGTTTTTAACAATGCATCCAACTTGAGAATATGTGCAGCTTGATGACACAATACTTTTGGTCCTAAACCTAGCGATCCTCACCTTGCGTAGCTTTGCAGGGATTGATTGTTTGCTTTGCTGGGGATATTTCAACATTGCTTTAATACTGCTCCCCCATATGTAGCGGTGATGTGATTTGTTTGTTTCGCTGGACTTTAATCTGCTCACTTCCTTCGTAGTTTACCTAACTCATATTCTCTTGACTCTGGCCCCTTTCTCTCATACCATCTCACATTCCCTTTCTTTGTTATTTTCCTCTGCCGAATCCTCCCCTTACCCTTTCCCAACACCGCATCCTTCCTCTCCTCCCTTTCAAAGTTCTCTTCCCTCCATAGCCTCTACCCACGGCCCTCCCTTGACTACTCGCGTGACTATCTGACTCTCCTCTCCCCTACATTTTCCTTTGCCCAACATGCCTCCTCTCAATATCCCTTCCCCCTCCCAGGACCTTTCTCTAACTAAACATGGTCCCAACTCATGCTGCATTCCGTACCCCCCCAATCTTTCTAAACACGCTAGAAAAAAACTCAAACACAACTTCCTCACTCGAAATCCTGAAACACTTATTGTTGACAACTACTACAGCCCTACCGCCCCCATTAAAACGAATTACATCTTCTACTTCAAACGCCCCTCTAAATGGAAAAGCATTTTCACACAACATCTCCCAGTCACTAAAACCTCCAAAATACCCCATGGCGACAAACTTTCCACCACTCCCTCTCCAACCTTTTGTGGGGAAATCAACATCTTCATTTTTAAAACGGGTAACATCCTCATCCAAGCGGCCGTACCGCATCTTAACACCTTCGAACTCCATTTCAGATCCTTGGCCATCCAACTTTCCAATTCTACCAACAGCCTCCCATACCCTCCACCTCCTCTCTCCCCACCGACCCCGCCCCACCAGCCCACCTCTCCTGCCCCGGACCTTTCAACATCCAATGACACTATGCAAACGTTGTCACCCATCACTATGACCCCCTCTCCCTTTGATCCTTTCCTCACCCCCTCACTCCCAATCCCCCTTGCACCCAATCAGCCCACCCATTCCCCTCCCTATTACTCCACCCTCCTGGCCCTCTCTCACAGTCTCCCCTTCCATTCCTCCTCTAACCCCCCCTCACTCTTCCCCTCCCAACTCATCCTCACTTATGCTGAATCACAATACTCCTCACCTAGATTCCCCTTCCATTCCTCCTCCAACCCCCCCTCACTCCTCCTCTCCCAACTCATCCTCACACCCGCCGAATCACAATACTCCTCACCCTGATTCCCCTTCCTTTCCTCCTCCACCCCCTCATTCCTCCCCTCCCAATTCAGCCTCACACCGTCTGAATCACACTTCCCCACACCCTTCTTCTCCCAACTCATCCTCTCCCTTCCTGAACGACACTCTTCCCATTATCCCCCCCTCACTCCTACACCAATCCGCAACTGTACCTCCTTGCTATCTCCTAACTTCTCATCCACAGAGGTCTCATCTCCCGCCTACCCTGACATGTCACTCCTTCTCCCCTTCAACTACAGCCCTCCCTGCTCTCCTGCCTGCATCGGCTCATCTCCTCCTCAGAACAGGCCTCCTGCCTGCATCTGCTCACTGCCTCCTCAGAGCAGACCCCCCTCGCAGCTAACGCCGAACCCCTTTTGTCCTCCTCCCCCCCACACCCTATTTACCCCCTCACTCTCATCTCAAACTCCCTTCGCAACATCGAACTTAACCTCTCCACTCTTACCAGAGATCTCTCTCGTCTTAGGAACGATTTCCTCAACCTCAAATCCAGCGACCTCCCTCCCCGAAGAAACACCGCTAGCCCTGGTCTAATAAACCCCACCCCCCCCAAACCGTGGAAAACAACTCCCTTGCTTTGCCGGGCTCAAAGACCACTCCGCACCACTTGCACCCTCTCTCACCGGGAGATTTCCGACCTTTAAAATTCCTACCCTCCATACTCCTCAACCATGAACACCCCTCCCCCCTTCTCTAGCATCTCCGTCATATTAGGGACTAGTCGTATTCCCCTTTCACCTGTCTCACCTAGACCCCCTCCTCATCTCACCTCCATCCATGCCCTCCCATCTCCTAAATCCACTCCCAAACCCCTCACCTGCATGCTTGTTAACTGCCGCTCCACTGCCCGACATGCCATAGAAATCTCTGAAACCATCCTTAGCGAATCCATCAACATTGCGTTCCTTACAGAATCCTGGCTTAATGACCACTCTACAAGCATTCTTGACCTACTCTCACCCCGGGCTACTCCATCATTAGGAAAGATAGACACATCCGAAAAGGCGGTGGTGTAGCTATCATCTTCAAAGACGAACTACAGCTCTCCCTTATCAATAACACCGAATATGCCTCCTTTGAATACCTTATAGCCGAACTCAAAATACAGGGTTCCCCCTCACCCCCATCCACCTTCACAATATATATAATCCGCCTGGAAATCACTACCCATTCATTGACGAGCTATCTAACCTTCTTACCCAATCCTCAATTTCCAAATCTAAAAACATCTTCCTGGGAGACTTTAACCTCCATTGGAATGATACCAAAGATCCCTCAATCTCCCTCCTCTCTGACCTTCTCGAAATGAATGACCTCAAACAAATCTGTCAATCACCAACCCATTCCAAAGGAGCCACCCTTGACGCTATCATTACCAGCAAAGATCTAGCCCTCCTATCTAACATCATTCCCATTGACTGGTCCGACCATCACCTTATCCTGTTCTCCATAACCAACTCTGATTCCACCCCTCCGTCCAAAACAATTAAACCCATGAAACTGATCAGAAATCTCAGTCATCCCTCCGATTTACTTGGACCCAAACTTCATGCCCAGCTTCTCGCTATCCCTCCCTTCCTTAACACGAATGAACTAACCGAACAATATAACAAAGCTGTCACTGCTACCCTTGACCTTCAAGCCCCTCTCAAACTCAAAAAACAAGAAATATCCCCTCCAAATCATGATTTAACACAGACCTAAATAATGAAAGACGTAGACTCAGATTAACTGAAAGATTATGGAGACAGCACCCCTCCCCTTTTAACCTGGCCCGCCTCAGACTTGCTAGATCGTCCTACAAAAAAAAACATCTTTATACAAAAAACTTCCTTCTTCAGGTCACAACTAGATCTAGCTCAAAATAGGCCAGGAGAACTATTCAACATTTTGCGCAATCAAACTGCGTCCGCTCCCCCTGTCACACTGGCCTCGACGACCAGATGTGAAGAAATAGCTCTCTTTTTTTCAGACAAAATTAAACTAAATGAGCAATCCTTCCTCTCTACTGCGCTCCCTACCACTAACCCGAACATCTCTCTTAATATCCCACCCTCCTTCATAACTCCCCCTACACCTACTACTGCCCATCAAAACTCTAATCTCCCTCACCCCCCATTGCCCTCCATTTTCCTTGACTCCAATCATCCTAACTCTCTTACTAAAAATAATGCCACTTGGCTTAACTTCCAGCCAGTCACTGAAAGAGACGTCTTTAATATCATTTCCAAACTCAAACCTTCCTCCCACACCAAAGACCCTCTCCCCTCCAAACTTGTCCAAAACCTAAAACACATCATCACCCCTTCCTGGACCTCTATTATCAACAGCTCCCTTGCCACCGGCTGCGTCCCCACTTCATTGCAACTAGGCCAAATTACCCCCATTATCAAAAATCCTTTGGCAGACCCAAACGACCTCAATAACCTTCGTCCCATCTCCAACCTTCCCCTTCTTTCTATAGCCCTGGAAAAATGTGTTCTTTTCCAACTAGATAGACACATTGAACACTTTAACTTACTAGACCCCTTCCAATCTGGCTTTAGGAAAGGATGCAACACCGAAACCGCCATGCTGAACATTGTTGACGACATCCACCACTCATTTGACAATAGTGAATCTAGCCTTCTGATCCTCCTTGATCTCTCTGCAGCGTTTGATACTGTAAACCACTCTGCTCTTCTCAATGTTCTTAGAGATCGTTTCGGCCTGAATGGTATGACACACAAATGGTTCGTCTTATACCTACAACACCGTTCTCAACAAATCAAAAATCAAAATTGCCTATCTAACCCTTCCCCCACTCCTTAGGAGTTCCGCAAGGATCCATCCTCTCTCCCACACTCTTTAACCTTTTCATGGAACCCCTCACACTCATTCTTAAACAAGCTGGGATCAACTACCATCTCTACGCCGACGACACCCAACTCTATTATAAGATTAAAACTCATGCTGACATCCTTCACCTCAACAACACTCTCATCAAGATTCAAGCCTGGTTCCACATTAACCACCTCAAACTCAACCCTAAAAAAACTGAAATTATTCTTTTTTCCCCTAAAAACAACCAGCTCCCCATTCAGAATTGGATCTCCGACCTTAATGCCCTCAAATGCTCCTTATCTTTGTCCTCCTCAGTCAAATCACTAGGGATCTCCCTTGACAACCTCCTTACACTCAAGGTACACGTCAATAATTCTGCCAAAGGAGCCCTCTTCACTCTCCTCCACCTAAAGGAAATCAAGCCCTTCATCCCTATCGATGATTTCAAACTAGCAGTCCAATCCCTCGTTCTTTCTCGCATCGACTACGGCAATGCCATTCTCACCGGAATTCCCAAGATCCACCTAGCACCTCTTAAATCTGTGCTGTACCTTGCAGCTAGGCTTACCTCAGACTGCAAGCGATTCGACCACATCTCCCCTGCCCTTAAAACCCTTAAATGGCTCCCCATTGAAGGTAGATCAACTTACAAAACAGCCTGCATTACACACAAAATTCTCCATCAAAACACACTGACCTACCTTGCTAACAAACTCACTAAAGCCGGTTGCTCCTGGTTCTTGAGAAGTACTAACACCTTCCTTCTTATCCCCCCCCCTTCTAAAACAGAAAACCACCCAGTCTCGATCCTTTTCCGGCAACGCTCCTTGCATTTGGAATGCCCTTCCAACAGACCTTCGCTGCAACCCTTCCTACTCTAGCTTCAAAAAAGAACTCAAACTACATCTCCTCAATAAATACTGGGGACCCTAATCCATATCTGTTCCCTTCCACTGGCCACATCTGTCCGACCCTAGATGCATCTGCCCTCCCTTTTCCAGCTTTACTCGCCCTTCCTCCTCGTCACTTCCCCCTCCCTGTTTACCACCTTCACTCCTCCTTGCACCCCCCTTTCCCTTGTCCACCTTCAGCCCTCATCCCCTCCAACCCCCCCTCACCTCTGCCCCTCCCGCTTTCTTTCAATTTGTTGCCTTTTGATATTTTTGATTATTCACATCTTCCATATTTTGATGTGCTTATTTCCAATATGTATCATTTTGAAATCTATCAGGCGGAGACTTATATGTTGTTTATATACATTGATGCTATGTATGTCCCCTGTCTTATTGACCTTCTTGTCTCTAAAATGTAAAGCGCTCTGATACCCCTGGGTCCAGCTAGCGCTATATAAAACCTCTAAAATAAATAAATAAATAAATAAATAAATAAATAAACTTTGTAATCTCATTTTGCATAGACTCGCACCATATGCAAATATTTGAAATGGATTGTGCGGAGTCTATGGCTAGATGTTGGGCGAGCCGTTTGCATGCAGCAGAATCCCCATTCCTTGTCATTTTATTGCATAAGTAGAGCACTGTCCTATTTCACCTAAGAGTTCATGGCTGTTATAGGGGCATCAGTCTGAGTAGTCATATAGAGGGTTGTCACCAACGTTCTAGATGTCTGCTGTTATTAATGTTTCCAGTGGTTAGAAAGAAGGTGGTTCTAATGGGAAGCAGAGTATATTAGCTTCAAGTGTTGCCGTGATGCAGTAGTAAGCCTTGATCTGTCTGGGTCAGGTTCAGTACAGGTATCGACTGACCCCCTTGAAGCCTTGGTTCCTGGTAGGACATATGCTGGCCAGCCCATGCCTGGTTCCTTTACAGGCACCGGCTGGGATGGTTTAGTTAAGGTTCCTCCTCCTTCAACCCTGGAAGCCACCTGAGGAAAAGCGTCCTCCTGCACAAGATACATCCAAGTTGTTACCTTTGAATGGAGATACTTGTGGTCGTACTGCTCAATCGGTCGTCCATCCAGCAGGATCTCCCCAGCCTGTGGCTCGTAGAATCGCTGCAGTAGAGACACACATGTGGTCTTTCCTCCGCCTGAAGGTCCCACCAGGGCTGTCATTTTACCAGGCTTCAGATCAAAAGAGACGTCCTAACAAAGATAGATGGACAGAATCAGTCAGTAACACGGAGGACAGAACTGGATCCCTCCGACACTAAACTTCTGAGTCTACATATGAGCAGTTTCGGTACTTCATCAGACCTGCAGGTCAGCATCAGGTTTACAACAATCTCAAACATTTACAGAAATTGGCGCTTCAATAATTATTTGGGGGTTGGACCAATATACGGCCCCTCCCACAACCTCATCTTCTGAGCTGTCGGACTTTTGGCTGCCTCGTACCAACACAGACACCCTTGCACTAGGGTGCAAAGGTGCCTGCATTGTAGTAAGGATTTCTTTTTGTGTTCAGGAAGGGAGATCTTCATGCACAAAACAATCCTGACAGGCATTTTCCTTTCTGTATGTGCTGCATAACACAGCACAAGTAGAAAGAGGAAACAACGAGGAGAAATAAAGATTATTATTTTTTTTTTTAACTTTATTTTTGAAGTTTTGCAAAGAAACAACAAAAATGGTGCATTCATATTCACACAACACAGTACATGCGATGTGCACATGTATCCGGAGCAACAGTAAATTATAAATTACATGTCAATATGAACCACTGAGTCAGTAAAATATGCCTTCATTCGCGGGACATTGTCCGATGTACAATGTAGAGGCCCAATGTCAATAACAATGACCCTGTATTACACATTGTTCCAGGCTAGCCAGCACAGAGCCATGTCCACTCGCACACACGAGAGGGGGCTTTAGGAATAAACAATCAGCCAGAATGGACCTCGCCTCGTAGGCCAGCCAGTATGTTCTGTAGTGTATCTTCAGTTAGCTAAGGGTCAGGGCTGCAATTCCCCCATGGTTCCCATGTGCTAAAAGTCAGTGCGGGTGTTCAGGGGGTCTTTCAATAGGGCATCCGATTTGCGAGGAAGGTGGTGTGTCTGCATTGTGGGGGTCCTCTTTCTCCAATAGATAACACTTCAAGGGGGACCAAATATCGGCCGGCCTAGAGGCAACCGGTAGTAATTCAGAGTATGTAGCAATCTGTTCCTGACAATACGTGAGATCATGTATCCAGTTCTTAAATTTAGAAATAAAGATATTTCTCTCTTTTATGCCTCACCTGGGGAAGTATCGCACATAGATGCATTCCCAGTTCTATTACTAATGGTAAATCTGGGAATGCACCAAAATCCAAGGGTGGACGTGTGGGAACACCCAGGTGCCACCCATAGGATGCCCCCCCAAGGGCAGAGTAATGCAACACAGTGATTTGCGCTGTGTTACTCTAGATCTGTCAAGCCATGCAGTGCCACGCAAGGCGTCCTTCCCAGATTTACTAATAGCGGTAGGCCTGGCTTGATAAATCTCACTTGGGTTTTGCGTCACCCCTCTGCCCCCTAGAGTGGTGGAAGGGCAACGCAAAACCTTGATGAATTTGGCCCCAATTTTTGTTGTTGACTCAAAACAATAATCCCCAAAATGTGATCATCTAAGATGCAGAGTTTTGTGGTGCAGCCAGTAGCCACTGCGGTACAACGCAAACACAAATCCGGATCCCTTCCGCTGCCTACCAATGTTAGAAATGGGATTTCCGGCTGGCTGAGGCTTGCGCCAAAGCCAGGCAGAAACCACCACGCTAGTCAGGGCCAGGCGAGTTACACGCCAAAGATAACCCCTGCTGACCCTCTAGGCAACGTGGCGCGAGCAGTAAGGCTTATCCCGGAGGCAATGTAGGTTAAGTGTTTGCGCGCGCACCCAGCAACAACACCCAAGGCCCACCACAAAGGAAACTCCACACAAGGTTATATGTAAAAATAGCCTTTGTATTATACCAAACACGTTAGATAATCAACATACTTTACAATGTGCCAACAGGGACGGGCGGAATTTACAGGGGATATATGTACAGGACAGGGCCACGTTGACCACTGTCAGGACTAAGCACTTTTAGTGAATACTTGTTAGAATTAGCCCTCTGTAGGAATAGAATGCTTGTAGGAATAACACTTAGCACATAGAACACTTGTAGCACAAAATGGCAAATGTAGCACACAATAGCAAATGTAGCACACAACCAGTAACCACTGGTGAAAGGTAAGTACCACCTACGCAACCCTAACCACCTTAGGAAAATATCACGCAGGGAACAAGGACCTCACTAGCAACACCTGTACTAGGAAGGAAGAACCACCACCTAAGTATCACAATACATTTAGGGGTATATATGTTATATGTTAGGGTGGTCTTCTATAGTGCTCGGCTACTCCAAAGGAGTGTCCCGGCGCTTTAATTAGTGACCAGAAAAGACAGACATCTACAACATGAATAGACCACTTATAGAGAGTAGAGGGATACAGCATTGGAGAGGAAGAGCACTATCAGGCAAAAAGCCATGTTTTAAGGCCCTTCCTGAAGGCCAGTAGATTGGATGTACTGCGCAGAGTCAGTGGAAGAGAGTTCCAAAGCTGCGGAGCTCGCAGCCTGAAAGAGCGGCCTCCAATGCGAGCCTTTTTTACTCGGGGAACTAGAGCTAAGAACAAAGACTCAGATCTCAGGGAGCGAGCCGGGTGGTAGAAGGCAAGCCTCCTTTGGAGATACTGAGCTCCCGCGGCATGCAAGGCCTTATGGGCCAGTGTCAAGGCCTTAAACTCTATCCGCTTCTGGATAGGCAGCCAATGGAGCGACTGCAGTAGGCTAGATACTCTGGCCCGTCTGTGGAGGCCAAAGATAGCCCGCGCGGCCGGGTTCTGCACCACCTGCAAGCGTTGCAGGAGATACTCCGGTAGGCCAAGATATAGAATGTTAGAATAATCCAATCTTGAGCCGATTAGTGTCTGAACCGTAATCCTCCTGAGCTCTTCCGAAAGTAGGGGGAAGAACTTCCGGAGCATCTTGAGGAGGCCAATGCAAGTACCTGAGAGAGCCAGAACCTGGGATTTTAATGTCAGCCCGTTATCGATCTTAATTCCCAGATTCTTAGCTATCTGGGAAGAGTGCGCTGGAGGGAACATGTCGGCAGGCCACCATTCATGCCACTCTGGGTCAGATAAGCAACCGAAGAAGAGTATCTCTGAGTTATCTGAGTTATAGGCATAAGAACATTGCACATGATGCATCACAACATTCAGAGGTGCAGGGAAAAACACATGATGCATAACCATACATTCAGCGGTGTAGGAAAAAGCACATGACGCATAAAAACACATTCAGAGGAGCAGCACAGAACAATTTGCAGAAATTACATAAGCCACAACCTGTGACTTGTCCCCAGGCCAACTGGCCTCTCTGGGGCTGAAATGTTCTGTGTCCCAATGTCAGGGGGGGCCTAAACGGTGCAGCTGCCCACTAAGTGCTGGGCAGCTGTAGCAGGGATTGAGCCTGGCACCAGCGTGCCTCCTGGCTCTAGGTAGGGCTCTGAACAATAATGGGGCAAATACCATGTGTGAGCCTTGCCGGCTCTGTAACTAAAAACAACTGTCCCCGGTGGGAGTCTCGTGGGCTCTGAGTACAGATGGCTCCTGGTCGTTGGAGTCCCGCTCGGGGGACTCGGAATTAGCAGAGGTGTCCGGGGTCTCTTGGGCCCTGAAACAGAAATGCCCCGGTCGTTGGAGCCTCGACCGGCTCGAGAGAAATGCGCCCGAAAGCCTCGTAGGCTTTAACAAATGCCCCCTTTGAGCCTTTCGGGCTCTGAACAACTGCCCCCAATTGTTGGAGTCCCCCACTGGGGACTCGAGGTAAAATTATGCTGCCCAAACGCGGTGGGAGCGGCCCGCTGCAACCCGGGGCCGCTCAACCACCAGAAATGCCCTTGCACCGGTAAGGCCTCTCAGGCCCTAGACACAACCTTGGCTCCTCGGGCCTGGATCTTCTTTCCTGGCCGCACGGGGCACCACAGCAGTCCGGGGTGGGTGCCCGGCTGCCTCCTTGCTCCTCACCCGGGCTTCTCCGGCAACGGCGGTGTGTGCGGGGCTTCCTGCAACAAACCGGAAGCCCCGCCCACCGCCAGGCGAAAAGGATGCCTGACTTCCTGTTTCCTCGCGATCCCGGCACCCAGGCCGCAGCAGTAGATCGTTAGGGTGCAGAACCGAGGGGTAGGCCCCCTCGATAGGAACTTAAAGTTAATTAAAGTTAGGTTGCGCGGTGGGCAGTCCGCTAGGACGATCATATGCAGGGTGGGCACCTGCAAAGGGGACACAAAGTCGGGAAACAATGCGGCAATGAGCGGGGTGATGATGGGTGGGCACCGGCTGCGAACAGAAAGCGCTCCCAGGCGCTAGAGGGATAATTACAGCGCTACCAAGAGCTAGTGGCAAAATAAAACGCTCCCAAGCGCTAGTGGCAAAATAAAGCGCTCTCAAGCGCTAGTGGCAAAATAAAGCGCTTCCAAGCGCTAGTGGCAAAATCAGCACAATTCCAGGCAAAGTCCTTTAGGAAGATAGGCGGGGGGCAAGGCTGGGCCCAGGGGCCAGCTCACTGGGCCCTCCAGGCAGGAAGGCAGTCCTAGTGGCGGTCCTCCTGACGCCCAGCAGCAGCAGGCCCCCCTCTTCAGATCAGGAACAGAGAACAACTTTCATGGGGACACAGCCCCTTTTTATACAGATAAATTCTTTGTCTAAAGGTGCAGGCAAGGGGTGAACCAGATACAACTGGTTCCTGAGCACTTTGTTTTGGCTCACCCCTCTGCCTATTAACAGGATGGGTAGGGTCATCAGTTGCACTACAGGGGGCGGAGCCAGCATTGTGTGGGGAGAGCCCAGCCCTATTCAGGTCCCAGTTGCACTTCTCCCCAGCCATCAGCATGCTAATCTGAACACTCACCACCGGGGCAGACCCATCCTGACTCCTGGAGCCAGGCTCGCCAGCCAGCTCCAGCCAATCACACGCCAGACACAAATTACACAAACATGCCAACTTCTAGAAGTGGCACTTTCACACTAGACACAATCACGCTGCATATATCATTGTGCAGCATTTAATCACACGAGTCCGCACATACCAAACTCGAGCCTGCACACCTCACACATCAGGAACTACCAGGGACACAGACATTCCCCATGCATTCCTATGGGAGGGCAGGCCAATCTCACCACACGCAATCAGAGTGCGCACGCACTTTCCACTGGGACACAGTGAAAGTGCGCAGAAGCCAAAAATCTCTAGCACCAAGTCGTATATAATAAGCAAACAGTTCAGGGGTGAACCTGCACTTCTAATGAGGCCTAGTCTCTGCGTTGTCCAGAAATTTATATCTCTTTAAAAGAGAATAGGACTTTCATTCTCTCAGTTTGGCTAGTGTACTAGTATATAACAGCTTCAAATGTTTATAAATGCAAGAATACCCGGGCTCCTATCGGTGCCGCAGCGTAGCCTCGGTGCATGGTTTTAGAGTCAGGGACACAGGAACACTGGGGTACATGGGTAAGGCGGGGACACAGGAACACAGGGGTACATGGTTTTAGAGGCGGGGACACAGGAATACAGGGGTACATGGTTTTAGAGGCGGGGACACAGGAACACTGGGGTACATGGGTTTAGAGGTGGGTGACACAGGAACACTGGGGTACATGGGTTTACAGGCAGGGACAGAGGAACAGTGGGGTACATGGGTTTAGAGGCGGGGACACGGGAACAGTGGGGTACATGGGTTGAGAGTCGGGGACACAGGAGCACTAGAGTACATGGGTTTAGAGGCATGGACACAGGAATACATGGGGTACATGGGTTTAGAGGCAGAGACACAGGAACACTGGGGTACATGGGTTTAGAGGCAGAGACACAGGAACAGTGGGGTACATGGGTTTAGAGTCGGGGACACAGGAGCACTGGGGTACATGGTTTTAGAGGCAGGGACACAGGAACAGCGGGGTACATGGGTTTAGAGGCAGGGACACAGGAACACTGAGGTACATGGGTTTAGAGGCAAGGACACAGGAACACTGAGGTACATGGGTTTAGAGGCGGGGACACAGGAACACTGGGGTACATGGGTTTAGAGGCAGGGACACAGGACCACTGGGGTACATGGGTTTAGAGGCAGGGAGACAGGAACACTGGGGTACATGGGTTTAGAGGCAGGGACACAGGAACACTGGGGTACATGGGTTTAGAGGCGGGGACACTGGAACACTGAGGTAAATGGGTTTAGAGGCATGGACACAGTAACAGCGGGGTACATGGGTTTAGTGGCAGGGACACAGGAACACTGGGGTACATGGGGTTAGAGGCGGGGACACAGGAACAGCGTGGTACATGGGTTTCGAGGCGGGGACACTGGAACACTGAGGTACAGGGGTTTAGAGGCATGGACACAGGAACTGCGGGGTACATGGGTTTAGAGGCAGGGACACAGGAACACTGGGGTACATGGGTTTAGAGGCGGGGACACAGGAACACTGAGGTACATGGGTTTCGAGGCGGGGACACAGGAACACTGGGGTACATGGTTTAGAGGCAGGGACAGGAACACGGGTACATGGGTTCAGAGGTGGGTGACACAGGAACACTGGGGTACATGGGTTTAGAGGCGGGGACACAGGAACAGTGGGGTGCTTGGGTTTAGAGGCAGAGACACAGGAACAGTGGGGTACACAGGTATAGAAGAGTGGACACAGAAACAGTGGGGTACATGGGCTTAGAAGAGGGGACACAGGAACTGTGGGGTACATGGGATTAGAGGCAGGGACACAGAAACACTGGGGTACATGGGTTGAGAGGCAGGGGCGCAGGAACAGCGGGGTACATGGGTTTAGAGGCAGGGACACAGAAACACTGGGGTACATGGGTTTAGAGGCGGGGACACAGGAACACTGAGGTACATGGGTTTCGAGGCGGGGACACAGGAAAACTGGGGTACATGGTTTAGAAGCGGGGACACAGGAACACTGGGGTACATGGGTTTAGAGGTGGGTGACACAGGAACACTGGGGTACATGGGTTTAGAGGTGGGTGACCCAGGAACACTGGGGTACATGGGTTTAGAGGCGGGGACACCGGAACACTCGGGGACATGGGTTTAGAGGCGGGGACACAGGAACACTGGGGTACATGGGTTTAGAGGCGGGGACACAGGAAGAGTGGGGTACTTGGGTTTAGAGGCAGAGACACAGGAACAGTGGGGTACACAGGTATAGAAGAGTAGACACAGAAACAGTGGGGTACATGGGCGTAGAAGAGGGGACACAGGAACAGTGGGGTACATGGGATTAGAGGCAGGGACACAGAAACACTGGGGTACATGGGTTTAGAGGCAGGGGCCCAGGAACACTGGGGTACATGGGTTTAGAGGCAGGGACACAGGAACAGTGGGGTATATGGATTTAGAAGTGGGTGACACAGGAACACTGGGGTACATGGATTTAGAAGCGGGGACACAGGAACAGTGGGGTATTTGGGTTTAGAGGCGGGACACAGGAACAGTGGGGTACATGGGTTTGGAGGTGGGTGACACAGGAACACTGGGGTGCATGGGCTTAGAAGAGGGGACACAGGAACATTGGGATACATGGGTTTAGAGGCGGGGACACAGGAACAGTGGGGTACATGGGTTTAGAGTCGGGGACACAGGAGCACTGGGGTACATGGGTTTAGAGGCAGGGACACAGGAACAGTGGGGTACATGGGATTAGAGTCGGGGACACAGGAGCACTGGGGTACATGGGTTTAGAGGCAGGGACATAGGAACAGCGGGGTACATGGGTTTAGAGGCAGGGACACAGGAACACTGAAGTACATGGGTTTAGAGGCATGGACACAGGAACACTGGGGTACATGGGTTTAGAGGCAAGGACACAGGAAAAGCAGGGTACATGGGTTTAGAGGTGGGTGACACAGGAACACTGGGGTACATGGGTTTAGAGGCGGGACACAGGAACACTCGGGGACATGGGTTTAAAGGCGGCGACACAGGAACACTGGGGTACAGGGGTTTAGAGGCGGGGACAAAGGAACAGTGGGGTACATGGGTTAGAGGCAGGGACACAGGAACAGTGGGGTACAAAGGTTTAGAAGAGTGGACACTGAAACAGTGGGGTACATGGGCTTAGAAGAGGGGACACAGAAACAGTGGGGTACATGGGATTAGAGGCAGGAACACAGAAACACTGGGGTACATGGGTTTAGAGGCAGGGGCCCAGGAACACTGGGGTACATGGGTTTAGAGGCTGGGGACACAGGAACACTGGTGTACATGGGTTTAGAGGCAGGGACACAGGAACAGTGGGGTATATGGATTTAGAAGTGGGTGACACAGGAACACTGGGGTACATGGATTTAGAGGCGGGGACACAGGAACAGTGGGGTACATGGGTTTAGAGGCGGGACATAGGAACAGTGGGGTACATGGGTTTGGAGGTGGGTGACACAGGAACACTGGGGTGCATGGGCTTAGAAGAGGGGACACAGGAACACTGGGATACATGGGTTTAGAGGCGGGGACACAGGAACAGTGGGGTACGTGGGTTTAGAGTCGGGGACACAGGAGCACTGGGGTACATGGGTTTAGAGGCAGGGCCACAGGAACAGCGGGGTACATGGGTTTAGAGTCGGGGACACAGGAGCACTGGGGTACATGGGTTTAGAGGCAGGGACACAGGAACAGCGAGGTTTATGGGTTTAGAGGCAGGGACACAGGAACACTGAGGTACATGGGTTTAAAGGCAGGGACACAGGAACACTGGGGTACATGGATTTAGAGGCGGGGACACTGGAACACTGAGGTACATGGGTTTAGAGGCATGGACACAGAAACAGCGGGGTACATGGGTTTAGAGGCGGGGACACAGGAACACTGAGGTACATGAGTTTAGAGGCAGGGACACAGGAACACTGGGGTACATGGGTTTAGAGGCGGGGACACAGGAGCACTGGGGTACATGGGTTTAGAGGCGGGGACACAGGAACAGCGGGGTAAATGGGTTTAGAGGCAGGGACACTGGAACACTGAGGTACATGGGTTTAGAGGCGGGGACACAGGAGCACTGGGCTGGCTTAGGTTGGGCAGGTTAGGTTGGTCTGTGTGACCTAAAATGAGTTTTTTTGTGCGTTTTGTTTCTCTTTCATTGGGGGCGAGTCACCAGGTGCTACAACCTGGAGCACCGCACGGGGCGGTATGCGTTCCTACAGCTGCTGTACGTAATCCCACTGATGCGCTCTGGTCCCTGCCACAGTGTGCGTGGAGGCGAAGCCAGGGATGAAAGTCAAAGGGTCCTTTTTGTGACGCTTTGACATCAGGGGCTCACCCAAGATTTTCCTGAGTTCTTACTCTGTGTATGGGCGTGGCATAGCCTGGCCCTCTTAAACGGTTTCTTTTTTTGCGAGTGGGAACTCGAGGTATTGGAGTGCTTTACATGAGCACCGGTTACGTTACGCACAGACACATTGATTTTTTTTGTGGTAGGCGCAGGGAGATTAAGTGATTTGCCAAGATTCACTGGATGTGGAGTCGACCCAAGGTTCGAACCTTGGTTTCCCAGCTCCAAGGTCGGCAGTCTAGCCTTCAGACCACATTCTCTCCCCATTTTATGAGAGGGACAGACGTGTCCTTACCACACTCACTCACCTTGAGCACGTCCTTCCGGGTGGGGTAAGAAAACATCACGTTGTTGAACCGGATGTGGCCCTGTAGGGTGTCAGGCTTCAGGTGACCCCCAGTGGACACCCCAGGAGTTCGGTCCATGTACTGGAACACCTTCTCCGCTGCCCCTACGGACACGATCATCTGGCTGTACATGTGCACCATGGTCTGCAGGGAGGTGAAGGAGAGAAGGTTATCCCTTTCCAGATGGAAGTGAACTCACCCGGTAAACATTGTCTGACCTCCCTTAACCCCTTCGCTGCTAGGACTTTTCCCCCTGTGTCAAGCCTTTTTTGGCTATTTGAGGTAGTTTGCGCTTAGGCCCCTGTAATTTTTTTCCCACATAAGGTATCCACGCCAAATTTGTGTCCTTTTTTCCAACATCATGAGGATTCTAAAGGTACCCAGGGTTTGCGGCTCCCCCTAGAGGGAACTCAGAAATTTGCCAAAATAAAACTAAATCTAGTTTTTGGGGGGAAAAATGGGAAAAAGGGCTACAGATTAAAGCATCTGGTTTTTCCCCTGGAAATGGTATCAAAAAAGGGGTTGTGGTGCTGAAATCACCATCTTCCCATATTTATGTGACAAGCAGACTCTCGTCAGAAAACCAAACATCTTTACACAGTTTTGCTGTTTTTCTGGGACATAGCCTATTTTTGCTACGTTTTTGTGCTTTCAACCTCCTTCCAGTTAATGGTAGAAATGGGTATGAAAGCTATACATTTTAGAAAAGTAGACACAATTCTGAATTCAGCAAGGGGTCAATTGTGTAGATCCTTCAAGGTTTATTTACAGAAACTAACAGTTAAATATAGTAAAAATGGAAAATTAAATGATATAAAACAGCCATTTGTGTCAACGTTTTCACCTGTAACTTTATCTAATTATGACAGCTCTTTGAAAGCAATATACTGTTACATCCGCTTGACCTTTCTGGTTGTGGGGATATATAAGACTTGTAGGTTCACCAAGAACCCGACGAATGCAGAGCCAATACCTGAGCAGTGTCTTGCAATGTTTTTTTTATTTTGTATACATGGAAAAATCGGTATAAAAGACACCTATGTATTTCTGAAATGAGAACAAAATATAGAGTTTAGGAACAGGAGATATTTGCACATTTCCAAAATTGGGAGTACCCATACTAGCATGAGAATTATAGGTCATTATGTGAAAATGGCTTATTTTTTGCACATTGTCTTTCATTTGGAAGGAAGAAAAGCATGGAAAGTCAATAGCTAATAACGGCTGCTCTACTATTCTGTGTTACCCCAAGTCTCCCGAAAAAAATGGTACCTCACTTGAGTGGATAGGCCTAGTACCCACGACAGAAAATGGCTCAAAACGCAATGTGGACACACCACATTTTCAAAAGGAAAACAACCCTTTTTTGCAAAGTGCCTAGCTGTAGTTTTTTAACCCTAGCTCTGCCTGCACCTAGGGAAACATAGCAAACCTACACATTTTTAAAAACTAGACACCAAGGGGAATCCAGGATGGGGTGACTTGACTGGTTCGCACTAGGTTCTGTTACCCAGAATCCCCTGCAAACCTAAACATTTGTACAAAAAAAGCAAATTTTCCTCACATGTCTGTGGTGGAAAGTTCTGGAATATGTGTAGATCCACGACATTTCACCCACCCCGCATTCCCCAAAGTCATCCGAGAAAAATGGTACCTTACTTGTGTGGGTAGGCCTTGTGCCCGCAACACTAAATGGCCCAAAACGCAACGTGGACACACCACATTTTCGCTGTAAAAAATTACCCTTTTTTTTGCAAAGTACCTAGCTGTAGTTTTTTAACCCTAGCTCTGCCGGCACCTAGGGAAACCTAGCAAGCCTATACATTTTTTTAAAGTAGACACCCAGGGGAATCCAGGATGGGGTGACTTGACTGACTCTCACTAGGTTCTGTTACCCAGAATCCCTTGCAAACCTAAAAATGTGTCCCAAAAAGCATTTTTTCCTCACATTTCTCTGGTGGAAAGTTCTGGACTCTGCATGGATCCACAAAATTCCACCCACCCCGCGTTCCGCAAAGTCTTCAGAGAAAAATGGTACCTCACTTGTGTGGGAAGGCCTAGTGCCCGTGACAGGAAACTGCCCAAAACGCAACTTTGACACATCACATTTTCACAGTGAAAAATTACCCTTTTTTTGCAAAGTACCTAGCTGCAGTTTTTGAACCCTAGCTCTGCCGGCACCTAGGGAAACCTAGCAAACCTATACATTTTTAAAAGCTAGACACCCAGGGGAATCCAGGATGGGGTGCCTTGACTGGCTCTCACCAAGTTCTGTTACCCAGAATCCCTTGTAAATCTAACAGTTTGTCCCAAAAAACACTTGTTCCTCACATTTCTCTGGTGGAAAGTTCTGGAATCTGCGTGGATCAACAAAATTCCACCCACCCCACGTTCTCCAAAGTCTTCCGCAAAAAATTGTACCTCACTTGTGTGGGTATGTTTAGTGCCCGCAATAATGAACGGCCCATACGCAATGTTGACACACCACATTTTCACAGTGAAAAATGACCCTTTTTTTGCAAAGTGCCTAGCTGTAGTTTTTTAACCCTAGCTCTGCCGGCACCTAAGGAAACCTAGCAAACGATACATTTTTTAAAGCTAGACACCCAGGGGAATCCAGGATAGGGTGACTTGACTGGCTCTCACCAGGTTCTGTTACCCAGAATCCCTTGCAAACCTAAAATTTTGTTGAAAAAAACCATTTTCCTTACATTTCTGAGGAGGAAAGTTCTGGAATCTGCGTGGATCTACAAAATTCAACCACCAGTCGTTCCCCAATATCTTTCAAGAAAAATGGTACCTTACTTGCGTGGGTGGGTCAAGTACCTGCGACAGGCAAGGGCCCAAATCCTATTGAGGCGACATCAAAATTACCTATTGCAAACCAACCTGGTTTTACAAGGGGGGTCCCATTTGTTTTTGGCCCGGGGCTCGGCAGCCAGCGAAGGAAACCTACACATTTCTGGAAACTAGACACCCGGGGGAGTCCAGTGAGGTATGGCTTGCGTGGGTCCCCCAACATTCTCCTACCCAAAATCCCCTGCAAACCTCAAATTTACCTGAGACAATCACTTTTTTGTCCAATGTTTTTGGAAAATGTCTGGAATCTGCGCGGATCCACAAATTTCCTCCTACCCAGCGTTCCCCCAAGTCTCCCGATAAAAATGGTACCTCACTTGTGTGGGTAGGCATAGTGGCTGCCACAGGAAATGGCCAAAATCGTTCAGTGGAAACGTCAAAATTACCTAAAACAAAACTATCTGTTTTTTTGGGGCGGGGGCACCTGGGGTTTTGGCCCCGGGTTCAGCGGCCATCTTGGGAAACTACTAAACCCAAACATTTCTGAAAACTAGACACCCGGGGGAGTCCAATAAGGTATGGCTTCCATGGATCCCCCAACGTTTTCCTACCCAGAATGCCATGCAAACTTCAAATTTAGCTGTAAAAAACACATTTTCCACATATTTTTGTGTGGAATAACCGTGGCGGCACAAATGTCCTACCCCACAGCGTTCTCCTTAGTGTCCCGAGTAAAATGATACATCACTTGTGTGGGTGTCCAATACAGAATCGGCTAAAAACGTATTTTTTTTAAATGTAGCGCTTAGAATTCTCTGTGCTATTCCATTATTTCCTATGTTTTGGGCTCCCAGTCACAGCCCCTTGCTCCACCCACATGAGTGAGGTATCATTTTACTCAGGACACATTAGTATTTGAAGCACAAACACCTACATTTAGTAGTAACGGTTCGCAAGGGTGACCCTTACCCTTATGTGATCTCCAGCCTCCATCTGGAATAGGATGAACGAGACGAGACGCCCACTGCTTATTCTACCGCTCTGGACCAGGTGCTGCCCAAAGTACAGCATCGCCACATGCACCGCGAGCACGGCCAGCTGCAAGGAACAAAACAGTGACAAGCTCTCTCATCTTGTATCAATGCACCCCGCCACAGACATCAGAAAACACCCAACAGTGTTGATGGATCAGAGGCTCCCAGGGATACAGAGAACTGCGAATAAGCTACTTACCTGTAACACATTGTTTGGCAGCGTGGTTCAATTATATTTTTATTATCTAGGTATTTATTGAAGAATCTCGGAGTACTTCACAAAATGAGCAAGCTATGCTCTACCAGAATGGCCTGAGAACCGGACAGGATCAGAAAGTTTGTAAAAAGTCGCCCACTGAGGACTGACATCTGAGACATCCTGGTACCGGTCCCTGTGGCCTTTGCCAAGGTCTAGCCGGCGTTACGTCAACTCGATGAAGAAACTTAGACTGGATAAGTCGCTATGCATTAGACATGGCTGTCTTTCTGTGGGGCATTAGCACTGATATCCATTTGTCTTCATCTAGATGACCTATAGCATCCTCCCATGTCTCTCGGAGTTTCGGAGCGGTGTCTGAAGAGTTTATGATCAATGCACGGTATAGAGCAGGTACTTTTCCCCTACCAGATAGTTCAATCATGGTCAGCTTAGAAATATTGATGGAATTGTGCGTGCCGTCGACCAAATTCATCTTGCAACTCAAGGAAAGGTCTCAGGGCACCTGTGGGGGCCACATTTTCTAGTAGATTGATTTCCAGACGATCCTCTCCTCCAAAACCCTCAAGTGCGGTGACATCTGGGAGAGTATTACCAGTCCATAGAGGGTTCTGGCCCGCCAGCCTCCATACCACCTGATTAATTTATTAGAGGTTTTCGAGACCTCAAGGGCCACCCTCGTCACAGATGGGATTTCTGCCTGGGTGGCTTCACATACAGGATATATATTGGAGATTCCTCTCCCATAAACCATAGTCTCACTGGGTATGCAGGACCAGCCCTCGTGCCCACCTATGCTGATAATGATTGAAAATTGTCAGACAAGCGACTTCGTAAAAGAATATATTACATGTAATAGAATATATCATAGGCCTTTCCCAATCGTAGATGGAGTTCTAGCATTTGAACAGTGATTCTTACCGGAGGTTCCCATCTCAATGAAAGGACCAAAGACATGCTGCGAGCGTAGGTAAAAATCCTCATGGAAGGGAAAAGGGTAGTCCTGTAGTGCATAAAGTACTTTCAGGAGAGTAATCATTTCAAAAGAGCCACTTTTCCAAGTATAGACGGGAGGTAGGGAGGCCCATAATTGCACTGCATCCTCTATGTATGTACGATGTTCCCCCAGATATTTAATACTGCGTGTTGTAATCCTCAACCCTATGTGCTCTGCCCATGAATGATAGTTATCCTGATGGCCATGATGGCCTAGTCTTACTCCAGTTGGTTTGAAGACCCGAGAGTGTACCAAACTCCATCAGCACCTGCATTGCTGCTTGCTCCAGGGCTTCTATTGCGATAGAAGAATAGGGGCGACAAAGAGAACCCCTATTTCACAACTCTCTTAAGTCGGATACTGCCTAGCTGTCCATCAGGTGCAGAACAAGTGTAAGCCAGGAAGGTGGTCCAAAGCCAATATAATGAGGGAGATCAAATAGACATTTCCATGATACATCATCGAAAGCTTTATCAGAGTCGATTAACAGTACCGCTAAGAGGCTTTTAAGGGTGCCCCAAAGCCATAGCATTAGCAGCCCGCCTTCTTTTATGCCTAGTGGCCCGATGAGGGATAAAACCGCTCTGATCAGGATGTATTAAGTTAGTAATTATGCCTCCGACTCGGGTCACTAATACCTTGGCCAAGATTTTCAGTTCAGAGTTAATGAATGAGATTGGGGGGTATGATTCTCGACATTCGTTGGTCTATGTAGTTTGGGTAGATTTGAACATCTCTGAAGGAAAGGCACCCTGTGCCCTTAGCGCATCAAACCTACCAAGGAGTGACTGAGCTAGTGATGTATTGAGGCATGTATAAAATTCCATAGGGAAGCGATCCTGCCTCAGGGTCTTGCCGGAGGCCAGTTGCTGTAAGGCCTCTGTTATTCATTGGTGGTCAATAGGGTTTTTATATTGGAGTTTGTCTTTCGTTGAAACTGTGGCCATGAAATAGCGGTTCAAGTAGTACGTCAGATTTGTGTTATTTGCGATGGTGGTGTCTGATAAAGGTAATGTGATACTGGGCAAAGGTGTCTGCAGTGTCATGTGGAAAGTTCCACGGAGCATGGGTATGTGAAGATAAAGCTCAATGAGGGACATTAGCATCTATGGAGCACGTTTATGTGAAGATAAAGCTTAGTGAGGGACATTAAGATCCACCAAGAGTGAGTTTGTGAAGATAAAGCTCAGTGAGGGACATTAAGATCCACAGAGAGTGAGCTTGTGAATATAAAGCTCAGTGAGAGGTATTATGATCCACGGAGAGTGAGTTTGTGAAGATAAAGCTCAGTGAGGGACATTAAGATCCACAGAGAGTGAGTTTGTAAAGATAATGCTCAGTGGGGGACATTAAGATCCACCAAGAGTGAGTTTGTAAAGATAAAGCTCAGTGAGGGACATTAAGATCCACCAAGAGTGAGTTTGTGAAGATAAAGCTCAGTGAGGGACATTAAGATCCACCAAGAGTGAGTTTGTGAAGATAAAGCTCAGTGAGGGACATTAAGATCCACCAAGAGTGAGTTTGTGAAGATAAAGCTCAGTGAGAGACATTAATATCCACAGAGAGTGAGTTTGTAAAGATAATGCTCAGTGAGGGACAATAAGATCCACGGAGCGTGAGCTTGTGAATATGAAGCTCAGTGAGGGACATTATGATCCACGGAGAGTGAGTTTGTGAACATAAAGCTCAGTGAGGGACATTAAGATCCACTGAGAGTGAGTTTGTGAATATAAAGCTCAGTGAGGGACATTATGATCCACAGAGAGTGAGTTTGTGAACATAAAACTCAGTGAGGGACATTAAGATCCACGAGAGTGAGTATGTGAAGATAAAGCTTAGTGAGGGACATTAACACCCATGAGAGTGAGTATGTGAAGATAAAGCTCAGTGAGGGACATTAAGACCCACGAGAGTGAGTATGTGAAGATAAAGCTCAGTGAGGGACATTAACATCCACGGAGCATAGGTTTGTGAAGATAAAGCTCAGTATGTGAAGATAAAGCTCAGTGAGGGACATTAAGATCCACGGAGAGTGAGTGCGTGAATATAAAGCTCACTGAGGGACATTAAGATCCACAGAGAGTGAGTTTGTGAATATAAAGCTCAGTAAGGGACATTTAGATCCACAGAGAGTGAGTTTGTGAAGATAATGCTCAGTGAGGGACAATAAGATCCACGGAGCGTGAGCTTGTGAATATGAAGCTCAGTGAGGGACATTATGATCCACGGAGAGTGAGTTTGTGAACATAAAGCTCAGTGAGGGACATTAAGATCCACTGAGAGTGAGTTTGTGAATATAAAGCTCAGTGAGGGACATTATGATCCACAGAGAGTGAGTTTGTGAACATAAAACTCAGTGAGGGACATTAAGATCCACGAGAGTGAGTATGTGAAGATAAAGCTTAGTGAGGACATTAACACCCATGAGAGTGAGTATGTGAAGATAAAGCTCAGTGAGGGACATTAAGACCCACGAGAGTGAGTATGTGAAGATAAAGCTCAGTGAGGGACATTAACATCCACGGAGCATAGGTTTGTGAAGATAAAGCTCAGTATGTGAAGATAAAGCTCAGTGAGGGACATTAAGATCCACGGAGAGTGAGTGTGTGAATATAAAGCTCACTGAGGGACATTAAGATCCACAGAGAGTGAGTTTGTGAATATAAAGCTCAGTAAGGGACATTTAGATCCACAGAGAGTGAGTTTGTGAAGATAAAGCTCAGTGAGGGACATTAAGATCCAGACAGCATGGGTATGTGAAGATAAATCTCAGTGAGGGACATTATGATCCACCGAGAGTGAGTATGTGAAGATAAAGCTCAGTGAGGGAAATTAAAATTTACAAAGCATGAGTTTACGAATATAAAACACAGATTGAGTGAAGGTCTTCACCATCTGCCCCTCTGAGAAGAAAGTATTGTATTATCAGCTTCTAGGGAGCTCCCTTGATGTATGTGTTTAGTGTGTGCTGTCTGCAATAACCTATCTGTCCCAGATGCTTGTGCAGCGAAACCCACCCTTCATCAACCGGCAAGGAAACATCTGCTTGGCTTTGAAAGAGTACCGGAGCGGTCATGTTTATGGGTTGCAGAAGATCCAGGTCAGCCGGTCCTTGTGTGGAATTGGTTGATCGATCTCAGGAGCCAGTCCCCAGAGCGTATTTATCGGTACAGATCGTCTTTTGCTGTGCATCAAGGGTGGTTTCTGATCTTGTGGGTCGATCGTCTTACCTTTGCTTGGTTTTCCCCATTGTGGTATCTATCCTCTTTAAGCTGAGCACGCGGGCCCATGTGCATGATGTGGGGTCTCTCCTCTATCCTTTCCAACACTGCTTGTGGAGTCTCAAAAAAGAAGGAGCGGTGTTGAAAGAAGATCCTAAGCTTAGCCGGATAAAGTAACATATACCTAATGTTAATTTCCTGAAGATTCTCTTTAGTGATTGGATAGATCAGGAAAGATGGATATGGTTGTGATTTATAGAGCAAATATTCTTTTAGTCTAGCAGCATTATGGATATCATCCCTGTCCCGTTAATGAAGAAATCGGGCAGTAACTGGATGAGAGCGTGTTCCCCAGTGATGGCATCCACGGCAGGGCCAATGCATACATTCGCTGACAAAATTGGGCGACAGTTATCCTCTGGGATCCACTCTTGTAACTATCTTTCTAGGGAAGGCACCAGCCTTCAAGTTATCAGGGAATCCAAGAAGCCGAAGGTTATTGTGATGGAAACGGTCCTCTCGGTTGTCCACCCTCATCTACAGAGAACATGTTAACTCCATAAGTAAATCCACTTTTTTTTGCATATCCCCATGAAGACCTCTACTGTGATTCTGGATCCCTCTGCTGTGATTCCCTTGACTGCTTTTCGTAGAACCTTTCCCGTTAGGCACACGTCGACCCTAATCTCACCTATTATCCTCTCCATATTCTGTTGGTAGCTTTTGTGTTCACAGGAGAGTTTTAACAATTCTTCCTTTATTTGGTTATTAGAAAAAAATATACGTCTATATTAGTTGCAAGATGAAAAAAATTATCTTATTTCTGTTTATGCTTTTGCTCGCTCCCTTTTTCTTCTATTGTAACTTTTTCTTTTTTCTACAATTATCACCATTGCCTTGAAATGTTTATAAAACTGTTTATTACGTGCACACGTTTGGAAGTTTACCAATTTGAAGCTACCTATAATGTTACCAGTATGCGCTCTATGATTAAATGCAAGTACTCGCCGAAGCTTGAAAGCAAAATAGAAAATTCTTTCAAAATACAATGTATATAAAAATAGCAACTAGAAGACAATAATAATAAAGGCCTTGAATAAGAACAGATGTAATTAGGGGTCTAGTTATTAAGGAAAGTCAAAAAAGTGCATCCATGTAATATGTCCTCGCACCAGTACATGTTTACAACTTTCATGAATTCACACGTATTTAAAGAAGTAGGCCTGGAATCAGTACTACTTTGAGAACTGCATTTTTGTGTGAGCAAATATGCATGTCTATGTCTGCTCGTTCGAGAATCTGCTGAACGTTTGCAAGTTGACTTTACCAACAACCCTTTTTTACCAGCCTGGCAAAAGATGTATTTTTGCCCTTGTCAGAAGTAAATTTTCAACTTGTCCCAGTGTAGGAAGAGATTGGAAAGAGTTGGTAAAAACCTTTAAACGTGAACATTTGTGGGTGTGCACAAACTCAAATGGATATTCCAACCCTGGAATGACCACTTCTCGCTACTTCCAGCTCCAGTAAGTAGATTTGCGGGAAGGTGGAAAAATCAGGGAATTACTCGAATATAAACCCTGCTATAATGTGAGTCCTGGCCTCACCACTTCTGATTCAATGAGAATGTTGCCATGATTTGTCAACTCGCTGGATGCCACTAAAGGGACAAGTGGATATTTTTTACAGGAAAAGAAGAATTATGAAACATTCAATCTCATTGACAAGGATATTTTATAAAATCCCACACTCTTGAATGTATTTTAATAGATTTTTAAACGTGTCCCTAATTAAACCACCCGTTTGTGAAATGGGTTAAAATGTGATGGACATCAAGCTGCTTCACTACTGTTAGTAGGAAGTAACATTTTTCATCATTTATTTTTTTTGTTTTTAGTTTTTCCGCGCCTACATCTGCTTGTGGACTAACATTCACTTATCATAAAGAAACAACTGTAAACTTTCATAAGCCTGCTGCAGCCCTTCCAAAGGAAAACATAGACCCTTTCTTCCCTGTGACTGCACACTACCACCCACCACATGCACTCGGCCAACAGGAAGAGGGACACCCCTTCTGTAGGTCCCACTTCTACCCACCCAACTTCTAGAGTGGAGAACTTGAACTTTTTACAAATGTCCTTAATGGTGAGAGGGACGGGTGCAAAACATACCCTCCGCGCCAGAAGATACACAGTTTGCACCATTTCCTGCTTGGTCTTCAGGCGATGAGTCTCCAGCAGGGCAGCGCGGTACCTATCGAGCTCCTCGCGTTCTGCGGTGAAACTGCGCACGGTCCTGATGGAAGACACCACCTCACCCGCCAGGTCATTGGATCGAGCAATGGAGTCCTGGACCCTCTTCACCAGATCCTATGGGCAGGAAGAGAACAAGCGTTATCGAAGACTAGCATCCACCATGTCATGTCGGTGCGCTGAGGAAACTGAGATCTAAGTAGCCATCTACGAACGTTTTGCATAGGCGCTTGCTTGCTTTCTTACCGATAGAAAGGCCCATTAGTGAAGCACAAAATTCTGCACACCACACAATCCTTAGTAAATGTAGACGCGGGGTGTGTGAGCTCAAACAATCTTACTGCTGAGAGCATATCACTGGGGGGGGTCATGACTAGGGGTGGGTATAGTTCGCGAAGTAGCGCTAATCGAAGCTGCGTGAAGTGCTCTTCGCACTACGCGAGCTACGCGCAGCACTTCGCGAACTGCATAGTAGCATGTTCGCACTGTGCAAGATGCCCTTTTCAATGATTGCACAGTGCGGACAAGCATCCACCACTGTGCAATCATTGAAAACGGCATCTTGCACAGTGCGAGCTGTACTTTTCTGCCGCTCGAGTAGATTTTTACTCGAGCTGCAGCTTTCTCAACGCGGACTGGTAGTTTCTCATTGCGAGCGGTCGCGAGCATGCGTGACCACTCGCAATGAGAAACCGGACCTCCCCGCGTTGAGAATCTCGCCTGGAGGTTTATTTTCCTGGCTCGCGATCGCGAACAAGGAAAAAGTCTTGCGAGGATGTCATTTTGCTTGCTCGCGGTCGCCAACTTGACGTTGAGGACCGCGAGCAAGCAAAAAATGACCGCTGCACTACGCTACGCATGTTTGCACTGTGCTACGTGCAGCTCGCGTAGTGTGAAGTTGCGCAAACTTCGCAAACTACGCGAGTGTAGCGTAGTGCTTTGCCCAGGGTTAGTCAAGACCTGAGGGTGAGCAGGGTCACTGTGTACACCTGAGATGGGACCCTGAGGCTGGTGAGGAGAGTCACTGAGTGCGACAAACATAACACCCTACACCCTACAACTAGTGAGGGAAGGCACTGTGTGCAACACCAGTGGGGCCCTGAGGCTGGCGAGGGCTCAGTGTGTGCGACTCAGAGCGGGACCCAAGGCTAAGGCTGGAAGGTGTGGGACACAGGCTGGGCCTGGCAAGGAAGACCTCTGTGTGCAACATCAGGGGGGTCCTACAACTAGTGAAAAATATGATATATATAGATGTGTATATATTTTGCAAGAAAAGTCAATATGTCCACTGCGGCTACACAACTGCTCTTGTGAAATGGCAGGAAAAAGAGGTTGGAGCATGTAGGTAATTTTACATGCCTGCATATCCATCCAGATGTGATGAACAGCTGAAAACATCAGCTCTGTGCTCAGAGCAGACAGAAGTATAGAGGGCACACGCACACGCACACCTGCCTTTGCTCTGATGGCCAGAACAGAAGTGAGTGAGATTTCTTAAGTCAATACTGAGCCTACATTGTAATCTAGGTTTCAGATCATTGGGCAATGGAGTGAAATGTGGCTTCACAGAGTCACCTGTTATGTTCATATTTGTAAGGGCTTCCCATCGAAGTTTAATTTTTGTGAATTTAGCATCAATGCCAGAATGGAAACCCACATATATGTTTCCAACAAGGCCAAAAGTTTGCATTATATCTCCATGATTAATCAATGCTTCCTCCTTGCGAGGACATCTAGTGATAAACGCCACTACAGCTTTGTGAAAGAGCACAGGGAGATGTATCCAATGATTGACTCTCTGCATTTTGAGCGACTTGTTGCTTTATAGAACGTTTGGTGATAGAAGTCCATTACTCACTGAACTTCATATAATGATGACAAAATGCCTAAAAAAGTACTATTATAGCCACAATTGTGAATACATCTATATGAGCCATCTGAGAACTGGCTATAAAATATTACAAATGTATTCATTCAATAATGGCTGCCTTGGATAAGCGCGCATTCATAATGTCTTATTTTAACAAACTCATTCAAAGATGGCTGCCGCGGAAGCCCATGCATCTGCAGCAGGTACCCTACCCTGGGTTTGCTAAAATAAAACAGGCCCATTCTTTTGTAGAAGACATGCTTCCTAATGCACAATTGCTGATGGCCATCTTAATTGGGCAAACACATGTTTAGGATGGGTGCTAAAAACTTTAAATAAATAAGGACGGTGCCCAAAGGAGGGACGGGTGGGGGAGCAACAGATGAGCTGGGAGAGGAAAGGATGTGGGGAACCAACGTGGAGATCAAGAGGGGGCAGGGCAAAGTGAGGAGGAAGCTGCCCACAGGGGAGAGAGCAAGAAAAACACAGGCACTTTTACAGGCTGTGTACAGGAAAAGAAAAAAGACAAGTAGTTCTCTGAATGTAAGCACGTCAGCTGTGGAAGAATTTAAGCCAACTAGTTTGAAAACTGGGAGACTGAAATGCACCAGGGCGGGACAAATGAATCAAACAGGAGGAAAGCCCATGAATTATGTATGAGCAGGGAGGTGAGAGAGACAACAAAGCCATCCAATCAAGAGCAAGGGGTGGACCTAAGACCAGTCTATATGTAGTGGAAACAGTAGGTGTGGTCAACAGACGGCTGAAGATGTCTGCAGCGGAGACTTTAAAAACTGGCCATACCTGTAAAGCCTTTCTCGTTTCTTGCGAATGAGTGGCGTGAGATGCCGAATGTGAAAAATGAAATGGTCAGAAGTCATTTTGTGCACTGTTCCAGGACACTAAGGTGCATGGAAGCGCAGCCAAACTCTGCTGACCCTGGAGAGGCAGTTGTTCTGACCTGGGCATCGGGTACAGCTGGGAGGCTGGCACAGGAGGTCTCTCTGTGAAGGGGTCATGCCATAAGCACAGACTGCCTCTAGCCAGAACACACATGATCCCACTCACTGTCACAGTCATGGTATGACACACTAGAAGAGATAAAGCCTCTCTCGCGAACAAACAGAACATGCGCTTACCCACTGGAACAAGCAGGTGTTAGTGGTACAGACAGTCTTTCACTCGCTGAAAGAGACGCTCACTGGAACAGAGAGGCTCTCACTCGTGAGATGAACTGCTCCTGGAGGCCACTCTCTTCACAGCCTATAGTGGAAGATATCATCCTGCGCAGGAATCACGCAAGCATGGCGGAAGACTGAAGTTTGCAATGGAGCTCACATGAGCACAAGGGTACCTCATAGTAGCGGTTGTAGATGGTCTGCAATCCCGCTATGATCAGTGTGTCCACGAATGTAAGAAGAGTCAGCTGCAAGGATATGTTGAGCATGAAGACGTAGGTGGCAACCACCTTCACCAGGCTGCGCAGGAAGATGTTGACGTTGGCAGCAATGGAGCGGCTCATGCGGGCTGTGTCTGCAGAGAGGCGCGAGGTGATCTCTCCTGCACAGCACAGAGAAAGAAAGAGCACATGTTAACACTTGGACAACACTCAATCAGTGATCTTCCAACCACGCCTGTGATATAAATTTATTTATTTAGTTTCTTTTATAGCGCTGGACTCGACCCCCGAAGGGGTATCTCCGCGCTTGATTTGCTTATATTACCAGATATGCTGTTGGTGCCAGAAAAGGTGACCCGTAGAAAGTGTGAGGGGAGCTAAGTTTCATAGAAGAGATGTGTCTTGAGTGTTTTTCGAAATGATAAAAGATTGGCATTATGTCTCAGACTGAAAGGAAGTTTATTCCAGGTGGAGGGTCCTATGTATGACAGTACTCGGCCGCCCTGTCTGGCCTTCTTAATGGAAGGGGTTTTTAGTAAGGCTTGGTTGCTGGATCACAAGAGACGTTCCGGTTTATGGATTTGGAATTTCTGACTCAGATATTGGGGGCCTGATCCATAGAGACTCTTATGTATGATGCAGCAAATCTTGAAATTGAATCACTGACGTATGGGCAACCAATGGAGCTGTTCCAGTAGGGGCCTAGAAGGTGTTCTCGCAGGGACATTAAGGACCAGCCTGGCCGCAGTGTTTTGGGCCACTTGAAGACGGTTAAGCACATGTTCGTTTGCAGAGATGAAGAGACCATTGCAATAGTCTGGACAACTTATTACAAGAACCTGGACAAGCGTCTTTCTATAATCGTCTGACAAGAAGGGGAAAAGTCTTCTTAGGAGACCGATGGTCTGGAAGCAGGAGCCTGTCACTAGGTTCACATGTTCTTTTATAACCAGATCTTGATCCAGTCTTACTCCCAGATTTTTCTCTGATTGCTTTGGGCAGGGGACGGGTCCTAGCTGTAAGTGCCACCAATCCGGTGACCACAGGAGATTGGCTTTCCCGAAGAGCATAACTTCTGTCTTGCCGACATTACACTGGAGGCAGTTGGAGGCCATCCAGGTGGACACCGCTTTCATGCCCTCAGCAAAGAGATTTTTTGTTTCCGGGGTGAGAGTCTGGAAGGGAAACAAGAGCTGGGTGTCGTCGGCATACGACACAGGAGTGAACCCGTATGCTCTCACAATGTCAGCAAGGGGGGCCACGTACACATTAAATAATGTGGGGCTTAGGCATGAGCCCTGTGGAACCCCCTTTGTGAGCTCCCTAAAGGTGGAACAATAGGAGCCCAGGCTGACACTTTGAGAGCGGCCAGTGAGAAAACTCTCCAGCCAGGACAGAGCTAAGCCTCCAATTCCAACTCTCTGCAAACGGCCAAGGAGAAACTCATGCGACACAGTGTCGAAGGCTGATATCAGGGTCTTAAATGTTTTAAGAAACCTCCATGCGCTCAAAAACTTCCCAAAACCTCAAAAAGCCCACTTCTGACACCAGTTGTGCAGGAACGTAAGCCCCCGTTTCCACGGTGGTTGGCATTGAGGATGCTGGAAAGCAGAATATTTGAGTCCAGAGGAGATGATCATGAGGTAGTGGAGGGCCTTCTGGGGGAAGGTTGTGCTTCAAACCTCATAAATAAAATAAAACAAAACAGCAGTGCGCCAGAGATAATGTGTTTGCCATGAGACGGAGGATAGACAAGCTTTGGAGAGGAAATTGAACAGAGTGGAGATACCAAGGTCAAGAGTCCACATTGAGAATGAGGGTTCACTGGATATTGGACAAAGAGGGATGGGAGAGTAATTGGGGGAGAAGGGTGGTCCTTCAGGGCAATCTTCATGCTCCGGGTGAGGTCTCCAAGGATTATGATGAGGGGCATCGGCACAGAGCCCAGGGTCCCACAAAAGCTGTCAACGAAGGATTAGAAGACACCTGGGGATTAATATTTGAGAACAATATGTAGCTTAAATGTCGAAAGAACAGTGAGGCTAATATGAGTCACTGAGGGAATGGTGTGATGTTTGATGAAGGGGAGGGTGAGGTTCCTTTGTAGGGAAGGATGTGATACCCATGGACGGAATGTGCAATGTCCATTTGAGGTAGACCTGGTGGTCTTGGAATTTTACACTTTACGGGCCCGATTCACAGAACTAACTTAAGACAAAATCCTAAACTTACTACTTTTGGTGTTCACAGAAGTTAGGATTTTGTCTTAAGTTTGTCTTAGACAGACTTAAGACAAACTTAAGACAAAATCCTAACTTCTGTGATTACCAAAAGTAGTAAGTTTAGGATTTTGTCTTAAGTTAGTTCTGTGAATCGGGCCCATAGTTTTGATTGGACATGGCAATCCTGATTCTGAAACAGCTTGAACCATCTTTTTAGCTCATACTTTTACGGAGATATCATTGTCTTAGTTGCTCCCTTACCATAAAGTTTAGCTCCCAGTTGGACGTGAAGCTGTCCGGCTCAGTGGGCGCCCGGTCACTGGAATATTTTGACTGTGACTGACCATTTGAGAAGAAGATCCCAAAACTTTAACTCCTCTAAGTGTTGGATGAGGAGTTGCCCAGTGAGTGATATCCACATTGTTCTGAGGGGAACGACGCGCTTTAGGAGCGCAGCCAATAGGAACACCAGTGCCATGGGACTAATGTTACAATAAAGACAGCACTGAAAAAGGACATATAATATTAAACATTTAAAGTCTTACCCATTCCCCATTCCCCCCTCTATCCAGTAACACAGGCTTTCAGCTAAGTTTGGACAAACAGATTTTTTCGAGGGAAAAATACAGATGCATAAAATTAGGGGTTCTATTTATTGAGGCCAGCATAATTACATTTGTGCAAGTTAAAGAGGATTTTGGCCTGACTGGATCAGAGAGATTCAGATTCAGACATCTACACCCCTGGGCAACACAAACCACTGTAGGGACCAGTGCTTCCAGTTGCAGAACCTCGTACCAAAAACTGCAATCAGCACATATTATGTACTCACAGTACTCTGTGCATCAGAACCACAACACAACCGTGGTTTCAAGGAGCTTCAGAGAAAGATCTGGGCGTTACATTTAATTATAATCAGTGGGCTGACCTCAGTCTCCTACTGGGAGAACACAGACGGCAAAGAGGCCAATCCTAAAATACTCTACAGATGGCAGTGTATTCCATATTTAACAAACATATATCAGAGAAGCGCCGGAGGGAATGTGATGAAACATGTACCCTATCTCATAATTTATGAGACTGCCCAAAACTCAAAGAATACTGTGGAAGAGTCCTTTCTACAAGACATGTAGGATATCACAGGGCTCTCGATACCACCAACGGCATGGGTAGCAGTATTTGGATGAATGCTGGACATTAAATGGAGGACCAAAAAAGACATAAAAACGTTTGCATGTTTGTCACTTCTTATAGCAAAATAGATTATCCGGAGGCAGGAGTGTTAGTGATTACGGTCAAGGGTGGGTATGGAAACCACGCTGCGTGATATGGCTGGTAGAGAGAAGGAATTTAGCACTCAGTGGTCTCCTCACTTGGATTTTCTTGCCGGAGACACTAGAGACCCCACATGTCCGAGAACGCTTAGGGCAATCCAGAACCTACCAAGGGACTTGTTTCCGATGGATAGTAGTACCTGGAGTACCGTATGCACAATGCATGCATCGAAACCGAACGGACCTCCATTGGATCAAATGAGAGTTTAATCTTGTGACCCCGCTTGCGAAAATAAGAAGGGATGGGATGGGGTTAGAGAGCGTGGAGGTATTGGCTGCATTCCTTGTGTTAGTTTTTCTTGAGAAAATAGAATAAAGCATAAAATATTTGAAGTTGTACCTTGCTTCCAGAAGTTGGCAGCACCTTTTAGTTACAGAGTCTTTGAACAAACTGAACATGCAGTTTAAAGAGTGTTATTTTATCAGACAGAGTAAGGCTTCAGTGCTACCCAGGAAAGCTCTGCTATCCTTCTTGAGTGAAATAATATTGCGCAACAATCGTGGCAAACACCAGTACTCACCTGGTGTGTTTACTGGTGCAGGAGATCCATGCCACGAGTCTCTTTACCAGTGCTTTACGTCAACATGGCATGGTGTTCAGATACAGAACGCTAGACTCTGTTGATGGATTGATTCTGCCCAAAGAACTCCTTTTACCATAAGGTCTCCTTGACCAGATTATGAATCTACTAATGGCGTTTGGCTTCTGATAATAGTGGTGGAGTAAAGACCTTATCTGAACCCCAGAGTTGAAACTGCCCACTGCATCTTCCTGGGAAAACACTGTGTAGTTTATTGTATCTGTTCTTCCTCCTGTATGCGGAGTGTACACGTATGCGTGTAAGTACATGTGAGGTGTGGTACTCCACTAAAGTCCCCCAGTAGTGTATGTAGAACTTCAAGCAGTAGCCTGCTACATGATGTTGCAAAAATGACTATTTTAAGTGTCCGCAAGAAATACGTGAGAAATCTGTAAACCTTGCTATGAAAAAGTCAATAATATTGACCATTCACTCATCATGAATCCAGAGAAGAAATCAAACTTTACAAACGTGAGAAGAACAAATGTCTCCTGCTAATGTTTCAGAGAAGGCTCACAAAATGCAAATATAAACTCGACGGTCATCAAAATTCACAGAAAAGAACCTATTGACTCAAATATCCTAAAAGAAATCCCCCATGCTATGATGCTGTGCCTGATTCACTCATCATTGGTGCAAGCAAATTGCCTCACAATTGGTCAAGTCAGACCCTTTCTCAAGGAAATAGAGACGCTTGCTATACCAAATTGGACCACAACCCTATTGAAGCACTGACCTCTTATATAAACATGAAACTCACAGAGTGGCGAGAGATAGGCTTACTAAGCACAGAAGAATGCCAGTATCTGACAGTAACAACCCCGTCTTATCCCTGCATATACATACTCCCCAAAATTCACAAAGGGGGCCCCTTTCCACCTGGCCGCCCCATAATCTCTGGAGTCAGTTCGCCTACGGAAAGGCTCTCGGAGTATGTGGACACCTTCATCCAGCCTATGGTACAAAATCTCCCTGCCTACCTGAGGGACACCAAGGACATATTAGGAAAATTGGAAGGATTTGTCTGGTCAGATTCCTTACAATTGGTCACCCTAGACGTAGTTGGACTCTACACTTGCATTAAAAAAGAATTCGGTCTAAGGGCGTTGGAAACTTTTTTAGACAAACGCACAGCAGACCACTTGTCTCACAATGGTGTCCTCCTTGAGATGACGGACATCATACTGTCAAAAAATTACTTTCTACATGACTCAGCTTGGTTCCACCAGATACAAGGGACCGCGATGGGATCCAAATTTGCTCCCGCTTACGCCGGTCTGTTTATGGGCTGGTTCGAGCGGGAGCATGCTTGGGGCCGACATGCGGCGACCTGGATGAACAACATCATTTTCTGGGGTAGGTACATCGATGATGTGATCATGATCTGGGATGGACCTACCCCAGACCTCCAAAAATACTTTGATTACCTTAATGACAATCCGTTTAATGTCCGTTTCACCATGACAAATGACCCGAAAACAATCGATTTTCTGGATGTAAACCTTTTTGTGGAGAACAATAAAATCCAGAGCCGCACTCATCGTAAAGCGACAGCTTGTAACAGCATACTACATTACGAAAGTGCACATCCCCGACATATCGTTGAGAACATCCCCTACGGGGAGATGATACGGATGCGCCGCAACTGCAGCACGGAGGAGGCTTTCCAACAAAATATACAGGAGACAGAAACGCGCTTCCTAGAAAGGGGCTACCCAAGGAAGACACTGGCAAAAGCCAACAGAAAGGTTCAGAATATGTCCAGAACAAACACTCTGGCCCCCAAGCAAAGACCAGCAGATAACAGCAGACCCCTTTCGTTCACCACACAATACTCAGATCAGAGCAGCACGATCTACAATATCCTTAGAAAGAACTGGCATCTCATTGCGGACATACCGAGCCTTCATGATTCGATTACCAGAACGCCCAAGGTCTGCCACAGAAGAGGCAGAAACCTCCGTGACATCTTGTGTCCCAGCTACCTGGAAACGAAAAAGCGAACCAACTGGCTCACAACTCCCACCATAGGTTTCTACACATGTAGCGAGTGCAATATGTGTCCGCTTGGTAGAAATAGAACTAAGACATTTAACTTCAACACAAACAAAACCTACACAATTGACCACATGATCAATTGTAACACAAAATATGTGGTTTATGCCTTGGGTTGCGGCTGTGACAAGATTTACGTAGGCAGTACTAAGAGAACCTTAAAAATCCGCATACAGGAACATGTAAGAGCAAGACGCAATGGAGACCTAAGATATCCCCTAACCTTCCACATGCAGGAACACCACAAAGAAACAGATAACATGTGGTTCATAGGCATAGATCACCAACCCCCACACCCAAGGGGTGGAAACCGGGAACTGGCATTGAGACAACGGGAGGCGGGTTGGATCTGTAGACTTCGTTGCACTGAATTTGGGTTTAACACCGAAGATGAACTGCATTATTTCCTTGAGTAACCCGCATGTGTGGCCCTTAAAATGTTCTGCGCTGTCGTTGAGAATGAGGTTAAGATTATGACGATAACTTTGGATTTCCAAACACCGAAGTCATAATTGATATATTGTCCCTTAGGAACTTAATGTAATATAGACACGATACTGTTGCTGACCTCTAACCTCCGAGGTTTGTCTGCGCTATTACACACTGTAACTTTTGATGTACAATCCTCTCTTCTTGCTGGAGAGGGCTCATGTATCTGTATTTCATGCCATTGTCACTCTCCATTCCAGGTTTATTGTCTGTTTGCACACTTTGCCCTACAATTTTTACCACCTCCCTTCCCTATGACAACACACGCACTATGATTGAGCCACCAGGCACCACACATTTGGCATTCCACCTGCACATAGATGAAAACGTGTAATTTATTTCCTCTTATGCCCTACAACAATACTTGTTAATAACAATAGGTTCTTGCACACTCACGTTCTGAACCTGTCTGACAGTACCTCCCACTAAAACCTGCATGAGCAGGAGGTCTGTCGAAAAATGGCGCCCACTATTGCTTGCCTGGATTGTATCTTTACTCCAGGTCGGGCGCCCCAGACACACCCACTTCTGTCACACACACCCCATCATCTATATCATGTATACCGATCGCACAATAGATTCTTTAATTACAATTAAAGACCTTATATCCGACCTCGCAATTCATAACCAGATTCCAACTAATATACTCTGATTACATTTTTTTGGGGTAGTTTTACTTGAACCCGGAATCTTCTTCCTCTCCTAGGTCCTTACTTTCGAACTAGCTGCAACCATAACCAGCTCACTGGGACTTGTGCTCCAACTTAGATGTTCCATCATGGCCGCTGTGTTAGGCTCGGTGGGACCTTGAATTCAAGAGACTTAATTTCCCTATTAGCGAGGCTGCACCTGCGGTTACCCTTCTCCGCATTAGCACCAAATATCACCCTTTAACATCTTAGTGGTTTAGTCCTCATCTCGGATTATATACGATATTTCGGCTCAAAGTTTCCGACTTCACATTTGGTTTCCGATTTATATTTTCCCGTAATTCACTAACGATCAGATTACGCTCTTCTCTCTCCCTTCCAATGTCCCAAATATCTAGGCGGGCTGTATTCCTAGCTACCGTGTTGGTAATTCGTTCTCGACCTGGACACTCCAAGATGGCCGCCATTGTCAGGCTTACTCGGACTGACGATCCGAGTGAGTTAGCCGCCTGATCATTAAAGCAGCAACTTCTTACATCTTTTGCTGCACCAGCTATGGACATAAGGGCCCGCCTTTCCCCTACTTCATCTTCTCAGGTTCGGGATCGTCTCTTGTTTACTTTACAGGGGCGCGCGTTTTTTAACCGATACTTGCAACTTTACGGCGATATTAAAAGAGGAAATTTTGTATACTAATTAAAAAAGCAATGTGGTCTGTACTGCCGACTTATATACATGCTTTTCCTGTTTAGGGGCACATAAACACATACCATTTCAAACACTACAAGATGGCCGCCGCTTTTACGACGATCGGCCATCGTGATGGGTCCTTTCCCTCGCACGAAGGCGGGAAATGGGGCCAGGTGATTTCATTCAGCCTAATCTCCACTACTATAAAGGGAGCTAGATGGACTCACACCCTCAGCACACGACGTCGCTGCAGGTGGAGGTCAGGAAGAGGGTTGTGGATGGGCGCCGGCCGTCTTTGATTGCAACGGTAAGTGGCTCTGGTGCTTGATACCCCTGGCCCATCTATGCACTTAGGCTAGGCCTATAGTACCCTCCTTAGTGAAGAGGTAACTTTGTCCCTTAGACCTTGGGGACTACCTTTCTAAGTAATCTTTTGGGATGGGTTTCTCAAAGGTTACCTCCTCCTTTCTATTTAATTTACCCTTTACTGTATTAAGGGTGTTCCAATATAATATGCCACATGACATGGAGGACTATATACTTTACCAATGGAACTTGCTTAGTGTGTTTTGACACACACGCACTTTTATTTCTTAAACCAACAGCCTTTTTGATACAGGGTACTGTCGTATTGAAGCAGGGCAGACCTCTGTGTCCAAAAGTGTTACTAGCTTCCCCAATGGATTTTATAGGTCTTTGGTTATCATTATTTTCCACAGGCCTGCTGGGATACAGTGCCCACGACCCCACTCCATAGGAATCTCAGAACCTCCAGTCCAACACCGTTGATACACGCAATACAGGTAAAACATCATGGGACAGACAGTTTGGCTACTTATAATGTGCCATTCATATATTTTTCCAATCTATTGACACACAGGGCATTTAGTCCCGTTATTTTGCTCTGTTTACTCCTTCTAGCATACGTACTGAATCAATCCATATAGCAAGCTGGTATCCATCCAGGATTTATTGGAAGAATTTACTAAGATATCGGCCTTGTTGTTTCTCGCCAGTTTTCTGAGAGTAAGTAGTCTGCGCCCCAGATCTACTTTGAGTTTAACTACTAGAGAAGCTCCATATAATGGTGAACACGTTCCACCACTCGGGGCGGTTTCTTACTGTGTCATTAATACACACCTACTAAAAGTTGATATAGTCACATTGATTCCTTCTTTCCTTTATGCCCCAGATAATATCACTAACAGCGGGAAGTACCGTCACAATAAGACTTACTATAGCTGGCAAGGAGAGCCCAAGACCACGCCACGGCACTTCTCCCACGCATGCGACGTCCGAACAACTTAAAGGTAACACAGCAGATGAATTTTTTTGTGCCAACTGAGATAGCATTGACATCTTCTCCCTTTCTTTCTCCGTTTAACATGTGGCATAGTCAGACTCACAAAAACAAAACAATTCTTTATTTAATTACATGGTACCAGTCCTGAGAGCTTCACCTTAGTGCCATGGCCAAACAAGCTTCAGTGTTCCATTTCTTGAGATTGTAGGACAAAAGTGTGCTTCTTTGCGAACCTCGTACAATTGAACTGTGGAAATATAGACCCTATCCCCTGATAATATATGTCACGTGAGTGCTACCCAATCTTATGCTCTTTTAGAGACAAGTACTTAACATGTAAAGGATGTAAATACTGTATATAAATGTGTAGACAGCCTTAACCTCCATCTATGACTACTTGGCTGTCAGAAGGACAGTGAGCTCAGAGATAAGTACTTAACATGTAAATGATGTAAATACTGTATATAAATGTGTACACAGCCTGTTTTTCCATCTATGACCACTTGGCTGTCAGATGGACAGTTAGTTTATGGCTTAAACATCAGATATACGCATAGGCTTCGCGTCTGTTGTATTCACCGCGTTTTTAACTAGTGTGTAAAATGTTTTTTAAAATTGTATATGTATTCCAGTACTCACAATACTGATCGTATGTATATATGTTTTTTACCGACAGCCCTGAAGAAGTCCCAGGTTGGGACGAAACGCGTCGGCTGTTTATGTTTGACTGAATGTTTTTGAAAATAAAGAATTTGAAGAAGAACAACTACATCTCCAAGATATATCATTTTCATTACAACTGTAACAACTTATGTGGTGCACCTTTGCGGTTGTTTGTACGCTTGGAAAAGAGTCGATCAACTTGTGTCCAGTCTTGAACCTTAGAAAGAGGTTGACTAATACACCTCAGAATGCAACTCTTTGGGCGAACATCAGTTAGCTTCACAGAAGGGTGGAATCTGCCATTCTAAAGATTGTGGAGAAGCTCTTAAGATTTTAGACTAAGGAGATGAAAAGAAACCGGCTTTCATGTGTATTCACCCCCATCTTCTGCTCCCATTTTGACTACTGGGTACAGGTGTAAAGCCTCTGGAATGCCCCGAACCCTGCTACCCAGGACTCCGTGCATGCGCTATGATCCTTAAAATGGTGCAGGTGACGTCAAGCCCCTAATGTCCAACTCCATTTTATAAATGGCCGATTCCGTCTTGCTTAATGGACGTCACCAGTTCTCAATCTTAGACAATGGAAGTCACCATGTTCTCTCGTTTATGAAGAATCACTGTCATATCTGCCACTGGATGCAGAAGTCGTCTGACATTATCTTTCTTAAAACGATGAAAGTGTCAAGCCATTCGATTAATGACATATTTTCAAAACTTGATGCAACATTTGTCTGGGTCTTACGCAGCCAGGGCTGCTCCTGGGAAGCAGTAGTGGGGTGGGGAGGGGAGGAAGGGGGGTTAAAAAATAAATAGAAAAAAATCACTTAACTGATGGCCGGCCTGCTGGCCAGCCGTCGCAGGGGCGGCTCTAGGCTCATGGCGGCCCTGGGCAGGGAGCATAGGTAGGGCAACCCAGAAAAGGGGGACCGGGCGGGGTGGAGCGCAGAGGCCAGTGAAGAGGGGGGCGGGAGGGGTGGTCAGGGTGTTTGTTAGTGGAACAGAGCTGGAGGCCGCCAAATCCCTGCCAGGGGCTGCCACGCAAATATGTATCCATCCTCAGAGGATTATTATATTAAGGATATATATATTGGCGGGGTGGCCCCTGGGGTTTGGTGGCCCTGTGCAGGTGCACAGCTTGCACATGCCTAAGGCCGCCCCTGGCCGTCGCCTCTCTTCCGTCCCCTTCCTGATTTCTGCTCAAACAGGAAGCACACAGACTTCACTAAGCCAATCACTGCACTGCAATGCAGCATTGTGATTGTTCTGACCACCGTGGTTTGGCACTCAGTCAGATAATGGGAGCTTGGGCATGTTTTCCACCCAGGCTATGATGAAGGGTTCTCGAATGTAATGTAGAGTGGAGAACATGCAAAGTGTACATGAATGTTTGGCCCCGAAAGGGCCAGCCAAACAATCATGCACACTTAGGAGGGTGCCCCTACTCCCCCCCCTGGAAAAGGACTAAGACGCACACCTTAATGCTCATAATCTATGTCAGACATTCCTAAACTTATATCAGAAATTCCAATTTCTGATAAGATTTCGTATATTAGGACTGCCACTTGACCACTTGTCAGGAGAGGTGCTTTGCCCAGATTATCACCCGAGATCCAGCCACAGACAGTCTTGCCTACTGCCAGCACACTTCGGAGATGCTACACTTCGCCTGATGCCAATAAAGCCGAGTCCCGGAGAAAGACCGCAGCGTGCGTTTGCCATTCCCAGGCAACACTGTCTTCACACCTCAGTTGATAAAGACAGCCTTTACTGTCAACAAGCTATGCAATGCATTGCTTCTTCCTAAGAAACTCTAAACTGCAAGTTGATCTGCCTTCCATGCTCTCTTACTGTAACACATAGAAGTAGGAATTAGGGTGTTAGGTTTTAGATGACATGTTAACCATGTTAGAAATTTTCATTTTATTCTTGTTATTTATAATGTGCCTGTTTTTATAATACTCTGTGTAGTTGTTTTAGATGTGTTGAGGAACAGATTGTTCTTGTAGTAATACATACTTATTACCTAAAAATGTTAATCGTTGGTGCATTGAAACAAGTTCACCTGTGTCACCCATGGGTGGGAAAGCGCACCTTATACAGCTACGCCAAATTTGTAGATTATGCAACACGTTTAACTTGCTCGTCCTAAATTATCATAGCTCAAATTACTTATAAGTATGTAGAATATGGTACGAGGGGTATATTGGGCCTGTAGGTTGAAGTGCCTCTCGTGGACGGCAGCACTGGTTGTGCCACCACGAGTACGACAAAGTAAATCAGACTGGAAGGGCAGTTTAAAAGTGTTCATGCAGTTGATAGACATGATGGCCTCCTGCATCTCCATTGTCCCGCACGCGAGACTACATATGCCCTGCTAATTATGAATAGGACTGTTAACGTTAGTACTGTAAGCTATCAAAAGAATCAGTGCATTAAATCTGAATTCATGGTGAGGTCAAATTTCATGTCAAGGGTGTGCAAAGTGCATCTGATTGTCCTTGCCCGGGAGATGCTCTGCCATGAGGAAGATGTTCCTCTGAATGGCCCACTTCCACATGCTCTGCGCCAGATGAGACAGCTGCGGAGAGTGTGTTCCTCCCTGCTTTTAAATGTAGTACATGGCCGTCATGTTATCCGTCCGGATCAACACGACCTTGTTGCACAGATGTACCTTGAATGCTTTTAATGCCATGAAGATTGCCATCAGTTTCGCTTCAGGAGTGCTTGGCACGTCAGTGGACTCAGGCTCACGGGCAGTTGAAAGACCTAGTGTTGGTGAGCGGTTGGGCATACAACTCTCTGCATTGGTGGAATCCACGAAACCTTTGCAAGGGCCGACCGTTCCAGGAGCCTGTGCCACAGATTATCCTGACGACGGACGCTTCTCTCCAGGGAAGATGCCACTTTGGTCGCCCAAGGTTTCCGGGGCCCGTTAACGGTTGTATTTGGGGTCTGTCCACCAGACAGCTTTCTACCCTCTGGGGAAGATGTGCTAACGACTCCCAGGAAAAAAACAATCCAGAGAGAGGGAACCTGCTAACCCACTGGCTACCACCCGTGTCCTGCCCTGAGGACATTTTCTGAGCATAAGAAGGGAATCCTTGGCACCCCGAACTCAGATCTTCGCTGGCCTGAAGAAGGACAGCCATGCTGCACCAAGTTCCTAGCGAGGGCAGGCTGCAGCGACACGGACTGCCCTGCTGCATCCTGCTTGTGGAGAAGTCATCTTCCAAGCCCAGTCAAGGCAAGAAAGTGCAAGGCTCAGCCGGCTGAACTCCTCTTCACAGACAGTGCCTTAACACCTGAAGTAGCCTGCTAAGGGCAAGTAGCAGCCTTGATCCCAGGATCGCCACTCTCTACTGTTGTGCAGCACCAGGGGCCAACGCTCAGAAGTTACACCCAAGTCTGCTAGTACCGGTGGAGTCATCGGAGTGCAGCTTGGTCACCCTGAAGGCAAGCTACAGCTCGGAGAAGGATTTGGCTGTAACCGCAACACCCGATGACTGATAGACAAATTGCAAATAGACTTCCTCAAGCCCGTCGACCCTTGTGGCCAGTATCACCTTACTAAGCCCGTGGGCTGAGGAGTAGCCACAAGAAGACCCGCAGACTCCCACACAAGACCCCCAGGTGACCGCATCGCACCCACAGCATCCTTAAGTATATTACGTTTCCTGTATCCTCAGTAACAGGATAACTTCAATAGGAGGAAATTCAATCCATATCCATATCCATCCATACTAATATAATAAAGAGAGAGCCCAAACCATTTGAGGCGGGTAATCTCAGGAACCACAGCACCAATCACAACACCCAATACAGCGTGGGAAAGGGCAGTTGCAGCAGAAGGACATAGGCTATGCAGAAGCCCACCATATACATTTAAAAGGTGAAAGAACCGTGCCAGCAAAGTAGTCCCTTGTGGGCGTGTCTGCGTTGTGCTGTGGGCGTGTGGTACGTTCTGCCCTTCATGCCATGTCTCATATCGTGTGCTAATCCCACCCTGCTCCCTTTAAATACCCCTGCACCCCATAATCACAACCCACCCTTACTCCTTAAATACCCCAAAACCCTTAAACACTAACCCATCTTAACCCTATAAATATACCCTGTACCCCAAAACCCAAACCTATCCCTAAACCCTAAAAATACCCCGGCAAACCCAAAACCCAAACCTAGCCGTGAACCCTATAAATACTCCTGTACCTCAAAACCCAAACCTACCCCTGAACCCTAAAAATACCCCTGTACCCTCAAACCTAGCCCTGAACCCTAAAAATACCCCTGTACCCCAAAACCCAAACCTAGCCCTGAACCCTAAAAATAACCCTGTACCCCAAAACCCAAACCTACCCCTGAACCCTAAAATACCCCTGCACCCAAACACTCAAACCTAGCCCTGAACCCTAAAAATACCCCTGTACCCCAAAACCCAAACCTAGCCCTGAACCCTTAAAATACCCCTGTCCCCCAAAACCCAAACCTACCCCTGAACCCTAAAATTACCCCTATACCCCAAAACCGAAACCTAGCCCTGAACCCTAAAAATACCCCTGTACCCAAAAACCCATACCTATCCCTAAACCCTAAAACTAACACTGTACCCCATAACCCAAAACTATATATGAACCCTTAAAATACCCAAACACCCTAAAACATATACCTCAGTACCCCAAAACATATACCCATACTTGCCTTATCCAAACATTAAAAAAACATGCTTTTACCATTCATGCATTTACAACGAATTTCGTTGTAAATGTATGCGTGGTGAAAGCATAAAAAATGTAATGCCATGAGTTATAATGGCATTGCAGAGTCATGGTACTTTCGTAATGAAAGTATGCAGAGTGATGGTATGCGGAAAGAAAGTTGCGGAATAATGGGTGTTTACCCTCCCCCGGTAAGTACATTGGGGGCATGGCGGCCCACATCTCCAGCAACATACTCATATTTTTTCACCACCCATTTGAAAAATGCACAGGTCTCTCTCATTGATGGCCTGCACCGACATACACTTTTAGACACACCTCCCGCCACAAGTTCTAGAATTGCGAACTGTAGAGCTGGGGAGCTACGTTCGAATCTCGGAATCAGCTCAACATCCTGTGATTCCAGGCAAATCGCTTTTCTCCCCGTGCCTACCACAAATGAATGTGTTCTTCTGTAATGTAAATTGTGCTCATGCCATGTTGTCGAGTTTGCGCTATATAATATTGCAAGGAAAAATAAAGTAGGGAAACTTAAGTTCACACACTACTGAACGCGCACTCTTAAGTGCATCAGCAGTGCACTGTGAATCGGAGCGTTTCAGAGGCCTGTCACAGATAAGAAATGCTATCAAAACGAAATCCTACAAAACACTATACTACTGGCCGGCAGCAATTCATACCTGGACAACGTCGGGACGGGCTGCTAGTTAAGGATAAAGTGCCTGGAACTATGTCTGGAGATTACTTCTAATGTTGAGGCAACTATTTCAGAGAGTCTTTCTGGTACCCTCACAGGCTCCCTGCTAGAGTCTGTCTCCCAAAGTAACTCTAAGTGACTGCATCATAACTTGCCAAACTTTTTGGTGAAAAAGTTATTTAGTGTCAAATTTGTTGAATTTGCCAATGCTTATTCGTGATTGAATGAAATGCTATGATTAACTGCACCTTGCATAATCTACCAACTGGTGGATCTTTTCCATTTTGATGTACAAAAATATATAAAAATCTGCTTTTTTTCCATAAATTGGTGTTGGATTTCTTGAGTGTCTCCGTTATTTCTTCTTCAATTGTTTTGTTCCTGTTTAAATGCTTTACGCTTGTTCCTTTGTTTAAGCGTTGCTGCACAGGGTTGAACTAAGAATTTAACAAACACAATCTACTGATATTACAGGGGTTGGTAGGTGTAATTACACAGTGAGGTCGCACAAGCACACCATATATTACACCCCATTTCCCTGCAGGAGAAGAATATCTTCTCATTCCAGTAGAATTTCCTGTTGCATCTGACACAGTAAACCACCTCACACCCTCATGAATATCCTCGGTGAGATGGTAGACAAGGAAGGCTCGGTGGTGTACTGGCTCAAATCACATCTGGAAAACTGAGGGCAGAAATTAACAAGCATTGGCATAGCCAATAGGTCTCGCCTTTTGGACATTATAAGTATTTAGCCATGCAACATTTGCATAACTAAATACTTATAAGGTCCCAAAAGCGAGACCTATTGGCTATGCCAATGCTTGTTTTATTTATTTCCGAGACTGTCTTTCTTGTTTCAAAAAGCGAAAGACTAATTTCTTAAGCTGATAAATGGGCCATCGGGGTCCCAGTATACACCTGTTTTGCTATTTATCAATAGATTTCCTCTGCTGTGCTCCTCTTAAGTGGTCGAGTTTGACAAGATTTTAAAGATTTTCTGGAGTTTTTGACAATGTCTACTGTGCTTCTCTTTGTTTTTAAAGAGTCTGGTTATTTTGTAGGTATAACCTTTGAAAAAACTTGCAAACGCTAGTTTTGACCACATTCTGTTTAGTAGCTGACCTACATTAGAAGTTGAGCTGACTGACGTTTTTGTTTTTCGGTATTGTTTGAAAAAAATTATTCCTGGGGATGCTCGGTGGACATGGGGCAAAGTTTCCACTATATTATGTCAAACAACGTTTTTTGGTATGCAGTTAATTAGTACAGAAAAGGATGATGTGAGAAATATATTTGTTTTTCGTGAATCCACATTTTAAAGTGATAGTCTCGTTGACTTGAGATGAACAGGTGCACAACAGAATCTTTTCTCAGGGTAGTGAAGTATTGTTCTACCAAAGCCAGTGATACGAAATAGAATGTACAAACATAAAGTAGTTGTACAAAATCAGCCCAAGAGTTCGCTCGATTGCGACCTAATGAAATATAAATGCTTGTATATGTCCTAAATGTGAGGCACACAGCGGGGAATACAAGATGTGGTTACTGAAATCTTATTACAATTTGAAGACGTTAACGATAAAAGCTTATTTTTGCATGTTCCTTTGTTTTTTGCAACTAGACCTTGAAGAAAGAGCCGAGTATTATGGGCATGGGTGTTTTCTGGGGTTTATCGTAGTCAGCGCAGACCCCAGGCCTCCTGTCTGTGAGCGTTGCTGTGGGCGGAACCGGCCCCACGGAGGGCGATGACCGCCATGTCAGCAATGTGGCTGTTTTCAGAGCGCAGTGAAAGGCTGGCAGCAGGGAGCCGCTGTGAGCTGCCAAAACATGAGTAAACCAAGCATTGGGCGGGCTGCTGTAAAAGTAACGGCGCGCAGCCGCGAAACTAAATAATAAAAAAAACGGGAGTGGCGATGCGAGTTGTGCGCACGCGCGCGACAAGAAAAAGTGCTGTGCACGTTGCGCGCGCTTGTGCGCGTAATAGCAAGCTGGTGGCCGGCCTGGATAGCACTTTCAAAAGCCACAATTTCTAAATTTCTCTCAAGAGCAGCGCATGCGCGAACTCTAGCGAGACCTAAAAATAGCCAACTCACTGCCAAACACATCATTGTTAAAACAAAGAGTCCCACAGTCTTCCATATTATCACCAAAATATTCAACCTGTGCAGAAACCATTAGCCACACTGCTGTATGATAGAAAACTCTTCTACTCTTTCAAATTGGATGATAGTCAGCTGCTCAATAAGATCACCTTACTAAGTAGCATCTAATATATATATCAAACACTAATGGATATACAAGTCTGGAGGACATACCACCACCTTAAACCCGACCCTCTAACTTCAACTGAATTCGCCCCAAATTTCGCCACCCCGTACAGCCATGGAATAACAATAGGGCTATTCTAGAGCACAATCCGGAGGCCATACCCTGTGGAAGATCACTTGGCTTCTTACAACCTTCAAGCGCACATACATGAGGGTAAGATCCGCTGGAACCTCTAAGACTTTTAATCACCACATCCCGCAGGACGAAGTCATGCAAGCTGCTGTTCGGTCACGACTGGAAAGGGGCGACCGAATCGGTCCCCCCGAACGTATGGCCGAGTGCCTCGATCCCCCCGGGAAGCCATTTTGGGCGGGAGGCGCGTCTCAGCTGGTATGCCCGAAGCGGCGTAGCCGGGGCGCGCTCGTTCCCGCCCTAGAGTGGGCTGGCCTAGACACCGACGCAGCCAGCCACGCCCTCAGGGGCAGGCAGGGGCGGGTATACGCCCGCCCTGAAGACGGATAAAAAGGGACGCAAGACCAGAAGACATCCTCTTGTTCTTGTGCTCTGAAGCTGCACCTCCTCGCTGCACGTGAGCTCGGGACAGAACGAAGAGCCAATTTTGAGCGTTTTAATCTCTCTCTTTGTCTTTTAGATACTTCATCTGAAAAGATGCCCAAGAAAGGAGCGAAGACAATGTCGACTGACCAGTTGGTTCGGGCCCTCATGAAGGACATGTCCGAAATTAAGAAGCGGTTGGCGGAGCGAGACGGCGAGGAGGGATCGGGGCGTCCACCGGCCGGTGGGAAGCCAAAGAGGCCGAGAAGGGGGCCGGTCGGGGGAGACGTCCCGGTTCCCTGTTCCCCGCTCGAGGCGCCAGCCCCGGTACCGGCCCCGGTACCGGATGAGGGGAATCCGATTCCCGTGGTAGTCACCCCGACGTCTGCCGAAGATATGCCTCCCGAGTTGGCGGCACAGTTAGCAGCATGGTTGGGGGACGGTAATGGGGGCGCCATGGCTACCGAGGCGCAAGCACTCATAAAGCAGTTGCGCGAGAAACGTGATACAGCCAAGGTGCCCGCGCCGGATGCGGCGATAGACAAGCCACGAGGGACGGAAGCAGCGTCCGGTGCAGGTAAGCGGCCATTGCCGATTGCAAGGGATGAGTCAACACCCTCTCGTAGAGAAAAATTGGGGCAACATGTTCCTTTGCCAATAAAGGAAAAGATTTGGGCGGGGGAATACGTTAACATTTTCTCCCTGCTCGTTGATCACTATGAGGTCGAAACTGTTAAGGGTCAAAAGGATCTGATGCATCCGAGTGTTTGGCGCGCAAAAATGGCCGCCTTTAAAGTGAATGAAAATATTGGTAACTGGGGTAATGCTTGGGGAATTTTTACGGCAATTTTGGGGGAACGTAGGCCTGATTTGCTCCCTGAATTTCCAGTATATCAGTCACGAATTATGGGGTACTCGACATCACACCAAGGTAACCAATGGTTCTGTTATGACAACCTTTTCAGGAAAGCGATGGAGCATAACAAAAGTTTAACCTGGGACTGTTACGATTCTTTAACATGGAATAAGATGAAAGAGTCGGGGATGTTGAAAGTGCCGTTGGTGGGGAGTGCTGTTAGTGAGTCCTCCCGCCAAAATGGGGGGACACCCTTTCGGTCGGGTACGGGTACAGACGATTACCCGAGACCCGCCGGCAATACAGGGAAGAGGGGTTTCTGTTTCAATTTCAACAGAAGCAAATGTACTAGGCCCCCGGGATCTTGTAAGTTCAAACACGAATGTAGTGGTTGTGGGGCACCCCATCCTGAGTCCTCGTGCAGAGCCAAATCGGGTGAAAATGGGGGTAGAGGAGGCGCTAAACAGGTCTAATATAGTCCGAGGGGCGCCTTTACCAACCCCGATTGATACCCTGGCGATGATTCCCTGGCTCAGCGAATACCCAGATCGTACTTCTGCTGGGGTGCTACGAAACGGTTTTTCATATGGTTTCCGCATCCCGGTGGGTAACTTTCAGGGTGTCGGGACGTGCAAAAATCAACTTTCCGTCTTGCAGCATACTACTGTAGTACAGGATAAGATCCGGAAAGAGGTTACCCGAGGTCGGGTTGCCGGCCCGTTTCCTGTCCCCCCGGTGCCGAACTTTGTTTGTTCTCCTTTAGGGGTGGTCCCCAAGAAGGACCCGGGTGAGTTTCGATTGATTCACAATTTATCAGCCCCTCATGGCCTTTCTGTAAACGATGCAATTAATCCAGAAATGTGTTCGGTGCGGTAAGCATCATTCGATGAGGCCGTAGCCATTTTGAATCGCCTGGGGCCCGGGACGCTGATGGCGAAATCAGATATCGAGTCAGCGTTCCGTTTGCTCCCGGTATACCCGGAAGACCAACGTTTGTTGGGATTCATGTTTCAAGGTTTGTATTACATGGACAGGTGTATGCCGATGGGGTGCTCGATATCTTGTGCTTATTTCGAGAAATTCAGTAGTTTTCTACAATGGGTTTACACGAAGAAAACAGGTTTTCGGAATGTGATGCATTACCTCGATGACTTTCTGTTCCTTGGGGCCGCTGGGGATGATGAATGTGCCCGGGCCTTGACTGAATTTTGTGTTTTAATGAATCAATTTGGCGTGCCGTTGGCACCAGGTAAAACTGAGGGTCCCACGACTTGCCTCGAGTTCCTCGGGATCGAGTTGGACTCTAGTGAGGGTTGTTTTCGTTTACCAGCTTCCAAAGTATCGAAATTCAAGACAGCCCTGCAAATGTGTATCACTGCATCTAAAGTTACGCTGCATCAATTGCAGCAATTGGTGGGGAAGTTGAATTTTGCCTTAAGGGTGATCCCGATGGCCCGCCCCTTCTCCCGTTCGATTGCACAGGCGATGGTCGGCCTAAAGGAGGGTCACCATCGCACGAGGTTATCGGCCGAGGTCCGCCAAGACATGCGTATTTGGTTAGCATTTTTGGCGGATTTCAATGGTCGAGTCGTCTGGAACAAACCGGCCTTGTCCTCTGAAGAGCTTGGTCTATGGACGGATTCAGCGGGAAGCATGGGTTTCGGCGCCATCTTCGGCACAAAATGGTCGGCACAAAAGTGGCCAACATGGTGGCACGAAGAGGGGCTGACGAGTAATATTGCTTTCCTTGAGCTGTTTCCCATTTTGGTGGCCCTCAGATCCTGGCCCGATGGATTCAAAAATCACTCTGTCATATTTTGGTCTGACAATATGACCGTTGTAGAATGCATCAATAGTCAGGCAGCACGTTGTAAAATGATTTTGAGGCTGCTTAAAGAAATTGTCTTACTGTGTATGCAACTGAACGTGGTATTCAGAGCAAAACATGTCCCGGGGGTGATGAATCAGGCTGCTGATGCACTGTCTCGTTTTCAAATGCAGGCTTTCTCGGGTTTCCTTCCCTCAGCGGACCCCGAGCCAGCACCCTTTCCCGAAGCTCTCTGGTCTCTCGGTGCCCCGAACTTCGTTACCTCGTGGGAGAGAGTCTAGCACCAAGGACGAGGAAGGCATACGAAGGGGCGTTTCGGGCTTATTTGGCCTTTTTGGGGACTGAGAGAGGGGGACTTTGGGTGCATGAGGATTGGGTAGTACATTTTCTGATGTCCTTGCGTAAGGCTGGGAAGTCGGTGGCTACAGCCCAGAGGCATCGTGCTGCCATCTCCTTTGTTGCCAGGGCTCATAATATCCAGGACCCGACAGCGTCTTTTGCTGTACAGAAAGCGCTGCGTGGGTGGCAACGCCTTGAGGGTCGCAGAGTAGATGAGAGGCGCCCGATAGGTCTGGATAGGTTGTCCCAGTTGCTGGCCACACTCCCCGACATATGCTCGTCTCAGTTCGAGGCCTGTTTGTTCCGAGCCGCTTTTACGCTTGCATTTCACGGGGCTATGAGGATAAGTGAGCTGGTGGCAAGGAGCAAGCGGGATGTGGCGGGGGGTTTGTGCCGGGAACACGTTCAGATCAGGGGTGAGACTATGACGGTATCCTTTGTCAAGTCAAAAACCGATCAAAGTGGGGTGGGAGACTGCATAGTCATTCGCAGGATTCCAGGGTCTTCCATGTGTCCGGTGAAGTGTTTAGAGGATTACCTAGCACGAAGGGTGGCATCATGGGGGGGGACAATGTTGAGACACGCGGACGCCACCCCACTGACGAAGTTTCAGTTTCAGCGGGTGCTCGCGATGTCAATTACCGCAGCGGGCTTGGACCCGGGTGAGTTTGGGACCCATTCCTTTCGGATAGGGGCTGCCACTGAAGCTGCAGCCAGGGGTCTTAATGTGGAACAAGTAAAACGAGTGGGGCGTTGGTCCTCCAATTGTTATAAGAGGTATGTGCGGTTGCACATGTTGTGAAGCTGTAATAATGTACTCACGCTTCTTGTCTTTTGTTTGGTTTTCAGTTACGCAAGCCTTCGAGGCGGGGCGGACTATGCAGTCGACCCAACACCGGGCCAGCGGTCAGACATCACCGGCTGTGAGAAAGGAGGTGTGGGTCGTGGGCCACTCATACGTGAGGCGTGCCGCAGACGTATTCGAAGCAGGTGACATGATTCACGTAGCTGGGGAATACGGGTACAGGATGTCCTTCTACGGAAGGGACGGTCTCTGTATTGACCAGTTTCAGGCTTACTTTGAGGGTTTGTTAGGGCGGATGAGGTCACCGCCGTCTATAGTCATAGTACATTTAGGGGGCAATGATTTGGTCACCACCGGTAGACGACTTCTCCTGGAGGCAATGCTTTCCACTGTAAGTTGGTTGGCGAGGAAAGTTCCGGGGTGCATAATTGCGTGGTCTCATATGATCCCACGAAAAGTGTGGCGGGGTGCTATTTCGATCCCTGCTTTGAACCATTCTGTTAGGAAACTTAATAACAAAATGAGTAGGTTGTTCCGTTCCAGGACATTGCATTCTATCTCGCACGGTTGTATTAATGATGACAGTATGTATCTGGGGGATGGTGTGCATTTGTCTCGGGTGGGAAATGAGTTACTCATAGGAGACTTCTTAGCATGGTTAAAAACGTTGGAACATGACCTTTAGCTAGGAGTTTTGTGGGGGGCCCGGATAGCCGGTCAACTATCCGGGCCTGTGGCGGTGAGGTCATGATCGGTGAGCACTAATTAGTAGATCCCTATGAGTGGGCGTCACCCAACACGGATGGGAGCGCTCGGGAGAGGTGGCCATTGGCCCCTCAATGGGGAGGCGGTCCCTTCTAAGGATGGGTCGCCGGAAGTAAAGGAAAGGCGGTCAAGGCCCCTTCCTTTGTAGGAGGGGTTACAGCCCCCTCCTGGGGAATTTCCCGGGGCCAGTGACATCTGCGACGGCAGATGCGGTAAGTTGTGTGGGGTTGGGATAAGGGCCACGATACCTTCTAGATACCTCACACGAGTATTCGAACGACCTTTAACTGGCGTCGAGTTTTAGGTGCCCCCGTCAAGTCAAGGGAAATTGGTAGTAGTTGCACTTGAGGTACGCCTCCGTGCTGTCGCCCATCCCAAGTGGGAGGGGTAAGTCTGGTTAGGGATCTTGACACCGGTTATGACCTTGCCGTTGGCCCTTAAACGTTAGGTTGTACAATTTCAATATGTCAAGAAATGTTTTGTAGGTTGCTAGTTCGGCTAGGAGAACCTCTGTATTAGAGAATCTGTTAAGGTTAGCCAAACATCGCAATATGGTAATGAAATTGTACATAACATGAAACGTTTAATGTTTTAATTTTGTTTTAATAAATACGGCCGGGATGGTCACTCCATCCCACTTCCAAAAACTTCAAGAACTGTTTCCGGTTTCACTCCTTTTGGGGATTGTGTTGAGAGGGGGTGGCGGGTATCTCGGCCATATGGAAAGGGGCGACCGAATCGGTCCCCCCGAACGTATGGCCGAGTGCCTCGATCCCCCCGGGAAGCCATTTTGGGCGGGAGGCGCGTCTCAGCTGGTATGCCCGAAGCGGCGTAGCCGGGGCGCGCTCGTTCCCGCCCTAGAGTGGGCTGGCCTAGACACCGACGCAGCCAGCCACGCCCTCAGGGGCAGGCAGGGGCGGGTATACGCCCGCCCTGAAGACGGATAAAAAGGGACGCAAGACCAGAAGACATCCTCTTGTTCTTGTGCTCTGAAGCTGCACCTCCTCGCTGCACGTGAGCTCGGGACAGAACGAAGAGCCAATTTTGACCCACCCACCAGCCCCTGAAGACAGCCAGTTGTGTATAATAAAGTTGATTAATTTTGTTTTGTTTTCGTTTACAGGTTGTAGTGCCATGTTGATTTTGAGTTAATAAAGAATGGTCGTTTTTGAGTACGTTTGCCATTAAAGATATTCAGTTTAGTGTTGAATTTTGATGTATGCTCTTTCGGTCATAGTGGCCAAGGTATTCTTAGGTTAATTTGCACTGTCGTATTTATTTTGGTAGGCGGTGAGGTCATGATCGGTGAGCACTAATTAGTAGATCCCTATGAGTGGGCGTCACCCAACACGGATGGGAGCGCTCGGGAGAGGTGGCCATTGGCCCCTCAATGGGGAGGCGGTCCCTTCTAAGGATGGGTCGCCGGAAGTAAAGGAAAGGCGGTCAAGGCCCCTTCCTTTGTAGGAGGGGTTACAGCCCCCTCCTGGGGAATTTCCCGGGGCCAGTGACATCTGCGACGGCAGATGCGGTAAGTTGTGTGGGGTTGGGATAAGGGCCACGATACCTTCTAGATACCTCACACGAGTATTCGAACGACCTTTAACTGGCGTCGAGTTTTAGGTGCCCCCGTCAAGTCAAGGGAAATTGGTAGTAGTTGCACTTGAGGTACGCCTCCGTGCTGTCGCCCATCCCAAGTGGGAGGGGTAAGTCTGGTTAGGGATCTTGACACCGGTTATGACCTTGCCGTTGGCCCTTAAACGTTAGGTTGTACAATTTCAATATGTCAAGAAATGTTTTGTAGGTTGCTAGTTCGGCTAGGAGAACCTCTGTATTAGAGAATCTGTTAAGGTTAGCCAAACATCGCAATATGGTAATGAAATTGTACATAACATGAAACGTTTAATGTTTTAATTTTGTTTTAATAAATACGGCCGGGATGGTCACTCCATCCCACTTCCAAAAACTTCAAGAACTGTTTCCGGTTTCACTCCTTTTGGGGATTGTGTTGAGAGGGGGTGGCGGGTATCTCGGCCATATGTACTACGGCAACTCATTGCTTTGTGCTAGTCCCAAGATCCACAGAGCATGTTTTAATCAATGCTGCACGCGTCAGCAGGACTGATCCCAGGAAGAGAAGATCTGACCACATCATCTCAATGCTGATCCCACTCAATCCGTTACCCATAGAATCCAGGAGTAAGACCAAACGATCCTGCATCTCGTACAAAGCCTTCCGTAAGAACCCCTACATACCTGCCCAAAACGAAACGTCTCAGGCAGATGAACATCTGTGAGGAGCTGAGCCACACTCCTGCTTGAACCTCCAGAGCTAACTATGAAACTCAGTAAAGATCTGGAACTCTTTACCCCTCAATCAGTAGACATCCTACAGATCAAACCTTCAAGAGGGAGCTGACAATGCTTCCTGCTCTGGATGAGCACATGATGACCACTGTGGAAAGTTCAATGAGTCGGTGAAATGGGGGCATTTGGGGTAAATCAGACCTAGGGACCTCAACAGCGGCAAAGCGGGGACAGACTGACTGGAAATGAGTCTTTTTAAAAAGCTACGTAGAGTGTTACCCGTTTTGGTGGACTCGAAGAAATCAATTTCCTGCCTCACGATAGCCTTGAAGAGCAGGACACGGAGGCGGCGGGTGAGGCTGGCCATGGTGAACATGAAGAGTCCTCCTCGGCACCCGGCGGAGAGAGAGCTATGGAGAAGGAGAGATGGGGGTGAGTAGATAAAAGTCAGAGGTTTACCTGTGGGTGTGGAGAACAGAAACACAAACCTTGTGAGAGAAGAATAAAACATGAGAATACCATATGCTAGAAGTAACAGGAACCTTGGGCCTCAACGCTGAGAGGGTCTGTGTGGAAGAGGCCAGGTTCACTTGACCTGGGGTACAGCACTTCACACACTGCCCTGGCCCAGATCCGTGACCCCAGTAACTGCACAAGAGGTACTATCCCGGTCATATGGCAGCCCACCCTCCACAGGCCACTATTCCCAAGCCTTGACCTTGTAGAAAGTGACCCATTAAAGTACACCATCTGCACCTCCCTATTTTTACTATTCTCAGCTAGGGAAGTTTATTAAGTGTATTCTTTCCACTAGCCAGGGAATTTTCGAAATCATCACACATAATTCACGATCCAACGCCCTGCACATATACACCAATCACTAAATTAGGTACTCCCGCATCTACGTAGGGAGCAGCACGCCCCGTCCCGTATAGAGGGGTGGGAAGACCCCAATGATGAAGCATGACACTGAATCAGGTTTCAGTGTGTGAGGGCTATTTTACAATTTTTTTAACATTGCCCTTCCTACAAATAAGAGAAGGTCTTTTGTTTTTGTTTTTTTCAGACACCATCATTAAAAACACCCTACGTAAGATTAAGCACTCACTTATACACATATATATGTTTATGTAGATAATGGTTGAATCCCTTTGTTGAATCGCCATGCCCAAGCTCCTTATTTCTTTATTCCTTGCCTCGACACAAACCCAGTGTTTCTGCCTGCCACCTTTAGCTTCATGGAGACAGTTTTGTGGCAAAGAGATCCTGTACTTGTTGGAATGGAGCCTCGCGATTGCAATGTTGAGGGCAATGTTGTGGGCAATGGCAGGGCTCCAGAGGCAAGTTTGCGATCTCCCCTTTACAGGCGAGCCCCCATCACAGAATTAAAAGTGCGTTTCTCTCTGACACACCCCTACACATTTACAACATTTAAAACACAACGGCCAGCTCACCGCTCCTGCATTGGGACACACCTGTAGCTCTCCTTGATGAATGTGCGGATGTAAACTAATAGGGTTAGGAACAATAGGGGCAGTTTTCCCATACTACCCTGCAGATATTGAGGGAATGCACACAGATACCTACCTGGAGGAGTTGGAGCGAAAGCCCTGCTAAGAGACTGAGGAGCAATGGAGCTTGGAAGCTTTGGTAGCCAGGGTAAAGACTCCAGGTTAGACCTCAAGTCTTGTCGCCCTAAGTCGGCCATACTAGATTCTGAGGAAACCATGATCTTCTACAGATATCTTCCCTATCCAATATGGCCGTCATTTACATACACTTCCTCCACCCGGGCGCGTGGCTGACACAGCATAAGTGGTGAGGGCTCCACTGAGCCTGATGAATTTGCATTTTGGTGTGTTTACCTCGCTCTCGTTCCAGGTCGTTTCATCCTTCCTGCACCGCAAACCTTTATTGTTTCTGCCCTGCTCCGTCTTCGCATTCATTCCATTTTTGGGTTTTTATACTTGCTTTTTACCTTTGCACTGAGATGCTGCTGTCCAGAATGAAAGGCATTGTGGGTAACAGAACAACGGACTTGGATGCACCCTGATTAATTAGCAGTGGCTGAGATTAATTTGTGCATCACATACATAGCTTGTGTGCATTCTTCAGTGAGACGCCCTAAGTGCGACAGGTATGTGCAGGCGTGAGGACCGTGCTCAATGTGCCTCAGGAAGCTGCACCCCACTAATAAGCCCCAAATAGAGCCCAACCGGTCCTGGGTTTTTTGTGTTTTGGTTTGGATGGGACCAGGCCTGGCTGTTTGGGCGGGACGGTTTCTTCTGGAACTGGGCCAAGTCAGGTTTGCATATGTCTGAGGTGGGATGGTGAGCAAAAAAATGATGGAATGGGATACAGCTCAGAGTGATTACTTGTGACTGAGAATAATTCAAGCCATCACTTTTTTGCATACCTCTGAACAGATTTGGAGACATTCTCTGCCTGCTTCTTTGCCGCTTGACAGAACAGGAGATGGGGGTGAGGGTACCCTCTGGCTTTGAAAACAAGTGCGCTACATCACCTATGCCAGTATTTGTAAGTTGTCCTTAAGTTTTTACAGCTCTCCTCTTCAGTTGGCAGCATTCGATTACCCTGCATCTTCCCTTGTTTTGCTCCCATGTTTCTCTGTGTCCTTAAAAGTTGTGATTTTTATCTACAAGACCTGCTGTAATCGCTGAACCACTTTATTCCCGCCTCCTGCTCAGGATTGGTCCATTCCAGCGTCGCTCTTCTTTGCTGCCTCCTGTCTCCTCCCACAGCCGATAGCTCACTTCCTTTCAAGGCTCAGGTGCAGTACAGTGTACTTTACGCTTGCTTTTGTTATCTCCTGTTTCTAAGAACTTTTCAACTTTCTTGTTTTCATTCTTTTGCTCCATGGCTGCTTCCGCCCTGTTTTCATTCCGCTTCTGCGTCACGATATAAGCCATCCCCCACTTTCGAGCAGCGCACACGGCCCCTGCAGCAGTTGTATTTCGGCCTGTCGGTGCTTCAATATTTTCAAAAACTGGACACCAACCACAGTAACAACATTCACAAACGAGAAATGAAACCCTTGCAGCATTACGTCAAAAGGAAAGCTAAGCCTATAAATGCGACTGATGCTTTACCGACTTCTGTGATCTGAACAAAGACACGTCAATCTCACAAGTAATCTCACTACAGGAGCTGAAATGATGCTTGGGAGTGAGCAAACACGCAGGTGAGTCCTCCCATCGAGGCAGTCGTTCCTGCTCCCTAAATTACTGATACCATGGGTATTCATGAATTCAGAACCATGATACTTCGGTATTTTATGTTCAGCTTGGGGGTGTCTCGAGAAATTAATCGCAGAGATTTAATTTGATTTTAAGTACTGGAAAGTCAAAGGGGGGATGGAGCTGGAGTTTGGAATACTTGGAGTTATATTTCCTGATTTTCCAGGCAAATCAGCGATTCTCCAAAACTTGGTATGTGGGCCTGTCAGAGCAGCAGATCATGCAATCACATCCTTTCATTCGCCCATAGACCATGCATGTTTTCTGCCGCCTGTACTTGATTGAGCCATGAGGGTTTCTAATGTTCGCAATGAAAGTAAACAATAAAATCTGCATTTTAGGGGGATCCTATTGAGAGAGCGCAAACTGAGCACAATGTGCGAGTGCACCACACTTACACGTAGTACGCACAAGTCATGAGAGAAATGCCATGAGTGCTGATATTATATTCACCTATATTCTGAAATGTGTAGGTAATCTAGAGATTTTATATAGAAGTGGAACTAATGCAGAAATGTGTGAAAAGTATAACCTTATTAGGCGTGATTAATCCTGATCCATATTATGTAGCTGCTAATGGAAGAATGTCAAACATAGAACGGAATAGGCCTCATGGCCAGAGCTGAAAGAGTTTGGGAAAGGGGTCCTTTTACATGAATATGGATTGCACTAATGTTATTTAGTAGTTATGTTTCCAAAGGCTTTACATTTTATAGATGTGTTTACATAATCATAAAGCAGAGTATTAACATGTTATCGAAATGAAGGATTTGAAGAATATAATCATTATAAGAAATGTTGTAGGCCTGAAATGTTTAAAGACTCTGATTTACACGTATTAGTCTGTGCCGAGGATGAATGTTGCAAACTTTCGTTAGAAGTTTATGAGAATTGGGATCCTAGCTGCAGATGTCTGTCTGCAAGTGAGAGGGGGGATCCAATTATACATCGCATGAATAGAGGGTTGTTCAAGAGACTGGCACAGACACGGAGGAGGGTTCAGGAATGTTTTAAGGGGTATCGGCGGGCCGGAGAAGAGTCTGAGAAGCAAGGTCAACTCTAACGCACGAGGCCCAAAGAAGAGCATCATGGAAAAAGCCAGAAGCTGGGGGGCGTCTCACGAGGGGCGTCCCAAATGTTATTGTGTGTTTTGATATTAGGGACAGCACCCCTGGGTGGAGTTAGAGCAGATGCCGGAGGATCCTTTAGAGAGCGGATGGGTAGGCAGAGAGGGGTCATGACTGGAGAACATAGGTTTTCACCTAGAGACTAAGAGTGAGTGATCTTCCTTGGAAGTCATTCACAACTGACACCTTTTGTTAGGTTGGGATTCTGTTAAGTAGGGATACCATCCAGAGCAGGGTAGGGACAGCCTAACCTGAAACCTTTATCCCGGCTGTAAATGACTGAGAGATCACAATACGTGTCTATGCTTGCAGCTCTACTAATTTTGGAATTAGTCCTGGTAGTTTTCTTTGCTCGTCTGAGGGCTTTCAGAGAGCACATGTATGTAGTTGTACCCGTATATCTTTTGAATCTCATTTTGAGATGTCTGTATTTGCAACTTACCCTAACCTTATAATAAATCTTTGAAAGCTAGAAGTTGTTTGTGGTTCTTTCGAGCGGAGTCCATTATTGATCGAACTAACCTGGTAAGAGATGCACTTTCTTCCCTCAATGACAGGCAACAAAGGTTCAGTCGACCACAACGGGGTTTAGATCAAGAGTGATAAGATAGCGATCAAAATCAAAATCTCGCCCCCGCAGTTGGTAGCTATAGAGGATGGTTGCCTTCTTGAGGAAGGTGATCTAGGCCAGGTTAGATTACCCCAAGGCCCCTAGAGATCGATGATCAGATCAACCGCCCGCCGAAGAAGGTCCGGATGACGTGAGACAGAAAAGCAGCAGTATCGGTCGAGAGTGAGTATAAAGGGTCATGCGTGTTAGATTGCGGTGTTTTTGTATTGTATCTATGTTGTAATGTCTGGCGGAGTTGAATGCCTGTAGAGTGATTGTGGAACAGGTTGTGAGCGCGTGCAACCGGTGGAAATCTTAAGTTCAAGGAGAGCTTAAGTGGTTCGGGTGTATCGGACATCCAGAGTAATTGTCAACCAGTGTGAAGGGGGTCATGAGGTACCATTGATCGCCCGCAGGACCGAGATAGGGGGAACGTAAGAGTGAGTGCATGAGTAACAGACGCTGGTCGGAAGTTACTGTGTGTGTAAGCAACCTATCAGAGAGACGATAGACATTTCGTCAGTTGTGGTGACAATTACAGATAGACTGTGGACGTACAGTCGAGAGAAGTGACCGCTTGGTCGGAAGTAGTCATTTTTCAGTGTATGAATGGGACGCATGCATGACCGGGAGACGAGCTGAGAAAGGAGGGGTGCTGCTGCGAAGCGGAGACGAGTGACGTCAGAAAGTGCCGCTCTGGGATTGGCCGGCCGGAGCGAGACCGCGCTGCGATAGGCCAGCTAGCAAAGCCGCGCTAGGATTGGTGGATTGTCATCAGGAAGTAAACAGAGTAGTGAGGTTGGAAATTGTGCGTATAATCATGAAGTGTTTTAAATGGTTAAGAGCGGCCTTTAAAAGAGAGAGGCGAAGATCTTATGAATGGGAAGAAGCCCCGCCGGAGGGTACGCCGGCTTATTATATGGCGGCGAATGTTGGGCTGCACACAATCATGTGGATTTCAGAGTGGAGTAAGATTACAGAGGGAAATGAGGAACTGACGTTTCCGAAGTACGGGACGTTCAGATTAGAGGTGCTACATCGATTAAAGGCAGTTATGACCTCAATGAGACCTATGCCTAGACCGACCCAGTTTGAAGCTCTCAATGCCTGGATTAGGGCAGCGCACGAGAGGAACCTGAATAGACGACAAGAAAGGGTGAAACGATCGGTAAGAGCAGTGCAGGATGCCAAATGGGATGCGGATGCTAAAAGATGGAGAGTGCATAACATTGAAGTAAATAAATTGTACCCAGTGTTAGAAGCGCCCGGAAACAAAAGCCCACTAGAAGAAGATGATGAGAGCGAGACAGAGGACAGCCTGATAAATAGGCTACTGACAGATAGGCCACCCCCGTATAACAAAGAGACATGAGATGTTGAGCACAGTGGAGGGGAAGGGGCCAGCATAGGGGAGCATAGACCGCTTCCCATTTCCCATTGGGATCCCCCTGCAAAGAAAGAACTGTCCCAGCCTAGTCCGCTGCCGCAGGTGGTCGGGAGGTTTGTGGTACAAAGGGTGCCAGAAACGGAGTGCGCCACATCCTACGCACTGCCAGATGCCCTGCAAGTACCTGTTACTATAGGTCCTATAGTATCGATTTATGACCCAGAAAGAGCGAGGGGGGAAGAACAGGTACGGAAGGACAGAGATAGGGCAGAGATGGCAAGGAGGAACGATACGACCAATTCCCCAAGTCAATTGCCAAGACCAAGGGAGTGGAGCACCCCAGTACACACAGCAGAAGATCCAACAGGGGATCAGGGAGGCCCTAGATGGCCAGTGGATATGAGGGGATCAGGACGGAAATCCTTCCAGGAGCTAAGCGAGTACATGAAGAAATGGGACGAAGCAGTTGAGGCTCACAAGAGCATCATAGCGGCAGAAGCTGGAAGGGAAAGCCAGGATAGCAGGACCCGGACTCACTGCGGGGCTGATGAAAGCAGTCCGGAGTGGGACGGGAGGGAACAGGACAGTAGGGGAGACACCCTTCGGGCCAGGAGTGGAGGTAGATCAGACCTGGAAAACAGGGGCCCCGAGTGTGGGGGGGTGTCCCGCCCAATACACAGCGAAGGAGACAGGAGAACGCAGGAGTACAGAGACAGCTTTAAGTGTACCCACTGTGTGCCTGGCAACGGTGAACAGAATGGGAGTTGCGAGAGGCCTCGCCATAGCCCCTGTGATTACGGACAAGAACGCAGTCCAGGGGATATGGGGAACCGAGAGGGATCTTACCAAATACTGAGTGACACTAGACAGAGAGAGAATGGCGACCGGAGGGAGAATAGCAGGGAATCTTACTGTGGAGAGAGAGAAGAAAGAGAGAGTGGACAAAATAAGATTGGGGGTAACAGGCCCGTGTTTCATCACCTTCCAAGATCGGATGGACGAGCATGGGACCTAGAGAGATGGGAACAAGGGAGAACTCTCTTTAACTCTCCTGAGCCCAAGCGTATGACTCGGAGTTGGGATGGTAGAGAGGCCAGTGAACCCCCTTCGAAAGACATACTGCGAGCTGAGATAAAAGCCAAGAGACTCGATGTCGCCAGCTTAAAGTCAGATCTGGATGACATGGTGGATGGTACCTTGCCTCTAGAAAGAATGGAAATGTATGAGCAGGATGAAATACTGTTCATGGCAAAGGACATCACTCGAAAGGCGAGAACAATCCATGAGAAATTAGTTGAACTAGCAGGCAAATATATGGTGGACCTGTCAAGGACTAAAGCATTACAGGGTAACCACAGGCTACATTATTCAGATCGAGACCTAGATGAGAGAAGAACAATAGGATTGAAAACACACATAAGGGAACTGATCACAGGAATAAGGACGTGGAGGGCATTGGATAAATGGGAAGAAAGGTGGTCCAAGAAAGGGACCGTCAGGAGAAGCATGCTTGGTATGACACCAGGAGGATTGCAGGGAATAGAGGCATACCCTTTGCGTGAGGTTGCAAACGGGAACTACGTGCATGTGCCATGGAGTAGGGGAGATTTAGCAGCTTTTACTACTTCTTTCCCCAAACTGAGGGAGAACCCAGTCGAGTGGTACAAACAAGTGGAGAGGTTCGTGAAAATCTCCAAGGTATTATGGATAGATTTGAACACGCTGTTTGACATTGTAGTACCAGGAGATTTGTGGACAGCATGTAAGGTTAGTGCTGAGTGGCCCACAGCAGAACCAGAGAGAGATGCACGGACTAATGGACCGTCCGAGATAGTGATGGCAAAATTCGAGAGAGTGATGACTTGGCTGAAAGACAAGGTGCCAATGCAGGACATAGATTGGGTCAAGATAGATAGAACTAGACAGGAACCCAAAGAAACAGTTCACGAATATTATGAGAGATTGCTGAAGGCGTTTAAACAGTATAGCGGGCTGGATGTAATGGATCCTAAGGACATAGGACAATTTGTGTCGAAGTTCGTTTTGGGCCTGAGACCGGATATTAGTTTAATGATTCAGCAACACTTGATCTGTTGGCAAAATAAACCTTTGGACGAAATTCTGAGATATGCTAGATACTGCTGTGATGAAATAGACTCAAAGACAAAGAAGCTAAAGGAGAAACTAATGGTGGTGCAGATGCAGTCAGCTGGTAAGGGGGGACCGCAGCAACAGCAACAAGGAATTGGAACAGGAGGCAGGAAGCAGAATAACCAGAACAAGGGCAATGAGGAGAATTCCACCTTTAGACCTAGGGTAGACATAGCTGCCTTGAAGAAAACGACTCGGTGTCACCAGTGTAACGAGGTGGGGCATTGGAAACACAAGTGTCCCTACAACGTGGAAATCGGGGAACAGGAGATAGAGGAGGAAGAGGTCCAGAGTACGCCTACGAGAGGGGTAACTCCATACCAAGGAAAGGTGCTCAAAGGGGGGACCCCTCCTCCACGAGCCCAGTTCCCCCAGCCACCTAGAGTAGGGACTATGGGTAAGACATATAGACAGATGCCTCTGTTTGTAGGAGGAGAGGAATGCTATTACGTTGATCCACTAACTGGACAGAGAGTGGAAAGGGAAGAATGCACCCTCGGGGCAGCCTTGGAAGTGGATCAAAGAGGACCCTACGTTGAGGCCGAAGTGGCAGGGTGCCCCACGACATTCCTAGTAGACACAGGAGCCACTAGATCCACGATCAGATCAGCCGCAGTTCCAGGCCTGCCCATGTCTGGAGAGACAATACAAGTGGTGGGGGTTGCTAACAGGAGAATAACTAGCCCATTGACAGAACCAGTGCAGGTGAAAATAGGGAAATACAGCGATGAGCATCAGTTTGTGGTCTGCGATTCTAGTCCTGTATGTCTGTTGGGAAGAGACCTTTTGTGCAAATTAAATTGTACAATATACTGCACACCACAAGGAGTGGAGGTATTGACCAATGACGATGATGCTGACTTCAAGGTCGCAAATTCAAGAATATGTGTGGAGCTGTATCCCACTTTGACAGTGGACGAGCTCCCCTGGGATCTGAGAGAGACAGTGGCACCAGAAGTGTGGGACTTCACTGGGGAAGAGATTGGACTGGTCAAGGGGGTGGACCCAGTGAAAATTGTAGTGAAACCACATGCTGAGTTTCCGAGAACACCCCAATATAAATTAACTCCAGAAACGATTGCAGGAATAAAGCCTGTGATCGAGTCTATGATTAAGCAGGGAATACTGAAGGAAATCGTGGGTAGTCCATGCAACTCCCCGATTATGGGTTTGCAGAAACCAAATGGGAAATACCGGATAGTGCAGGACCTCCGAAAGATTAATAACATAGTTGTCTCATGTTGTCCAGTGGTGCCGAATCCATCAGTGATATTGTTTCAGATACCGTTTCAAGCTGAGTGGTTCACTGTGATAGATCTTTGCCAGGCTTTCTTTTCGATCCCTCTGGACGAAGAGAGGCATTTTCTTTTCGCATTTAAGCTGGAAGGTCGCGTACTAACATGGTGTCGTATCCCCCAGGGGTATACAGAGAGCCCATCGATCTTCAACCAGCTTCTGAAGAAAAATCTTGAAAGTCTAGTGCTGCCCCAGAAGTCCGTTCTGGTCCAGTACATAGACGACCTGCTTGTGGCGTCAGAAACAGAGGAGGCTTGCAGGGAGGACTCCATTGCTTTGCTAAATCACCTAGCTGCAAATGGGCACAAGGTGTCCCCGGGAAAATTGCAGTACTGCCTGACAGAAGTGCAGTACTTGGGGCACAGAATCGAGAAAGGCAAACGAAAAGTGTCACCAGACAGGATAGAGGCGATCATGAAAATGAATGCGCCTAAAACACAGAGAGAAGTCAGGATGTTCCTAGGGATGGTGGGTTATTGCCGACAGTGGATCGCAAACTTTTCACTGAAAGCAAAACCCTTGCAAAAATTGACGCACAAGGAGGTGAGTGATCCGGTACCATGGGACAAAGACTGCTTGATGGCATTCCTGCAGCCGAGAGAGGACCTGTGTCGTGCTCCTGCTCTGGGAATGCCTGATTACGATAAACCATTCTTGCTTTACTGTTGTGAGAGAGAAGGTTGTGCGTTGTCTGTGTTGGTCCAAATTCATGGGAATGCCCGTAGACCAGTCGCCTATTTCTCGGCTACATTAGACCCAGTAGCCGCAGCGTTGCCCGGATGTCTCAAGTCCGTTGCTGCAACAGGTGTCAGTATCGAGCGTTGCGAGAACATCGTGATGGGGCACCCGTTAGAGGTGTACGTGCCCCATTCTGTTGAACTGTTGATGACCAGGACCAAAACATAGCATCTGACCAATAGCAGGCTCACGCGCTATGAGCAAGTCATTCTTGCTGCAGAGAACGTGACCCTCAAGAGATGCTCTGTTTTGAACCCTGCTACCTTAATGCCTCTCCCAAGTGATATAGATGATGATGAATGTACAGACCATGATTGCCTCGATGTGACTGAACTATGCACCAAACCGAGACCTGACATCGTGGATGAGCCACTGACTGACCCCGATGAAATTTTCTTTGTCGATGGCTCATGTGTAAGAGACGAAGTTGGGCAGTTGAGAGCAGCTTACGCTGTTTGTACAATTACTGGAATTGTGGAAGCTGGATGCCTGGAAGGAGTACACTCCGCTCAGGTAGCCGAGATTATTGCATTGACACGTGCCTGCCTGGCAAGCAACCAAATTCGAGTCACCATATACACCGACAGCCAATATGGTTACGGGGTAGTTCATGATTACGGGCAGTTATGGTCTCAAAGAGGTTACATGACATCTTCAGGCTCTCCTATTCGCAATGGAGAGTTTGTGCGTTTGCTGTTAGAGGCTTTGCAATGTCCAGCAGGTATCGCAGTTGTAAAGTGTACTGCGCATACCAGGAACATGGACTTCGTGTCACAAGGCAATAGATATGCCGACGAAGTCGCGAGGTACTGCGCAGAACAAGGGTACTCTTTCACAGAGGTGGAAGTGGGCGGAATAAATGTAAGAACTGAATTAGCCATGATATTGGAAACTGTCGACACTTGGGATGAGCTGAAATGCATGCAGGAAAACGCACCCGATTTTGAAAAGCAAACATGGGAAAAGGCAGGATGTGTGGTGGGTGAAGCTCATTTCTGGGTTTCGGCAGATGGAAGGGCAGTGTTACCCAATGAGATGGTGAGCCCAATGGCTAGACAAATCCATGGTCCAGTACACTTAGAGAGAGACGCTATGCTGAGGGTATTCAGGCAAACCTGGTATAACCCTAAGTTTAGAGTAGCAGCCGAAGCAGTGTGCCAGCGTTGTGTGACCTGTCAGCAGCTGAATGTAGGGAAAAGAACACCAGTTGCATTGAGCCACATAGGGAGGTCTGGAGGTCCATTCAATCGTATGCAGTTAGACTTTATTGAAATGCCAAGGTGCAACCGCCTTCGTTATGTCTTGGTGGTTGTTTGCGTATTTTCCAGATGGGTTGAGGCATACCCTACACGTAGGTGTGACACCCTCACAGTAGCCAAGTTACTACTTAGGGAGCTCATCCCTAGATTCGGGGTGCCGGCCTCTTTGGAATCAGATAGGGGAACGCATTTCAACAGCGAGCTTGTGAAGATGATTTGTGCGGCCCTGAACATAGACCAGAAATTGCATTGTAGCTACCGACCAGAAGCCTCAGGAATTGTGGAGCAGATAAATAGCACTATTAAGGCCCGAATTGCAAAGATGTGTTCATCTACGTCCCTGAGTTGGCCTGATGCTCTGCCATTGGTCCTTATGAGCCTCCGTAGTACCCCAGACAGAAGAACTGGACTGTCACCTCACGAGGTGTTAATGGGGAGAGCAATGAGGTTGCCATCTGTACCAACTGCTGCACTGTTAAACATCACAGATGATATGATCCTGGACTATTGTAAGGGGCTGTCTGACGCCATTCATTCTGTGTCCCTTCAGGTGCAGGCTGCCGAGGTTCCGTCGTGCCAGGACCCGTGCCATGACCTGTGCCCTGGTGATTGGGTGCTTGTGCGAAAGCACGTAAGAAGAAGCTGCCTGGATGTTCGTTGGCGTGGGCCCTACCAGATCATCCTGATCACGAACACTGCAGTAAAGGTGGGAGGCCTGCCCAATTGGATCCACGCGTCGCATATGCGGAGGGTTCCAGCACCTCTGGAAGAAACAGCTCCTCTCTCGGATAGAAGTCCAGCTGCGGACCGAGAAGCCATAGAGGGGACCAGCCAAGCTGTAGAGGTGCCAGAAGAAGCAGGGAACGAGTCTGACCAGCCTGAGGACGGTCAGTACAACAGCGAAACGGACGACGCTACGGAAGGAGAAAGTAGCTGGGAGTACGAATCAGACACAGACCAGGCTGAAAGAGAGAGAGAGCAAAGCAGAAGGACGAGGAGCAGGAGGGTAAGGCGTGGAGAAGCCAGCTGGCCTCAAAGAAGGAGTTCAAGCCTGAGGTCGACTCCAGAGAGAACCCTTCCTCCAATATCCGAAGACTCAGACCTGGAAGAAGGTGCTCAGGGCGCTGAAGCACCAAACCTAAGAAGGTCAAGAAGAGTACGTGTGCCTAGCAGAAGATACGCCACCCCTGAGTGGACATATCTGGCGACAAATGTCTTGGGAACGAGCGACAGGGAGGATCAGAGCGGTGCTGGTGTCCAGCTCTGAACCCATCATCACAGTGGAAGTACAGCTGTTAGTGCCCGGAGTCGAAGCAGAAGGGTCACTAACGTTCACACTCCCCAACCCTCCCCGCCTAAGCACGTTAAAGCACATGTTTTTCACCGAATTGCAATTCCCCGACTTTGGAACAAAGATAACAAGCCATGAAGAGCACGTTCTTCGTTTGGAAATATTGAACTATGCTGTCCAAGCCGCAGGCTCCAATCTTATAGTGGATGCTTAAAGACTTTGTAAATAAGCAAGAAAAAAAAGAAGATTACCTAGCGCCTAGGAAGCAGAGAATCTTAGGGACCTTCCTATAAGTTGACGGAGAAGGGCTAGGGTTGTCTGTGTTAAAGCTTTCAATGGACTTTTGCAAAGAAGGTTGTCAGCTTCCAGTTGTGTGGTTCTAAAGACAGAAGGAGCAAAAAGGACTGTAAAGGAGCGAGAAGAAAAGAACTTTGTGTTGGAATAGAAGAGAGAATCCTACTGTCTGGCGAAATGGAAGCCAGCACCCCGAATCGTAGAGCCAAATGTATAATAGGCACCCTAATAGTAGGAGTGATATTTCTAATAGCTTTAGTAGTTACAGTCTCATATGTAAAGGGACATGAGAGTGAGGCAAGGGTATCAGACGAGAAGTCTGTAGCGACACCAAAACCTACTGTTGCTGGTAAGAAAGGGGAAAACATACAGGAGAAAGCGTTATTAGCAGCAGAAGCCCGTAGGTTACACATGGATGAGTCCCAAGGCGACTTTAGATCAAATGCTTATGCTAAACTTTTGTATGAATACGTGGATGCCATGGAGGTTAAGGACTGCTACGTCTGCATGCAGTTGCCGGCGTCTGTAGATGAAGGCATTAGATATCATCACCTCCCGCTGACATATGGCATTACATGTAGCTTATTGCTTAGTATATTTTATGGGAGAGATAGTTTTGAATACTATTTCTCCAATTATGATTCAGTGTTACCAGAAGTCCCAAATTACAAGCAGATGAACAAATGGGACTACTGGAAGAGTGAAGACAGATTGGCCAAGTTCTTCATTCCTTGGATTACCTTAGATACTTCACATGCCCGCAGAAATAACCTGACATGCAAGGTGTCAGAAGTCGAGAAGACGTTTATAGGGCAAGTGGATGATCAATACAGGAGGCAAAAGATTTTGAAAAAATCAGGACAATGGAAAACAGATTGGACCGAGGAAGAGAAGGCACACAAAAGAAAGGGTAGTAGTGGTCCAATAGCTTTGTATAGAACGCAGAGAGGAAAGTTATGTCTTCACAGAGCCAAAACGTATTACGAAAATGTATACGTAGGAGAAGTCAGTTGTGAACATGCTTTCAATTTAGAATATTATACAAAGGATTTCCTGAAAGGAATGCAAGTGATTCCAAATGTATATTTTGTATGTGGGAGAAATGCCTACGTGAGACTACCTGATAACTGGTATGGATCATGTTACCTGGCAATTGTCTTCCCCAAAATATATCATGCCCAAGACTTAGAGATCATCGAGGGCAAGGCTGCAGCAAGGGGGAGAAGAGACCTAGGAGATGCGGAAATGGTTGGAGACGTATTTGGAGCTGCATTTCCTCTTTTAGGACTGATCCTTAATGATGTCAAGATTAGACGACTGGCAACAGTCGTAGACAGGTTGTCTGCCAGCACTGCTAGGTCCTTAATGCTGGTGGAAGGAGAGATGCAATCGATAAGGGCCATGGTGCTTCAGAACCGTCTTGCATTAGACGTCTTGCTAGCAAAAGAGGGCGGAGTCTGTAAGGCTTTGAAGGTCCAGGAATGTTGTACTTACATCCCAGACAATTCAAAGCCCCTTGAGAAAGTTATTAGGAACATAACTGATATTCACAAGGAGATCGAAGACCTGAGTAGAGAAAATGTCTGGGAAAAAGTGGGCCATGGAATGGGTGAAGTTGGAGGGTGGTTCGCCACCTTAGGAAAGAGCTTCGTGTGGTATGTGCTGAAAACTATCATCATAATATTGATCTGTGTGATCATGTTGTGGGGATTGGTGAGGGCATACAAATGGTATAGATCAAGAAGATTGGAGAGAGCCCAGAGAGAACAGCTACAGAGATTAGCTGCCATACAAGACAGTCAGTACAGGAGCCTGAGGGCTCTAGAAACGCAGAAACGAGGAACACTAGCAATTACTTCAGTTTAAATGTTAGTGATGACCCCGAGAGGTCATCAAAGGGGGGAACTGAGAGAGCGCAAACTGAGCACAATGTGCGAGTGCACCACACTTACACGTAGTACGCACAAGTCATGAGAGAAATGCCATGAGTGCTGATATTATATTCACCTATATTCTGAAATGTGTAGGTAATCTAGAGATTTTATATAGAAGTGGAACTAATGCAGAAATGTGTGAAAAGTATAACCTTATTAGGCGTGATTAATCCTGATCCATATTATGTAGCTGCTAATGGAAGAATGTCAAACATAGAACGGAATAGGCCTCATGGCCAGAGCTGAAAGAGTTTGGGAAAGGGGTCCTTTTACATGAATATGGATTGCACTAATGTTATTTAGTAGTTATGTTTCCAAAGGCTTTACATTTTATAGATGTGTTTACATAATCATAAAGCAGAGTATTAACATGTTATCGAAATGAAGGATTTGAAGAATATAATCATTATAAGAAATGTTGTAGGCCTGAAATGTTTAAAGACTCTGATTTACACGTATTAGTCTGTGCCGAGGATGAATGTTGCAAACTTTCGTTAGAAGTTTATGAGAATTGGGATCCTAGCTGCAGATGTCTGTCTGCAAGTGAGAGGGGGGATCCAATTATACATCGCATGAATAGAGGGTTGTTCAAGAGACTGGCACAGACACGGGGGAGGGTTCAGGAATGTTTTAAGGGGTATCGGCGGGCCGGAGAAGAGTCTGAGAAGCAAGGTCAACTCTAACGCACGAGGCCCAAAGAAGAGCATCATGGAAAAAGCCAGAAGCTACACCACGTGAGGGGCGTCTCACGAGGGGCGTCCCAAATGTTATTGTGTGTTTTGATATTAGGGACAGCACCCCTGGGTGGAGTTAGAGCAGGTGCCTGAGGATCCTTTAGAGAGCGGATGGGTAGGCAGAGAGGGGTCATGACTGGAGAACATAGGTTTTCACCTAGAGACTAAGAGTGAGTGATCTTCCTTGGAAGTCATTCACAACTGACACCTTTTGTTAGGTTGGGATTCTGTTAAGTAGGGATACCATCCAGAGCAGGGTAGGGACAGCCTAACCTGAAACCTTTATCCCGGCTGTAAATGACTGAGAGATCACAATACGTGTCTATGCTTGCAGCTCTACTAATTTTGGAATTAGTCCTGGTAGTTTTCTTTGCTCGTCTGAGGGCTTTCAGAGAGCACATGTATGTAGTTGTACCCGTATATCTTTTGAATCTCATTTTGAGATGTCTGTATTTGCAACTTACCCTAACCTTATAATAAATCTTTGAAAGCTAGAAGTTGTTTGTGGTTCTTTCGAGCGGAGTCCATTATTGATCGAACTAACCTGGTAAGAGATGCACTTTCTTCCCTCAATGACAGGCAACAAAGGTTCAGTCGACCAGAACGGGGTTTAGATCAAGAGTGATAAGATAGCGATCAAAATCTCACCCCCGCACTATTAAACAAAAAAGATGCTCTTACCTGTTCCAGCCACGCCTGCACTTGTGTGGGCTCACACACATGGGCACACAAGTGGTCTCACACACATGGGTACACGTGGGGGCTCGCATACATGTGAGCTCACACATGGGCACACACGTGAGCTCACACACATGGCACAAGTGTGGGCTCACACACATGGGCATATGCGTGGGCTCACACATGGGTACATGTGGGGGCTCACACACATGCGATCTCACACATGGGCACACGTGTTGGCTCACACACATGGGCACACACGTGGGCTTACACTCATATGCACATGTGTGGGTTCGCACACAGACACACACATGGGCTCACACACATGGGCACCCATGTAGCACATTTAATGAGGCAATAGAGGGATGATGAGGAGGTGAACTCTATTGGCCCGCAGCGCCCTCTTAGAGCCAGTCCAAAGGCACCGTAGCTTGTGAACAGAGTACTCCCCTCGTAGCTTGAATGCACACACGGCGCAGACCGACTCGTGTACCTTAGCATGCATGAAAGGAAGGTTATGTTGAATTTGTATTATCAGCAAAAACCAATGAATGTTGCATAATATCAGCAAACAGCATACATGTGTGAGATAAGAAGTCGCTGAAAAAGAGAAAAAGAGAGAGAGAGAGAGAGAGAGTGAAACACAAGAGCACTAGAGAGAGATAGAGACAGAGGTCAGACATAGCTATCAAGAGAGAAAGAGTGAAAGAGAGAGACAGGGAGCTTAGGAGTGAAAGCCCGAGGGAGACACAATGCTCACAATTCCTGGACGTTTCAGTCTTTATAGTGTAGACAACAATAAGACCATCTTCAGGACATAATTTCTTTGGTGTATTGATGACTCTGACAGAATCAGAATCTGATCGTAAGTTCCAAAAACATGTTAGATAGCATCTAAACACTGCTGATACAGCACATCTAAAATTTTTGTAAACTTAGAAGTGGCTACTCGTGAGGCGATTGCTCACCACAGGATCATATTTCGTTAACCGGGAGAGATGCCTGTAAATACAGCGGTCTCACTCATCCACTTAAATCGGCGTGGTGCCTGACTTGTCGTACTCCTTTTTAGATCAAGTAGTGACTACTTGATCTGAAAATGAGGACGACTAGTCAGGCACCACGAGTTGCCACCTCTAAGTAAAATTCAATTTTAGATGTGCTCTGTCAACAGTGTTTTGATGCCATCTAACATGTTTTTGGAACTTACAATCAGATTCCGATCCCGTCAGGCTCCTTGAAATACAATATTTGAAAAGAGAGCGACACATGAACAAAACACCATGATTGTAAATTTTACAGGAAGGCATTGTCTGGGGGAGGAAGGGGGTCAGTAATGATGTCATCTCTAAAGAAATCCCTCTCTTTGTATGGTCATCCCCAAAGTTTTTGTTGGGTTGGATTGCCAAACCGGGCTTTCCCTGGGCATGTAGTTGTCAGGAAGCCATACCTCTAGGATGGGCTACCAAGCTCCACATACACAGAGAAGCCATCTTAGGAGTGGGCTGAATAGTGCACTCTGGGATAGGTAGATGCCACACATTGCAGGAAGTCATCATCAGTGGATGGGACCTGGTAGCTCATTGGCTAGTAAATGCTTCATCCCCTAAGGGCAGTTTATTGGTATAAATATAACAATCCTAGTATCCAGACCACATCTGGATTGGAGAGGGGACCATAGAAGGAGTGACCTTGTGTTCCCTGAACCTGGCAAGAGACGCTGCACCAACCGCTGGCCTGCACCTGCTGATCCTTGGGCTAGCAAGGAGAGGATTGTGCCTGTGGTAACTGGCTCATGGCAAAATCACTCCTGAGCCCCAGACAGAAAAGATGAACCCCAAGAATCAGTTGGATGACTTCCTGCTACAGCACAAGGGCCATAAAAGCGAAAGAAGCCCGCCTTGGCTAGCCAGTAGCCACAATCTCTTGATCAACAGTGACTACCAACTTGCTGACGGAGAAGAAGTGCCAACATTGAAAAGTTGCATCTGAGTCTGCTGGACCTGGGAGAGTCATCTGAGAGCAGTTTGGCCGTTCAAAACCAGCACTAGTCTTCACCAAAGGGAACTGCTGGTTTTGCAGTGACCATAGACCAGTAGTCCAATGGCAACTGGACTTTTGCCAGACCAAAGAGGACTTTGAATGACATCAGTTCCTGTAGCCATAGTCAGTACACCTGGACTGTGAATCAAGACGTATCCTACAGCATGTTCAGCAGCTTGTATCCCTTGCATAAGGACCACTCCATTGATGTCTATAGGGGTCACCCATAGAGCTTAGAACCGGACTGGAGACTGCTTTGGTGACAAGGTAACTGTCTTACACTCCCTCACTGGCCCTCTTTACCTCCTTACCAATGGAGAAATGTCACCCAAAGTGGGCCTGAATAGTCGAACACAACTTTCTAAAGGTTTTGCAAACTATACGGTTATCAGTGCTTGTTGGATTTTTACTGTGATTTACGTTTTACTCAAAGATCTATTTCCCCAGAACCCTCCGGCCAATTGTGTTCATTCTGGTGACTAAACATTCATAAAAATACGATCTGTTTGTAGGAATTGGTTTTGGATTTCTTTTGTGTTGTGTGACTTTCTTATTTCGTTGATTTGTTTCTTCTACATGCTTTACACTTACACTTGTTCCTTTGTCTAAGCCTGGCTGCTCGAAGCAACAGCTACTCAGGGTTGAGCTAAGGTTGTACAAACGAGGCTGACTGGACCCAATGAGTGAGTGTATTCCACAGTGAGCTCACACAACCACACCATATAATACACCACTTTCCTCACCGCCACCAAGTGCTGGAGAAGACCCTGAGAGGCTCAGCAAGGACAAGGAACTGTGGGGCATATTATCAGGACAGGCGATAATATTATCGCCGGTTTAGCGGCAGAAAACTGCTGCTAAAGCAGCGATAATGGGCTTGATGATATGCTCTATGGAATTCCAATTGAAGCTCATGTTAGATGTTCCTCACATCTATCATGGGCTTCAATTGGAATAATTTTATCGCCTGTCTTGATAATATGACCCTATGTTTATTAGAATTAAGCTTTAGACGGCTGGCAGCCGTCCAGGCAGCCTCACTGAACAGGAAGGAAATTGGAGATGGAATCAGGAGTGTAAAGTGAGAATTCACATCTGCCAGAGCAGCCAAGAAGGGACTGAAAAGGGTAGGACTCAATTGCGAGCTTTGTGATACGGCGTCCATTACGGATGATGCAATTGTGGAAGAACCTGCCTACAGGCTGTTCATGATGTTTACGCTGGCACACTGAACCACCGAGCCATAGGTGTACTGGAAATATCAAGATTTCTTCCTAAATGAAACAGTGAATTTGACATTTATACTGGTTTCAAAGCACACGCGCAGATCAGGCCATAATATGTGGTACATGTAAAGCTGATTTACATGACTGTGTTTATTTATCTGTGATATTTATAGATCATTCTGCTGTATCTGTCATGTGCAAACACAATTTGAGTTGGAAGGTTTAACCAATTACCATTCCCATCCTGAGCTACTAGTCTGCGTGGAAATAACACAGATTGCCGTAAAACACAACCCAGGAATGCCAAGGGCGTGCACTGTGAAGAGATGCAGCACCTCGGTCAGTTTGTAGCTGATTGGCAGCTGTCGTCAGGGTGGGGTGCATGTGACTCAAGGACTGTAGGTGTTCCTAAGGATTTAGGTCGCAGATCACCTCTCTCGCCCCAAGACTAGTAGAGCTTTCAACAATCTCCCATGCGTTAACACACATGCTGCTGCACGATCTTCAGACCCAGTTCGATCCCAGTCATGCTTCTCCAAATACCCTAAAAATGTGGGCTTGGGAAAGCAGAATTTAAATATTCCAAAACAAAAATGTGGTTTTACCCAGGGGTGGAAGCAGCGCTTCTGTCGCTGGACGCCCGTATGGCGTGTGATAGTATAGAGTGGCATTATCTATTAGAAGTCCTGAGGTTTGGTTTCGGCCCTCAATTCCATTCATGAATCAAGCTGCTGTATACGCAGCCCCTCGCCAGAGTTTGAGTTAATGGTTCGGTGTCCCGCTCTTTTGCTCTCCGGAAGGGCACAAGACAAGGGTGCCCTTTATCTTTGATCTTATTTGCACTGGAGCTCGAACCACTCGCGGCTTGGTTTCCAGGCGGACCCGGTAATATCAGGCATATGCAGGGGAGATCAGTGGGAAGAGAGGATATCATTATATGCGGACAACGTTCTCTTACATGCAATGAGAGCACGGTTCACAATCAACCCGCTGCTTCAGATTGTTAAGCTTTTTGAAGGATACTCTGGATACCAGATCAACTGGGATAAGTCTCTCCGCATACAGATAGAGAAAACAGACTCAGAGTTTTTGGCAGGGAACCTAAAGCAGCAGTTGAAACATTTAAGGAGAGATGTACCCCACTGAAGGATGCTACCGATATCCCTTATGGGTAGAGCAGTCCTCTTCAAAATGATGTCCCTGCCGCGATTACTATACATTATACAAAATACCCCTTGCCCCATACCGGACATATTCTTTAAAGACGTGGATAGCGAGCTGAGAACATTGCTATGGGATGGCGGGGTGTACAGATTGCTCTGGCCAAACCACAGAAGGGGGTATATGAGGGAGCTTTGGCCATCCCAGATCTTCAAAAGTACTACTGGGCCTTGCACCTTATGGTCATTAATGATTGGGCAGGGTTCCAGTGTCTTCCGGCCTCCTTCACACCACCCGGCAGGCGCACCGCCTACCAGCTCGCTAGTGCTTCGTGGATCGCCACGGTCATTTCCTTCCAGGTTCCCCATCTCCCGCTGCACCTGGTGCTCGAGCCCTCCCCTCCGCCAGACACTTGCCGATCACTTCAACAGTACCTGGGACTCGCGTCCACCCGCCGCCCGGCGTACCCGCCCCGGCTTTTCTTAAACTACTCTACGGTCTCCAGGACTTCACTTGCATGCGGGCTCTACCCCTCATCCGCATCTTTCTATTCTCACGGCGCCTACACCATGCCGGTGATGAACTTGGAGCACCTTCACCTCTACTTTTCCATCCCAGTGAGGCATCAGCACACCCCAGACAGGGTTGGAATTATCACTGGTTCTATGGGGCCTGCTTTCCACATCCCTACATACTCGACACAGCCCTGAAGAGTCACAGAACCACTCCTAGTGACGAAACACGTGTCGGCTGGTTGTTGGTTTTCAATTCAGTCGTTGCTGTATTAAATAACCTTTTCAAACTTAAAACTGGTGTTGACCACATCAATTGTAACTCAAAGAAGACTTCCACAACATTGCGATATCCCTACTACGTGTGCCCGGGACTGTTCTCAGTTTGCAGTGTGGATATTTCGATTTACACAAACCCCGGGGGTTATTGGGTAATTCCCCCTACCTGGCAGCACCGTACCCACTCAGGTCCATTGAAAAACAATGCACGCATTAGTCTGAGCGCCCTTCTTCCTGTCTTCTCTAAAAACCCTACCCCTAGCCTTCAATTCCCCAGACCTACTCATAAAGCTGCGGGAGGCCTGGGAATCCGATGTGGGCCTGTTAAAAGATGATGATTGGGCGGAGGCGGTGCAGAGCCCTAAGGAGTTGGCGATCCGGGCACGATTCAGACTGGTCCAACTGAGAATCCTGCATAGGTCATATTATACCAGCAAACTCATGTTCAAGCTGGGACGTATACTAACAGAAATGTCAGAGGGGGTGCACTCAGAGGGGTACACTCTTTCATATCCTGTGAGAATGACCAATAATACAGAAATATTGGAGGAAGGTGACTCAGAATATGTCAGAAGTGATTGAGCAAGAAGTCTTACCTGGACGCCAGGTGGCACATGCCATGCATCATAGAATTTGGCTACAGGTGGCTGCAATGGTGGCAAAAAGAAATGTTGCAGAGGCATGGGGGCAATTCAACCGTGAAAGTGTCACAATGGTAGAGAGATTTGGATTGGTGCTGTGCAGCAAAAAAGACAATCTATGAGAGCCGGGGCTGCCCCAAAAAATGGGAGAAAGTCTGGCAGCGATGGGAAGATTTCAGGGGGAATGAGGGATATCAGGTAGTTGGAAGGGGAGGGGTTGGTGGGTGGCTGGGGTTATCCAGGAAGAATTCAATTGTGTAATGATTATTCCCGCATGTCCATAAGCCTCAAGTTGTGAACCTCGTCGAGACACTTGTATTATAACTTGTGCCTATGTAATGTATATGGATGCTGACACTTGTTTAATAAAAAGACGTTTTAAAAGAAAACTCGTTTTAACAATTTTCTTGAGGCTCTAATTTGACTCGACCAAACTAAAACATCTGTACAATCTACCTTAAATCGCCTTCTTCACACTTGTACATCAGCAGTGAAACACAGTCTAGGGCTGCAAATACTTTCCAGATGGAGAATCTTGGGCCCTTTTTAATCACTACTTCACGCAGCAAACGCATCAAGCCACCTTGCTGCATGAAAGGAAGGGGGCAGGGATGCGGCGTACTGGACATTAGACGCCGCAGTCCGCTCACTCCTTGCACTGGTGCACTAACTGCTGCCTAGTGCCAAGGCAGGCACCCTTGCACCATGGTAGAAGCCTGCCTTCTCTCCAGCCAGCTGTGCTGATGTGGGAGCCTCTCGGGCATGCTGTAATGTATTCCACCCACACTTCATCCACTTCTGGGGGGTGTGGGGCAGGGGATCACGCTGGTTGAGTGAGTAGGGTTACACAGTGTAAGGGTAATTAGTCCTGCTTTTGTCTTCCTGTCCGGTCCTGTACTCTAAATGTGTGTATAAAGTCTTTTACTAAGAATAACATTTGCTAATGCTTGTTTAATATGTCCTAACTACACATGTACTTTTGTGTTGCACTTTTCCCTTTGTTCTGGAGCCTTGGAACAGGTTTATCTTCTGGTACTCCGAGCACCCTACATATAAATATATGGGACAGATTAAAGTCGGTTTCTTTATCTAAATGTAATAACTGAGTTTCTCTAGCTTGGTTTTTCATGAGTTTTTTCACTCTTTTGTTCACTTGTTTTTCTACCCTTTTTTTATTCTCCTTTCTGCACTTTTCTGCATTTCTGCTCTATTTCCTTTACTCCTCCTTTTCGATCCTTTCCTGCCCGCTTTCCCTGCCGCTGCTGCCCCCGTGGCCCCTCCCCCCAGCACAACCAGCGCGACCTGCCCAATCCATCTCCCCTCCCAGCTCCCGCCTTCCAGCTGTCCAGCCCTCCCCGACCCCTACTTAATGGCGGCCGCGCGCATCTGGCATGCCAGAGGCTAGCCCGTCTGAGACCCCACCACGACCAGCGCCAGGAACCCTGGACCTCCGCATTGCCAACTCTACGACCCAGCAGCTCTCCACACACTCAACCCAGGCCGCAACAACAACTGCATGCTAGCCTCGCCAGCTGACACCCACGGACCCTTCAGCTGTCACCGCAGCCAACAAACCCACAGCACCGCTAGGAACACTGACCCAGCACAACCCAATCACAAGAACACACCCGTACCGAAGACCTTGCAATGCATCCTCCTCAATGTCCGATCCCTCCACAAACACGCCACTGAAATCTGGGACCTCCTCTATAGCACCACCCCAGATGTAGCGTTCTTCACCGAAACCTGGACAACACCACCTCGGGGCCAGACATCGCCATCGCCATTCCCCAAGGATACAAGATCTCCAGGAAGGACCACCCCACCCACCCAGGAGGAGGAATCACCATCATCCACAAATCCACCCTCCGCACACTCCCTGACGAAACTACAGACCTGATGGAACACCTTCACTCAAGATACTGACCAGCCCTACCACCACCCTCCGAGGAACTCTCATCTACTGACCCCCTGGACCACGCGGACCGTTCACTAACTCCATCACGGACATCATCTCCTGCATGCCATCGCATCCACCAACTACACCCTGCTGGGAGACCTCAACTTCCACCTCAACAACTACCTGGAACTCAACACCACATCCCTCCTGGACAACCTCCACAACATTGGACTCTGCCAAATCGTGACCGAACCAACGCACTCAGCAGGACACACCACCGACCCCCTCTTCACAACAGGAAACTCCATCACCTTCAACCACACCACTGGACTCCCATGGACTGACCACCGATGCGTCCACTTCACCTTCAGAAAAACCACCATCCACAGGCCCCCGGCAAATGCTCCCACGAAGAAACTGAACCAGAATCACCGACGACCAGCTCACCTTCTCACTCAGCAGCTCCACCCCAACCATCGGGGGAAACAACGACCCCAACACTGCAGCCCGAACACTGCACAAATGGATCTCCGACAGCACCAATACCATAGCCCCCTCAAGAAAAACAACAGCACCCAAGCCAAGAAAGCCAGATGGTTTACCACCGAACTTCGAGTGTCCAGATGCACTTGCAGCCGCCTCAAAAAGTCCTGGAGGAACACCAAATCCCCAGAAGCCCACAACAACTTCAGAGCCGCTACCAACGCCCACCACCTACTCATCAGAAAAACAAGAAAAAAAGCGTTTGAAGACCGAATCTCCACACACGCACACAACAGTAAAGAATTCTTCAACATCATCAAGGAGTTTGCCCAACCCACCAGCGAATCGACGGACATTCCTCCCTCACAAGAGCTCTGCGACAAACTCAGCACCTTCTTTCCCCACAAAATCTAGTGCATCTACGACAACTTCGACGAAGACAGCCAACACACTGAACCCCCGCCAACCACCCCGACACCCTGAAGCCAGCGTTTGACAACTGGACAGCCCTCACCACCGAAGACACACTGAAGACAATGAAGTCAATCCACTCCAGGGCACCCACGGATCCCTGCCCCCACCATATCTTCAACAGAGCTGCCGACACAATTGCACCCATACTCCACCACACCTTCAACCGCTTCCTGGCAACTGCCTTGTTCCCCGATGACTGGAAACACGCCGAGGTCAACCCCCTCCTGAAGAAACCCTTGGCTGACCCCACTGATCTAAAAAACTACAGACCCATCTCCCTGCCCCCGTTCCCGGTGAAAGTCATTGAGAAAGCAATCAACAGACAGCTCACCACATTCATCAACGAGCACAACATCCTCGACTTCTCCCAATCCGGCTTCAGAAAAAAACACAGTACAGAAACCGCCCTCCCCGCCGCAACGCACTCTACGGCAGAATAAACAAAAACCTCACCCGCAAGCTACAGAACATCCAGAACGCCGCCGCAAGACTGGTCCTCATCCTGCCAAGACACTGCCACATCTCCCAGCACCTGAACACACTCCACTGGCTCCCCATCGAGGCCAGAGTCACCTTCAAGATGCTCACCCACGCACACAAGGCCCTCCACGACACCGGACCAGCAAACCTGAACAGCCGACTAAATTTCCACACATCCCAAAGGAGCCTACGATCAGCCCATCTCTCCTACGCCGTGGTCCCCCTCACCAGAAAGACCAGATCGGGAGGCAGTTCCTTCTCCTTCCTCGCAGCCATTCCCTGGAACGACCTTCCGCTCCACCTCCGATAGCCAACATTGCTTCCGATCTTTGGAAGAAACCTCAAAACCTGGCTCATCGACAGACCCCCTCCTTGATGGACTGGAACCTGCACCCCCCACCCTACCCCCAGTGCCTTGAGACCCTTATGGGTGAGTAGTCGCGCTTAACAAACACCTGATTGATTGATTGATTGACATTGATGTTGTTGAGTACCACTTACTCTGTGGGGGACCTCAGAATACTGCCCTGTAACCTTGGACTGTCTAATGACCCCAAGTAAAGGACTCGCTGATGTTTGCCTGATGGTTTTTGGCGGACACCAGAGTACTGCCCAGTAAACTCTGACTGTCTTAGCACCCCAAGTAAAGGACTTACTGATGTTTGCCTGATGGCCTCTGGAGGACACCAAAATACTGCCATGTAACCTCTGACTGTCCTAGGACCCCAAGGCTGGGACTCATTGATATTTGGCTGACGGCCTCTGGGGGATGTGAGAAGTTGGCCCGATATGTAACGTTCGCTATTCTAGCGACCGCTATGTATCGTTCCAACGACCCTTATGGTGTTTGGTTGTAAGTCAACCTATAGACCAGCTATCCTAGTAGCGTGGATACGAGCAGTCTAAGGCTAAAGACTCGAGAGGGCGTGTTAAGCCAGCTGTTTACCACACATGTACCCCTTGAACACCCAGTGAAAGGACACCACACAAGTGTTATGAAAATAAACAGGATATTTATTAAGAATCACAACAGCCCTGTACTCTTTATGAGGACAGGGTACTAAGCACAAACCAAATCTCTTTAGCAAATACTTCAAGTGCACAATTAAAACAAGTGTCCGAGGACACGGAAAGGTTAAGGTCTCGGGCGGACCCGATAAGGCAAGTCGGAAGCGAGGGACTCGGGACCCTAGAGTAAGGAGGCTATGCAGGCACCGAAATGCCGAGTTACCTAGCCACGAGGGCTGCGGCTGCACAAGTCTTACAGGCGTCGGGGTCTTCGCTGACGAGCCAGGAGCCGGAAGAAAGAAGTTGCTGGCCGGCGACCAGTGCTGAATAGTTCGTAGAGATCCAAGCCTGGATCGGAGATTGATGAAACCTGAAAGCAGAGGGGACCAAGTTCGTACTACTAGCCAGTAGTCAGAGGGTGCCAGGAAGGCACCGGTTGGCCGTCACCTCGACTAGGTGAGTGGGCGATGCTAGGCTCTGCAGTCTCACGGACCAGGAGGCGTTGTCGGCGACCACGGTGGAGGTGCGAGCTGTCCCACGAAGGATGATGCTGTCGGCGTCGCTGGGCCCAGGATGGGGCAACAAGCCTTGGCAGATCTCAGGGCCACGGGGTGGGCCTAAGATGGCGTCTTGAGTGGGCCAGGAGGGTCCGGGGTGCTTCTCGCAAAGATGGAAGCAAGGGCCAGTCTGGAGCAACCAGACCAGCAGTGATGATTCTCGGATGTCGTCACAGAAGGGCACAAGCCAGCGGCGAGTGACCAGACAACGTGCTGAGCAGCGAGCAGAAGGGCCCCACGCAGATCGTGGAGATGCTGGGAGACTGCACTTCGGTGCTAGAGCGGCTCAGGGTCGGGGCTTCTCGGACCCCAGAGCACTCACCAGAGAGTTACCTCGATGGTCGTGCTGGTTTTTAAGAGCGTGCAGGTTCTGATGATGGCCGGTCCCTCGAGGTCTCGTCGCACCCACAGATCACAGCTGAGCTGATGACGTGGGTAGAGGTCAGAGGTGCCAGGGAAGCCGGTTCTCGTCGAGCTGGGCCGTCGGATCCTTGAGGAAGGACTTGCAGCAAACCGCAGAGTTCTTAGTTGGTGCCCGCTGATGCAGGGTGACTACTCCTTAGCCACAAGGGAGAAATCTTGAGAAGAGTCTTGAGTGTCCTTTCGTAGAAAGTAGTTCTTGATTCAAAGATGATCTAATTTGGAAGGGTCCCCGCTCCGGTCTTTATCCTAAAGAAAGGGGTGGGTACATGACTAGGTCCTGCCCTAAGGGTGGGACCAGGAAGGGGGGTAGTTACGCCCCTCTCCCCTGCCGGGCTTTCCCCAGGCCAGGGCTGTCGCCCCTGGAACTGGTTCTAACCGGCAGATGCGTAGTGAGCACCGGGGTGCCACTCCGCAGTCACCTTCTCGCCAAAGCCCTACCTACCCAGAATACACAAACCCTGTCTGGGACGGTGCGAACAGCGCCCTCGACAGGAAACCCTTTGTCCAAGTGCTCCTCGCTGGAAGGACTCCCAGCAGCAGGAGGTCAGACTTGTGTCTGTGGTGGCAGCATCCCTTTTGTGGAGCTGAGGCTTCAGTTAACTTTAACCGGGGTTCACAGTTACGTACATGTCGTGTCCCTCTAGAAGGGTGGGATACTAACCTCATCGCCAGAATTGGTGAGAGGGCAGCACCCCGATTCGTATGACACCTTACTCGACATGCTTTGATAACGCGATACCGGAGTTACCGATATGGTACGCGTTATCATGGAACAGCTATTGGGTCTTGATTCCGCAAGCTGCAGCCGGGCTCGGCTCGGGCCTGAACCTAGCTCACACGAGCCCACGCACTCTGCCTTCAGGATTGATAAGGCCTGCCATAGGAGTGACTGATAGGGACTCGGGTGTCCATTGTATGGTTAGATATAGGGCTACTATACCTAAAGCGAAGGGTGGTTACACGTCTTCGCCCCAGCTGTCGTGCAGCCAGTTGTGTCAAATTTAAGAGGCCAGCCAGGGGTGGCATAATACATGCTGCAGCCCCTGGCGGCCCTGGGTACACCTATGCCCTGCGTTACGGGGTCTGATAAGGTGGCCCAGTACCAATTGGTAAATGCACCTAGGGTACATATCGTAATTTAGAAAGAGAACAGCCAGGCTGTGGGTCTGATTAGCAGGCCCACAGCCAGAGAAAGTCGTAAACCAGTGAAACAAAAGCAAAAAATCTGGGTGATCATAGGATTGCAGACCCTACTCTCCTACATGACCCCCCCCCCCCAAACGTCGGAACACTAAGCTAACCTTGACCAGGTGAGTCTTCTTGTTCTAAGTGGAAATATCTGGAGAGCCCATCGGCATTGCCATGATCAGTACCAGGTCTGTGTTCCACTGTAAAGTCCATCCCCTGTAGGGAAATGGACCACCTAAGCAGTTTGGGGTTTTCACCCTTCATCTGATTTAGCCACAAGAGGGGCTTATGGTCGGTCTGAATCTTGAAGTGAGTGCCAAACAAGTATGGCCTCAGCTTCTTCAGGGCCCAAACCACAGCAAAGGCCTCCCTCTCAATAGCTGACCAATTCTTCTCTCTAGGGGTCAGCCTTCTACTTATAAAAGCAATGGGCTGGTCTTGACCATCAAAATTCAGTTGAGAAAGAACAGCTCCCACACCCAACTCAGAAGCATCTGTTTGGACAATGAATGGTTTGGAGTAGTCCGGACTCTTGAGGATAGGCGCCGTGCACGTGGCCTGCTTTAGGTCATCGAATGCTTTTTGACAGCTCGCTGTCCACTGAACCTTTTTTGGCATTTTCTTGCTTGTCAGTTCGTTCTCGGTTGCGAGGTGAATGAGGTCAGGATCGTCTCGGGTTCCCTCGAGGGGAGGCATGTCTCCTTCTGGATTAGAAGAGCTACGAAGTTTCTCAGCTCTTCTGGCATCATAAGTCTCCAAGAGACCAATCAGAAAGGATGTTGTGGGGTTAGACCCCTGCTGAATCTTCCTGGAGTGACACAACCGTCTCAACTCCTTGAAGCTCAGCACAGTATATCCTGAAGGGATGACCTGTGGAGGGTCAACTGACACAAGGGGAGACCCAGAGTTTCCTCCTTTGTCCGACATACTGTTTCTAGTGTGGTGTAAGTGATGCACCTACCTACACTATGTGTTTACCTACTGTTCCCTTGCTAAGAGTTGTAGCCAAGGTGTGCTAAGCCTTGAGGAGCTACAACAGCTGGTTCAGTAGAACTCAGAGTATTCTAAGCTTTTAGTTATATGTACTAACAGTACTTGTGCGATCTTTCAACAAGATATTCTTAGGATACGTGTGGTAAAACAACAGCAAGCTCAAATCCCACCGCTGCCACCAATGTGAGAAGTTGGCCCGATATGTAACGTTCGCTATTCTAGCGACCGCTATGTATCGTTCCAACGACCCTTATGGTGTTTGGTTGTAAGTCAACCTATAGACCAGCTATCCTAGTAGCGTGGATACGAGCAGTCTAAGGCTAAAGACTCGAGAGGGCGTGTTAAGCCAGCTGTTTACCACACATGTACCCCTTGAACACCCAGTGAAAGGACACCACACAAGTGTTATGAAAATAAACAGGATATTTATTAAGAATCACAACAGCCCTGTACTCTTTATGAGGACAGGGTACTAAGCACAAACCAAATCTCTTTAGCAAATACTTCAAGTGCACAATTAAAACAAGTGTCCGAGGACACGGAAAGGTTAAGGTCTCGGGCGGACCCGATAAGGCAAGTCGGAAGCGAGGGACTCGGGACCCTAGAGTAAGGAGGCTATGCAGGCACCGAAATGCCGAGTTACCTAGCCACGAGGGCTGCGGCTGCACAAGTCTTACAGGCGTCGGGGTCTTCGCTGACGAGCCAGGAGCCGGAAGAAAGAAGTTGCTGGCCGGCGACCAGTGCTGAATAGTTCGTAGAGATCCAAGCCTGGATCGGAGATTGATGAAACCTGAAAGCAGAGGGGACCAAGTTCGTACTACTAGCCAGTAGTCAGAGGGTGCCAGGAAGGCACCGGTTGGCCGTCACCTCGACTAGGTGAGTGGGCGACGCTAGGCTCTGCAGTCTCACGGACCAGGAGGCGTTGTCGGCGACCACGGTGGAGGTGCGAGCTGTCCCACGAAGGATGATGCTGTCGGCGTCGCTGGGCCCAGGATGGGGCAACAAGCCTTGGCAGATCTCAGGGCCACGGGGTGGGCCTAAGATGGCGTCTTGAGTGGGCCAGGAGGGTCCGGGGTGCTTCTCGCAAAGATGGAAGCAAGGGCCAGTCTGGAGCAACCAGACCAGCAGTGATGATTCTCGGATGTCGTCACAGAAGGGCACAAGCCAGCGGCGAGTGACCAGACAACGTGCTGAGCAGCGAGCAGAAGGGCCCCACGCAGATCGTGGAGATGCTGGGAGACTGCACTTCGGTGCTAGAGCGGCTCAGGGTCGGGGCTTCTCGGACCCCAGAGCACTCACCAGAGAGTTACCTCGATGGTCGTGCTGGTTTTTAAGAGCGTGCAGGTTCTGATGATGGCCGGTCCCTCGAGGTCTCGTCGCACCCACAGATCACAGCTGAGCTGATGACGTGGGTAGAGGTCAGAGGTGCCAGGGAAGCCGGTTCTCGTCGAGCTGGGCCGTCGGATCCTTGAGGAAGGACTTGCAGCAAACCGCAGAGTTCTTAGTTGGTGCCCGCTGATGCAGGGTGACTACTCCTTAGCCACAAGGGAGAAATCTTGAGAAGAGTCTTGAGTGTCCTTTCGTAGAAAGTAGTTCTTGATTCAAAGATGATCTCATTTGGAAGGGTCCCCGCTCCGGTCTTTATCCTAAAGAAAGGGGTGGGTACATGACTAGGTCCTGCCCTAAGGGTGGGACCAGGAAGGGGGGTAGTTACGCCCCTCTCCCCTGCCGGGCTTTCCCCAGGCCAGGGCTGTCGCCCCTGGAACTGGTTCTAACCGGCAGATGCGTAGTGAGCACCGGGGTGCCACTCCGCAGTCACCTTCTCGCCAAAGCCCTTCCTACCCAGAATACACAAACCCTGTCTGGGACGGTGCGAACAGCGCCCTCGACAGGAAACCCTTTGTCCAAGTGCTCCTCGCTGGAAGGACTCCCAGCAGCAGGAGGTCAGACTTGTGTCTGTGGTGGCAGCATCCCTTTTGTGGAGCTGAGGCTTCAGTTAACTTTAACCGGGGTTCACAGTTACGTACATGTCGTGTCCCTCTAGAAGGGTGGGATACTAACCTCATCGCCAGAATTGGTGAGAGGGCAGCACCCCGATTCGTATGACACCTTACTCGACATGCTTTGATAACGCGATACCGGAGTTACCGATATGGTACGCGTTATCATGGAACAGCTATTGGGTCTTGATTCCGCAAGCTGCAGCCGGGCTCGGCTCGGGCCTGAACCTAGCTCACACGAGCCCACGCACTCTGCCTTCAGGATTGATAAGGCCTGCCATAGGAGTGACTGATAGGGACTCGGGTGTCCATTGTATGGTTAGATATAGGGCTACTATACCTAAAGCGAAGGGTGGTTACACGTCTTCGCCCCAGCTGTCGTGCAGCCAGTTGTGTCAAATTTAAGAGGCCAGCCAGGGGTGGCATAATACATGCTGCAGCCCCTGGCGGCCCTGGGTACACCTATGCCCTGCGTTACGGGGTCTGATAAGGTGGCCCAGTACCAATTGGTAAATGCACCTAGGGTACATATCGTAATTTAGAAAGAGAACAGCCAGGCTGTGCGTCTGATTAGCAGGCCCACAGCCAGAGAAAGTCGTAAACCAGTGAAACAAAAGCAAAAAATCTGGGTGATCATAGGATTGCAGACCCTACTCTCCTACAGGGGACACCATTGGCGGCTCCAGTTTGAGATCCCTCCACTCACCTGGCCATGGAGAATATGGACATGAAGAAGATGGCGGCGAAGAAGTCGGCCTCTCTGTACTTGGAGCCCAGAATATCGATGACTCTGCCGATGTAGTACGGGATGAACATCTCACCTGGACAAGAGAGAGAGGAGAGAGGGTGAGTGATACAGACTGAGAACTCCCTGCTCCGGCCACTGAACTCCACTGTGCAAGAAGCAAACAACACACAACTTACTCACTCCTTCCGACCCATCGAGATAGGTGAATACATACAGGAGAATGTGTGTCTCTCATCCTATGAGCACCTTAGTACAGGGGGTATCTGCTGCCAGATGGAGTGGTAAAGGGGTCACTGCTCACTCTCTGTAGGGATCATCAACCAGAGAGCTGCAGCCATCTGGAGTGGCGAGGCGCCATGTCTGCAAGCTGGGCAGGGGGCTGTGTCTCACACCATGAGGGCTTCTTGGCACTGCTTAGAACTGAAGCGAGCTGCAGGGTGAAGAGACGATTGTCACACCTTGTGAGCTCTTACATACATGTGACTGTGGAGAGTTGGGGGGTCAGACCAAGAGCTGCATCTCACACTCCTCAACTACCATTGCTCGTCCTTCTTGCCTCTTCCATCATAGCTGTTAAAGTGCTAATGTTAATATGTTTATTTTTGATGTTCATAGAGCACTTGCAAGACTCTTGATCCTCAAAGCACCTTACCTAGGGCACGCAGGTGACAAACAGAGAGCAGACCAGAGAACAAAAAAGCAAAAGGTGGTGCTCTGCCTACGTACAGGTCACAGTGAGTCATAATGTGGAATCAGAGACAATAACCAATCATAACCAATCTGGACAGAATCAAAGCTTAACTTCCTTCCTCCAGTGTGGTTCGGGAAAGACTTTTTTAATCCCTTTGGTAAGTCTGAGCTGATGGTGCACATTTCTAGCCGTGTCGTTGGTGCACATTTGTGAGGACTGAGTCAGTAATCGAGGATGATGCCAAGAGCTCTGGCACTATCAGTGACAGTCAGCGAAGAGTCAGGGTTACTGGTAGAGTCCACCCATTTTAGCACTGGGTAGAGGACTTGTGTGAAGATGCAAGTAGAAACGCATGGCCTGATTCACTTAGGGCCTCGGTACTCGCGGTAAAGACCCTGCAGTTGTGGGGTCTTCTCTGCACTCGTGGAACATTCTGTCAACAAAGAAATCCTAAGGAATTAAGTGTGACAGAATAGGAAGCCCACAGCATTAATTCCTCCTGATCTCTTTGGTGTCAAAATGGCACTTTAGGTGATATTTTGAAAGCCCAGGGTCAGATTCAGCGAGAATTAGCGGACTCCGGCAGCACTTGCAGACAAGGTCGCTTAGTTGCAACACAAAGTAGATATCAGAGGAACACCAGAGAAAAACCCATTTGATGTCCCCTTACAAAAATATCCTAGTGTGGTGCACACAGCAAGCCAAGGAAGTCCAGTAACGCCAAATATCGCAGTCACAGTACCACTACAAATCCCTTAGGCATCTCCAGAACAGTACTCTGGGGATCCCTGTAAAAAACAGATTTTCTTAACCCAGATTGAATTACATTTTACATGCAGACCTTCTTAATTTCCCGATGTTCAATCATGAGTAGCTTTCCTGATTTCATATCTAGCTGGGGACGCTGCTGCTTGGACTGTACCTCTAGTACGTGGCGACAGCTCCATTTTGTATAATTGGAAGGCTTTTGTGAAGGAATTTGAAAAGTATTTGATAGAAGGGCTACTTCAGCAGACAAAGAATTATTGTAATTAAAGCAGGGTAATCATGAATTAGTCACCTACTTAACACATTTGAACCGTCTAGTGGCTGAAACTGAATTTCCGGAATAAAAAATGGCAGCTATTTATTATCACACCTTAAAGATGAGTTGAAGGACGTTCTAGCTTAAATGGATACACAACCCCAAGATTGTACAGACTTAATTAATCTGACCCTTCGTTCAGACCATCGTATGATGGAAAGGAAAGGAGGTCGCTGTCATCCTGACCTGGGAATTCCACGGTTTGAACGTCCTAGAATTTTCCATAATACTAACACACAAGAAACTCAAAGCGAACCTATGGAAATAGGTATGTACGATCTTCCCTATCTAAAGAAGAGAAAGAAGCACAACGTAAAAACTGACAATGTTTGTATTGTGGCAAAAAATGACATTTTGTAAAAGATTGTCTCATCAAACCAAAACCAAACCCCTGAAGCCCACAAACAAAAACAATCAATACTATAGACTCCACGACGGAAAACTAGTGACGATGAAGAGGGGAATCTTTTGAGTGGTTGGCAAATCCCTTCAATCAGTTCAACCTTGCATGAACATGAAACACATTTAACCTTAAAAATGACGTTAGTAGTGTCCTTAGAACTTACACATGCCATTACTGTGCTCATAGACTCAGGACCCACTGGCAACTTTGTGGACGATGCGTTAGCACAAACTTTGGATTTACCACATCGAAATAGAAAAGACCAAAACTAGTGCAAACAGTGGACAGGAGTGTTTGACTTCCTGTCCAATTACCATGGAAACCGAGTGTTTTTAAAATTTGACATTAAGGACACAAGCCAATCAGAACTCAATCAGTTCAATCTCATTAGTGTCCCACAATATGGTTTTATACTTGGGATTAGGCATGGGCGTAAAATCCGTTCCGCTCGCGGATTTTGCGGATTTTCGGTAAATCCGCAATCCGCGAGATTCGCGGATTTCCCGCAAAATCCGTAAATCCGCGCGCTGCGGATTTTTTGCTTGTGTTCGCACTGCTCGCGGCCCGCGGCGCGGGCAGCAACAATCTCGCACTCGCGAAATTACAAAAAAAATAAAAATGGCGGAGGAGTGAAGGAAGGAAGTGGCCCAGTCTCCAACTTCCTGTTCCTGTCCAGCAAGTTCCTCCCATTGGGGAGGGGTGAAGGAAGTGCCCCAGTCTCCAACTTCCTGTTCCTGTTTCCTTTCCTGGCCATTTTGGATTCGATCTTGACTGGGAAGGATTACTTTTTGTGGATGCTGCTGGATATTTGGATTTGAGGCCTTTTGGATTCAAAATTTGATTTCACAAGTAAGTTGATAAGTTGATGTTGTTTGTGGTGATTTTTGTGTGTGTTAATCGACTTTTGGGGTGGTGTTGGGGGCTGGCTATGTTGGTGGTGGGCCATTTGTAATAACTTTTGGATTCGAAATTTGATTTCACAAATAAGTTGATAAGTTGATTTTCTTTGTGGTGATTTTTGTGTGTGTTTTCCGACTTTTGGGGTGGTTTTGGAGATTTAGCGGGTATTTTGCCGCGTTCGCGTCGTGAAGCAACAATCTTGCACTCGCTAAATTGCAAAAAGTGCAATTCTGCACCAGAAAACCACCAGCAGGCAGCATAAACCTTCTGAAACTTGATGGATGGCATTGGATTGTGGTGATTTGTGTTGTCTTTTTTGACTTTTTGGTGTTGGGGTTGGGGGCTGGCTATGTTGGGTGGGGCCATTTTGAGGCATGGTCCTCCTGGCCATGTGGATGGGGGTCAAGCGGCCATTTTGAAGGCAGGCAGTGAGCTTTGTGCCATAGGCCTGCACCCATTTTTCCTTGCTTTCACCCCTTGTGCCCAGGTTGAGTCAGTGGTACATGAAACTACATGCCTCTCTGTGGGCTCTCTTGGATCAATGTTGAATTCCTGTTTCCCAAAAATGTAGCAATTCTTATTTTGGATATTTCCATATTGTGGTGTGCACGTGTGTATTCGAAATTTGATTTCACAAGTAAGTTGATAAGTTGATTTTCTTTGTGGTGATTTTTGTGTGTGTTTTCCGACTTTTGCGGTGGTTTTGGTGATTTAGCGGGTATTTTGCCGCGTTTGCGTCGTGAAGCAACAATCTCGCACTCGCTAAATTGCAAAAAGTGCAATTCTGCACCAGAAAACCACCAGCAGGCAGCATAAACCTTCTGAAACTTGATGGATGGCATTGGAATGTGGTGATTTGTGTTGTCTTTTTTGACTTTTTGGAGTAGGGGTTGGGGGCTGGCTATGTTGGGTGGGGCCATTTTGAGGCATGGTCCTCCTGGCCATGTGGATGGGGGTCAAGCGGCCATTTTGAAGGCAGGCAGTGAGCTTTGTGCCATAGGCCTGCACCCATTTTGTGAATTCCTGTTTCCCAAAAATGTAGCAATTCTTATTTTTGATATTTCCATATTGTGGTGTGCACGTGTGTATTCATAAATGCCTACTTGCAAACTATTAATTGAAGCGCCACATATGCAACATATTAACTGATGTTCCTCTGTCTTCGTTTGCTTTTAGGTGCACAAAGTCAAGAACTCCGCATCATCGTTGAGCATCAGTGCCAGGAAGAAGTCCTGCTGCGGCCTGCTGCTCCGACATCTGAAGAAGAATCAGAAGATGGGTCCGAAAAGAGGTGCCCGTAGCTCCTCTTGCAAGAAAGATGTCTCTACTAAGGAGAAGAAGAAGCAAGTGGCACCACTTACCAAGGAGTCTGGTGCCTCGACCACTAAATTTATGTGGAAAAAAGAACCAAAGTCCACCATGAGTGCTGCACAGGTAGCCTGTTTATTGGTTCAATCACCAACGACCAGTGATGTTGGCTCAAGTACTATTCAACAACCAAAGCCGCAACAACAACTGCATGAGCTAACAGTACAAGCACAAGTACATGCGCAAGGAGCTGTCCGAGAAGGAGCTGGCCGAGAAGGATCTGTCCGAGAAGGAGCTGGCCGAGAAGGAGCTGGCCGAGAAGGAGCTGGCCGAGAAGGAGCTGGCCGAGAAGGGGAAGGCCGAGAAGGGGAAGGCCGAGAAGGGGAAGGCCGAGAAGGAGAAGGCCGAGAAGGAGAAGGCCGAGAAGGAGAAGGCCGAGAAGGAGAAGGCCGAGAAGGCGAGGTCCATGGAGAGTTGCAAGTAGAGGTCAGTGAAGAGGGCCATGTAGCGGCGCATGGAGCGGTGCAAGTGGCCACAATGGTTGTTCTTCCCGAAGTCGGGGCACAGGAGGAAATTGACTTTGGACCCGGGGTATCAAGTCAGGAAGACGAAGCCACTCCTCCTGATGATTCATTTTCTCCCAGCTCCCCAGCAAGGAAAAGATCAAGGAGGGTGTGTAGAAGTTCCTCTTCAAGCCCCGCTCCCTCAGATGATCTGCATCAAGATTGGCAACCATCTCCGACGTCTGAGAGGGAGGCACACCATGAGCTGAGAAAGGTATCAAATGTTAAAAGGAAGGGCCCCGGAAAGCTCATACTTATGGATCCGAACGTCGGACTTGATGAAGTGGTGCATTCTGATGTTGATGAACAGGATGACAGCAATGACCTAGTCATCACACACGTCATTCCAGCCACACCGGCCATGCAGCAGACAGACATTTATACCCTATCCCGACGTCATGCTGAGCGTGACCCTGGCGATGTGGCACTGGTAGGACCACCAACGCAGTCATGTAGTACAAGTTCACCAAAACCTACAGCTCCCATATTTTCTCCCCAGAGGGGAACTCCATCCAGCTCGACTCCCTCAAGTAGGGTTGCTGCAATAATTGCACAACCCAGTAGAGGCCTGCAAGGCTCATCCACCACTGCTTCATCTGGCATTGGCAGTATCATCACCTCGTGCGGCAAAACCAGAAGTTTCCAGTCCCCAGTTTGGAACTGTTTTAGTGTCCATGCAAAGCATGATAACCTAGCCGTTTGTTCCATTTGTACGACTACAGTTAGCCGCGGTAAGATTGGTACCAACTATGGTACCGGAGGCCAGCTAGGTCATCTTGAAAGAAGGCACTCTGTAGAATGGTTTGCGCACCTAGCAAACATCAAGGCAAAGGAATCCCAAAGGGCAAGTGGCCAAAATAAACCCGTACTAGGTGTTTCATCTGAAGATGACGGGGAGGTAGAAGAAGCGTCAGACATTTATCCGGGCGCACCCAGTACCCCTGGCAGCACCACACCCTCCGGAACACATAGGAGGCACACTGAGAGTCTGGGAGACACACCAATGCGGAAAATGTCAACACTGAGCAGAAGTGGGTCGAAGAAGGCATCAGCATCATCCATTAAACTTGTCCAGCGCAGCATTACAGACATGTTCTCCTCAGATGCGCCATTTCAACGCAACCACCCAATTGTGCGCCTGTATAACACTAAGCTGGCTAAAATGCTAGCGGTGGACCTTCTCCCTTTTTCGTTTGTCGAAGGTGTGGGTTTTCTTGAACTTGTGGCAACACTGGCCCCTAAATGGAAGGTTCCTAGCCGGTTCTATTTTGCCAGGGTTGCTGTTCCAGCACTACATAAAGAGGTGCTTGAGTTGGTTGGGGCAGCTTTGCAGAAGAGTGCTGTTCACACTATACACCTGACAACAGACATGTGGACCAGTTGCCAAGCCCTTGATTACATGTGCATCACTGCACACTGGGTCTCTTTTTCAGGGGTTGCAAAACGGATAAATGCAGGTGGTGACTTGGTCGACATTTTTAAGGGTGCTCGTAAACATGCAACATTAGCCATGTTTGGCATGGAGAAAACTCATACTGCAGACAACATTTTGCATGACTTTAACAAAAAGGTCTTGCAATGGCTGCCCAAAAGAAATTGCAAGGTTGGTTATGTTTCTACTGATAATGGCAGCAATGTAGTTAAGGCCATGGCGGACGGTGACTATTTCAGAGTGCCGTGTTTGGCGCACTGTATGAACCTTGTCGTGCAAAAGTTCTTGAAAAAAGAACCTGCAGTCGACAAAATACTGACCATCTGCAGAAGAATATGCACACATTTCAACCATTCTTTTAAGGCCCGGAAGGAGCTGAGGCGCCAGCAAAATGTACGTAGAATGCCAGTGAAAGCACTTATCCAGGAGGTGGCAACACGTTGGAACTCAACCTTCTACATGCTTGAGCGTCTGCATGAGCTGTTTCCAGTAGTCAATGAGTATTTCTACAACCTGGGTGGTGATCCGACAGAAATGATGCTAGCGGTGGAGCAATGGCAGCTAGTTAAAAGCCTGACAGACATGCTTCGTCCTTTTGAGGTCTTCACGCGTGAAGTCAGCAGGGAGGACTGTTCTTTGAGCAAAGCTATCCCATTGTTGCTGAAGCTCGAGCACCAAGTCAAGGTGGTGTCTTCAGAATTAAAGGATGCGGGAAAGAATGAAGCATATGAGTTGGCGCAGAGATTATTACAACGCCTAGTTAGCAATAAACGGCTTGTAAATATCAAGAAACAACAGCACTACATTTGTGCTACTATTCTGGATCCACGTTACAGAAAGCCATTGTTAGGAAAAGTATTAATTCCTTTTGAAACTTCAGATGTTACAGAGTACAAAGGTTGGCTAGCTCGGTCAGCCATTCGTTTTGAAAGAGAGAGGAAGGTAACTGTAGGAGAAGACAGTACTAGTGAATCAGCAGGCCAACAGGCGTCGGATAAAAGCACTTCTGTGCCTGTGGCAGAAGTGAGTGTCTTTTCCTCTGAGCCGTTAACCACACCAGCAACCGTATCATCTGCACCAGGCACAGGCGATATGTCTGAAGAGGATTGGCTAAGTCAGCTAGGGTTTGCTTGTCCCAGAAAGGACACAGAAGTGCAAAGTACAGGAATGCGGGAGAACATTGTTTCAATGGTGCAGGCCTACCTGGATGACTCAACAGCGGTCAATATTACTGAGGACCCATTGGCGTATTGGCATGGGAAAAGAAACATATGGCGAGAGCTCACCAACCTGGCTATCAATTACTTGTCTTGCCCACTCGCAAGCGTGTCTTCAGAACGTGTTTTTAGTTCTGCTGGTGGCATTGTGACTTCCAAAAGGTCCCGCCTCTTGCCCGCAAATGTGGAGCGGCTCACCATGATAAAGATGAACCAGCACTTCATACCACCAGATTACAAAGTACGAGAATGCACGCAGGAAGAAGAGGACACCGACCTACCTGAGGAAAGTTCTCCTCAGTTACCACAAGTACTACCGACTGAATTTGCAGAGTATGAGGACGAGTTCATTTTCCCTGACACCGAGTTCTGAAAATGAGTCAATGATTCATTAACTTTATTTTTAGTTCGACTCCTTATTCACTTTTATTCCTGTGTGTCTGTCTTTCTTTGTTTACCAAGTGCTTGATCCCATTCACAACAAAACTGTAATCACCCAATCAAAGAACAAGCCCATCAGCAGAACTGTCTTGCCGCAGCATTCATCAGGTTCACAAGTTAGTTGCCAAGAACTCAGTCCTGGTCGTCTATCCTCCTCCTCCAGACTCATTCTATCCATTTCCCGTAATGCTGATGCCTGGATTCCGCACAATGAAGAAACTTACGTTGACGAGTCCCCTAAAGAGGTACTGGAAGTAGTGAGTCCTGCTGCAGAACGCTTTAGGACACTGTGAATTCCAGGTGGAGACAACCCTCAACAAACACAAATTACAGGTAAGATAAGCGTTTGGATGGGAGGTAGTATAATGGAGTATTAGGAGGAGAGGCGAGAGAGTGACAGTGGTACTACTAGTAAACTCCTAGGACTCTTGATTTAGGAAACTCTGTGACAGGCATTTAACTTTGGAAAACATTTGGCCAACTACAGGTTGCTTTTGCTTTGCAGAAAATCCACGCCGGGAAACTCCAGTTGGGGCCCTGCTGCAGAACGCTTTAGGACACTGTGAATTCCAGGTGGAGACAACCCTCAACAAACACAAATTACAGGTAAGATAAGCGTTTGGATGGGAGGTAGTATAATGGAGTATTAGGAGGAGAGGCGAGAGAGTGACAGTGGTACTACTAGCAAACTCCTAGGACTCTTGATTTAGGAAACTCTGTGACAGGCATTTAACTTTGGAAAACATTTGGCCAACTACAGGTTGCTTTTGCTTTGCAGAAAATCCACGCCGGGAAACTCCAGTTGGGGCCCAGCTGCAGAACGCTTTAGGACACTGTGAATTCCAGGTGGAGACAACCCTCAACAAACACAAATTACAGGTAAGATAAGCGTTTGGATGGGAGGTAGTATAATGGAGTATTAGGAGGAGAGGCGAGAGAGTGACAGTGGTACTACTAGTAAACTCCTAGGACTCTTGATTTAGGAAACTCTGTGACAGGCATTTAACTTTGGAAAACATTTGGCCAACTACAGGTTGCTTTTGCTTTGCAGAAAATCCACGCCGGGAAACTCCAGTTGGGGCCCTGCTGCAGAACGCTTTAGGACACTGTGAATTCCAGGTGGAGACAACCCTCAACAAACACAAATTACAGGTAAGATAAGCGTTTGGATGGGAGGTAGTATAATGGAGTATTAGGAGGAGAGGCGAGAGAGTGACAGTGGTACTACTAGTAAACTCCTAGGACTCTTGATTTAGGAAACTCTGTGACAGGCATTTAACTTTGGAAAACATTTGGCCAACTACAGATTGCTTTTGCTTTGCAGAAAATCCACGCCGGGAAACTCCAGTTGGGGCCCTGCTGCAGAACGCTTTAGGACACTGTGAATTCCAGGTGGAGACAACCCTCAACAAACACAAATTACAGGTAAGATAAGCGTTTGGATGGGAGGTAGTATAATGGAGTATTAGGAGGAGAGGCGAGAGAGTGACAGTGGTACTACTAGTAAACTCCTAGGACTCTTGATTTAGGAAACTCTGTGACAGGCATTTAACTTTGGAAAACATTTGGCCAACTACAGGTTGCTTTTGCTTTGCAGAAAATCCACGCCGGGAAACTCCAGTTGGGGCCCTGCTGCAGAACGCTTTAGGACACTGTGAATTCCAGGTGGAGACAACCCTCAACAAACACAAATTACAGGTAAGATAAGCGTTTGGATGGGAGGTAGTATAATGGAGTATTAGGAGGAGAGGCGAGAGAGTGACAGTGGTACTACTAGTAAACTCCTAGGACTCTTGATTTAGGAAACTCTGTGACAGGCATTTAACTTTGGAAAACATTTGGCCAACTACAGGTTGCTTTTGCTTTGCAGAAAATCCACGCCGGGAAACTCCAGTTGGGGCCCAGCTGCAGAACGCTTTAGGACACTGTGAATTCCAGGTGGAGACAACCCTCAACAAACACAAATTACAGGTAAGATAAGCGTTTGGATGGGAGGTAGTATAATGGAGTATTAGGAGGAGAGGCGAGAGAGTGACAGTGGTACTACTAGTAAACTCCTAGGACTCTTGATTTAGGAAACTCTGTGACAGGCATTTAACTTTGGAAAACATTTGGCCAACTACAGGTTGCTTTTGCTTTGCAGAAAATCCACGCCGGGAAACTCCAGTTGGGGCCCTGCTGCAGAACGCTTTAGGACACTGTGAATTCCAGGTGGAGACAACCCTCAACAAACACAAATTACAGGTAAGATAAGCGTTTGGATGGGAGGTAGTATAATGGAGTATTAGGAGGAGAGGCGAGAGAGTGACAGTGGTACTACTAGTAAACTCCTAGGACTCTTGATTTAGGAAACTCTGTGACAGGCATTTAACTTTGGAAAACATTTGGCCAACTACAGGTTGCTTTTGCTTTGCAGAAAATCCACGCCGGGAAACTCCAGTTGGGGCCCAGCTGCAGAACGCTTTAGGACACTGTGAATTCCAGGTGGAGACAACCCTCAACAAACACAAATTACAGGTAAGATAAGCGTTTGGATGGGAGGTAGTATAATGGAGTATTAGGAGGAGAGGCGAGAGAGTGACAGTGGTACTACTAGTAAACTCCTAGGACTCTTGATTTAGGAAACTCTGTGACAGGCATTTAACTTTGGAAAACATTTGGCCAACTACAGGTTGCTTTTGCTTTGCAGAAAATCCACGCCGGGAAACTCCAGTTGGGGCCCAGCTGCAGAACGCTTTAGGACACTGTGAATTCCAGGTGGAGACAACCCTCAACAAACACAAATTACAGGTAAGATAAGCGTTTGGATGGGAGGTAGTATAATGGAGTATTAGGAGGAGAGGCGAGAGAGTGACAGTGGTACTACTAGTAAACTCCTAGGACTCTTGATTTAGGAAACTCTGTGACAGGCATTTAACTTTGGAAAACATTTGGCCAACTACAGGTTGCTTTTGCTTTGCAGAAAATCCACGCCGGGAAACTCCAGTTGGGGCCCAGCTGCAGAACGCTTTAGGACACTGTGAATTCCAGGTGGAGACAACCCTCAACAAACACAAATTACAGGTAAGATAAGCGTTTGGATGGGAGGTAGTATAATGGAGTATTAGGAGGAGAGGCGAGAGAGTGACAGTGGTACTACTAGTAAACTCCTAGGACTCTTGATTTAGGAAACTCTGTGACAGGCATTTAACTTTGGAAAACATTTGGCCAACTACAGGTGAATCAACACGATGACAGTGTTCCGTAAAACAAACTTACTGCAAAACCACCACCCACCAGGCTCAAAAGTAGTAAAAAACAGCTATGCTCAGATAAAGTTTGAAAAAGTATATTTTTATATCCCTAACAAAATAAACTCCCGCAAGACCCTCCCTAACCCCAACAAATAAATAGTCCATCAAAAGTCCCCAAAAACCCCAACTCCCAATTCCCACCCCCCAAAAGTCTCTAAAAAAGGGGCAAGGGACACTCTACGGATGCAGGTTGTTGAATTTGGCCTCCAGGGCATCAAACTTCTCCTGGATGATGGCTTGATCTAAACGGAGGCCCTCCACCAGATTGTGATACTCCTTCCATCTCTGGACCTCCGCCTCTAGGTTGGACACTCTGCGGAGTGCAAGGCGCAAGCGAGCCTTTACAGTACTGTGAGGAGGTGCAGCCTTTGCTGCTCGGCGGTGGCGTCTTCCAGCACGGCTCCGGTTGGCTGGAGCACTGCGCTTACCGGCAGAACGTGGGGTCACGGAGGAGGATGCAGAAGATGTTACACTGGAGTGCGTGTCGTCCCCCTCCATTTCCACCAGCCGGCGATATTGCGCAACAGTGGCATCCAGCCTCCGTTGCCGGGCAAGTACAGCCCGCATACTCCTGCTCGGTTTCGATGTTTTGGTATTACCAACTATAAGAAGAAAGAAAAACATAATCTGTAACGAATGCTCTTTAAGAATATGATTAACACAAAATGATTCAGCAGGAAGTTGTGTCACAGTACAACTAGCAACTAGCCAGCGCAGTGCAAAACTATTGAGGCCAGTATCATGGGCGTCCGCATGGAGGGGCAAGGGGGGGCGCTTGAATCACCATTTCCCTTCCCACAACTCACTTGTATCCTTGGTTTGATGCTCTTTCATATGAAAGAGATCTGGCAGAAGTGAGTGACTTTTCCTCTGAGCCGTTAACCACACCAGCAACCGTATCATCTGCACCAGGCCCAGGCGATATGTCTCTATCTCTCTCTCTGTCTCCCTCTGTCTCCCTCTACCTCGCTGTCTCTCTCTCTGTCTCCCTCCCTCACCCTCCCTCTGGCTCCCTCCCTCTCTCTCTCCTTCTGTCTTCCTCTCTCTCTGCCTCTATCTGTCTGTCGGTCCCAGCCTGCTGTAATTACCATATTGTAATTTGTCACTGGTCCAGCACTGGATACACATCATATGCTATCTAAGAGTCAGATAGTACCATGATCCAGCTTACCTGTACTCCACACCACCGCTGCCTGCTTCCTCACAGTCTGATTGTCCACTTGCGCCGCATCCTCCCCAGAGTCGCCCTCAGACTCCGAGTCGATGACGATCACGTCCGAGCTGGCCCCGCCACCAGCTGTTCCACCTAAAAAATATATTTAAGACTGTTAGATTACACCACTCACTAGTATTTGGTCTAGGAATGAAGAAGTTTGAAAACAGAAAAAATAATTGACTGTCTACTCTGGCCCCGCCACCAGCTGTTCCACCTAAAAAATATATTTAAGACTGTTAGATTACACCACTCACTAGTATTTGGTCTAGGAATGAAGAAGTTTGAAAACAGAAAAAATAATTGACTGTCTACTCTAGTCTAAAGTAAAAATGTCCCTCCTTCCAGGGAAGGCTGTTGTCTTGCTGCACTTTTTTGTCATAATTGATGAATGATTGCTTAATTTTAACACACATCTTTTTTCTCTGAACAGACAGACGCTGGACTTCTACGGACAAGAGCAACCAACTAAACCAGGTGAAAGCTCGGCTCGACCACAAGAAATGTGTTCCATTACTCATCAACTCAGCACCAAGCACTTTTCCTTTTCCAGCTAACTTTATTTTAATATATGTGTTTACTTTTACTTTTAATAAAGCTTTTAAACTTGAATAGACTCTGTGGTTTTTGGTCCTCCAAGCTAGAGTGACTGAGAGAAAGGTTTTGTAATTTTTGCAAGGAGGAGTCCGTGCCGCTGACACTACCGAGTTTATACTATAGTATGCAGTGTGCCAAACACGCCACTCTGAAATATTATTACTCTGGTCTTTGGTGTCCATAGTAAGGTTTGTGGAGAATTGTCCCTGCAACAGTAGTATTATTGATTTAGCTCCTATCTAAACACTGTTTCGAAAATTTAAATTAGGAACGCTTGGACAACAATAGGTCCTCTATATTTAAATGAAAACTTACTGGGGCCAGCAAAGGAGCACTCGCCGCCCTGGCCTGCATCATCCTCCTCCTTTGGAGCCACTGCATCCGCTGTTTCTGTCCGCTTGCCCCTGGGCGGACCTGACGTACAACATGAAAGAAAGAACAGAAAAAAATGATGATTCCTGCTTGTCGATGTCCTTGTCAACCAAATCAAACATTTAGAAAGAACAAGAACCAACTATTTTAGCCAAAAAGAGGGCTACAAAGGAAGGACTGCACCTGAGCCTCTACTCAGTCATTTAGGACAATGATGCGTCACTGAAACCCTGCGCCTGCATGAAGCAGGCTTACGGCTTGACGCAGCATTGCTCGAGCTGCGCCATCGTTGCAACGCAACTCCATCAATGAGCCGCCTTTACGGCACCGATGCGTAATGCTTCGGTGACGTTTTGGCACCATGGCGTGCCGCATTGAAAATACGGCGCACCATGGGTGGTGCTGGCGTGCCTCACACTTTGCAGGGATGCACAGGTAATTGCTAATCTGACACTTAGGGGCATACTTACGAGTTCTGGGCTGCACACCTCCAGAGGTGCACCAGAACAAAATGCGTAACTCAAAACTAACCTTGCGTCACGGCAGAAGCGCCGCAATTACAATGCGGCAAACCCTGGCGCAAGGGTAGGCAGATGCGTGATGCATCTCGTGACGAAAGAGGGGCGCATCTCTAGAGTCGCGTCGCAGGCGCGATGCAACTATAGCAATGCTCAGGGATGCCCAATACTCAACATACCGCATCAGTCCTTACGCCTGCTTCAAGCAAGCAGGCATAAAGAATTGACGTAGCAGCGTCGCGGAAGTGCCAGCGTTAAATCTTGTAGATTTCACGCAGGCACTTTTGCGAGGCGCACATCTGCCTGACCGCCACCCCCCCCCCCCCCCTCCCCCTGCGTGGCAACGCATCCATTGTGGCGCAGGCCCAGGTCTTAACGTGGCGCATCTCCTTAGAAGCATCACGTTGTACATGACTCGCAGGGATGCGCCACGTTTACGTCGCTGTGCGTCAGGTAAGGCAGCGTAAACGTGGCGCAAGGGGCTTGTAAATCTGCCCCTTTGTGTCTAGCATTACGCAGTTCTGTAAAGTACACTCATACATTACTCAGCCCAATTAAATGAACACAAAATAGAAAACAAATAAGCAGTGGCACCGCCACAGAGAAAGAGAGCAGTGCACCTGAAATGCACAGAAGATTTTGAAATATTAATTTAGCTCTCCTATCAATGTAATCAGCAGCATTATTGCTCTTTGTAAAAAAGTTAAAGCAAACATTTGCAATATTAACACACAGAGCAGGAGAAAAAACAGAGTAGTGAGTGATGAAAAAATTGCTACTACTACTCACCAAGCCCGGGGACCTCCACTCCCAGCAAATCGAGCAGGTCGTGCTCCCGCTCCAGAATATCGGTCCAGCGGTGGGTCACCTGATTATAGGTGCGCTGGACCCCCGTGATCTTAAAAAGGGCCCGGCACACCTGCCCCCACCGCTTCCGACGCTCCTGGCTGTTGGTATAACCGGCAGCAATCCTGCCGCCTGCTGCGATGGTCCTCGGGAGACGGCGCTGCACAAAATAAACGAGTGTGCCCACCTCCTCAGGGCTGAAGATCTCCCTGGGCACCACCATTTCCGCCCTCAAGCGGCCACACGGGAGCCGGGCACGGGCTGCGGTGCCCGGCTTGGGCAGCTTGACAGCTGTCTTCACCATGTTCTGGGCAGGTAAGGAGATAAAATGAAAAAGAATAGGAGTAGAGAAGAAGGAAATAAAAGTTTAAAAAGTACTTGAAAAGTAAACAAAAGTAGCCTAAAAGCTAAAACACAAAAATATAGACCTAAAAAACAAGAGGGATAGAAAAAAAGTTTAATAGATCAAAAACAAAATAAAATAAGCAAAGGATGGCAGAGATATACAGAGGATAGAAACACCATGCCCAGACACATAGGAATGAATGAAAAACAAGATGGCGGCCGATCACGTGAGCGTAAGTAGGTTCTCACGCGATTTCTCTCGCGAACTCGTGCGAACTTGTATTCGCAAGGCGCTCATCGCGCGAGACTACACATAGCGGGCGGAAATGGAAAAACGTCACGCAAACAAAATGGCGGCGCCCGTAAACCTTGGGGTAACTCGCACGAGTTCGCGGCTTACACGATCGATTTCGCACGACGCCGCGCCTCGCGAATAGTGCGAAATTACCGAAAAACGAGTTTTGCAAAAGGAAAAGCTATGAGCAGGTGCAAAAGTTCAACCTCATCATTTGTAACCATTCCCTGTAGTGCTTCCTGAAGGGGCCTTCCAGAATTCGGTTAGGTTCCTGTTAAAAAAAAATTACATTGCAACAAACAGGAAAAGGAAAGGAAAGGGAGCAGACAAGCAGGTGCCAGCCTTCATTAATGTCAGTTGGGGCAGGGCAGGTGTTGTTGTAATTTAATTATGCAAAACTTAAGGCACTTAGCAGGTGTGCTTTGCTTTGCCACAATAATGTACACTCACTGGTCAACCAGAGGGTGCTGTGATGACACCGAGGGTGGCATGGGTGTGACAGCCAGAGGGTGGCATGGGTAAACCAGAGTGCCAGTGTTGACAGAGGATGGCAGTGCTTTGTTTGCCCCAATAATGTACACTGGTGAACCAGAGGGTGCTGTGATGATACAGAGGGTGACATGGGTGAGCCCGAGGGTGGCATGGGTGAACAAAGAGAGTGCCAGTGGTGACAGAGGGTGGCAGTGATGAAGAAAGGCTTGCAAACAGGCTGGGCACGTAGAAACAACAAGTTCGCAAAACTGGCGACCTGACAAGTAAGTTCGCAATTTGCGAAATTGCACAAAACCCTCGCGAACTTGCAGAAACCCGTGCGAACACCCCCCAAAAAAATCCGCGAGGATTCGCGGATTTTGCGGATTTTCGCAATCCGCAAATCCGCAAATCCGCAAATTCGCAGATTGCGAATCCGCAAAATCCGCCCATGCCTACTTGGGATGCCTTGGCTTAAATTGCACAACCCTTTTATAGACTCGGTGTCAAAATCTATTGTCAATATGTCTCACTACTTTGAACTACACTGTTTTGAAAAACAAATAGAATTTAGTCAACATTCAGTGGCAACCGCAGCAGAAAAGGACATCCAACTACCAGCACAATATCAATCATTTGGTGATGTCTTTAACGAAAAACAGGCGAATACTGTTTCTCTGCATCGCCCTTATGACTGCCAAATGTATTTGCTCCCAGGATCTGTAATTCCTAATTGCTGTTTATATGCTCTGTCTGAAAAAGAAAACAATAATTTACTAGACTATTTAGATCAAAAACGATCGAATGGGTTTATAAATCCCCTGCAGCTTCCTCATTATTTTTTGTGCCCAAAGCCAATGGGGAGTTGAGCCTGTGCATTGATTACAGAGCACTAAATAAAATCACGATCAAAAACAAATACCCACTTCCTTTAATCCCGGTATTATTAGATCAAGTTAAAACTGCCTGTATCTATACCAAATTGGATCTTAAGGGGGCATATCACCTGGTCAGAATGCGTGCTGGTGATAACTGGAAATCTGCTTTTAAAACCAGGTATGTCTTTTTGAATATATTGTTATGCCATGTGGACTTTGCAATGGTCCAACAGCTTTTCAATTTGTTCTCAATGCCACCTTAAAAGAATTCCTGGACAAATTTGTTACCGTCTACATTGATGATATTTTGACTTATTCTGAATCGGAAAGTATGCATAAAAACATGTTAGAACAATACTAACTATCCTTCAAAATCATGGACTTTACTGTAAATTAAGTAAGTGGGACTTTCATGTCAGAAAAGTCGAATTTTTAGGACTGTGGGGTCTCTGCCACGAGTGCAGAGACTCCCCAAGACTGCAGGGCCTCTGCCAGAGTACGGAGACTTTCCCACGACTGTGGGGCCTCCACCACAAATGCAGAGGCCCTATTTGAATCAGGGCCTTGGCCATATTTGTGTTAAATTTGAGGTGTATCCAAGGCTGTGTTTTGCCCAGAGTAAAGAGACATCATCCTGAGAATAAACTTTTCAGATATACCTGGATGTCTTCAGACTACAGAGAGTAAAATATACTTGTATTAATTATAATGTTACTCAGGCATTTTGGATAGCTATTAAACAGCGAAGGGATAATGTGGAATGCCTCGAGAAACAGACACGGTTTAGAGAATGTGGTGCCAACTTTAGACAGTTACGATTGGATGGCTAGGTTGTATTTGAACCATTCCCAAAGCTGTCTTTCGAGCCCTCTATGCCCATGATGTTGTGCCCAACAAACAGAAAGTTTCCAAGCTGGAAGTTCCTTATAAAAATAGGGGAGTGAAAGATCACCCATGCATTATTATTTTCCATCAGTAATTACAACGTGTGGATTCGGAAAGCAGGTAGAAAGTTCTTTTACAATCAATGTACACAGGACAATCGACACAGAGTCATATTTCTGGATGATATCTGATGCAAACAAGCTGGACCTGGGCAAGTGGTACTAGCACACACATAGCCTTTCACAGTTCACGCCACTTTGGAGTTTACGTCACATAAATCAACAGACACGAACTTACCCTGGGTGTGTTACACCACAGACATGAAGCAAGATTGTGGTCTTATAATCTTAAAAACATAATTTCAGTATCATTTTGAGATGTATCAATACAAGGGGAGTTTTACTGACTCACTGATACTTCTCAGAAAAAGGTGAATATTGACTGCTATGGAAACAAAGAAAGGGGGTGGGGTAAAGTTGTGCATCAGACATGTTCCTGTTCACCTTATGCTTGTGACCACACCATAAGTGCTACTAGGGTAGGTTATGGGCATTCATTAATCACAGTATGCACCGTTGCCCTGCCTCTTGATTGTACATGAAGAGAAGATACTCACTCCCACTTTCAGATGGTGAACTTAATAAAAACCTATTTTAGCACTACCCAAAGCAAGGTTGTCAGCTTTATGTTCTCTAAACAGAGGCCAAGAACTCCACAGATGGGCAGCTTGCACCAAGAAGGCTCAACCCCAACAAGCTCCTGACCCACACATACAAGGCCCTACACATGCGGACCCCGTACTTAAACCACCACCTGAACTTTCATCAGCTTCAAAGACACCTCTGCTCTATGTCCCTTTCTCTAACCCTCACGCCCCATATCGGATGTAGCAGATGCAGAGGTCGCTCCTTCTCCTACCTGGCAGCGATGACATAGAACAAGCTGCCCTTTCATCTACGGACCTCCCCGTCTCTTCCAGAGTTCCAAACGTCCCTGAAGACCTGGCTAATCAGCTTATCAACTGGACCCTGTCAGTGCCTCGATACCCTCACGGGTGACAAGAAGGGCTCTACAAATCTACTGATTGATTGATTGATTGAAGCAGGTGTATAGAGCTCAGATATGTGTCTAGTTTTTAAAACAGAAATTGTGTCTGGTGGAAATAAGGGACGGAGTGCACAATGTATGACACAAAGGACTTAAACCTATGTTTCTATGTCACTGGGAGCAATGACAAGAGCACAGGGCTCTCCTAGGAGGGGTCCTGGACTATACAAGTGGTGTGTTAGTATTTAGAGCACTCCGCATGCTGGTGACATCATCCATACAAGCCAGAGTAAGGGAAGAGACAGAGCAACTTGAACTCATTGCCGGGGTTTCAGAATCATTTCATCCAGGATACACACTAGAAAAAAACCAACTTTGCCGAAGGAGTCTCGGTCGGCCATGACAGTTCTTCCTCTGTTCTGATGCCCAGATTCCTCAGTCTGTAAACTGTTAAAGGGAGGACCGGAGTTGGACTGGCCTACAGGGCAATCAGACAGAAATGATGGCTTGGTCTGAGACGTCAGTGTGTTGGCCCTTTTTTTGGATGTTTGTGGACCTGTTTTATGGTCTGCTGGGCTGGTTTATACTATAACAAACATTACCTGCCGCAAGCTCTAATCCATGCAGTCAGCCATACATTGTGAAACACTCATACAGTGTATATTCACAAGTTCAAATCTGCCCCAATTTGCAAATATGGACCACATTTTTAGCTATCTAATTCATTAACGGGGGCCACTTTTATTTTTGTGGCCAGCCAGTGGCGTAGCAAGGGGGGACTGGTCCACCCAGGCAACACTTTTTTGGGGGTGGCAGAAAGAGGTTTTCTTTCTTTTTAATTTTATTTTCCCTGTCGTCTGTCGTCTCCCCGCTCTTACCTGCACTGGCAGCAAACTCAGGGACTGCCCCGGGCGCCAAAAGCTCTAGCCCTAGTTTTTGCCCCATTCTAACCTTGGGAGAGGTCTTACTGATGGGTTTGGAGAGAGGGATTGTTTTACAGCACCTACTGTAAACATGTTACACGCAAACACATGCAGGTGCGCAACTAGAAATGTACATCCATTTGCACAAAGGCAGTCAATGGACAAATGGCGCACACGTTTGCACTAACACAGTGAGGCACTCAAATGCACTTGCACACACACACACACATGCTTGCATACACACACACTGGCATGCACATACACAATACACACACATACATGTACTCACCAACAACAGCAAGCATCAGGAAGAGGAATGCCCCAGACAGGTAGGCCTTGTCCTCCTTGGAGTAGTGCCAGAGCTTGCTGAAGGCCGCCCAGGCCTTGAGACGCCCCTTCTCCTCAGAAGGGTCTCCTTTTCCATCCTTGTGAGACTGACAGGGCCACAGGAGCCCCCAGATCCAGCCGGCCACCCCTGAGGCGAGCACCATCAACAGAGACAGATACACCCCGGAGTGCATCTCCACCGGCCCCCGGAAGGCGAAGAGCTTGGCGGTTTCATAGACAGGAGGTGTGAGGGAGGCCACCACCGGCCACAGTGAGATGGTCCTGGCGCTAAAGCCATCTCCGGCGAGATCCCACTTTCCTTGGAGTCTCCTAACTACACCGAGGAGCAGCAGGAGTTTGAGGAAAGCCAAGAGCCAGAGGTAGCTGAGGATTTCAAAGGGGTAAAGGGGCAGGAGGAGGCGAGAGACTGAGGCACTGAAGAGGACTTCACCAAGGATGAAGGCCAGGAGGAAGAGGAGTCCACCCATGGCGAGGAGCTGCTAATGTCTTCAAATCACTTGCAGAACAAAGTCCAAGGAACCTGAACGAGAAAAGAAAAATTTGAAAGGTTTATACTTTAATAGTAAACATCCTTAAAGTGAATGAACACTAAGGGCCTGATTTAGATCTTAGTGGACAGGTTATTAAGTCACAACTGTGTCGGACATCCTGTCCGCCGAAATATAAATCCCATAGGATATAATGGATCTCTATTTCGTTGGATGAGGTATCCATCACCACTGAGATGCATTAACCCGTCCACTGATATCTAAATCAGTCTCATGTATGACTACAAAAGAGGATGCAGTCGAGTAGTGGGTGTACATTATATCAGCATTAGATGCACCTGCAGTTTCCAACATGCACGGTCGCTGACACTCACACCCTGCTGCCTCGGAGGATGGCCGCACCCACCCACAAATGTTGTTTGAATGCTCTGAAATCAAAGCATTGTCCTTTGTTTACTTCGGATGGTGAGGAGACAGGCCTTCACGCCTCCCACATCCTATGATCCTTCAGGTTCACCTGGCCTCCTGCCACATGGCAGGGGATCTTCAGACGAGGATGGCACTACCTGGCAGGAGATAGAAAGGCCTCCATATGACGCCCAAGAGGGAATGCTGTTGCAGTAACTGCTTATCTATGGCGTAGATTGCGCGCACCTGGCAGGAGTGCCTATAATACCAGTACCTGCGAGAGAAGGGCACGGGCATGTGGTGGCTATACCTGGCATATGACCAGAGACCCATCTGAGTACCTAAGTGGGCACATGATAGCAATAATGGTTATGTGTGGCCCTGGCCATGTGGTGTATCTGCCTGGCATTTCGTAGGCATGCCTATCTTGGTATGTGATAAGGGACATCTTAAGGATTCTGTGTCCCGGGTCCAAATATATTTTGGGGCCCCTGTTTGGAACAGCTTTGAATTTATGATCCGGTTTGAGCTCTTTCAAACTTTTTTTGGCCAGGTCACTGGCAGTGCACAGACTCACTGGTCCAAATTCTAAATGTGTTTAAATCTCATATTCAGGGATAGTGATGTGTGTTTTCAATATTGGAAAATAGCAGCAGCTCACTAATCTTACTGCAAATAATCTCCCATTTCTCCTATATGAGGCCGTGCCTTGATCTAAAAAACTTTTTTATGGACGTTGCATGAAACATAAGCATAACATTTCTCTGCAAGATGTCTGTAATAGACTCTCACACAAAACCCACATTAAAAATAAATGAAAGGAAAACAGCATTTAAAACAGTCAGTTTAAGAATGAATTCAGGTCACCTGGGCAGGACTCTGCAGGACGGAGCTGCCTCTATAAGGGGGGGGCTGAAAGTCTGGGGCCCTGGGCTAGAGGCCACTTTGCCCAAGACTTAAAACACCTCTGATAGTAATATGATGTTTAGAACGTTGAGTTCAGAGTTACTCGCTGAGGAATAAAGGCGTGTGGTATCAAGCTCCATGTGTGGTCAAGTACCAGGGCTGGTACTTGATTTACACATGATAGACACATATGATAGTAATAGCTGTTATGTGAGGACTTGAACTGGATGAGGTTCTGCAGCACTGCTTATCTAGACATATGTCAGCTACACTTGGCATGTTGAGACTGGGTGAATGGTGGTAATAGCTGCCATAAAATAAGAGTTTGCATGAATTTCATAGGTCAGTTCTAGTTCTCAGGTTTTGTATCTCTGCTGTATATATATTTATAGTCATCAATAGTGTAGGAACTTTTTATGAAGTTTTTAAGGGGCTTGACCCCGTCATAAACTTGTTTTGATGACGATGACCACAGCAGGATGGTTGAACTTGGCCCTATGATGGTTGGACTTGGCCCTATGATGGTTGGACTTGGCCCTATGATGGTTGGACTTGGCCCTATGATGGTTGAACTTGGCCCTATGATGGTTGGACTTGGCCCTATGATGGTTGGACTTGGCCCTATGATGGTTGGACTTGGCCCTATGATGGTTGAACTTGGCCCTATGATGATTGAACTTGGCCCTATGATGGTTGAACCAATGTGAGATAGACTTCCAGAGCTCACAGATTACTGTTGATTTAGAGCTGCTCAAGAGACAAGCAGCCCTTAAGGCCCATCCACTGAGGGCCAGCATGTTGCATCTCTAGGGGACGAGGCACCTCACTCCAACATGTCGAAGAGTCAGACCAGACCCCCAGATACACAAGCCAATGGTCTTTGTAGCGTCCTCACCAGCCCTGGTACCTGACCACACATGGAGCTTGATACCAACACGTCTTTATTCCTCAGCGAGTAACTGTGAACTCAAGGTTCTAAATATCAGCTCTTCACCACACCCAAACACTTATGTCATTGTTCAGCGTGGTGCAACAGGAACCGAAAGGGTCCCATCATTGCTAACTCAGAAGACACTAAAGTCCTGACAGCACGTTAAGTCATGATAAATGCCCTTCCTCGGAATTCTGTCACAGAGGAGGTGGAAGGGAATGAGACTGGGAGAGAAGAGAAGAGAAGAGAAGAGAAGAGAAGAGAAGAGAAGAGAAGAGAAGAGAAGAGAAGAGAAGAGAAGAGAAGAGAAGACGTGTCATCTCCAGTAGGAGTCAGGCACTCTGCCTTGAGGGTGAATCCGGACACTTTACCTAGTGCTCTGAAAAACTGTATTGAAAACTGGCCAAAACAATAAATTAGTGACCACTTACACAACCTAGAGTGGCGAAACTCAAAGGGCAAAGAAGGCTTACTCTCTGGGTCGAAGAACCCTTTCAAGCAAGGGAATCATCTAAGAGTGTGAATCCACAAAAACATTTGACAAGACAGGGAACCTCTTGAGGAGTTCCCACCCAAACTGGAAGGCAGAATATAATGGACTCACAAATAAAATCTTCTCTTAGTCAGCCCTTGGGGCTGATGGCTCGGGTTGAGGCGGCCTTTGTGGCACAGTTACATGGTGGGCCAGGGCCTACGCAGATCCTAACCTGAGACTTGGAGAGAAGCGTGATGAGTTGGTGGAAAAGGTGGTTACGAGGCAGTATTAGCATTGGTGAACATGCCGATGGACATCTCGGTCCTGTAGGAGTTGTATACTCCAGTAAGGCAGTCTCTTGAGTGCCTGCAGTCCCTCTGTGTGCCTTCGGATTAGAAGTAGCCAGAAAGGATGGTCACTTCAATGCTCTTGCCTCTTCCTCCAGTTGACCTCACATCAGCCACTGAAAGCCACATTGTGTGCTTTAAGGTCTCAAGCCACAAACCATGTACTGGTGCAGGGAGTGTTCTTTGTGTTCACCTCCCAGGGGTCAGTGAAGGGGGAGATGAGACTTCGGACCAAAGGCTTGGGCCGCAGACATGGTACGGAGGCATCCTGATGAGATCCGGCGACGAGCTGCCCCCCCCATTGGCTGGATCCTGTGTCTTGATATCCCGAGAAGCCAGCATCAGCACCTCCCTGGACGGGAGATGCTCTGAATCCAATGTACAAATCAAGAGGACATTATGGGATGCCTGTCATCCACAATGAAACCACAGTAAAAGTGCCAGAAAAAGACACATTTACAGACAGATGTACTTTGGAGTAATGAGTGCCCCCTGAAAGTTGGGGTGCAGCTTTAAATCGAGGTGCCCAGGCCCAAATAGCAGGGTTTCCGATTACAAGTCAGCTCTTAAGGCTCATTCGGGATTCACCTGAATTTCTCGTTTTGAGAAAGGTTCAGCCCGGAGACAGGATATTGGGGCTGCCTACCCTGAAGGGGCTGAACATGTACTCCAGCAATGAAGACTTCACAGTGTAAAGACGAGGAGACAGACTGCATGGTGTGTAAAGATCCAGCCAAGATCCGTGGGACTTCCACGCTACGAAGAACTGTAACGAGCAGAGACTTGTAACTGCTGCCCCATCTTAAGGGGTGTGGAATGTATTAAAATATCTACTTGTCCGTGGGACAGGTTGCTTCATAAATCTATTTGTAATAAAATCTACTTGTCCATTTTGTGCCATGTATTGTGATGACAAATTATGGCAGCAATCTTAATATATAAAAGCTCTGATAATAGCCTCTCTGATTATGCAAGAGCTCATACCATAGTAGGGTTTGAATACTTGCAATCCCCTTATTTTGCCACCTTTCAGCAGACCTACATACTGGAGCTAGAGGTAGCGGTAAGCAATAGTTCCAGGGTTGGAATGACCATTTGAGTCTGTGCAAACCTAACTTACATTTTGTATGGGTTTCCATCAGCTCATCTCAAATATTTTCCCATACAGAGAAAGGTTGGAAATTTACTCCTGACAACAGCAGAAGTAGAACTTCTTCCAGTGTTGGGAAAAAAGTGGTTGGAGGGAAAGTAAACTTGTTACAGCACAACAGATTTTTGCAAGACCAAATCTACATATGAATATTTGCTCGTGCTAAAATGTAGTTCATAAATATTTTCTAGGAGTATGATTTCCTGACCTACTTCTGTATATTCTTGTGAATTCATGAAAGCAGTAAATCTGCACTAATGAAAGGACATATACCATGGGTGCACTTCTGTGACGTTCTTTAAGAATTGGGCCCCTAATTAGGTTTAGAGTTAACCAAGACCTTTTGTTTTTATTAAAATTATATTTCTCTCTATCTACCGGCTAGTGTCACTGTCAGTGACAGCCTTCTGCTCTTTCACATGGAGTATATTGGCACCCAAAATAGTATTGTTCAGTGTCAGTACCTACTGAGTCGATGTGTGGATTTGAGACCAAAAACATTTCTGCTTTTGCCAATGTTTGTTATAAGGATGAGGGCCCAGCAGCACCCACAACAATAACATTTTACAAAAACCATGTCAAAACAAGACACGCATTGAGAAAACCAAAAGACTGACCACCAATGTCATACATATTGGCTTTGCCAGTGCTTGTTTATTTTCATGTTTCCAATAATTTTTTGAAAGTAAGTACACTAATTTTCAATTAGGAATATTTTTGGGAAATATTAACAAGCATCAACGCATTTTACTAAATGATGCTTCAAAGATATGGTACCTAAAATTTCACAGTAGTTTAGCAATCCTTTTTTTCCTCGCATATTGTTAAACTTTGTAAATATGTGTACACATTTTTACACTGGAACCACTGTCAGTAGTGCAGTCCAAACTTACATTTCCTTAGAGCGCTTGCCCTAATAATAAAGACTTTGCATTAATGAATCATAAACATATGAACACGCACATTATCTTAACTGCAGACAGTGCCCTTCCCTGGTCCATAACATGGCACTGTAATCTGGTACGATATAGAAAAGGGGGTGGTGATGAACAGAGTGTCTGAGTTAAACAGACCACTCTTACCCAGTCCAAAGATCAGGGCTTGATCCATCACCGTTATTTATCTCACTGCCCCATCCCAGCTCAGAACCTGGCTATATGCAAATCAGTCTGTCCCTGGCCCAGTGCATCATGGGAACAGGGCAGACTAAACTACCAAGCCAATTCTTCACCAGAAAGGAGACAAGCTACCGGGGACCGGTTTCTGGCATTTCAGCCTTCTTCGGCCCGGCTTGCTTGAATCCTGATGGAGCAGTGAGAAAGGGACTCATGTCTGAGTATACCCTGCCACACCTATAGTGGCCAAAAACGATTTAGAAAAGGGGGTGGTGATGAACAGAGTGTCTGAGTTAAACAGACCACTCTTACCCAGTCCAAAGATCAGGGCTTGATCCATCACCGTTATTTATCTCACTGCCCCATCCCAGCTCAGAACCTGGCTATATGCAAATCAGTCTGTCCCTGGCCCAGTGCATCATGGGAACAGGGCAGACTAAACTACCAAGCCAATTCTTCACCAGAAAGGAGACAAGCTACCGGGGACCGGTTTCTGGCATTTCAGCCTTCTTCGGCCCGGCTTGCTTGAATCCTGATGGAGCAGTGAGAAAGGGACTCATGTCTGAGTATACCCTGCCACACCTATAGTGGCCAAAAACGATTTAGAAAAGGGGGTGGTGATGAACAGAGTGTCTGAGTTAAACAGACCACTCTTACCCAGTCCAAGGATCAGGGCTTGATCCATCACCGTTATTTATCTCACTGCCCCATCCCAGCTCAGAACCTGGCTATATGCAAATCAGTCTGTCCCTGGCCCAGTGCATCATGGGAACAGGGCAGACTAAACTACCAAGCCAATTCTTCACCAGAAAGGAGACAAGCTACCGGGGACCGGTTTCTGGCATTTCAGCCTTCTTCGGCCCGGCTTGCTTGAATCCTGATGGAGCAGTGAGAAAGGGACTCATGTCTGAGTATACCCTGCCACACCTATAGTGGCCAAAAACGATTTAGAAAAGGGGGTGGTGATGAACAGAGTGTCTGAGTTAAACAGACCACTCTTACCCAGTCCAAAGATCAGGGCTTGATCCATCACCGTTATTTATCTCACTGCCCCATCCCAGCTCAGAACCTGGCTATATGCAAATCAGTCTGTCCCTGGCCCAGTGCATCATGGGAACAGGGCAGACTAAACTACCAAGCCAATTCTTCACCAGAAAGGAGGCAAGCTACCGGGGACCGGTTTCTGGCATTTCAGCCTTCTTCGGCCCGGCTTGCTTGAATCCTGATGGAGCAGTGAGAAAGGGACTCATGTCTGAGTATACCCTGCCACACCTATAGTGGCCAAAAACGATTTAGAAAAGGGGGTGGTGATGAACAGAGTGTCTGAGTTAAACAGACCACTCTTACCCAGTCCAAAGATCAGGGCTTTTGTAGTTTGGTTTGCCCTGTTCCCATCATGCACTGGGACAGGAGCAGACTAATTTGCATACAGCCAGGTTCTGAAACTGGGATGGTGCAGTGAGCTAAAAAACGGTGTTGGATCTAGCCCTGATCTCTTGACTGGGTGAGAGCTTTCTGCTTAATTCAGAGACTCTGTCCCTCACCACCCCTTGTTGTAAATACTGTAATCTGGTAGGCAAAGAGCTGTGCTACTTGTCCCAAGGAAACAATAAACTTGAAAACTTGCCCTGGGCATCTGGCGTCTTACCCACTGCTCTGACACTCTAGATCCATGGCCAAGCTGACATGAACCGACCCTCACTGTCTCTCTAATGCAGTATCCCATCAACTCCATGTCTGATGCCAACACTCTTCTAAACAAATCCAACAATTTTTGGGAAGGGTTTATGAATGCCTACACCTAAATTAGATTATGTATTTTGAAGCCAAAGCCTTTCCCTCCCTGCTACCCTAAAGACCTTGATGACAATAAACGACTGATTCGCGGACAGGATAGAATACAGAAGAAAAACAGAAGTCCAGAGGAGCTTTTGAAACTGAAGTCCCTTCTCGCAACATGCAATCAGCACACTACACCAGGCAAAGCAAAGTACAATACAAACATCATCAGTGAAGCCACCAACAGAAGCAGAACACTGTCCAAGACAATCAAGCATTGCATCAACTTCCGGCCAGACCCACCTACTCCTCGCTCCACTGAAACTGAAAAGTGCAAAGGCATCAACCTCTTCTTCATGAACAAAATACAGGAAATCCAACAGCACATTCAATGCCAAACCTGCTCCCCCTCTTACAGCGACCCCTTCCAGTAGAATCTGCAGCGATCGTCCTTCAAACTTTCTCTCAAAGGTCTCACACTCCAATCCTTCAAAGCCACTTCTAATGAAGATAATGTTTTCCCATCCTCCTTTCGTCAAAGATCTCGCTGGGGATGCTCTCTACTCACGATTGTCAATGCCTCCCTCACTGAAGTAAACTTCCCAGAAGATCTCAAGACAGGCCAGACCCTCCGACTCCTTAGGAACCCAACACTAGATCCTGGTGACCTTGCCAACTCCAAACCCATCACTCACCTGCCAGAAAATCGCCAAAATTGAATAAGCAGTCGATGTTCAGCTCTAAAATCACATCAATCACAAATACAGCTCTGGCTTCAGTTCACGCTGCACCACAGAGACCACCACCGTACACACAGTAGACAATGCCCGCTTGACCACCGATGAAGACGTCCCCTGCCACCTACTATTGCTGGACCTCTCAGCTGGCGTAGTCGATCTCCGTATCCTCAAATGCACCTCCGAGTACAGAATGGTTTCACCGCACATGCCCAATGATTCTCCTAACTTTCCGACCGACACCAGTTTGTTCACATGGACACCTACATGTCACCAAAGATCCCATCACCTTGAGCTCCCCCAGGCTTCTGTACACTCTCTTGTCATCTTCGACCTTTACATATAGCTACTCAGTGCTCTACTCTCTGATAATAGCATCAAGATTCAACAATCTGCTGACGATACACAACCCTACTTGAAAGTCTTTTCTGTTCAGTAGCAGCTCTCTTTTTGAGAGTCAAACGCTTTCTTCCAGAAAGCGACTTCACAACGGCTGTTTATGACCTTGTGCTCTTGCATCTGGGAGGTGGTAACACCCTCTTCCATGGCCTCCTAGACTCCACGCTGGCATCCCTGAGGGCCATCTGACACGTCAGCACGTCTCATCCAGGGCCTGAAGAATATGATCACATCACCTCTATCCCGATGGAACTCCAGTGGCATGCCGGCCAGCACCATCTTCAGGAAAAGCCGCGTCATTTACAAACCAATCAGAGCCAGCACCCCGTTATCTTGTAGACAAGCTCACCATCGCTGGCGGTTCTCGGCACAACCACAGCCAGGACACAGCAGAGTTCAAACTCAGAAGTGTAACAAAGAAAAACAAGATAACAGGGCTGTTCCATCTATGACTTGGAATGGGGGGCAATAACACTGTATCTATCACAACACAAGGGTCCCAACACTGCTTCAATTAAGGAAAGAATTTAAAGAGCAATATATCACAATCTGTTACCTGTCCAAAACTCAGCTTCTTCTACTAGTACCACTAACTTTAAACTTGCCTCTTACTACGTACAGCACTCCCCTGCCTTCTGGCTAGAATTGTGCTACAGAAATACCAAACACTACATAAATACATGCACTCTAGATGGTGACCTCAGGCTGCTTTCCACACACATAGCCCTGCTGTGGCTCTGACCTGAGATTGTGCATATGATTAACACGCTGGACCCCATCTTCTCCGCTAGTAACCACGTCTCCTCCAACAACACCACCGAACTTCACTGGACCGACCACTGCTGCATCCACTTCACCTACAAGAAGACCACAACACACCACTGCGCCCAACAGCTGCCCCGTCGCTGCTGGAGCAAAGTCACAGAGGGCTAGCTGGCCGCCACTCTCGCCCTGAATTCACCCACCGAATCCACTGACCGAGACGCCGCCTCCCGCAACCTCAGACACTGGTTCGACGACTGCGCCAACACCCTCGCCCCGCTCAAGAAACCCGCAGACAGCCGCACCAGCAAGATAGCCACCTGGTTCACCGCAGAACTACAGACCTCCAAACACACCTGCCGTAAACTGGAGAAGAAATGGCTCCACGAACGAACACCGGACAGCCACTCTGCCCACAAAGACGCCACTCGCAGACACCACCACCTCATTAGACTCGCCAAGAAATCTTCCTTCAAAACCCACCTGGACAACAACGCACACGACAGCAAAGAGCTCTTCAGTATCGTGAAGGAACTCTCCAACCCCAGCGCCAATGCCAAAGACATCCCACCCTCCCAGGAACTGTGCGACTCGCTGGCCACCTCCTTCCACCGCAAGATCGCCGATATCCACAACAGCCTAAACACAACGACCAGCCCGACAACTCTAGTCCCCACACCACCTGCGACCCCCACCCGCCTCAACAGCCTAACCTCCTGGACCAACGTCAATGGCGACGAAACCCGCAAGACAATGAATTCCATCCACTCAGGATCACCGTCTGACCCCTGCCCTCACCACATATTCAACAAAGCTGACGCAGCCATCGCACCCCAACTTCGGAAAGTGATCAACACCTCCTTCGAAACAGTCACATTCCCAAATAGCTGGAAGCACGCCGAGATCAACGCCCTCCTCAAAAAACCCACGGCGGACCCCAAGGACCTCAAGAACTTCCAACCCATCTCCCTGCTCCCGTTCCCGGCGAAGGTCATCGAGAAAATCGTCAATACACATCTGACCCAATACCTCGAAGACAACAACACCCTGGACCCATCCCAGTCCGGATTCCGAAGAAACCACAGCACTGAGACAGCCCTCATCGCCGCCACAGACGACATAAGGGCCCACCTGGACAATGGTGAAACATCTGCCCTCATCCTCCTGGACCTGTCAGCCGCCTTCGACATGGTCTGCCACCGCACACTAAAGACACGCCTCTAAGAAGCCGGAATCCAAGAGAAAGCCCTGGACTGGACCACTTCTTTCCTCTCTGGCAGAACCCAGGGCATCCGTCTCCACCCCTTCCGCTCCAAAACCACCGACATCATTTGCGGCGTACCACAGGGCTCTTCCCTCAGCCCGATGCTGTTCAACATCTACATGGCCCCCCTCGCCCAGGTCGCCCGCTAGCACGATCTCAACATCATCTCCTAAGCTGACGTCACCCAGCTAATCCTCTCCCTCACCAAAGACCCTCACACCGCCAAAACCAACCTCCATGAAGGAATGAAGTCTGTCGCAGATTGGATGAGGAACAGCCGACTGAAGCTTAACTCGGACAAGACGGAGGTCCTCATCATCGGCTCCACCCCCTCAGCCTGGGACGACTCCTGGTGGCCGACCATGCTAGGGACAGCACCGACACCCACCGACCACGCCCGCAACCTGGGTTTCATCCTCGACTCCTCCCTCTTCATGTTGAAGCAGGTCAACGCCGTCACCTCCTCCTGCTACAACACCCTCCGCATGCTCCGCAGGATCTACAAGTGGATCCCGACCGAAACAAGAAGAACGGTGACACAGGCCCTCGTCAGCAGCAGACTGGACTACGGCAATGCACTCTACGCAGGAATCCCAGCCAAACACCTATGACGACTACAAGGCATCCAAAACGCCGCCGCCCGACTGATCGTCAACGTCCCCCGCCGCAGCCACATCACCCCCCACCTGAGAGACCTACACTGGCTCCCCGTCGACAAGAGTATCACCTTCAAGCTCCTCACCCACGCACACAAAGCACTCCACAACGCCGGACCAGCCTATCTGAACAGCAGACTCAGCTTCCACACCCCCACGCGCCAGCTCCACTCCGCCAGACTCTCCCTCCACCAGGAGAGCACAGAGCACGGGGACCACAGAGAGCATTGTACAGGGAGCAGAGCAGGGCTAGGGGGCACAGAGAGCAGAACACGGGGACCAGCAGTCGTAGGGAGCACAGGGAGAGAGTTTTGGGGACAAATAAACGGGTAAGAAAGGGATCGACCTCAGAAGCCCAGCGGACAGGGGCAGAAAGATTAGGGGCAGAGCGCACGTGGGGCAGAAGTGGCAAGGTGAAGGGGCTGGAGCATAAACAAGAGTGGCAGAGACCACACGTGGGCAGAGGTGCCAGCGGGAAGGGGGGGCAGGTGCAAACAGAGTTAGAGGCGAGGTAAGGGCACAGAACAGCGGGTAGACATGATGGAAGACGAGCAGAGAGAAGAGAAGGGGTGCAGCGCATGGGGCAGAGATGTCCCAGTACTTACCCGTGTGAAAAAGCCCTGTGTGCTGCCCGGGGAATCTACAGCTCACCGGGTCTTGCCCCGGGGTATCTACGGCGCCTCGCTGCTCATCAGCTCCCTCCTAGGGCATGTACAGCGCTTCGCCTGGGTCTGTACAGCGCCTCGCCCTGGGTCTGTACAGCGCCTCGCTGCTCCCCAGCTCCTGCCTCCTCTGCGTTTCGCGGCGTTTGATGACTGAAGGGGAAACCCAGGGCGGGCAGAGCCGGGAGGGAGGAGGGAGGAGGGAGGAGGGAGGAGGGAGAGGACAGAGGCGCCTTCACTTTCAGTTTCATTTTCTGTCAGCGCTGGGACCGGAGCCAGGGGGAGTCCGGGGAGGAGGCGCTAGAGAGGGGAGAAAAAACTGTGAGGGGCATGAGGGAGAAGGAACGGGGGAGAAAAGCCAGTGAGGGGCAGGAGGGAGAAGGAGGGAGAAGAGATCGAGAGGGGCAGGACTCATGAGAAGGCGAGAGTGAAAGGGACATGGCGAGGGGAGAGGGAGGAAGGCGCAAAACAGAGAGGGGGAGAGAGAATCCTCCGACTCAAACTCTGCAGAAACACCAGCGGCCTCTGGGCGCTACCGATGAGCCGGGGGTTCGAGGCACAGCCCGCTTCTGTGCGCTGCACTGCCCTTCTCCTTGCAGCCCCATCTGTGCCACCCCCCTCCCTTCCACTCGTGTGCGATTATCACCCCTTCTCTGCCTGTCTCTGACCCCTTCTCTGTCACCCCCTCTCTGCCCATCTGTCTGTCACCCCCTCTCTACCCATCTGTCTATCACTCCCTCTCTGTCTGTCCATCTGTCTTTTACCCCTTTCTCTGCCTCTCCCTCCCGCTTGTCAGCCCCCTCCCTTCCAGGCAGTGCTGTAAGAAGTTTCTGCGCCCCCTCCCCCTCCCCTGGCATGAAGAGATGTTTCAGAGTTTAATAAAATGTCTTCTATCTACGCTGGGGCAAGAAGCGGTCTCCATGTAGCCTCTGGCGCCATCTACTGGAGTCAGCCAAGGTAGCGCTGGCACACAATAAATTGAAGGTTCTGAGGAATATGAATAATGCCCACTTTGCCCAGTCAAGCCCCTGAAGAGACTCATTCTTAGGCGCACGTTACACCGTCCGCTGCATACAGGATGAACTGATGGTGGTTCACTTCAAGTGGAGATGTGCCCACTAGGCTGGCACTGGACTGGCACTGCACTGGCCCAGCAGTGGCCTGGCATTGGGCTGGTGCTGGGCCGGGGTTGGCACTGGACGGGCACTGCACTGGGCCAGCAGTGGCTTGGCATTGGGCTGGTGCTGGGCCGGGGTTGGCACTGGATGGGCACTGCACTGGCACTCCGTTTGCACAAGGCTGGTGCTGGGCTGGCACTCGGATTGTAGTGGGTGGGATGGCACTGGACCACCACTGTCGGATGGCACTAGGCTGGCACTGGGCTGGCACTGGGTTTGAACTGGGCTGGCACTGCTCTGGCACTTGGCTGGCAGCTATCTCTAAATGTCAGGATGGCGGAGGTAGTATACTTCGCCACCCTGACGGACGGCGCATCGCCCCTCAGACTTAGCATCAGGTCCAGTAGTGCGAAGACACAAGGCCCTTACCCCAGAAGGGTCCCGTGCTACAGCAGCGGGTATGAAGCGTCACCGGGGGGTGGGGGGCAGCTATACACTGCCACCTCACAGGGCAGTTTGTGTGCGGGGTCTGGATACCCCCGACGACACCTGCCGGGGGCACACGTGACTCTACGTCACAGGGCACCTTTTTTTGAGTTTCCTTCCATAACCATGCCGACCTTGAGGTCACCAGGAGGGGTTATGATGTCGTCTTGTACTTTACCCCCTCCTGGAGTAAACCCTCTGATGCTGCCCTTTGTGAGCCCCTGTCCGGTGCAGGTGGCATGGACGAGCCTTCATAGTAAACATCAGCCCCGCCCAGGGGCACTGCCCGGTGACCTCCTCCTGCCACAGTGCCCAGAGGGCAGTCACACAAGTTACTTCCGCCCCATTCCCCTGTAGGACCTTGAAAGCACTTAGAATAGGTTTAATGGAAGCAGTGAGCGCTTTAGGAGCACCTCGGCAGGACCCTCACAAGGCGGAGAGATGACGTAGGAGGGGGTGACGTACACGACGTCAACACGGTACGTCATCACTGCGCAGGGGTTTGGCCTTGGAACCAGCAGACCTGAGGTCTCATCCTGGCTTTTACCACTCGTCTTTAGATGCTGGAAATGCGCTTCCTATACATCCGGCTGGGGGCGTTTCCTGGAGCAGGGCCCTCTCAGGCCCCCACTGGACTCACTCCCCCTCCACCTGCGGTCCGCCCCCTCACTGGAAGACTTCAGGAAGTAGCTCAAGACATGGCTGTTCGACCAAGGCTCACGGCACCGGCGTAACAAAACTCAGGGGGGCTCACTGCAAGGCACGTGCAGGGGCCCCCTCCGGGCTCAATCAGGAGCTCTGCAGCCAGAGTGATGTGCTGAGGGGGCCCCTTGAAGCTTGGGGGCCCCCCCAGTACCGCAGGGGCTGCGGGGGCCTGCGTTACACCCCAGAACCCCAGCGCCTGGAGACCCCCACTCGACAAGAACTTGCGCTATATAAGACTAATGGATTGACTCACCCTCAGTAGCGGTCTAGATGCAAACTGAAGAATGAAGGGACCAGGGGGCATATGTACAAAGGAAATGACGGAGTGCTGCGTTAGCCTTCCTGGCTTAACGACACGCTCGCCACTTCTGAAACACAGGGCTGCAGCATGTTTACAAGAATTTGGTGCAGCCTTGCATTTCCCCCTGCGCTGGCGCTACACTTAGCAGCCTAGCACTGACGCAGGCACCCTTGCACCATAGTGCGAAGGAAATAACCCAATTCGGGTCACCTACAACCACCTCTTAGCCTTCCAAACAAGTGAAGAGTCGGCCAGACAGTGGAGAATATAAACAATCATTTATTAGTAAAATACACTGCAGCGGAGCCCATCTGACCAGCTCCAGGGATGGCTGTCGAGGGGACTGGCTCCCCTACACTTGGTAATGCATAATCATTCTTCTGACCGCCCCCAACCACGCCCCCAGTGGAAAGTTACCGACTTGAGCGGTTCATGAACAAAGGAGACCCAGAAGGATGGGCTACCACCTGCGAGATGGGCACACACTATCACTATCTCAAGGTTGCCTTGCCAGGTCTCGGCTCCTCCTAACGTGGGAGCAGGGCCACAGCGAAGGATCGGAATACAGGGGCAGAATGGCCTATTCATTAGTAAGCCAGAATACAACCTTGAACACAAGAGAGTAAAATAGCGGAACACAGCCTTCTGCTGAGACGAGCAATACTGATAATTGGAGTTCAATCCAGTCACAATGTCACATGGCCTACAAACTGTAAAATGGAGCATCATACGCTAACTTAAGCTTGTATGGGGTGGATGAGGGACACACCATGGCCCTCATCCTATTGGACCTGAGTGCAGCTTTCGACACTGTGGCGCACGACAACTTGCTACAGTGTCTGAACAACGGAGGAATATCCGAAGCTGCACTCCAATGGCTACAGTCCTTCCTGACAGGGAGAAGCTTCCAGGTTCGCCAGGGCGACCACTACTCGAGAGACATAGGTTTGGGACAGGGCGTCCCCCAGGGTTCGTCCCTGAGCCCAACCTTGTTTAATCTCTATGTCTCCCCAGTGGCTTCAATTGCCGTGAGTCACGGATTGAGCATCGTGTCATACGCCGATGACACACAGCTGGCTATCTCCCTATCGCGTGCACCCGGTCTTGCGATGGACGGTTTCAGGGATTGCATGCAAGAACTTGCAACCTGGATGTCCACCAACTGCCTTAAATTAAACGGCAACAAGACCGAGGTGCTCGTTGTGGGGAGGAACCCATCTGTTTGGTCATCGGCGTGGTGGCCTCCATGCCTGGGTGAAGCTCCCATACCCCGCCAGGGAGTAAAAAACCTTGGCGTATGGCTCGACGCTGACCTATCTTTTGGACCCCAAATAGACCGAGTTGCAGGTGTCTGTTTTGGCGTCCTAAAAACCATAAGGAAGGTCCTTGACCTCCTTCCTATGTCAGCACGGAAAACACTGGTACACGCCCTTGTGACATCACGCCTAGACTACGGCAACCTACTTTACCTGGGTACCACCAGCAAAGCTATGAACCGCCTTCAGGTAATACAGAACGCAGCAGCCCGTCTCATCCTAAAAATCCCTAAACGATCAGACACCAAAGCCGCTCTCAAAACCCTCCACTGGTTGCCAGTAAAAAGCAGAGTGGAATTCAAAGCCCTCTGTACATGCCACCGCATCCTGGCTAAGAAATCACCTATCCCACTCCAGAACTTACTGACAAGGTATACACCTGCCCGCGATCTGCGCTCCTCATATGGGGGCCTACTTCAGGTTCCTAGGGTCAAAAGGGCCCGTATGGGCGGACGCTCCTTCCGTCATCTGGCAGCGAAAAGCTGGAATTCCCTCCCTCTCCATCTCCGTCTGGATCCATCCGAATCCAGCTTCCGCAAGAACCTAAAAACATACCTGTTCTCCAGATAACAGTTCACTGGTTTCCAACCTCTCACAAGAGTTCTTCAGTTGCAGCGCGGGGACACGCTTCTGCGTAACCAAGCGCTTTATAAGCTACCCTTATATTATTATATATGTATGACAGGGAATATCAGTGGGGTACAATGGGCGTGGTGGCTGTAACTAACATAACCTTATATATGCTAACCTAACATAACGCAAATCAAAGTACATAAATTGCTGAATTCCGACAAGTGCAAGGGTGTCTTCGTGCAGAGGAAAATTGTATATGTGCATGAAGGTGTCCCTTCCTGCACATTAACAATCTTTAAATGCCGCTTCGTAACTTGTATGTGTGCTTCTTAATGCAGCACGTACACATAGAAGTTGCAAAACGGTTTTTAAAAAAAAATGATTGTTTTTGTGCCGGAAGGGACACCTTCCTGTACATAAGCAATCATTGGCCTTTTGGTGTTTTCTTGTGCGCTGCACAACGCCCTGTCACTGTCCAGCACTTGCCCTGAGAGATGCTCCTGACGGAGTTAGATCAGTAATTTTGCCCCTGTCACTGTCCATTACTTGCCCTGCGATTTGCCACCGGAGGGGTTAAAATAGAAATGTTAACCCCTGTCACTGTCCAGCACCTGCCCTGAGGGATGCCCCAGGCGGATTTAGATAAGTATTCCCCCCCAGACACTGTCCAGGACCTGCCCTGAGCGATTCCCCTGGCAGAGTTATAATAGTAATTTGTCCCCCAGTCACTGTCCTGCACCCGGCCTGAGGGATGCACCCCGCGGAGTTAGATTAGTAATTTACCACACAGTCCGGTCACTGTGCAGCACCTGCTCTCAGGAAAAGGTATATTTTAAAGCATATGTCTTTTTTAAACTCCTGGTAAATTTCAGAATTAAAAAATTGTTAAAATGTTTCTTATCTTGACTTGCATTAACAGACTTCCAGTTAGTGCACCGTAAATAAGTTATCTGTGAATATGTTAGTAATATTAGAATTTAGAAAAAGAAAAATTAATATCTATTCATCAATTTTAACTGGTCAATTTAAAATGTATTTTGTGTTAACGCGATACTTACTTCGACTGATAGAGGGCAGTGTCTCCACAGCAAACTGTTGTTCCTTTCAGAGTCTCACAGAATCGTGTGTCACGAGCAGTCAGTGTATCGCTGAACACAAAATGGTGGACGACTGAATTTATACGTGTTTTTTACTGGTAAACAATAATTAAAACAAGATTATGTTTTGGAATGTATATTTTAACATGAGTTTGATTCTGACAGAATATGTATTTTTTTGTTGGGTGAAAAATAACATTTATTGGACTTCCTCATACACTATGACAGCCATTTTACTTGTGGATTAGCTGCACTCATAGGGTTAAAATAAAGGAAGGACTACTGTAGGACAGTGGTAGTTCGAAACACGTTTATTACAGTAATAGGTGTATTGTGACATGCTTCATTAATAATGTTTATACCTAAAATATGTTTTGAGTAACATTACTGTGCTGTTTTTTTTTTTTACTTTTCATGATTAAAATTACATCTGTTAAATTGTATTATATATTGATTTTAAAAATACATTTCAACATATAGTTTAATAGAGCGTTTTAACAGTATGCATGGAAATGGTGTGCGTGGTAATGGTACTTTTAATGTATCCCTATGTACATGACCGCCCAAGTCCACGCTGTCACCGCCTCATGTTTCCATACCCTGAAGATGCTGAGGAGGATTTTCAAATGGCTCCCAATCAGCATCTGGAAAACTGTCACACACTCTCTTGTCAAAAGCAAGCCGGACCTTGGAAACACCCTCTATTCTAGGATCAACAAAACAACTCACCAGAAGGCCGTAGACCATTCATAGCTTTGCATCCACTCTCAATCTACTGTGCCGCACTTGCATCCCACCACACCTGAAGCCACTCCACCGGCTCTCCATACACAAACAAGCACAATTCATTAACATTGGCCCAGCATTTCTCAACAATTGTATCTGATTTCACAAACCTCTGCATATCCGGACTCCTACCAGCACACATCACACACCTACAGAAAACCAGATCAGTCGAGAATTCTCCAACATCGCTTCTAAAGCATTGAGGAACATGCAGCTACACATACGAGCTTCACCTCCTCACTTCTTGAATGCCGCAAGAAGCTGCAGACCTGGGTTTTCGAGTAGTGCCACTGGGTTCTAGGATTGGCCAGACTCACACCTGCTCAGCATCAGGAGACCCTCCCGGGTGAGAGTGCCCTCTACAAATCTGCATGCCAAACACTCAGCCCCATCCACTGTAGGTGCACAGTAGTCTTGTGTAGATGACACTATACGGTCTCTCACACTGCTCGTCGACATACAAGCCTCCCTTCGCCGCAGCCTCCAGCTTGTTTAGCTGGTAAGTTTCCTGCAGCTTCAGAGTGTCGGCTCAGTCTCTCCATCCTCACTGGCGAAGCGTTGCACATGTCAGAGAAGGTCTCCAGAGCCACATGACGGCCTTGAACAGAGACCTCGGCACCTGCACAGCCAGACCTTGGGATGGGTGAAAAATCACTGGTCAAACTTCACAGATACTGGTGCATCGATCGAGCATCACAAACTCCCAATCATAGCTAACACCAATGAACTGTTACGACACAGCAAAGACCAACCAGTCTTCAGCTCATATGAACTATATGGCGATAACATGACTTGCCAAAAGCACACACAGTCCATCGCTGAGACCAGCCAGCAACTGAAGGGCTATGAACATTGGAAGCTGGGAAGCCACAACAGGAGCGGTTCTTGACATTCCTGGGTAAGGCGAGTCTCCCCTCCTACTTTACCTCTTCATTTTCTTTCTTATGTATCTACTTGTTGACTAAACTGCCCCTTTTCTTCTGGTTGCTAATATCTATGGGTTATTCAAAACACAGGAACAATGGGATTCAATTTCAATTTCAATCTTTATTATGCTTTGGAACTCGTTAGAGGTCCACATAAAGAAAAAGTACAATACAAAATACCATTCTCAGTGAAAGTAGGCAAATCATAGCAATGACAATTACTGGAACACAGAGTGACACATTATTAAGCATGCCGGTCTTCAAAAAATTTCTAAAAAACATTTAAAAAAGTTAAAAATATGAAAACAAAATCTCTCATTGGGGGGATTATATAAAGCATACATAAAAGAATTCACATTTAGAATACCCATTTGCAAACATACTTGTCTTATCCACTTACTGCGATGAGAACGCAACGCTGGGCATATCAAAAGTACATGTATTCGGTCTTGGGTAGAGAGATGACAAAAGTTGCAAATTGCAGATACTCCGTGCCATTTAGACAAAAGATTATTTAGGGGTAACAAATCTTGTCTCAATAAAAACCAAAATCTCCTAATACCATGAGGTAAGTTCCAAGTGGCGTAAGGTTGGGCGGATTTTCTTGCAAATGAATCAGTAAGAAGATTGACACCCTTCTTATCAAAAGTAGCAGTAAAGTCTAGTCTAAAACTAAGGTCCCAAGTGGCTTCCTTCAGGACAGACTTTAACTGGGATGCAGATAAAGAAAAGAGAGTACTCTCTTCCAATTGCAAGAGGGATACAGCCTTTCTAAAGTTGCTAACAATCAAGGAGTGTTCCCCTAAACCTCCCAATAATTCAGTCCTTAAGAGGAACCTCATAGTCCCCTCTTCTCCTCTGGCTATGCTTGCGACCCAGCGCACCACAGCTGCCAAGCCTTGCACCCAGCTGCTGCGCAGACCGAACTCAAGTCTGCAGGCTGCCACGGAGCAGGCGGAACTGACTGAAGAAATACTTCTTAGCAATTTCCCCTCCACCTTATTTAAGAAATCCCAGTGCTTTATATCAATTAATTCTAAACCATATAGAAGGGTGGATGGGACCTTTGCCCTGAAGACCTCAAGTAAATGAGAAAAATGCCTTTTTCCCAGTGCCGAGTACAGTGAATTTAGACTTCTTCCTTGAGCTAATGCCTTTCGGACACTGTTGTCGGTGTGGGATTTGGCACTTAAATTATCACAAATTACTTTTCCAAGAAAAACATAATTCTTTACAACCTCCAGTTTGTCATCTCCCACGGACCAGGAAAAATTCCTGAATTTATGTTTTTTCCGGCCTGTGATGCACATAATTTTACTCTTACTTGCATTAATTTTTAGGAAATGAACAACTGCATACTCATGTAGAGCAAGGAGGCGTTTGGCAAGACCTTTGGGCATAAGATCCATTATTATGATATCATCCGCATATAACATACATGAGATGTGTTTTCCGCCCAGAATTGGAGCTATACCATCGCAAGAGGAGAGAGAGGCGGGTAAATCAGCAATATATAACGAAAAGAGTAACGGGGCAAGTAAACAACCTTGCTTAAGACCATTGCAAGAAGGGATAATCTTAGAGAGCCCCCTGTCTCCTCCTTGCAACACCTGGCACCAGGTGTCTGTATGCAACAGCCGAATCATATCTAATAGATATGTCGGCATTCTCATAGCCGCGAGCTTTCTCCACAGCAGTGGACGGTCAACCTTGTCAAATGCTGTGGAGAAATCTATAAAGGCCACATAGACTCTTCCGCCACGTACCCCTATGTATTTATCAGTAATTGTCTGAAGAGCGGAAAGATTGTCCAGCGTTCCGTGGCCCTTACGAAAGCCTACTTGTTCTAGGGGAAGGATTTGTTTTAGCGCCACCCAATCATTAATTAGTGATAATAGACATTTACAAAACACTTTCCCGATAGCGTCTAGAAGAGCTATTTGGCGATAATTGATAGGCAAATTCCTATCGCCCTTTTTAAATAGCGGAACCAGAATACTCCCCTTCCAGGATGCTGGAATATATTTTTTAAGGTAACAAATCCTAAAAAGAGGAAATAGGATTTTGCTCCAGGATACTGGATTTTGTTTTAAGACTGATATCGGGAGTTCATCAGGACCCATGGCACCTGATGAACGCATGTCTCTTATAGCTAATTCTATGGATAGTACTGAGGGGTATTCAGTTATGGGGGTAGTATTTTCCTCAATTCCCCTAGGTTGCACAAGCCGATCATTTTTTGCATACAGACTTAAGATGTAATTAACCCAGGTTTGTTCGGAGATAGGAATTGGAGATGGGCGCACTCTAGAACCACATCCTTCCCCAATAAGGGTCCAGAATTGTCTAGCGTTCCCATGGACAGCGGCTTCTCGCAATCCAATCCATAACATGTCCTCTTTTTCTCTTTTCATTTTTTTCTTTAACCTGCTCCGCCTCCTTTTAAGAAGGGATATTTTCTGTGATCTTTCTACCGCACCACATATATATTGTTCCCTCACCAATTTATTTATTTCCTTATTAAGGGAAACAACCGCTTTTGGGAGGATGTTTTTTTTCCTAGTTAGGTTCGATTTTTTAACAGCAGAGATGACCTCCTTTATAAAAACATCAAAAGAGCACTGTTCCACCCCCTGCCAATTATTTAAATTGGACACAGTTTTTTCAAGAAGGGGTTCTAGATCCTTCATGGCTTTATAATCCCAAAAACATCTTCCTGTTTTTTGAAAGGAGACCACCTCCCTATCCAACACCCAGGTATCAGAATTCGGAGGCACTAAAGAGAGCGTTAGTACCATAACATTATGGTCACTAAGGCTAGTGTCCATGACCACCAAATCCCTTAACAAGGGGAAAATAGGTTGGTCAACAATTATATAGTCTAAAATTGATTTGCTGTTGAAGGAGCTATGGGTATAGTTTGCAGGGACATCAGAAGGAAGCCTACCATTAACTATGAGTCCCTCCGTACTATATAATTCTTCCAGCAGCAATTTGCCCCGTTTGTTTGTTTTTATTTTATCCGGAAAAATGGCTTGGGGTATCAATAAAACCTCCTCTTTTTCTTTATTCCTAAATAATTCTAGACTATAATTGGACACTTTACAATTTAAGTCGCCAACTAACAAAAAATTAGAGAGAGGGGTTGTTTTTTTAATTTGTCTAATAAAAGTAAAAATTTGCTTCATCAAGGTGTTAAAAGGATCACCAGGCGGAATATAGGCATTTATTATAACTAAAGAGTGACTCTCCCCAATTTTGTCTAAGTTGGAGAGGGTCACAGCCTGAAAAAGGTTGCTGGGATCTGTATAATGAGAGAAACTCCACTTTATTGTATTTGATAAAAGACAGGCAATTCCCCCTTTTGCATGACCTCTGCTAGAGGGGGTTGCCGCCACCTCCAATACATAATAATCCTTCACTATATTCAATTTATCAGTACACCAAGTTTCCTGAATGCAGATTATATTAGCATTCAAGGAAAAAAGATATGACGATTTTTCAGGATTATTATTGATGCCAGCTGCATTCCAGGAGATGACAGAAAAACTATTGCTAAAGGTGAGAGAACAGTCTAGGGTTGTCCGTCACCTTAGTCACCAGGGCACCAGGTAACCAGTTCCATTGCTGATCATTTTCAGATAAACCTCTGTTTATTGTTATAGGGGAGAGAATGGGATGCGTTACTATCCTTTTAGTTTTTGACACTCGAATTTTTAAGTCATCAAAAGGGATGATTGCAAGAAACTGACCACAAGGGGCAGGCGACACTTCTCTTTACTCGGAGGAGCCTATGACCTTCTCTTCCACCACTCTTCCCATCAGGACCCCAGCTCACGCTGCAGCACACCACAACCCCAGCCCAAGCTCTTGGGCCTTCCTTCATCATGTAATACATCTGTCACATTCCATTCTGTGAACCTTCCCCCGGTGTTCATTGGGTTTGTGCCTCATTTGAAGCCCACATCCCGCGTTGAGGTCGCCCACTGACCCTTGATTCCAACACATTTCATGGAGTTATCACTATTATGTCCTGTAGCCCCGAACATGAGGTTCGTCAGCTGACCCTTGGAGTCACTCCAGGTCGCCTGGGATGAAAGGAGTAGGTCCAGTCTTTCTTCTCAGACAGCAGGACAGTCCTTCTTCTGTAGTATCCACAGGTTCAGGAGTGTTCTACACGAGGGTCTAAGGGCCCACTATTTATACCTGGTGCCAGCTTTGAAGTGGAAACAACTTCTGGAGTTTTCTCCCCACAGGTGGTTCTGCACTTTCCTCCCCCTGCCCAGGATTAAAGATGTCTGCGGTGACAAAAGCCTGGTGTCAAGGTCTTTGTGAGTTTGCTGAGGCACCTCGTTTGAAATAGAAGTGGGGCAGGGAACAGCTCTGCCTGGTCCATTCTGGCAGCATGGCCCTCACCCAGCTACACCCAGGTCCTATTGTTCACTCTCTGGGCCCAATTCGCATCCCTGAAGGGGTAGCAATTACCAGACCCAGGAAGCTAGAAACACACAGAAGGCCTCAGAAAGTTTGGGGTAGGGAAATTGCAACTTTCTAAAGGTAGCAGTTTCAAAATTGGAATCTAAAATCTTCATTTACTTTTAAAGGGGATTTTAAATTACAATTCATTTGAGTCCTAACAGAATATTTCTACCTGCTCCCAATCAAACGTTAACAGTTATTGAATGTAATAAGGTGACTCAATGCTATCCTATGGGAGAGGAAGGCCTCACATTAGTGAAAAACGAATCCAGGAGTTTGTCACTACCAGGACATGTAAAACTTAAAAGAACATGTCTAATGTTTTAAATACTATGCACCCTGCCCTCTGGGCTATTAAGGGCCTACCCTAGAGGCGAAGGCCTAACAAAAGGTTTATTTTTGTAGGATGATTTGGCACTCTAAAACTGCATAAAGGCTGGAACAACCTCTATTGACCATCCCAACAAAGCCCACACTGATCACCCAGACCCTCTTAGTCTTTGTCACCACTAGTGACCACAACCTGCAACCTTCTCTTGACCAATTTGAAGAGAAAACACAGCTCACAACCCGATCTCGCTATACCCATCAGTACATTTACCATACTCCTAAACCAGATCTTTCTTTACCTGTCCCACCACAGACCACACTCAGGATACCTTCTTACCACACACAGTTTAGGGTGCAAGGGAAAAGAAGGAAAAACAATGATCGATTAATTCTTCTAAGCCTTGTAAAGTGTACCCCAAGTGGTGATAACTACATAGCAAATATATCCAAAGCCTTAACATTACACAAACTTTTTTAAAAAGACCAAACATAACAATGTCACCCGTTTGGCTGACATACCTGAATGACAAAATGTCATTGTTTTCCAAGGACTGAAAGAGTTGCAAGAATAAATTAACATCCTACAGCGTAGAATACCGAGGCTTAGGAGGGTTTTTCTACGTAATCCCTTTCAACAATCTACACACCATTGGATGCTCCCCTAGTGGCTTACCCTCAACTTTCTTGACCATTAGGTATTACCCATCATGCAGGATTTCTGACCTGCTGCCAAAGGTGCCAAGAAGTTCAGAACATTTGTGAAATCTTAACATATGGGATCAATACCCCTTTCCACACACCAGACGCCCCAAGCTGATATCAGTTCTAGTTGTGCCTATTGCCAATGATGCTCGGATAGTTGCAAGCTGCCTCACCAATTCTGACAATTTTGTAAATGCGCCGAGATGTTCCAAGCTAGCATCACTGCCTTACCCTAGAGAACTAAATTGTGGTATTGCCACTAGGATTCCTTAGCAGTCCTGGCAATACTGGGATCGGAACTGAACAATCTGTTGACGTCTCCAGAAGAGATGGGAAGTGTGTCTGCCCATCACAGAGGTGTCACAGTTGCCAACCACTCTGTCTGCAAACATGAACAACATACTTAGGGACCATAAGGAAAGGTGTAAAACCATAAACATTTCCTGCAGAAAGCCATTTATAGCCAATGCTTCTGACTCTGGCCTCCAACTATAATATTTGTCCAACCGGGTTGTCAGTCTTGAGGCAATCAGATCTGTTTTGTAGGGACCCTACAATTCTACAATGTCCATGAAGACCAGAAGGTGTCATTTCCAGTTGCTGCTGTCATACTGACCCCTTGAATACCAGTCCACCCCCATGTTGCATGGTCCCGGAAACTATTCTGTCATCAGGGGAATCCCCTCCTAGAAACAGACTCCCACAGTGACCTGGCAACTTTGCCAAGATCCTTGGCCTTGCCCCTCCTCGCCTGCATATGTATCTGACCAGCATCAGATTGTCTATTCGCAGAAGTACTGCACATCTCACCTTCTTCTTTACCAGGCTTTGAATTGCAAAGGAACCGCAAGAAACTCTAAGCAATACATGGGCTTTAATGATTCCCTTCAGGACAATCTTCCTCCAGTCAAGTAGGATATGGCGATATGACCAGAGCTATTTCTACCCAGCCCGCCCAGATTCACGTAGGAACAAAACCAAACATAACTACATTGAAGAAGGATGGCACAAGACACAGCCTAATCTTCAATCTTGGCCAGCCCCTGCCCTACTCAGACCTGATACCCCAGTGGGTTTAGATCTCCATCCATACACTCAACCATGGGGACCCAAAGTATACAACCAGCAATCATTTGAAACAGCTGTACGGCAAAGGCACGGTCTTTACCGCCCCTACAACCCTGCTACCGTTCAATTCGCAGAATACGGGTTCCCTACTGCCAATAGATATAATGTACTTTACGACTACGACCACTTGGATGAGGTCGATTGACTACCATCTGATCCTCTCCTTGAAACTCTTTCTGGTAAAACAAGGAATCTCCCAGAAAATGATTTTACTGCAGTGAACATAGCCACCCCCCATCTAGCCTGCCTAGTAACTTCCACCTTTGAAACGACATCGAGCTATATAGTCAGCCCCCGAGTACATCAAGCTCATGCTCCGTCAGTGACTGAAGCAGGTAGTCCATCTAAGACCTTAGTCTTACAATCTTACTCAGTACCTGAGAATCCAAGGTCTAAGCATTCGATAGGGACCACCTCAGAAACGCACTCTCTATCCAACATAAACCCTGATCTCAATGCAGAACAGATTACCTCAAACTCCATCAAAATTTTATCCTGGAACATTGCTGGACTGGCCTCTAAAATTGCTGACCCATCATGGGTGGCCTTTGTCAGGAAGTACACTATCCTGTGTTTTCAAGAAACCTGGCTGATAGATGGCAACACTTTCATTGAGGGATTCCAAAGTTTCTTTGTCCATGCTTCCCCTTCAACTAGTGGTAGGGCAAAGGGGGGCCTGGCAATATTTATCAGCCTGTCTCTTAAAATGCTGATCAATCATGTGCAGATGGATAGCAGGAGTACCCAGATCGTTACACTCAAAAGGGGAAAAAAAGTTATAACGCTGATTAATTTCTATAACTCTGTTGCAAATCCAAATGATTGCAATATCGACAACCTTGCAAACTGTCTTGCTGGAAATTGGACTAAATTATCACAGGACAAAATCCTCCTTGGCGATTTCAATACGCACATTTGCGGTAACCCTCTTCTGACAACCCTGGGATCTTTGGGATGTGATCTTAAAACAGGTCTTCATTTCACACACTGCCACCGTGGATCAAAACTAAACACCCTAATGGATTCCACGAATATGACCTTGGCACTATCTCTGAAAGAGGACTCCTTCATCTATGAAAATCCCTCCTATAAAGGATCTGAGTCAGGGTCCATTATAGACCATATCCTTCTTTCCGCAGAAGTGGCCCAACTGGTTCTTAAGTTTGACATCCTTATGAGCACTCATAGTGATCATAATCCCTTACATCTTGAGCTACAATGTGACTCTTCCATACTTCGAAAGAATATTCAGGATCCAGGGATACTCAAGCCAGTAAACAACAACCGTCGCCTGAAGTGGAACCTGGTAAATAGTGATAAGTTGTATGAGATAGTCACCAAAGACTGTGAACCTGAACTCAAGCTCTGTGCCACAGACTCTGCCTCACCCAAATGTGTTCTATCTGCCTTTGCAGTGGTGACTAGAAGGATAGAAAAATTTCTGACTGTAAAAGCCAAGGGAACGAATATTCACAACCCACGATGGTTTGACCATGCCTGTTCCTCTGCCAACCGAAAATTAAAGGCTGCTCTTAAAAGTAATCCAAGAGACTTAACATTGGTAAAGGCCCTCAGAGCAGATTACAAAAGTGCAATTGCCTCATGCAAAAAAACAATAAAAACTAAAATATGGGAATCTCTGCTCGACCCCTCCATTCTGGGCAACAGTTCTAAGTTCTGGAAAATAATTAATAAACCTCTCTTTGACGACCCGACCACTGAGAGTCTTGGCACAGTCATACCAGAGAATGACTGGATCACCCACTTCGGATCTATCTTTAAGAGTGAAGCTACACAGTTAAAAAAATTACCTCATCTCCCCGAATGCAGCCCTCTACATTTCTCTATTAAAGAAATTGAATTGGGGATTCTTGATCTTTCTAGCAACAAAGCACCGGGCCCTGATGGTCTTCCACCAGACCTTTTCAAATCCAACATCGCCTTATGGGCTCCAATTCTTACGTCTGTCATCAACGCCGGGGTTGAAGTGGGAGCCCCTAAATCCTGGGGAGCATCCACTATCGTCCCGGTTTACAAAAAGGGTGACAGAACAAAAGCTGTTTGCTACAGACCGATCTCCCTAATAAACTCAGTTGCGAAGGTAGTGGGAGGGGTTCTTTTGAATCGGCTGAATGCTTGGGCCAAGCAAAATAACATAATGACCCCAGCGCAGTATGGATTCAGACCGGGACATGCAACAACTACGCAATGTCTGAATCTATACCTAATAAGTGGTAAATACACCCAAGCCAGAGAGGGAACGCTGTATATGGCCTTTATGGACCTCTCCTCTGCCTTCGACTGTGTCGAGAGGAGCAAACTTTGGGAAATCCTGCAAAACATGGGTGTAGAAAATAATCTAATCAATTTCCTGGCCGACCTACATAATGACACACGTGCTAATGTACGGTACACAAAAGACCTGAAAGTCACGAGAGAGTTTAATATTAACCGGGGTGTCAGACAGGGCTGTATTCTAGCACCCTTTCTTTTTAACTTGTACATCAATGGACTTGAGGATCATTTGGTAAAAACTAACACAGATTACCCTCGTATTGGGAGAACAGGGGTGCCGGTCCTACTATATGCGGACGACGCCGTTTTGATATCCAGAACCGCGTTAGGACTTCAAAAGTTGTTGAGTTCTTTCTTCCAATTCATGACCTCACGCGATTTGAATATCAATAACTCCAAATCCTTTATTATGACGGTCGGAAAAACCCCCAAAAAACGATATCCCTTTTCAGTCAACGGAGAAAGCATACCTTTCACAAAAACTTTTTCATATCTAGGAGTACTATTTGACCACAAACTCTCTTGGAGCCCTGCTATAAATAAAAAGAAAGGCGAGTTATTAAGAACCAACTTCGGGATATTGGACTTTGCACGTAAAATAGGTAACACACCAGTGTCCGCTATAATGAAATTATACCAGGCAAAAAGTGTAGCGGTGGCATGTTACGGGAGTGAGCTGTGGGGTTTCGCATCAGTAGAAGCTCTGGTAACACTAGAAAATAACTTTTTAAAACAGGTTCTGAGTTTACCCAAAAGCACCGCAAATTTCTCTGTTCATGAGGAACTGGGCACTCCGTACCTAGGAGACAGAATTGCTGCAAACCCATTGCTCTGCTGGCTAAACTGTTGGCGCAATGCACTTATACCCCTGACGCACAGCATCCTCGCTGAAGCCCTCACCTGGGAAGGACATCTTAAAATACCTTGGATGAACTATATCAAAAACTGTTGCAAAGACCTGGGTAGATTGGACTTATATTTAACACCACAGCATACTACAAAGAGTGATGTTGATTTTGTAAAGAACACCTTCATGTTAAAACGACAACTTGCCAGGGAAGATACTGAGATGAAGAAGTCTAGTGTTAGGAATCATACATTAACAAAGACAGGTGTGTTCTGTGAACCATATTTATCATGGAACATTTCTAGATATGACCGCTTTCTGTTGAGCAGATTCCGATTTGGCCTCTACCACCTGATTTTAGCTGTGCCAAGTGGAGCACATAAAGGCCAAGTGTTGCCAGCTTGCGGCTGCGACAATATGTCTCCGCAAGATCTGGCTCACTTTTTATTTCTATGTCCTTATTATTCAAGTCCTAGACAAATGTTTTTAAAACCCTTGCTTAAAAAGCTGAACTTTGTACAGATTAAGCCTGCACTTTTGTATCTTCAGATGCTGCCTGTTGACAGTACATTTTTTATCTGTAAGTTTTTAAAAACAGCCAGGAAGTTCAGATTAAGCATGGAAGGTTGATCCCTAGATGACTTGTACGTAATCTTGAAATTATGTCTTAAATAGGCATTTTTATTTCCATTTTTACATTGGCCTATTGCATTTTTAACCTTTCGCATTGTAACTTTCTTGTGAACTGTTAACTTTTATAAAATTGTGTGTTTTTAAATCCTGCATGAATTGTATAATAACTGTATTTTTGTGCTTTTATGACTGCTTTTCTGACAGTCGAATAAAGGATTTTGACAGTGACAGTGCATCCTGACTTTGGAACTTGGAAACTAGGTTTGATTCTCTGCGTCATCCTGTGATTCTAGGCAAATCACTGAAAACATCTCCACGTTGAACAAATTAACGTGACGTTGTGTAATGTAACTGTTGCTCATGTAAAGCGCTCAAAACCTTTGGGTCCTGTTTGCTGTTTATAAATCTGCGAAAACATAAAAGCACATCTTGACCTCCTAGACATGCATCAGATTCTTAATACAAGATCCAGGGACATGGCGGCCCGGCCAATGCAGCTACGATGGCGCTCGCACTCCTGTAAGCTCTGCTCTGACTGCCCCGATATCCTGATACTGAAGAGCCATCCACTCCAGCTGCTAACCCGTCGATGGAGGTCGCATCCTGATGCTTCATTAGAGCTGTTTCTGCCTTGCTTGGACATCCATGGCCTTCGCCTGGAGCATTACATTTTGGCTGCACGGCCTCCCTGGCGACCTGGGACCGGTGAAGCTGGTCTGAGGGAGCTGCAGGATTATGTGTCTAGACTGTTGGGGTATGATTCCAACATGTTTGATACCAAACATGCCCAGGTTCATTTCAGCCAGTTTAGAGATGGTCATTGCGCAATGACGCATGGCCCCGCAATGTATCGTAAAGGCTGATTCACTGACAAAGTCTGGAGAATGGACTCTGGGGTTTGTAGGCATGTCCTGCTCATACAGGGCCACCCTCAACTTTGTAACTGAGCACCCTGCCTTTGGGACTGAAAGGCCTGCTAGAGGGGTGACTTACAGGTTCTAAGAGCAGTGATGTAAGATATAAAGGTACATCTCTTTTGTGAGAGGTGCAAACACCAACTCGCACAGGCTGCAATGTCAGGCCTGTAGGCAGGGTTTGGAGGGTCCCTCAGGGGTGGCATAATACATGCTACAGCCCATGGGGTACCCTTGTGTACCTAGGCCCTAGGTACCTCAGTACCACATACTAGGGACTTACACGGGTACACCAGCAGTCAATTAGCAATGTACCAAAGTACTTACCATAGCTAAGTTAGTGAGGAAGCACAGAGACTGGGTTCCTGATTAGCCGGATCCCAGTCAGACTAGTCAGAAAACACAGCAATGCCAGACAAAACGTGGGGGTAACCATGCAGAAGGATCCCACCTTCCTACAGTTGGTTTCATTTTTCCACAAGGGAGGAAGTCCTTCCCCTTCCGCAGGACTGCCCCATGTTACCACTGAGGAGAGCAAAGGAGCAACGGGACCCTGCATGCCAGCGCAACAATTATGGGGCATATTATCAAGAACGGCGTTAAAACTATCATCGCTTTATTGGCAGGAAACTGCTGCTAAAGTGGCGATAATGGGCTTGATAATATGCCCTTGTGAATTCCCATAGAAGTCCAGGTTAACACCAGAACCTGGGCTTCTATGGGAATTCTCAGGGCGTATTATCAAGCCCATTATCCCCGCTTTAGCGGCAGTTTCATGCCAATAAAGCAGAGATAATGTTAACTCCGTTCTTTATAATATGCACCTTGGTGAGTTTATTGAGCATGGCACCCCACCATATTCGAATGTTGCCGGCCGCTACTGGTCACAACCCCATGGGTTCAGTCAGGCGCGCAACACCCATTGGGCTCACCGGGCTTCAGCCCCCCCCGTCGCCTCCTCTGCCCGGGCTAAGATTACACGCACTGAAATGGTGCAAGATAGCATCCGATCGGAGAATGATTTTTTTAATGCTTTCTGAGAGGCCCAGCAGCCCGAGCCAGCCAGCCTCTGCTTCAGTGAGTGACCTCCTGCCCCCACCTCTTGTTTTCCTTTACGGTGGCGCCGCGAGGTGAAATCCTTGCCTGAAGGCAGGGATTTCACTTAAGCACTTGATCGCTTGTGAGCATGGGGTGTGAAGTGCACAGCAGGGGGAAAGGGCTGGCCAGTTAAGGTGATGCTTTTCCTTTGTAAAGGAATTTCTGCTGGCGTCATAGCCCATGGGGTGCTGTCTGTGCACTTGTATAGATGTGTATTTCATACAAGTGCGCAGACAGCAACCCCTGGGCTATGACGCCAGCAGGAATTAATTTACAAAGGAAAAGCTTCACCTGCACTGGCCATCCCTTTCCCCCTGTTGTCAGGCAGCAGTTTTTTGTGTAAGTTCCAGTAACTTTAATGCATTTTTCAGCACAGCATTACATACTGCCTACATATCTAGGGGCCATATGTATCAAGCCATTTAGCATTCGCAAAGGCCGAAATTCTGCGAATTTCGGCCTTTGCGAATGCTAAATACCTAAATGGTATGTATCAAACATTTTTGCATCAAAATAAGGAATCGCAAAAATTGCTATTCCTTATTTTGCGATTGCACTTAAGGAATCGCAAATTTTGCGATTCCTTAAATGCAATGTATCAGAGAAAAAAAAAGAAAAAAATGCCATTAAGGAATCGCAAATTGCCACCAACTTCCAGTTGGTGGTAAGTTGCGAATTCTTTTAATAATGCTTTTTTCAAACAAACCAAAGGTGCCATATGACGCCCATACATGCCCTTAGGGCATGTATGTGCGCCATATGCCCCCAAATGTCTTTTTCAGGGGTGCAGCAGGGTGTTCTTGAGACACCCCTGCACCCTTGAAAAAATTCCTAATTTGCGATTAGCTAATTGCTAATCGCAAATTGCCCCTTCATTCCTATGGGACTCCTGGCCCATAGAAATTAATGGGTAATTTGCAATTAGCAATTTGCTAATCGCAAATTAGGAATGGTAAGGAATCGCTATATAAAAGCGATTTTGTTCATACATACCATTTTGCATTTCCAAAATAGCGATTCCTTAAAATTCGCTATTTTGGAAATGCAAATTGGTTTGATGATACATATGGCCCAAATTGAGAATGTCTTCCCATTCATTCCTATAGGCCTCTAGGCCCATAGGAATGAATGGAGAGGGTTTCCGTAATTGTGAATCGCACTTTGCGATTCACAATTATGGAATATGTAGGATTCACAATTTTTTTTGCAAATCCTACATACATCTCGTTTTGCCATTCTCAAATAGCGATTCTCTAAAATTTGCTATTTGAGAATAGCAAAACCAAACTTTCATACATATGCCCCTTGGTTACTGTGAATGTTGTTCTTGACTTACATACATAGAAACGTCAAAGAGGACAGTCCCCTCCAAATATGCAAATGTAGTGTAAGTTTGTAGTGTTAATTTTTTTTTGGGGTGCTAGTGGGTAATTTTAGAGTTCAGGGTGGGTGTGGGTTTTAGGGTGCCAGGGAGTAATTTTATGGTTCAGGGTGGGTTACGGGTGGGTTACGGATTGGCGTGCCAGGGGGTCATTTTAGGGTTCTGAGCGGGTATGTGTTTTGGTGTGCCAGGGGTAATTTTAGGGTTCAGGGCAGGTGTGAGTTTTGGGGTGTCAGGGGGCAATTTTAGGGTTCAGGGTGGGTATGGGTTATGGGGTGCCAGGGGGGAATTTATGGTTCAGGGTGGGTATGGGTTATGGGGTGCCGGGGGGAATTTATGGTTCAGCATGGGTATGGGTTTTGGGGTGCCAGGGGTAATTTTAGGGTTTAAGGCAGGTGTGGGTTTTGGGATGTCAGGGGGCTATTTTAGGGTTCAGGGTGGGTATGGGGTGCCAGGGGACATTTTAGGGTTCAGCGTGGGTATGTGTTTTGGTGTGCAAGGGGTAATTTTAGGGTTCAGGGCAGGTGTGGGTTTTGGGATGTCAGGGGGCTATTTTAGGGTTTAGGGTGGGTATGGGGTGCCAGGGGACATTTTAGGGTTCAGCGTGGGTATGTGTTTTGGTGTGCCAGGGGTAATTTTAGGGTTCAGGGCAGGTGTGGGTTTTGGGGTGTCAGGGGGAAATTTATGGTTCAGGGTGGGTATAGGTTATGAGGTGCCGGGGGGAATTTATGGTTCAGCATGGGTATGAGTTTTGGGGTGCCAGGGGTAATTTTAAGGTTTAGGGCAGGTGTGGGTTTTGGGATGTCAGGGGGCTATTTTAGGGTTCAGGGTGGGTATGGGGTCCCAGGGGACATTTTAGGGTTCAGCGTGGGTATGTGTTTTGGTGTGAAAGGGGTAATTTTAGGGTCCAGGGCAGGTGTGGGTTTTGGGGTGTCAGGGGGCAATTTTAGGGTTCAGGGTGGGTATAGGTTATGGGGTGCCAGCGGGGAATTTATGGTTCAGGGTGGGTATGGGGTGCCAGGGGACATTTTAGGGTTCAGCGTGGGTATGTGTTTTGGTGTGCCAGGGGTAATTTTAGGGTTCATGGGTATGGGTTTGGGGTGCCAGGGGTAATTGTAAGGTTCAGGGTGGGTGTGGGTTTTGAGGTGCCATGGGATTAATTTTAGGGTTCAGCGTGGGTATGTGTTTTATAGTGCCAGGGGTAATTTTAGGGTTTAGGGCAGGTGTGGGTTTGGGATGTCAGGGGGCTATTTTAGGGTTCATGGTGGGTATGGGTTATGGGGTGCCAGATGGGAATTTATGGTTCAGCATGGGTATGGGTTTTGGGGTGCCTGGGGTAATTTTAAGGTTCAGGGTGGGTTTGGATTTTGGGGGGCAAGGGGGAATTTATGGTTCAGCATGGGTATGGTTTCTGGGGTGCCAGGGGTAATTTAAGGTTCAGGGCGGGTATGGGTTTTGGGGCTCCAGGGGGGTGATTTTAGAGTTCAGGGTGGTATTGGGTTTTGGGGTGCCAGGGGGTAATTTTAGGGTGTGGGGTGGGTATGGGTTTTGGGGTGCCGGGGAGGGATAATTTTAGGGATAGGATGGGTATGGGTTTTGGGGTGCCAGGGGTAATTACAGATTTCAGGGCGGGTATGGGTTTTAGGGTGTGAAGGGGTTAATTTTAGGGTTCAGCGTGGGTATGTGTTTTGGTGTGCCAGGGGTAATTTTAAGATTCAGGGTGAGTATGGGTTTTGGGGGGCAATGCATCAAACTAACAAAAATGTGTGCTTTAATTGTTGTCCAGTTTCAAATGTAGAATTCACCACATTTTTTTCTCAGCTTGACCTGAGCATTAACCGATCCTGATTATCTGCCATTTTAGCTCCGCCCCATTGATTTACATTAGCCACGCCCCTTCCTCTGCCATGTTAGCCCCCCCCCCCCGAAATTAAGACCTAGTTGCGCCCCTGGGTTCAGTGAAGGAGTAGCACTGAATCTAGGATTGCCTCGTGCTCCGATGCCCCGCCCTTCCCGTGCGGCTCAGGGTGGGGGGTGCAGGGGAGGGGCATGCGCTGGTGGTGGCAGAGGTTGTGTTCCAGGGTGGGAGCTGGGCCGGCCCCGATCAGGAGTCTCTGCACGACGCTGCCGGGTCTGTAGTCTCCGATGAGGACTCTGCCGATGGCGCTCTACGACCGCCCCAACAGGTGTCTCTGAAGTGAAGTCTCCTCACCTGGCCGCCGGGGAGTGAGCTGAGCGTGTTGACCCTGTTCACAGGCGGGGCCTGGGCTCCTTCCAGGAGCTGCCGAACAGGGCTGGGTTGGGGGCGGGACAATCCCTGCCCTATAACGCCCTGACCCCTGAGAGGAGAAACACAGGGACGATGGGGCAGGAGCCCCTGCTGCGCATGACGGGCTCCCATGGATACTGACGCATGGACTGGGGGGAGGAGCTTTTACAGTCCCACAGGGGGCGCTACAGGTGGAGGACACTGGTCTGGCGTGGCGCTGACGAGTGAGCCCACGTGGGACGCATGTCTGAAAACGGAGTTGACCTCTACAGTGGGGGTGGGGGGGCACTTACACAGGTGAAACGGTTTTCCCTAATGTTCGCTCGAAGTTTACCCAGTTTAATTACTTGCATCACACTTACCCCACCCGCACCGTCTCCACAGAATGTTTCCAGGGGTGACTCCGGCATGACCTAGAGGCGGCCACTGTGACACATTTTTTATTAACATGGTGCGGGAATACCCCCCCCTCCCCCTGTTGCAGAACTGGGGACAAGTCGTGGTTCATGTTTCCGAGATTACTGAGGCGCAGTTACCGTTAGAGCCTCTAGTTTGCCTTTTAGGTATTACGAAGCGTGCGAGGGACATTAAATAGGACTTGAAATTTGCTGATTTGGCGCTGGGGCTTTTCAAGCGCCTCATAGTAATGTCAGGGGAAGCCCTGCAGCCACCTCTGAATACCTGCTGGCTCCGCGTGGCGCTGGAATGGGCGTCGGTTGAGGCTGATGTTATGACCTGGGAAATACTTGTGAGAGGTGGGGCTGGGGGGGCCACACTTCGGGGCAACTATGAGGCATATTTACAAGAAACTGACGCATCTCTATAGATGCGTCAGTTTCCCTGCACCTGCGTGAAAAACCCTTGCCCCACCATAGATGCGGTAGGGCAGATTTACGAGTCTTTTGCGCCACTTTTGCATCATTTTTAACATGGGAAAAGTATCGCAAAAGTGGCACAAGGGGCTTCTAAATAAGCCCTGGTGTATTTACAATACGGCGCACTATGTATGGTGCAAGGATTGACAGATGCATCAGAATTTCGAACGCATCTGTTGGCGGAAAAGTCATGCACCGCTGGAGTCATGTCGTAAGAGCGACGTAACTCCAGCAATGCGTTTTGCGGCCTATTCCCAATGCACTCATCACTCCTTACACCTGCTTCAAGCAGCGTCAGGTCCCGACGCAGTGGCGTCCTAAAAGTCACGCAGTGAAATCTTGTAGATTTCACACCGTCCCTTTTACGAGACTTTCCTGCGTGGGACGCCCACCCTGCATACCTTATACCTGACGCAGGTAGAATGTCAGGCAGGGCTTTACAACGTGACATATCTCCCTAGATGGGTCATGTTGTAAATTTGCCGCATTTTTTACGCCGCCATTGCGCCACAAAAGTGCCGCAACGGCAGCGCAAAAGTGTCACAAGGGGCTTGTAAATCTGCCCCTATGTTCTTAAATTACTGGGAACTGGTTGTCATGAGACATTGTTCTTCATATATGATCTTTGAGGGTGCCTTATTCGTTTCGCTCCGAGGCCACCAAAGTCATTTGCGGCGTCCCGCAAGGATCATCCCTCAGCCCCACCCTCTTCAACGTTTACATGAGACCTCTCGCAGCCATCGCACGCCAACACAACCTCAACATCATCTCCTACGCCGACGACACCCAGCTGATCCTCTCCCTCACCAGACACTCCAACACCGCCAGAACCAACCTCCACGAAGGGATGAAAGACGTCGCCGAGTGGATGAAGAACAGCCGTTTGAAACTGAACTCAGACAAGACGGAAGTCCTCATCCTTGGACCATCACCCTCCGCCTGGGACGACTCCTGGTGGCCCCCAGCCCTGGGCACCGCCCCAAAGCCAACAGACCACGCAGGCAACCTGGGCTTCATCCTGGACTCCTCCCTCTCGATGACCAGACAAGTCAACGCCGTCTCTTCTTCATGCTTTCACACCCTCCTCATGCTCCGCAAGATCTTCCGATGGATCCCGATCGAAACCAGGAAGACGGTCACCCAGGCCCTCGTCACCAGCCGGCTGGACTACGGAAACACCCTCTACGCCGGAACAACAGCCAAGCTACAGAAAAGACTACAATGCATCCAGAACGCCTCCGCCCAACTCATCCTGGACATCCCTCGACGCAGCCACATCTCTGGCCACCTGAGGAACCTGCACTGGCTCCCCGTCAACAAGAGGATCACGTTCAGGCTCCTCACCCACGCACACAAATCTCTCCACAACCTGGGCCCCAAGTACCTCAACGACCGCCTGACCTTCCAAGCGCCCCCTCGCCAGCTACGGTACGCCAGCCTCGCCCTCGCCGCCATACCACGCATCCGAAGAGCCACCGCCGGAGGCAGATCCTTCTCCTACCTGGCTGCCAAGACATGGAACTCCCTCCCCATCCACCTTCGGCTGACCCAGGACCACCTCGCCTTCAGGAGACAACTCAAGACCTGGCTGTTCGAGCAGTAGCGGACCCCCTCCACCAAGCGCCTTGAGGTACTTCCGGGTGAGTAGCGCGCTATACAAGTGCTTTGATTGATTGATTGATTGATTGATTATATTGCGGTGCTTTTCATGTTAAATATACTAACGTGAGTGATATGCCTATTACACTGTGCCACTGCCTTGATTATTGCTGTTCTGTCGTCATGTCTAAATTCCAATAATGAAATATTTAAAAATAAAAAAAAGACCGGGGGACATAGGAAAAATTTCTCATCCGTTCGATGTGTCTATATAGTCTGACCACGACCCTATGTCCCTCCTTGCTTCTTTTTCTAAAAGAACCATCTCTGCATATCGCAGACCCCTTTTTTGAAGATTTATCTTTAATCTCTGAAGTGCCCTGCAAGAAAGAGGACCTGGGAAAATCACCTGAACTGATGATGAGACAACACCCACCCACATTACCAGCTGCTATGCAGGAATCCGTGGCTGAGTGACCATCAACCGCAACTCCCTCTCGCTTGACTTCAGCTTTGCCCCAGGAGGAGACAGAATCTACTTCTCAGAGTAAGCTGGAACAAACAAAAACTCCATCTGCCTTCAAGGAGGGAGATCTGAGCTCTCCCTGTGGACTACAATCCTCAAATCCTCAATCAAGTCTACAGCTGCCTGCATCAGTTTAAGCAACGGAGACTTGTCCTGATCCAGGAAAATCATTGCATCTAGATAAAGATCATCCTCTGTCTGGAATGACAACTTGTACTAGACCCGTCCAAAGCTGTAGGATGTAATACTGTGTTTGGAAAGACTATAGTAATGGAAAGCTGCGTTACTGTGCCTGGAACAACTGCAGTCACCCAAAGCTGTAATACTATGCCTGGAATTGCTATAGTATTCCAAAACTGCAATACTAAGCCTGCAGTTACTATAGTAATCCAAAAATGTAATACTAAGCCTGGAATTACTATAGTAATCCAAAACTGTAACACTAAGCCTTGAAGGACTATAATAATCCAAATCTGTAATACTGTGTGATTCGGCTCCAAAAGACTCAGTCTGTACAATGCTTCGGAACCGATTCGAGCAGCCCAAACAGTTTCCGGGCATCGTAATCTGTCGTTGGGAAATGTGTACGATTCGCCGGAAACAAGGATTTCAAATCAGATTCTGAGATGCCAAATCCCATTCAGAGCCTTTCCGGATGGCTTCGTAATCGACCCCTAAGCCTGGAATGACAATAGTAATCCAAAATTGTAATACTAAGCTTGGAAGGACAACAGTAAATCAATGCTGTAATTTAAGCCTGGAAGGACTATTGTAATCCAAAATGTTAATACTAAGCCTGGAATGACAATAGTAATCCTGGAATGCAAATCTGTAATGCTAATCCTGGAATGACTATAGTAATCCAAAACTGTGACCCTCTACCTACAATAGTAGATACTACTATATCAAGCTAAGCCTGCTAAGACTGTACCTACAGTAGTAAATTGTGCAAAAGCAATCAAAACTGTAGTCGTGTTCCTGGAATGACTAAAGTAATTGAAAACTATAATAGAGTGTCTGGAATAGTAAAACACCTTTTTTTTAAACTTTATTTCTTGTCTTTAAATTTAATGTAATCGTCCACAACTACTTTTCCGATATATTATTATTAGTTGTAATCTGGAGAGTGGATTGTATAGAATTTCAGCATTTAGCATCTCCATTGACAGCAACATCTTAAACATGTTAGAAATCTATGAACAATACAACTCCTTAAACATCGCCTCTCCTGCTACTCTGAGAGTTTACACATGAGTGTTGTTCGGGAGTGTACCTGTAACATCCGACAGTCACTTTTCATCAGCCCGGTATGCTGTGCACTCTCTCGGGGTCTCATTTGCAAGGCCGCTGCGCTGCCAGAACATCTCTTTTTGTAAAGTTGATGTCTTACCCTTATCCTTCATCAAAGCTCTCTCGAGGGAGGCTCCCAGAATTTGCCAGAAGTTCCTAATACAGGCCAAATCCACCTACTCCTAAATAAACCCGCACTAGACTGTGATGACCTTGCCAACCTAACGTCGTAGAAAAGCAACCTACACTCATCTCCAGGATCACACCAATGCTAATTATCTCCCTCACAACTACTAATATGGCTTTAAATCTGGTTTGCGGACAATTCACTGCGTTTGGTGCTGGTGTTTGCCCTGTGGTGATTGCTTTATCCCCCCCCAACCTCCCATTCCCTCCTCACTCTGCTCAGACATTGCGCCGCCTAGAACTGCAGCGCTGTTGAATTTATTGTCGCTGAGCAGGCAGTGAAATGTTCTTCACTATTACAAATGTGGGTCAAAGTCTGCATACCTTCAGATCATACTGCAACATGGAGACAGCTAACTTACCCATCATGTATGTTGCCCTCCTCATCATTGTTAAGGATGACCCCTGCCTCCTGAGACGGCTGGACCTGTCGGCTACCTATAACACAGCCGACCATCCCACCCTGACCCACACCCTGGAGTCTCGAAGGGAACTCCCTGGCAGTGTCCACTGGTTCTCTTCCTACCTTTCTAATCAAAAGCTGTTCGCTCACTTGGACATTGTCTGGACCCAAGAGAACCCTATCACTTGCAGAGTCCCACAGAGTTCCATACTGTCCCCTCACTTCTTTAAACTCTTCGTGGGGTTGCTCCACCGATATGCCGATCATGCAAAACTCTATTTGAAAGTCTCCTCTGCACCCGAAATCCAACGCCTCAAATGCTGTTTGCACATCATCTATGCCTGGATCTTCATTACCTACCTGAAGCTAATCCCAACCAATGCAGAATTCCTGTTATTTGCCAAGAACAACAAACAGACCTGGTGAAATTACAAACACCTTGATGGCTTCAAAACCCAACTTTCACAGAATATCAAGTCACTTAGAGTCACCCTGGAAACAAGCCTCACCCTCAAGGAACAGAGGGGCATATCAACAAGATGTGCGTTAAAAAACGCACATCGCACATTTCACTATCGCCGGACTTTTTCGCTGTGTTAGCGCGTTATTATCAACGCGCAACACATAGGCGATAGTAAATCCTGCGATAGTGAACATTAGCGCGTGAAAACAAGCATTGTTTTCACGCGCTAATGTGTGCCTTGTTAATATGGGGGGTGGATTCAGCTTTATGATCCACACCGCCATGTTAACAATGCCTAACACCTGGTCAGATCAGGCGTTGAGAGACCTGCGATAAACAAGTTTATCGCAGGTCTTTTCCTCCCAACGCCTGCCTTGGTGATAGGGTGTTCCCACCTCCAACCACATTTCACATGTGGTTGGACATGGGAACGTCCACTTTACATGTCATTAGCGATGTTTCTCGCTGACATGCAAAGTGGGCTTGTGGCAGGCGTTGCAATGCCCTTGTCAATAGGGCGCTGGAAGTATCGCCGCTTTCTCAGCGAATTGTGCCGAGAAAGCGGCGATACTTCAGCTTGTTAATATGCCCCAGAGTGCTAAGAAAAAAAAGGCTTCTACCAGCTCTCTGTTCTTAAGAAAATTAAACAGTTCCTATTCAAGTCAAATCAAAGAAAGCTATATTCGACTGCATTTTTTAACAATCATAAACGCTCAAAATTCATAAAATTACACACAATCGGAAGAACCATAATAAAATAACAGAATTTAAAATTCAAAATAAAGTAAATACGACAATAATAAACCCATCTAAAAAGCAGCAAATGCCCATTCAGTTACAATTCATCAGTTATATTTTTCCCTTGATGGAGTATCTTCTTCAAGAACATTGCTAAGCACCAAGCTATAAGGTCATTCTCCAGGAACTGGAGTTTCATCAGAGCTGGGCGGCATTGCCTCAACCACTGATGTCTTAAGAGTAGAAGAATCCATACTTTCCTTAACACTATAATAAATTTACAAAATAAAACTAGATGAATAGTGGGCTGGTCAGAATAATTTTCAAACGGACATAATTGCAGTTTCTGTGACCAGTCATTCATTTTGGGAAAGGTCACAAGTCTGTGGACATTGCCCAGCCTAAATCTGGTTAATATCCGCCTGTCAAAACCACCGGATACAAATGTTAAATATGCTTCCATGTCTAAAGTGGTTAAAATTAGCTGATGTTGTTTAAGGATCAGTATTGAAATATCGAGGGACAAAATATCGAATTATCAAAATATTGGCGCCAAAATATCAAGGGAGAGAATATGTTATGTTAAATGTTATGTTAAATGCAATATATAAAGCGCGCTGACACCGAAGCTTCCTGGCGCTGACAGACAGAACAGATGAGGGGGAAGTATAGATGACAAAATCTAGCCAGAGATGGGGAAGAGGTGGGTTTCTAACATTTTCCTGAAGTTTAAGAGGGAAGGGGGGGATTTGATTGGGAGAGGGAGGAGATTCCAAAGCACAGGAGCTAGGTAGGAGAAACGGCGGCCGCCGAATCTCTTAGTTTTACTCTTGTGTGGTAAATATTTGATTTACCGTCCTAATTTCTATGCAGGTAATTACTTAAACAAAAATAACTCAATCGGAAAGAAAGACGCAGAGTCCGTGGTGTTAGAGTTCTTAGGGGTTTTAGTCCTTAAAAAGGAATGGTTCTTGAACCGGATATCGGATTCCTGACACCACTGGGGTGCAGGAAGGGATAGAGCAATGCTTTATTGACAATACATAGCTTATATACTTAAATCATATACTGGAAACCAATACAGTAGGCGTAACAGCTGAGAGAAACAAGATAAAAGCACACACGTGTTAGCAATACGTAATCAGAAGGCATGAACTAGGCGTGAACATAGAAACGTCACATGTAAGTGTCACAAGTGGGTGGATACATAGCAGAATCTTGCAATGTCAGCAGAAATCTGAGGTCTGGATGCGCGCGCAGCTGCATGACGTGTGATTGACGTGGAACTGGAGGGTGCAGGGGACTTGACATTTACACTAGAGGAAAGAGACAGAAGTCTGGCATGTCAGATCAACTCGTACCTCTATCATATCTGATATCTGATGTTTGGGAACCATATTATCTAGAAGGAAAAGGTCTCTGGGGCAGAGGCTATTCTATACTGACTGTGAGTGCGTGTATAAGCGTCTAAGTGTCTGCATGAGATGCGAGGGGGCATGGGCCTACCATGGTAACAGAAGCTATGAATTACTTGCACGGAGACAGTGAGGCCGGGCCCTTTGCTCTGCAGCTGGAAGGATGTTTACTTGAACTAGTAGGCAGGAATGCATTTTCGAGGAGCGGAGCAGATAATTCGAAGGTTGAATACAGTCTTGGCAGGCAACAGGCTGAGCTAAGCGCCGTGAGCCGCGCAGGGAGTAAGGCAGAGGTCACGGGTACAGAGGCCGGCCCAAGCTGAGGCATTCAGAATCTGAAGGCAGGAAAAGGCTCGATGGCAGAATTCAGGGCCTACTTCGCCTGGGCTGGAAAACGTGTAAAGTACACCACAAAAAGACGTTGGCAAGGCATACTTAGAAACGGAATATTCAACCCGTTCAGGGTGGATTCGAAAGAGGACATGTTAACGTTGGACGCAAATGTATTTGCGTCTTCATAGCTGGCACAGGAGGGAAGTTACATGCACTTTAAGCTGGTACATGGAGACGGTGGGGTACACGTTAGGGAACATTTCTTGACCATAAAATTTATATTTCCTCATTCCCTCCTTGTTCCCTACGGACCCTTCATGATATATCGATCCTCATGAATCGATCAGTCTGTTCACGTAACATCATTTGCTCTTCTTTCTTCTTTTCGCGTTTTGAATGAAAACTGGAATGCGGAATACATGATTTGGCGCACAGACCACAAATCGCTGGCCCACATTGTAGGCACAGGCAGCAACTGAATACTATGACAAGGGCAATGCCTAGGAAGGATAGGATCTTCCATCCCCAAGCGGTCAACGTTGTCCAGAACCAACCGGACCAAGTCCAGGTGCCTGGATTCTGATGTATCAAACTTGCAATTTTATGAAGACGTGTGATAGCTTTATATACCGTTGGCGCGTTTTCTGGAATGAAAACACAGCAACTTGACCTGATGACCTTACAAGCTCCGCCCCTATCTGCCAGGATGACGTCAATAACAAGACGATTTTGAAGAACAACAACCCGCATGGCGGACTGCTCCTCTGTTAAGTTGCCTAGAGCGGAAGTAGTTTCATTCACTACTGCTCCGAGGGTTCTAGTTAATTTGCGTATCAGTTTACTATTAAAAACAGCACCTAAGTAGGGGAAGAAACCTTTATTGAAGTCTGTATATTGCTCCCATGCCGTTTCAGTATAGTCGACAATCGGGAGATCTCTTCGGAGTCTACTGTTTACTAGATTTGTATTTCTGTGATAGTCAGGAGGGGCTAGGAAAACAGGGGGCAGAAGGAATGCAATGTAACAGGTACCATCCCAATCTGGAGGTAAGCGTATGTATGCGGTATGGCCACAAACAAAGTAGGAATGATGAGTAGCTCTAAATGTAGACCTTCCCTGATCACTGAATTCGACTACAGTAGTACATTTACTATGACCTAAGTGTACTGAACCCTTCTTTCTGACACATAAATCACCAGTGACTGGTAATACTGACATAGCAGGGAGAACTGGTGCAGCTTCGGATTCAACAGTAAGAATCATGAGGTTAATTGTATAATTACCTAATCCATATACTTCATTTTCTAGATCAGTTCCTGTCCTAGTGGGAAGTCCCTTCTTGTCAGGGTAGCAGGCGTTAAGCAGAACTAAGTTCAGGTTTCCCCAAATCCAATTCCCTTCGAAAACAGCAATATCAGAATCTAAAGAATTAATTAATCTAAACCATGCACCACATGAGCCATTGTGAGTGAACGGGTACGGAAAGAGAGGCAGAACTCCCTTGTATTTCTGATAGGGAGGGAGTCGGCCACATATCCAACAGTTTGTAGCATTATTGGTCTGATGGGAGTGATGTAACATACTAATGAATGTATTGTTGCGCAGCGCAAGTCTGTAAGATAACTCGTGTAGGGGTAATTCACTAAAAGAATGTTCGGCAGAGAAATTGTAAGCAGATTGTGTATGCTTGAAGATAGGGTAATATACATGCAATAATATACTGGCAGCAATAATCAAAAGGCTTAGAAAAAACAGAACCAATAATGTCACTATACAGTGACTACGAAGTGATTTACAATATGCACGTTTCTTGAGTTGTCTCTCTCTCTCTCTATCTCGATCTAGGGGATACATGTCAGAAACTAATTTAACCGATTCACCTAGGGGAGGACTTAAACAATTAAACTGTCTGACTTGCTAGACCGTAATTTGGATTTATACTCCTCTTGCGGAGTTTTCTCTCTCTTGGGAACTTTAAAGTCACTAGAATCGGGGCAGTCCTTTGAGGGGGTGGAAGAGTCAGTCTCTGGCAACAGTTCCTTACACTTCTTAATATGACTCGAATGAATCCACCCCTTTCGGCCCTCAACCTTGATTGCAGTCCTCGTGGTCAGAAGGACGAGCTTCGGCTCCTGCCAACGGGGCTCCAGCGGACTCCTCCTATCGAAGTTGCGGATCAGTACAGTGTCACCTGGACGGACATCGTGTGGCTTTACATCAGTGTTGTCGGGAAAGGCTGCGGCAACCTGTGAACGACATGATTGGAGTGCAGACATCAAGGAGGCAAGGTAATCTGTCAGCATATTACAATCAACATCGGTTATTTTCTTAGGCATGGGCGTCCCCCACATATTTGGTGGTCTGCCAAAGACCACCTCATACGGGGATAGTCCTGATCTCGAATGTGGGACCATTCTCATGTAGAATAGTGCAACTGGCAGGGCGACTATCCAGTCGACCCCTTTCTCTTTACATATTTTGGCAAGACGTGTTTTCAGTGTCTGATTATGTCTTTCTACAAGGCCAGCTGCCTCGGGATGTCGGACGCAATGGAATTTCCACTGGTATCCTAGCAGGAGTGAAACTTGCTTCATGAGCTCGGACGAGAATGGCTGTCCGTTATCTGAGTACACGATACGAGGCAAGCCGTACCGTGGGAAGAATTCTCGAACCAGCTGCCTGGCAGTGGTCGGGGCAGTGTAATCTGGGACTGGATATGCTTCGGTCCAACGGGAAAGTGCACAAACAACTACGAGGACATACTTGAATCCTCGACATCTGTCCATCTGGATATAATCCATCTGGAGGACTTCAAAAGGGTGATCGGGAGGATGAAATCCACCTTGCTCTACAGGGACGCTTTTACCTGGATTGAACTGACAACAGATCATGCAAGTACGCACTTTCTGTTTTGCTGCTGCTCGTAAATGTTTGTTTACCAGAGATTCTGTAAACTGTCTAACATAGCTTTTTCTCCTAGATGTGCTGGACTATGTGCGGTATTTATCATGACTTGAACCATAGAGTCGGGGAGAAACCATGTAGATTTTCCCTTCGTCACCCATCCCTGATCTGTCTGGATCCCTCCTAGTTCAGTCCATTTCTTGATTTCATTTGGAGTGGCATGTGTCTGAATATCGATTACATCTAGTGTGGGATCTTTAACTGTCATACAATGTGTCGGCACTATGATCTTTGTTACATCGGTTGTCTGGGTGTAAGTCAATGCTGTATGTTTTGCTGTTTGGTCTGCCAGATCGTTACCCTGGGAAACAGAGTCTGTAACTTTAGTATGTGCTTTACACTTCATGATGGATATGCCTGAAGGCAGATGTATTGCTTCTAACAGTGCTTGAATGAGGGGACCGTGTTGAATCTTGGCACCATGAGAGGTCAAGAAACCTCGTTCTTGCCATAACACTCCGAAGTCGTGTACGACTCCGAAAGCATAACGTGAATCAGTGTATATGTTAACATTTCTGTTCTTGGCTAGTATACAGGCTCGGGTCAGAGCGATGAGCTCTGCTGCTTGAGCAGACAGTGTATCAATATGGTGTGTTTCTTTGACTTCAGTTTCAGTGGTCACTGCATACGCGGCCACTAATTCTCCTGTACTTGTTCTCATACATGAACCGTCCACGTAAAGTGTCAGGTCTGGATTTGTCAGTGGGACATCTGTTAAGTCTCGTTGGGGCTTTGTTACTGCATTAATGATCTCTATACAATCATGCGGGGCTGAATCTGTCATAATCGAGGGTAACAATGTTGCGGGATTTAGGATGTTACAGCGTCTGATTTCTATGTGTGGCTGGAATAGCGTCAATTCATAACCTGTCAGTCGTGCTATAGTCAAGTGTTGAGTCTGGGTCCGGTTTAGAAGAACTTCTACAGAATGTGGAACTTGTACTGTCAATGGATGTCCTAATACAATTGAGTCGCTCTGTCTGATTGCTAGGGCTGTCGCTGCAACTGACTTTAAGCACGCAGGGAGTGCCTGGGCTACTGAATCCAATGTACTTGAAAAATAAGCGCAAGGCTTATGTGAACCTGCTTGGTCTTGAGTGAGGACAGACAACGCTGTACCATCACGTTCTGTAACAAAAAGTGTAAAAGGTTTGCTGTAACATGGTGTCGCTAAAACTGGTGCTTGACATAAAGCTTTCTTTAATTCCTCAAAAGCCTGTGTATGTTCCTGAGTCCAAGGAAGGGCAGTCGAAGTCGCTGCCTCCTGTGTTGTCAACTGAATGAGTGGTTTAGCTAGAAATGCATACTGAGGAATCCATTGTCTGCAGTACGAGGTGAGGCCTATAAAGGCCCGCACTTCCTTTTGTGTCTGGGGTTGTGGCATGTTTACAATTAACTGGATGCGATCAGGAGTGAGCTGTCTCCCCACTTTGGACAGCAAGTGACCCAAGTACACAACTTGCTGAACACAGAATTGTAGCTTCGAAGGAGACACCTTGTGTCCCTTGTCGGCCAGAAAATGTAAAACTGTCAGTGATGCTTGTTCACATTCGGGTTCACTTTGTGCGGTGATCAGCAGATCATCGACGTACTGTAGTAAGGCAGTGTTAGCTGGCATTTGGATACAATCAAGTTGTCTTTTCAGTGCTTGGCTATAGATGCTGGGGCTTTCTGTGAATCCTTGAGGTGCGCGTGAAAATTTGAAACTTCGTCCATTTAAACTGAATCCGAAGAGATATTGGCTCTCCGGATCAATGGGCCCACTGAAGAAGGCGTTCTTGAGGTCAATCACAGTAAAGAACGTCGCTTCTGAATCAATAGCAGTCAATAAGGATGAGATGTCGGGAACCACAGGATACTGTGGAACAATGCATTTATTCAGTTCTCGTAAATCAATCACCAGCCGATATACTGGCGGTGCATTGGGATCAGTACGTTTAAGAATCGGAATGATAGGGGAATTACAGATATTGGAGTCGGTTTCTACGACCACTCCTTGGGCAATGAGCTCTTCAATGATTTCCAGTAAAGCCACTACAGCATCGGGTGGTAACTTGTATTGTCTGATTCGGGGTAAAACAACTCCTGGTTTGAGTGTAACACGGTATGGTGTAATGTGCATACAACCTACATCGGTTGGGCCTTGTGCCCACAGGTGTTCCGGTACATTTTTCAATCTGACATCAAACTCTTGTAATACATAGTGACCCTTAAAGTCACGCAGAAAAAGTCTAACTCCTTCCGGAGAACAACATATCACAGCTCCTAGAGCCTTCAGCGTCTTGATTCCTAACAAGTTTTCTGGACATGATTTCGTGAGTAACAAGTCTGTAACACGGGATAATGGACCTACTGCTAGAGGGACAGGTTTCGATACTTCATTCACAATAGGCTGTCCTGAAAAACCAAGGGAAACATTCTGTGAGCCTGAGAGGGGTGCCCCTGGGACTTCATCATGGCTGATTGTCGTGCGGCTTGCCCCTGTGTCAATTAAAAACTTTCTGTCTTTTCCCAATACCTGACTATGTACATAAGGACCCTCTTGATCTACAGGAATCTCAATAAGAGGCAAGCCAACCTCCCTCTCTAGGCTGTTTCATGTGTATCGCTGATAATCGGGGTAATCGGATTGGGCATACTGGTACATTTGCTGTGAAACTTGCTGAGTCGCGGCAATGGGCTGTGGCTGTGATACCGCTACGGTCTGTGCTGTATGTGATGAAGCATGCATAGGCTGTGTATTCTGTGAAGTCTGTGGCTGGACCTGGTCTTGTCTAGGCTGACGCGGTCTTTCTTTAGTTTTACCTGTTGATATATTGTGTTTCAGGACTGGACATTCATGTACGTAGTGACCTGGCTGCTTGCAATAGTTGCATGTCCCTTTAACGGGAGCTGCTGAATTACCTGTCTGGGTCGCACCCTTTCTCTGGCCGTCGGCTGGAACCGACTGGGCCACTAACATTTTCATTTTCGTGTCTTTCATACGTCTCTGTTCGTGATCCTGTTCTTCTCTAATTCTGTTCTGGTGATATTGTAACATTTGTAACATCTGGGATGGCGTATTTGCTTGCCATGTACTTTCAACTTTATATACACGGTTCTTAACTGATGTCAGGGAATTCTCGACTAATTTGGTTACAAAAAGATGTGGGTATGACTCGCTACCTGGTTTCAGGCCACTATTAATAATGAAACATTTCTCGAATCTTGAATAGAAGTCACTAGTATCTTCATCGTGTTTCTGTTTACAGGCTGAGATTGCGTCCCAGTCTTCCTTTTTGGTTGTCAATAATCTTGGCAAAACCTGTACTATTAAACCTGGTAATGCTTTAGCTTTCTCCCCAAGGCCTAGCCCTGGAGTACGAGTTTTTTCCTTGTCTTCTATTTCAGTCCATATAATCTTTTTATCTCCCACCTCCCATTCTTTTTCCTTGAGTTTCTCGTAGATGCCGGTGGGCAGCAGTACTTTTAACAATTTCATAATATCCGTATACGTCTAATCTCCCATGAGTAACATATCCTTAATTTCTCGGTGAAAACCTGCAGGGTCTTTATCGTGACAGGGTACTAGTTTCTTCATTTCTAACAATTCTAACTTTGTCAAAGGTGTGTACACAAACACACGTTTCAGGGTATTATCGGCACCCATAACTGGGTGTACTTCTCGTAAAGGATTCTGCCTGTCAAAATGCTCAAAATTAAACATTTTTCTTTCTGGGGGTGGAGCTGAAACATATTGTGGGCCTAAGAAAGCGTTATATCTGTGCCGTTGTTCTAGAATTATTTGAATTAACTTGGTACTTAGGCCTCTCCATCTATTCATAAGTAGTGCTTCTAATGTATCAGGTAAGGGACCTGGGTCCGAATGTTGATTTCTGTATAACGTGAGGAGATGCTGAATCATGTATACACCAGCTAATTTCTGCTCGTCTGGGGAAAGGTTCAGAAATGTCTGTGCTACTGTATCATCATTGTACGTGTTAGGATTGTCAGCCCATAGTACTGCTGACCGGGCTAGTTCTTGTTCATCCATAGAATTGAGTACGTGGTACCCCATTCGTTCTTGAAGCATTTTATCGGTATCTTGAAACAGATATTCAGGAGAATTCGATTTTGATATGCCGGAGAGAAAAACTCTCTTGCTTTCTGGGCGGATACCTTTCTTAAGATAATTTCCCTTACCCACATACGCTATCCTTTCTATAGTCGTTTCTGGTTCTTCAGGCCCGTGCTCCTCGGAGGAGTCATTCCTGTCGCTTTCTTTTTCTTTTTCTTTTTCGTGTATTTCTATTACTGCTTTTCTGATTTTCTTGTACATGCTTGCTATGCAATTCAGTTTATCATGATTTCCCTCGGCTATATTTTGACCCCACCTGTTTAGTGCGTCCATCTCTTCCTTGTCTGCTCCAGGCCTGTCTCGGTCTCTTATTAAGCAATTTATGAAGAAACGTAATATACAACCTTGAGTGTCAACTTTCTGTTGAGCCAGGGCCTCTTTAATACTTTCAGGATCTTCCCCAGTCTGGACAAAATGATATATTCTATCTAGGTGGTCAGCCATCCCTGGGAATAACACTAGGTAATCTGTAGCTTGTCGTAAGCGTAGTGATGCTATCAACATTCTATCGTCTTTACCGGGTACTGGATCGTATCTGCAAATTGGAAGGGGTTCTTTAAGCATGTCAAAACCTGGTGATTGGGGTGTACGTTGTTTCATTAAGTCCCTAATGCTTAATCTGCGTGTTGATGGCGGGGTCTGAAGACCTCCTGTCGCACCTCCTGAGGCAGAGGCTTGAGCATTATTTCTCTGTGGAGTCTGTATGTGTACCTGAACTTGTCTCTTATTAGGATCAGGCGCAAACGGATTTAGTACATTAATCTTAGATGTGGGAAGTGGTGGAGGTGGAGGAGCAGGCTGTCGAACGGGTGAACTTCGTTGCGGTAATGGCGGGACATGGTCTTGGAGTGGGTTGCCACCTCCGTCACCGTCAGCAGGCGGTACGCGGGCAGGTGGATTGGTGTAAGCGGGAGCTACATCGTCTAGATAGGAAGCAAGGAATATGTCTTTAGTGGTCCTGTGACTTACTTTAGTTGGAACCAATGGTGGCGGCAGATCTTTCGGTATTTCTGGAGTGGCTTTAGGCAAACCCTCGGCCACTAAATACATGCCATTTACAAGAGTGTTTCGCATTCGGTCTACTTGTTCTGCTTTTACTCGGATCCCTTCATTAACTAATTTGTTTTCTCGGACTTCATCCGACTCTTCTCTATGTTTATCTTCTTTTCGGAGTGCTTTTTCGGCACGTTTATGTGATTCTTTACGCCACAATTCTATGGCATCTTTCTGGGATTGTCTGGCTTTCTTTTTCCATAGCGCTTCTTCTACTCTCATGATGCACTCGGCATCCCATGTTCCTGTAACGGGCCACCTGTGTCTTTCTTCTAGGTGCTTGGTATATTCGGCCCATAAATCTAGGTACAGTATAGCGTCTAAGCCATGCTTATGGTACATAAAATTTCCAGGAGTGTCCCTAGGGGGGATAGGAATTTCTTCCTCTAGTATCCCTTTCCTAGTTCCTATCTGTCTTAATTTATTGAAAAACGGCATCTTGTTTACTTAGTACTGGATACTCGATACTTGTTACTTACTCTGAACACAGCTAGTTACACAAAAACACAGTAATGTACATCAAACAGTCACTCATACCACGACATTAATCACATGAAACATTTTGAACACATATGACTACCCTTGATACTAGATGTACTGCTAAACAGTACAGATACACTGTTGAGAACAGTGCAAGAACTTGAATGCTTGATGTACTGCTAAACAGCACAGATACACTGTCTAAAACAGTGCAGACCGTGTTTGTGTACCCAAACCCGTCTTTACCGGATAAATAATAATGCACCCGTCTAGATGCGTCCCCAGCAATGGTACTCACCGGGAAGCACGGAACAGAAGGCCTCGGAAAACTCGACTGGACTGGACCGGACTGGACTCGACTCGACTCGATACGTGAATACTTCGGAACTGGTGGGCCTCTTGACACCTCGGACCTTGCTTCTTTCGGCTAGGCTCTGGTCGGGATCCTCCGCACTCCTCACCGCCTCGTCTGGGTGCTGATCGCAGTCTCCGTCACCTCCGTGGGTCAGAGGGAGATACAGGAAATCCTGCGGGTACGCGTAATTGTCCGTCTTGACTTATGGCAGGGGGCAAAGGTTGCAACGCACCAACCGGCGCGTGGGGTGGGGTAGGGGTCCCTATTCGGGCGCCAAAATAATGTGGTAAATATTTGATTTACCGTCCTAATTTCTATGCAGGTAAGTACTTAAACAAAAATAACTCAATCGGGAAGAAAGACGCAGAGTCCGTGGTGTTAGAGTTCTTAGGGGTTTTATTCCTTAAAAAGGAATGGTTCTTGAACCGGATATCGGATTCCTGACACCACTGGGGTGCAGGAAGGGATAGAGCAATGCTTTATTGACAATACATAGCTTATATACTTAAATCATATACTGGAAACCAATACAGTAGGCGTAACAGCTGAGAGAAACAAGATAAAAGCACACACGTGTTAGCAATACGTAATCAGAAGGCGTGAACTAGGCGTGAACATAGAAACGTCACATGTAAGTGTCACAAGTGGGTGGATACATAGCAGAATCTTGCATATCAGCAGAAATCTGAGGTCTGGATGCGCGCGCAGCTGCATGACGTGTGATTGACGTGGAACTGGAGGGTGCAGGGGACTTGACATTTACACTAGAGGAAAGAGACAGAAGTCTGGCATGTCAGATCAACTCGTACCTCTATCATATCTGATATCTGATGTTTGGGAACCATATTATCTAGAAGGAAAAGGTCTCTGGGGCAGAGGCTATTCTATACTGACTGTGAGTGCGTGTATAAGCGTCTAAGTGTCTGCATGAGATGCGAGGGGGCATGGGCCTACCATGGTAACAGAAGCTATGAATTACTTGCACGGAGACAGTGAGGCCGGGCCCTTTGCTCTGCAGCTGGAAGGATGTTTACTTGAACTAGTAGGCAGGAATGCATTTTCGAGGAGCGGAGCAGATAATTCGAAGGTTGAATACAGTCTTGGCAGGCAACAGGCTGAGCTAAGCGCCATGAGCCGCGCAGGGAGTAAGGCAGAGGTCACGGGTACAGAGGCCGGCCCAGGCTGAGGCATTCAGAATCTGAAGGCAGGAAAAGGCTCGATGGCAGAATTCAGGGCCTACTTCGCCTGGGCTGGAAAACGTGTAAAGTACACCACAAAAAGACGTTGGCAAGGCATACTTAGAAACGGAATATTCAACCCGTTCAGGGTGGATTCGAAAGAGGACATGTTAACGTTGGACGCAAATGTATTTGCGTCTTCATAGCTGGCACAGGAGGGAAGTTACATGCACTTTAAGCTGGTACATGGAGACGTTGGGGTACGCGTTAGGGAACATTTCTTGACCATAAAATGTATATTTCCTCACTTGGGGGTGATCAGTAGATCGCGGTGAGCTGATCGCAGATTGCGTGTGGGACAGTGAGGGTGAATGAGGGATTTTAGGAAGGCGGGACCAGGGCAGTGAAGTGCTTTGAAGGTGAGGCATGCCACCTTAAAGGCAGCCCTTCGATCGACTGGGAGCCAGTGAAGGCTCGTGAGCAGAGGCTTGGCTGATTGCCATCTGGGGGTTCCATGAATCAAGCGGGCCGCTTGGTTCTGGACAACTTGGAGACGTTGTATCAGAAATTGCGGCAGACCGTGGTAGATGGCATTAGAAAAATCCAAACGGGAAAGTACCAGCGAAATAACGATTTGGGTAAGTGCCGCCGAGGGAAGAAGGTAGCGTACTTTGCGGATCCTCTGAAGTTGATACATAAAGGAGGAGACCACCGCTCCAACTTGAGCCCTGAGAGAGAGCTCGGTGTCGATGATGACACCCAGACTCTTTACTGTTTTTACTGGGGTAGGGGGGGGAGCAAAACTCTGGAGGCCAGAACTGTGGACCCCAGTAAGTGTGACTGAGCCCAGGGAGGAGGAGCTCGGTTTTACCGGGGTTCAACTTCAATTGGTTCTGGTTCATCCAGAGTTGGATGTGAAGCATGGCTCCGCGGAAGGTTTTGATGGCATGTGGTGAATTGAGAGAAAAAATTATTTGTAGGTCGTCAGCATAATTGTAAGTGACGATGTCCCATTTCGAAAGTGACTGAATAAGTGGCCGGAGATAAAGATTAAAAAGGAGCGGGGAAAGGGAAGAGCCCTGGGGGACACCACAGGACGTGGGGGTTTGTTTGGCAGTGTAGGGACCTAGGCGGACCGCTTGTGTTCTTCCCGTAAGGAAGGATTTGACCCACTCAAGAGCAACGCCTTGGATGCCCGCCTGCTCGACACGGTGGAGAAGGATGTTGTGATCCACCATGTCGAACGCGGCAGACAAATCCAGTAGGACAAGGGCTTGGGGGTTCCCGCGTCCGCGTTACTCCTGAGTGTGTCGAGAACTGCCAAAATGACGGCTTCTGTGGAGTGGGCAGGTCTGAAGCCGGCCTGAGTCGGCTCGAAGTAACAGGAGGATTCTATGAAGCTTGACAGGCAGCAGGTGACATGGGCCTCCATATGTTTGGAGAAATAAGGGAGGAGGGAAATGGGGCGGTAGTTCGACGGCTCCGACATGGCAGCACCCGTTTTTTTTAGAAGGGGTACCAGGATGGCCTCCTTAAAGGAGATAGGACAGATGCCACTGCTGAGCGATCTGTTAAGTAGGTGTAAGACACTATCTGGTAAGTTAAGGCAGATGCTCCGCAGGACAGATGGTGGGCATCAGTCGTTCGGAGAGCCAGATTTCACGCGGGTGGCTAGTTCCGCCAAGGAGGTGGAATCTAGAGCAGGAAAGGAGGTGAGGGTCGAGGGATTGTTAAAGGAATTGTCCGGTAGTGGCGATTGGGGAAGTGGAGGGATGGATTTTTTGATTATTGAGATTTTTTCTAGGAAGAAGGAGTTCAGGGTGTCACAGGCCTCCTGGGTGGGGGTCTGGAATATAGAATGCCTATCTACAAACAGGTAAGTACTAAAATATTGATTCCAAAATATAGAATGTTAAAATATAGTTAACTAAAATATCGAATTTTTTAAATGTATTACAAATACTTGAAAATTAATTAAATAATAATATTGAACATAATTAAATAAAACATAATTAAAATATTGTGAAAAAAGCTTAAAATGTAAAAATAATAAATGAAATGTATTTTTGTTTATATAAATGTACTTAATAATATTATAAAATAATTATTAATCTTAATTATAAAATATTTAGAACATTAATAAAAATATATTGGCATAAATATATAAATTCACATATTATATAAATATAAAAATAAATAAAATATAATAATTAAATTAATTAAAATAAAACATTTTATGGTAATTAATAATAAGTGCAACAGTAGTGAAAACGTTGGATAGCGTAGGGGTAAAAATGTGTATTCCCACTCCAAAGAGTGCCACAGTAGTGAAAGCATTGGATAGTGGGAGGGTAAAAATTACTATTCCCACTCCAGAGAGTGCAACAATAGGGACAACGTTGGATAGGGTAGGGGTAGAAAATTACTATTACCACTCCAGAGAGTGCAACAGTAGGGAATGTGTTGGATAGCGGGAGGATAAAAATTACTTTTCCCATTCCAGAGAGTGAAACAGTAGGGAAAGCGTTGAATATCGTAGGGGTAAATATTACTATTCCCACTCCAGTGAGTGCAACAGTAGGGAAAGCGTTGGATAGCGTAGGGGTAAAAATTACTATTCCCAGTCCAGTGAGTGCAACAGTAGAGAAAGCGTTGGATAGCGTAGGGGCAAAAATGACTATTCCCACTCCAGAGAGTGCAACAGTAGGGAAAGCGTTGGATAGCGTAGGGGTAAAAATGACTATTCCCACTCCAAACAGTGCAACAGTAGGTAAAGCGTTGGATAGCGGGGGGGGGGGGTAAAAATTACTATTCCCACTCCAGAGAGTGCAACAGTAAGGAAAGTGTTGGATAGCGTAGGGGTAAAAATTTCTATTCCCACTCCAGAGAATGCAACAATAGGGAAAGCGTTGGATAGCGTAGGGGTAAAAATGACAATACCCACTCCAGAGAGTGCAACAGTAGCGAAAATGTTGGATAGTGTAGGGGTAAAAATTACTATTCCCACTACAGAGAGTGCAACAGTAGGGAAAGAAATGATTTAATATTAAAATAAGATTACATTAATTATCAATATAAATAAAAAATTATTACAAATAATGACCAATTAATAACAATTAATTACCAATTAAAAAACATTATTACCAAATAATAAATTAATTACCAATAAATAATTATCAATTAATTGTCAATACATATAAATAAAAATAAATATTAACTTTATTACAATTACATTACTTCCCACCCAATTCCCCTATAAACCCACAACCCGCTCCTAATAATAGAAAATACAATTAACATAATTATCAACTAATCAATTAATACAAATAAATTACCAATTTATAAAAATGAATTACCAATTATTAAACATTAATTACCAATTAATAATTAATTATCAATTAATTAATTATAAATACATATAAATAAAATGTAATATTTAATTTACTATAATTAAATTACTTCCCACCCTATTCCACTATGAACCCACAACCCGCTCCTAATAATAAAAAATACAGTTAACATAATTATCAATTAATCAATTAATGAAAATTAATTACCAATTTCTAAAATGTAATTACTCATTAATAATTAATTATCAATCAATTAATTATCAATACATATAAATAAAAAATACCATTTAATTTAATATAATTAAATTACTTCCCACCCTATTCCCCTATAAACCCACAACCCTCTACGAATTAAATTACACAAAAATTAAATTACATAACATTCATTACTTTAAAAAAATTAAACATACATTAGAAACATTATACATAATTTTAACACATATACTACCATACATAACACAAAAAAACGATTTTATGGGAATCTATATTATAAAATTCGATATTGTGGAATTCGATATTTCTACCCCAGTTTCGATATTTGTTCCTATCTATATTTTGATAATTCGATATTCTGTCCATTCTATATTTTTGATTCGATTTTCTGTCCATTCGATATTTTGATATCGATATTTAGGGTGTTCACCGTTGTTTAACACTGGGCTTTAGAATCTCTCCTGACATTCTTATTGTAACCAATATCTGGAGACCCTCCTTTCTTAGATCCTTTCTGGTAACTGCCTGCATACATCTAGGGTCAGTAAAAAATTCTACGTGCACTGAAGTACCGGGTTTTTAAGAACCCGGCGGTACCAGGGAACAACAGCCGAAGACTTGGAGTCCTTCCTGTTTCAGACTACAGAAACACAGAGTCTTCTAGGTGAAGTCAAAGATTGTATTTATTGGCTGCAGCCAGTAACAGGTATCCTAGAAGTACAACAGCATGTAAGTTCTCAGGAGACTGCTCAAACTTACAAAGCCAGTCTTCTTCTTTCATACACAATAATAAGCTTCAGGCAAACATTCCTTATTTTATAGTTGACCATTCGCATATTTTCACTACAAAGAAAAAGCAGAGTCATGATGACAAGTCCACATTTCAGTTTGTCCAACCCATAATCAATTACCCGGCAAGCCCCAGTATTCTCATCAGATATCGACGGACCCCCAATAAAATCGGGCACCTCCTCCTCGTAAAGCGAGTCATAAAGCAAGAAACAGGGACAGGTGCGTGTAAGATTAGGCATGGTTTGTGTGCGATGAAAGGTTTATGATATGTTGTGCCTTGATACTAATCTCGCTCGGCCACTGGGAAAGGACCTGGCCGAACAGGTTTGGCTTCAGGCAGTGGAATCAGCTTGCCCTGGTCACAAAGGAGTCAACGAAGGTGTACGTGTCTTTCAGAATTGATTTCGGTTTTAGTCATTTGGCTATATGAGGGCAATCACACAATGGCTGCCGTTCACAAAATGGAACCCGAGGGTTCAGGACGGGAACTCTGTTTTCAGGGCGATTTCGTCACTCGATCGTGGCGAAAATGCTTACGCACAGTGTTCAAATCATTACCGGTCTGCCGATACCAAAATCGTCATGGTACGACAATGTTTATATCACGGGTCCAGAATTCTCAGTCCCACAGCCCGAGGTCATTCATAAAATCATGCACATACTTAACCCATGGTATCTTTAAAACCTCCTCCAGTTTAAGGTAATCCTTAGAATCTCCCCGTTTAACTTTGTCTGCTCTTTTGACCAAATCCTGTGCCACAGGAGGATGGGTTCCAGTTTTATAAGGTTGGAGATGAAAGGAAGGCCCAGCTCATCATGGCATGCATAAGAAGGGGTGCTGGCAGGAACTGTTAAAATAAACCTTAGAAAGGAGTTTTCCACAACTTGGATCGTGTGGGTATTAGCAAAACCCCAGACTCCCGCTCCGTACATTGCAGTTGTAATGCATTTAGCTTTATGAATTTGAATGAGCTCTCCTGGCGGTAACCTGCCTAGCTTCTTAGAGAAAGAAGCAAGGGAAGCTGTTGACTTAAAAAACACCGTTTTTTTCGCAGACATATCTTGAGCCCATGAATTGCCTTGATTAAATAAAATGCCGAGGTATGAAAAACTCAGTGCTAGCTGCCGCCCGTCCACAAACATGCCTCTTGATCTCTGACTTCCATGACCACAACTCATAACAAAAGTCGTCGATATATTAGTAGAGAGACCTAGGTCCTTCATGAAATCAGTAAAACTATCTAGGACCCTCTGGAGACCAATTTGTGTTCTAGACATTAATACTGCGTCGTCCTCATAGATGAGAGCAGGTATGGGTAATTCCCCCACCAAATGGAAATCTTGGTTATTCCTAAGCAATGCTGATCCAGTCCATTAATATAAAGATTAAAAAGAAAGGGGTCAAGCACACAACCTTGCCCGACCCCCTTCTAATGGGAAAGGAAGCTGTGCTCTCACCACCCAATCCAAAATGGTTACTATTAAAAAGCATCTGTATGCTGATAACGCCTCCCACACTCCACACTGGCCTCACTTGAAGGCATCCTAGATGCCGCAGCACAGCTCATTCAGGGCCCGAAGAAATCTGATCAGATCACCCCCCATCTAGTCTGAACTCCATTAGCAATCATTGCCGGCCCGCATCATCTTCAAACCGAGCTCCAACATTTACAAATTCGAATTTAGGAAAGAGTGAAGCCTCGCCTCTCTAAATCAGGAAAGAGTGAAGCCTCGCCTCTCTAAATCAGGAAAGAGCGAAGCCTCGCCTCTCAAAATCAGGAAAGAGTGAAACCTCGCCTCTCTAAATCAGAAAAGAGTGAAGCCTCGCCTCTCAAAATCAGGAAAGAGCGAAGCCTCGCCTCTCAAAATCAGGAAAGAGTGAAGCCTCGCCTCTCTAAATCCGGAAAGAGTGAACCCTCACCTCTCTATATCAGGAAAGAGTGAAGTTTCGCCTCTCTAAATCAGGAAAGAGTGAAGCCTCGCCTCTCAAAATCAGGAAAGAGTGAAGCCTCGCCTCGCCTCTCTAAATCAGGAAAGAGTGAAGCCTCGCCTCTCTAAATCAGGAAAGAGTGAAGCCTCGCCTCTCTAAATCAGGAAAGAGTGAAGCCTCGCCGCTCTAAATCAGGAAAGAGTGAAGCCTCGCCTCTCTAAATCAGGCAAGAGTGAAGCCTCGCCTCTCTAAATCAGGCAAGAGTGAAGCCTCGCCTCACTAAATCAGGAAAGAGTGAAGTTTGCCTCTCTAAATCAGGAAAGAGTGAAGCCTCGCCTCTCTAAATCAGGAAAGAGTGAAGTTTGCCTCTCTAAATCAGGAAAGAGTGAAGCCTCGCTTTTCTAAATCAGGAAAGAGGGAAGTTTTGCCTCTCTAAATCAGGAAAGAGTGAAGCCTCGCCTTTCTAAATCAGGAAAGAGTGAGGTTTTGCCTCTCTAAATCAGGAAAGAGTGAAGCCTTGCCTCTCTAAATCAGGAAAGAGTGAAGCCTTGCCTCACTAAATCAGGAAAGAGTGAGGCCTCGCCTCTCTAAATCAGGAAAGAGGGAAGCCTCGCTTCTCTAAATCAGGAAAGAGTGAAGCCTCGCCCCTCTAAATCAGGAAAGAGTGAAGTTTCACCTCTCTTAATCAGGAAAGAGTGAAGCCTCGCCTCACTAAATCAGGAAAGAGTGAAGCCTCGCCTCACTAAATCAGGAAAGAGTGAAGCCTCGCCTCTCTAAATCAGGAAAGAGTGAAGCCTCGCCTCTCTAAATCAGGAAAGAGTATAGCCTCGACTCTCTAAATCAGAAAGAGTGAAGCCTCGCCTCTCTAAATCAGGAAAGAGTGAAGCCTCCCCCCTCTAAATCAGGAAAGAGTGAAGTTTCACCTCTCTTAATCAGGAAAGAGTGAAGCCTCGCCTCACTAAATCAGGAAAGAGTGAAGCCTCGCCTTTCCAAATCAGGAATGAGTGAAGTTTTGCCTCTCTAAATCAGGAAAGAGTGAAGCCTCGCCTCACAAAATAAGGAAAGAGTGAAGCCTCGCCTCACTAAATCAGGAAAGAGTGAAGCCTCGCCTCTCTAAATCAGGAAAGAGTGAAGCCTCGCCTCTCTAAATCAGGAAAGAGCAAAGTTTTGCCTCTCTAAATCAGGCAAGAGTGAAGCCTTGCCTCACTAAATCAGGAAAGAGTGAAGTTTTGCCTCTCTAAATCAGGAAAGAGTGAAGCCTAGCCTCTCTAAGTCAGGAAAGAGTGAAGCCTCGCCTCACTAAATCAGGAAAGAGTGAAGCCTCGCCTCACTAAATCAGGAAAGAGTGAAGCCTAGCTTCTCTAAATCAGGAAAGAGTGAAGTTTCGCCTCTCAAAATCAGGAAAGAGTGAAGCCTCGCCTCACTAAATCAGGAAAGAGTGAAGCCTCGCCTCTCTAAATCAGGAAAGAGTGAAGTTTTGCCTCTCTAAATCAGGAAAGAGTGAAGCCTCGCCTCACAAAATCAGGAAAGAGTGAAGCCTCGCCTCACTAAATCAGGAAAGAGTGAAGCCTCGCCTCTCTAAATCAGGAAAGAGTGAAGCCTCGCCTCTCTAAATCAGGAAAGAGTGAAGCCTCGCCTCACTAAATCAGGAAAGAGTGAAGCCTCGCCTCTCTAAATCAGGAAAGAGTGAAGCCTCGTCTCACTAAATCAGGAAAGAGTGAAGCTTCGCCTCACTAAATCAGGAAAGTGTGAAGCCTCGCCTCACTAAATCAGGAAAGAGTGAAGTTTTGCCTCTCTAAATCAGGAAAGAGTGAAGCCTCGCCTCACAAAATCAGGAAAGAGTGAAGCCTCGCATCACTAAATCAGGAAAGAGTGAAGCCTCTCCTCACTAAATCAGGAAAGAGTGAAGCCTCACCTCTCTAAATCAGGAAAGAGTGAAGCCTCGCCGCTCTAAATCAGGAAAGAGTGAAGCCTCGCCTCTCTAAATCAGGAAAGAGTGAAGCCTCGCCTCTCTAAATCAGGAAAGAGTGAAGCCTCTCCTCTCTAAATCAGGAAAGAGTGAAGTTTCGCCTCTCTAAATCAGGAAAGAGTGAAGCCTCGCCTCTCTAAGTCAGGAAAGAGTGAAGCCTCGCCTCACTAAATCAGGAAAGAGTGAAGCCTCGCCTCACTAAATCAGGAAAGAGTGAAGCCTAGCTTCTCTAAATCAGGAAAGAGTGAAGTTTCGCCTCTCGAAATCAGGAAAGAGTGAAGCCTCGCCTCACTAAATCAGGAAAGAGTGAAGCCTCGCCTCTCTAAATCAGGAAAGAGTGAAGTTTTGCCTCTCTAAATCAGGAAAGAGTGAAGCCTCGCCTCACAAAATCAGGAAAGAGTGAAGCCTCGCCTCACTAAATCAGGAAAGAGTGAAGCCTCGCCTCTCTAAATCAGGAAAGAGTGAAGCCTCGCCTCTCTAAATCAGGAAAGAGTGAAGCCTCGCCTCACTAAATCAGGAAAGAGTGAAGTCTTGCCTCTCTAAATCAGGAAAGAGTGAAGTTTTGCCTCACAAAATCAGGAAAGAGTGAAGCCTCGCCTCACTAAATCAGGAAAGAGTGAAGCCTCGCCTCTCTAAATCAGGAAAGAGTGAAGTCTTGCTGCTTTAACAAATGCTACATCCCAATTCATTGAAAGCCAACAAACCAGCCACGGCTCCTATAGACTGCATGAGCACCTTTCCCCCTGTAGTTAGCCTTAGTGCCCCTTGTCCGATACATTCTATATAAGTAGCACACACATACAGATATCATCACATACACTCTCAAGTGTGAACACCGGTCATGAGTATACAATAATGTACATTATGTGCCTGTGTATTTGCCAATGCCTTTATCACCACCCTTTGTCAATCGTGCTCATGAAATCAGCAGATGCAGTATAGAACCCCTCAATACTCACTTTTTTCCTTTCTGAAAAATGTACGCTGACAAACCAAGGATTGATCTTAATGCAGCCAGTTTAGCACACTATGCATTAAATTAATGTAGCCTAGGATTTCTGGCTGACAAGTTTATATAGTGCTCCCGACTCATAAACGAATATCCAGCCTTGGTATTCCAAAGACTAAATCATTCTGGCTAGTTGATAAATCCTTTCCTGTTGCATCTGTTAAACTCTAGTAGAGCCTTCCTCTTAATCTTCAGGTCAAACCAAGCCTCCCAAGATTTGCAAAGCTTTTCGAAACTTATCTGTTTGAATGTTGTGTGTAAATAACTAACCCTGGGCGAAGTACTACGCTATGCTTGCGTAGTTTGCGTTACTTCACACTACGCGAATTGCACATAGCACTGTGCAAACACGCGTAGCGTACCAGTCATTTTTTGCTTGCTTGCAGTCCTCAACGTCAAGTTGGCGACCGCAAGTGAGCAAAATGACATACTGGCGAGACTTTTTCCTCATTCGCGATCAGCAACATCAAGTTGCTGATGCCGAGAGTGGAAAATAAACCTCAGGTAAGATTCTCAACGCGGGGAGGTCAGGTTTCTCATCGCGAGTAGTCGCGCATGCTCGCGACCGCTCGCGATGAGAAACTACCAGTCCGCGTTTGAGAAAGCTGCCGCTCGAGTAGAAATTTACTTGAGCGGCAGAAAACGACTGCTCGCACTGTGCAAGATGTGATTTACAATGATTGCACAGTGCGGACAAGCATCCGGCACTGGGCAATCAGTGCGAACAGCATTTTTCACAGTGCACTACGCAGTTCTCGTAGCTCGTGTAGCTCGCATAGCTCGCGTAGTGAGAAGTGCACTTCGCATAGCTATGCGTAGAGCTACTATGTGCACTACGCCCAGGGTTATAAATAACTTTTACAATCAGTCAATACAATAAATTTTGACTGAAGGAAAAACTCATTTGGCCAATGATAGTTAATTTTATAATTTCCTTTTAATATTTTACAAATCAGTATTAAAAATACCAATGAATGTCGATCAGATCATACTCACCTCTCTTTGATGAGCATCTACCACTGTCATGAGTCGCTGCCAATGATATGATCATCTGCCAAGGCTACGAATACCCAACAAATCCTGAGTAAAAACCAACACTCTAAGAACAAGCAAAGGGGAATATGTACAAAAAAGTGGCGGAGTGAGGCGTTAGCCGTCATGGCTTAACGCCTCTCTCCGCCACTTCAGAAACGCAGGGTTGCACCATATTTACAATGAAATGGTGCAGCCTTGCCTTTTCCCCTGTGATTGCACTACACTTAGAAGTGATGCACCAACGCATGCACCCCTGCACCCTAGTGCAAGGCTGCCTGAGTGCAGGGGAAGATTGTTTACATGCCGGAAGGTGTCCCTTCCTGCCCATAAATAATCTTTAAATGCCATTTTGTCACTTAAATGTGTGCTGCTTAATGCAGCACACATGGAAGTTACAAAATGTAATTTTTTTCAACTGATTGGTTTTGTACAGGAAGGGGGACCTTCCTGTGCATCATGGGTACTCACAAACATTTTCCCAGGGGCCGCAACGTTTGGTCTATGGTGTCACCGAGGGCTGCACTGATACCAGTGAGGGGTGTTAAGTGGGTTTAGGGGAAGCAAAGCATGTATGTCTATTGCCTATCTTTATAAATGAAGGTGTTCCTAAATGTAAGGATGTAGTTACTTCCTTTCCTTAGCTGCAATTAACCTTTAATTAAGGGATGTATGACGTTACAACGCATGCTTTTACGTAAAAGTTGCGTTGTTAAGGATGTTCCCCTTAAATAAGTGTTTGCTGTATATTTAACTTTGTTTTCATGTTAGATTTGAGTCGAGTAAACAGCAGCCGGGTCGTTCTTTGAGTATCCTTGCTGTACATAAACAATCCAAGGCGCTTTGCTGTTTCCATGTGCGCTGCACAAGTTAGCACACATGGAAACAGCAAAAACGAGGCGCATAAAGCATGTGTCCTCGTTTCACTAACTCAAGACCAGGTTTTTCCTGGTCTTAATTTTGTTGCTGCCTCCTATTAGCGCTGCCCTTGTAAATAGGGGGCAGCGTCAACATGAATTGGTGTTCAGGTAGAACGCCCACAGCAACACCCACTGCACGCCCCCTTTCATGCTTAGCATAGCGTGAAAGGGGGCCTTATTTATAAGGTAGCGTTAAGCCACACCAAGTGACTTAACGCTGCCTTGTAAATAAGGCAAAGCCTCTATCGCCACGGAAACGTCACTAAAAGTGACGTTTCTGTGGCAATAGGGGCTTGTACATATGCCCCAATGAGTCTTGACCAATGTTGTTTTTCCTTAGAATAGCAGTGGGTGCCCACTCATACCCTGATTACCTTGAAAGGCAAGGGTGCTCTCAAGAGAATGACTTCAGAGTCCCAGACATCCATCAGCCCCACCGATGCCAAGATGACCAGACAGAGCCAAGAATAGGCAGCAGTGCCCGTGCTCCGATGAATGACAAGCGGTCCACCAAAAGAGGGGTTCCCTTTATCACCTGGTGACCCCACAATGTTACATCGTGTTCTGGTGGTGACCAAACCTAAATTCTATATCGAATATCTTTATTCGGTAAAAAATTCACCATAAAAGAGTAACATTTCCAACAATTATACATACAATCCATTAAAAAGGTAAAAACAATAGTTAAAACCTACACAGTTATATTCAAGATTAAAATGGAACCATTACATAATTACTGTACATTAGATGTTACTATTGGTAAAATTTCTCAACAGTACAGTGTTAGCAATGTGCTGAGAATACAACAGGCTATACTGACTCAGGTTTGCATAGGACCAAAGGGCAGCGGTTGTGGTCTATTATTCAGTGCGGGGTTTGCTGTTTTAACCTCCTGATGCGGGTCAGCCAAGCGCTGCCCAAAAATTTAGCCACCCCGCAGACCATAACAGTTGAAGTTGGGTCAGTGGTAAGAACTCTTAAAGCCATTCGATGGCACCTCAAACCCAACCCCTTGCATACTGGTTTCAGCCATATCTTCCTAGCAATTTTATATGCGGGGCAGGCAAACAGTAGGTGCGCCACAGTCTCCTTCGGGGACGCGCACCCCGGGCATTTGCGTGCAGGACCATCAACAGTAGACCACCCCGATGTATAATCATGTACCGGGAGGGTCCCGTACCTTAACTTTAAATAAAGGGTTCTATCTAAAGGCTTGGTTATAAGGTCGAGGAAAGGTTCCAACTTCCTGAACCATTTAATCTTTAAAAACCGCTCGGTAAGTGGACCCCCAGCCCCACTGCATATTAACTCAGCCTGTTCCCACTCCCAATATATCTTCCTAATCACTGATTTGGGAGGTGGCATTTGGCTCTCCCATACATCCCTTAGGCCCAGTTGCATCACCAGCTGCCTCAAATTATAAAGCCATCTGATTTTATTACCGGTGTCTAACGATAGTAATTCATCCAAGACGGCAGCATAATTGGCAAGCTCCTCCGCAGCCTCACCCAAAACAGTAAGGGGCGCAACCGCACCAGATCTTTAATGGGTCTCCTACCTAGATCGAGTCGCAGGGGGGTTAACGGAGTGGAAACGGGAAGAGCCACCAATTCCCTAAGGAACTTATTTTCCGCAGTTACTAACTCAGACACATTTTCAAACCCCCACAGCTCGGAGCCATATAATGCAGACGGGAGTATCTGACCCTCATATATCGCCATAGCTGGGGCCACGGGTTTGCTTGTTGATTCCCGATGTTCTTTCAGTGTTACCCCTGCCACTCTTTTATGACTAAGTAACATTTTAGCCAGGTGGTCCTTCCAACTCATCCGACTATTGACCCTTACCCCCAAATAGTCGAAGGATTCCACCAGCTCCAAGGGTGCCCCGTTGAGTGTAAAATTGTTCCTGAATCTTTTAGAGGGTGAAAAGGCCATGAGTTTAGTTTTTGAGGTATTGATGGTAAGTCCTCTGTCTATACAAAAGATGCTAAAGCGATTTAAAAGCCTTTGGAGTCCCACCGGGGATTTGGAGATCAATAGGGTGTCGTCCGCGAAGAGTAGGGTGGGGATTCGTTCCCCCGCCAGGGATGGTGCGTCGGCCTCTTCCCCTCTCAGATATTCCAGCACCCCATTCACGAACAGGGAGAAGAGGGTCGGTGCCATGACACATCCCTGTCGCACTCCTCTCTTCACGGGCACCCTTTCAGTTAGTTGACCCTGGGACCCCATCTGATCCTCGCGTAATTCCCCTCATGGAGTCTTACGATGAAGCTCAGAAGCGGCCTCGGAACGCCCATCTTTTCTAATGTCTCCCACAGCCTTGCTCAAGGGAACAGGTGGAAAGCCATCCTGAGATCAATGAAAGCCATATAGAGACTGCCTCTATTGATGGTTACTGACTTCCAATAGATGCCAAAAAAGCGGAAGACCTGGTCCATCGTCCCCACCCTCTGTCGAAAACCTGCTTGTAGGTGGGAGAGGATTTGTTCCTCTTCCATCCAGACTCCAACCCTTCAGATGATGACCCTGCCAACCACTTTCTGTATCACATCTATCAGACTGATAGGTCTGTAATTGGCAGGGTCCTCTCTATCCCCTTTTTTAAACACCGTAACCACCTCAGCGCCCTTCCAAGAGTCCGGCACAGGGTGCAACCTGGCAATGTAATTCATTATGAGGGCAATTAATTCTGCCCAAGCCTTGGGTTCCTTTATCAGAAGGTACCCCGGAATCCCATCTGGGCCAGCCGCCTTCTTCGGGGTCAGACGTCTAATTGCCGCTAGTACTTCCAAGGGCAGAAATGGCTCCTCGAGCTCCCTTGCATATCCCCCTTCTCCCCCCGTATCTACCATTAAAGGAAGGTCAGCTTCATTTCCGCCATATACTGCAGAAAAGTGGTCGACCCATTGCTTAATTGTTATATGGGTGGCTAATGGTTGTGAACTCTGTTGCCTAGATTTGTTAATTAGGTCCCAAAACAACCTTGAGTTCCTCGTGGAAACCGCCCCATAAAGATCCTGCCAATGTTTTTCTTCCCATTCTCGTTTGGCAGCTGCTACAGCCCTCGAATAATCCTTCCTAGCCGCTCTAACTAGCGAGGGATCTTTTTTGAGGAGGGAAGCTGCTAACTCCTTCCTTTTACCCTTGCACTGGGCATTGTACCAGGGATTGGTGGAGATGGGAGGTATATTGCTGGCCTTAAAACTAATCCCTTTTAAAAAATATTGGCTCACCTGCTCAATTGTATTCTTGTAGACTATTTCTAAGGCGATTGGTAACTCTAGTACATTTCTCGGTTCCTGTTCCCGTGCTGACAGGTCCAGGGTCAGATCTTCCACAAGGGATTTTATACTCCCTAGTTGATCTTCATTTAATTGGGCCTTGTCCCATTTCAGCCTACGATTACTATTATAGGGGACCACCTCTTTGGTCAGCCTCAGGGGAGCACGTAACTCTCCCGTCTTAACGTTACCCCACCTAAGCTTTGTACAAAGGGGGTTGTGGTCACTATCCTGTGTAGCCACCACCTCCATGTCTAGAAGGTATTTCCATAGTCTGACGTCTAACAGGATATAATCTATTCTAGATGGGCCGCTGAGCCTATTGAATGTCATCGCACCATCCTTATCCGAGTTGGTCCTACCATTAAGAGCTCTTAAGTTATGTTCCCTGGTTAGGGCATTAATTTGGATTGCCCTTGCTGACCATTTTCGGATAGGGGGTAACGACAAGGCTGGAATGGACCATCTAGAATCTTCTCCCTCGGTACCCAGGGGATCGTCCCCACTCAAGGGCTCAAATGTACAATTGAAATCCCCACCTACAATGATTTTTGCCAAGTGTGGACACCTCGCTAGTGCTAAGTCCAGACTAGTTAGTGTTTCCCCCGGTGTCCCTCTAGCATAAACATTGAATAGTACCAACCTAATCCCCCCAGCCAATTCCCTACAAGATAGGTGAAGGAGGTCCCTTCATACAGAGTTATTGGTGGCAATATCCCAGTTCAGATCAATTTTGATCCAAACCAGTAGTCCTCCCTCTGGTCTACCCTTCCCACCGCTTACTGCAGGGGCAGAATATGTAGTATATCCTGATTTGTATAAAGGGTGGAGACTCCAAGTTTCCTGGAATAGGCAGACATCGAACTTCTCGATGAATGTGTGCCATTCCGGGACCTCCATCTTCCTTTTTAAACCTGCCACATTCCAGGATATCAGGTGGATATCTCTATGGTCTATGGAGGTCAATACCGAGACACCCTTGCTCCCTCTCCTTTCCCCCTCGTTAGTGGTGGCAGGGGCGTCCACATAGCCATGTGGTGTCGGTGGTAAATTACTGTCCCCCGCCTGACTAGTGTCATTTCCTCTTGCCTCCCTTTGTTCCTCAAACACAATGCCCTGTGAGAGGACACTACTTGTGCAACCACCCTTCTCCCCCATTGACTGTAGACTTCAGTCGCAGTCTTCTAGACCCGATAGCATGGAGAACCTGTTACCCATCTCCAGAGGGGTGAAGGGCCTCAGGTCCTCCATTCTTCTATCGGCACTCCTGACGCTTCTCTGGGGTACCGAGGACCAGCCCGAGAAGTCAGCCGCCTGTGCGGGGTATTGTCCATAAGGGGCATACTTGATGTTATGTGAAGGCGGGGGGTTGGGATGGGGAGGGAGCAGACCGTTTGTGTAGGATGGCGGAAACATCCCAGTTCTAGGGTAAAAGTATGTCAAAGCCCTCTGGGTAATGCAAGTGTCTCCATTTCCAGTGGGCCAATTTAATATATAATCCACTGCCCGTGGGTCTCTAAAGTTAACCACCACCAGATCACCCTCAATGTCCTTACGTCTGTTACCCAACCAATTGAGCCGCCTGACGTGCACTATTTCTCCATCGATATTGTATGCAATGGGCCTATAAGTGCGCAGCCAGTGCATTATTTTGTTTTTTAGCTGAGCATATCCCTCTCTCTTGTTTTCAGGTAGAGGCGGGACCCCAGTCAAAACGACCACAAAGGGGACTGCTTGCGGGGGGATCTCCACTTGCGGCCTTTTGGTAACAGGAGCTCTAGAAGGTTTGCCGCTACCCTGGTTCTCCCGTGTGCTTCCTATGGGTGCCCCTGTTGGTCCCTTCTGTGAGTCGCCCACTGGAGCTGGGGCTGGGGTGTTTTGTGGCTTTGGGTGAGGCGGTCTTTGATGATCGAGGGGGGCCCTGCCAGGGGGCTGTGGCTTAGGTTTGGGGGGCTGATTTTGCACTATAGAAACATTGTTAGGAGGTTGCTTAGCAGAGGTTGATGGTTGAGTGACCCCTGTCGCTTGGGCCTTGGCTAAAGTAACCATGCTGCTTATAGCCGTCTCCAAGATGCCTAATCTCCACTTTTTTGATACTCTCATTTATAGGAAGGAGTAAAGATCTAAGTAGGAATTCTAGATTCCCCAGTGAAGTGGCGGTGGGATGGGTGTCATGATCTGTTGTGTTTGGGCCCGAAACAGAGGGAGTCACTGCTTGCGATAGTGTCAGGGATGGAGGAATTTCTGTGACCTCCATGGTTGACATACCGGAAGTGGAATGGGGCTTAGTGACTTTCCCAAAGTCGGAATGGGGTATTCTAGCTTTACCCTGCCCACCCCTCAGTTTCCTTCTCTTCTTGCTTGGGGGGGGACCATGCGTCTCAATTGCAACTTTCTGTTTCGGCCTAGGCTTCCTTGGTTTCGCTGCAGTGGAGGGCTGGGTTATTAAATCCACAGAGGTGCAAATGGGGCTAATGGGGGGGGGGGGGGCACCTCCAGCCTGTTCGGTAGGTAAACATGTGGAAGGGGGGTACAGTCCCGCAATAAGAGTGGGACATCCTCCAGCGATGCTAGAACCTCACAAGTGTTGAGAGAGCCACCCTCCTGAGAGCCAGGGGTAAGAAAGGTATCAGTGAGTGGCCTATTTTTCATATTTTCGATTGAGCGCCGACGTTCTGCTCTACGCTCAGCCAAGGAGGTTTCCCTATCACTATCAGCCAAGGCCTTTGAGAAGTAATTATCCAGGGTCCCGTTTCGTGTACCCCCCACCTTCCCAATGCAGCCCTCAGCAGGCATCAATGCCATATCCACCACCCTTATCACTGGGTACCGTCCCAATATTGTAGGCGAAAGAAAGTGGGCCCAGCCCAGCCTACGCTGGCCTACGAGGGCCTCAGAGGGCCCGCCCTTTGCCCGGGCTTCGTCCCGCGCGCGCCCCGCTGCGCGAGACGAGTAGGCTGTTTATATCCTCCTGAGCGGGAGGGGCGTGGCCGCTGCGGGAAGAGGTTTCAGGTGTTGGAAGTGCCTCGCAGTCCCGCAGAGGTGTGGGGGGTGAGGGCGGGTCCTGGTCCAAACGGTGGCAGCTCGGTGTCAAGAGCCGCGTCCCAGGGAAAAGGGATCAATGACGCGGTGTGTCCTTGTCAGCAGCAGAGGCAGAAGAGAAAACGCTCAGACAGGTCAGCCCACGTTTCCAACTGAGTAGCACCCGCGCAGCGGGTGCTGCGAAAGTTTATGCAAAGCACCGGGCGGGGGGCGGGGCCGCTGCGGGAAGAGGCTTCAGGTGTTGGAAGTGCCTCGCAGTCCCGCAGCGGTGTGGGCGGTGAGGGCGGGTCCTGGTCCAAACGGTGGCAGCTCGGTGTCAAGAGCCGCGTCCCAGGGAAAAGGGATCAATGATGCGGTGTGTCCTTGTCAGCAGCAGAGGCGGAGGAGATAACGCCCAGACAGGTCCAACCTAAATTCAAATCTTGAGCATATGGATCAAGCGCATTTGCAAGTCGTCTGGATACTGTTGAGAAGAAACTGATGGGGTCTTCCTCAGTGCGAAGGGGTGATTGAGAAACTGAAGGGGGCTTTAGATATTACACCGGCTCTGCCACTTACACTGTCATTCACTTGGGATGTGCCAATGCTTGTCAATCAACTCTTAAGACAAAGCATTGTAGCCCACAGTAACATTTATTAAACATTGCAAATGGATAATCATCAGTGACAGATGTGGAGGTTTAAATCAATAAACTTTATTTATATTTTGCAGTAAGTAAAACTAGGAAGCAAAGCAATGCGCGTGCGTTATGGATCAGCGTCCAGAGAACTGAGGGGAAAGGGTCTGGACATATCCGACGTCCACCTGGATCCGGGCTTTGAAGAGGGATGAAGCGGCGACTCCTTCGCATCTATTGCTTCTCCGATTGGTAGTGGTGAAGAAGCTCGCTGACGTCTTCCCTGCAGACTTTAATCCAGCCATCTTCCTTCATGTGGTACACTGCGAACAGAAAGAGGCGTGAGAGCTTAAGCGCGGTGAGAGAGGAGCTACCAAGGGCCTGAGGGGAGAGCGGGCTCTGATCAGAGGGGCCTGGGTCATGGAGGGAGCTCTACAAGGTATGAGCGGGCTCTGGTCAGAGGAGGCTTGTGCATGGAGGGAGCTCTCTAAGGTATGAGGGGCTCTGATCAGAGGGGGCTTGTACATGGAGGGGGCTCTCCAAGGTATGAGGGGCTCTGGTCAGAGGGGGCTGGGTCATGGAGGGAGCTCTCCAAGGTATGAGAGGGCTCTGATCAGAGGGCCCTGGGTCATGGAGGGAGCTCTCCAAGGTATGAGCGGGCTCCGATCAGAGGGGGGCTTGTACATGGAGGGAGCTCTCCAAGGTATGAGGGGCTCTGGTCAGAGGGGCCTGGGTCATGGAGGGAGCTCTCCAAGGTATGAGGGACTCTGATCAGAGGGGGCTTGTGCATGGAGGGAGCTCTCCAAGGTATGAGCGGGCTCCGATCAGAGGGGCTTGTACATGGAGGGAGCTCTCCAATGTATGGGCGGGCTCTGATCAGAGGGGGCTTGTGCATGGAGGGAGCTCTCTAAGGTATGAGGGGCTCTGATCAGAGGGGGCTTGTGCATGGAAGGAGCTCTCCAAGGTATGAGGGGCTCTGATCAGAGGGGGCTTGTATATGGAGGGAGCTCTCCAAGGTATGAGGGGCTCTGGTCAGAGGGGCCTGGGTCATGGAGGGAGCTCTCCAAGGTATGAGCGGGCTCTGATCAGAGGGGGCTTGTGTAAGGAGGGAGCTCTCCAAGGTATGAGGGACTCTGATCAGAGGGGGCTTGTATATGGAGGGAGCTCTCCAAGGTATGAGGGGCTCTGGTCAGAGGGGCTTGTGCATGGAGGGAGCTCTCCAAGGTATGAGCGGGCTCTGATCAGAGGGGGCTTGTGTAAGGAGGGAGCTCTCCAAGGTATGAGGGACTCTGATCAGAGGGGGCTTGTATATGGAGGGAGCTCTCCAAGGTATGAGGGGCTCTGGTCAGAGGGGCTTGTACATGGAGGGAGCTCTCCAAGGTATGAGCGGGCTCTGATCAGAGGGGGCTTGTACATGGAGGGAGCTCTCCAAGGTATGAGCGGGCTCCGATCAGAGGGGCTTGTACATGGAGGGAGCTCTCCAAGGTATGGGCGGGCTCTGATCCGAGGGGGCTTGTGCATGGAGGGAACTCTCCAAGGTATGAGGGGCTCTGATCAGAGGGGGCTTGTGCATGGAGGGAGCTCTCCAAGGTATGAGGGGCTCTGATCAGAGGGGCCTGGGTCATGGAGGGAGCTCTCCAAGGTATGAGGGGCTCTGATCAGAGATGGGCTGGGCCATGGAGGGAGCTCTCCAAGGTATGAGGGGCTCTGGTCAGAGAGGCTTGTGCATGGAGGGAGCTCTCCAAGGTATGAGCGGGCTCTGATCAGAGCGGCAGAGGGGGCTTGTGTAAGGAGGGAGCTCTCCAAGGTATGAGGGGCTCTGATCAGAGGGGGCTTGTGTAAGGAGGGAGCTCTCCAAGGTGTGAGGGACTCTGATCAGAGGGGGCTTGTATATGGAGGGAGCTCTCCAAGGTTTGAGGGGCTCTGGTCAGAGTCGCCTGGGTCATGGAGGGAGCTCTCCAAGGTATGAGGGGCTCTGGTCAGAGGGGCCTGGGTCATGGAGGGAGCTCTCCAAGGTATGAGGGGCTCTGATCAGAGGGGGCTTGTACATGGAGGGAGCTCTCCAAGGTATGAGGGGCTCTGATCAGAGGGGGCTTGTACATGGAGGGAGCTCTCCAAGGTATGAGGGGCTTCAATCAGAGGGGCTTGTGCATGGAGGGAGCTCTCCAAGGTATGAGCGGGCTCTGATCAGAGGGGGCTTGTGTAAGGAGGGAGCTCTCCAAGGTATGAGGGGCTCTGATCAGAGGGGGCTTGTGTAAGGAGGGAGCTCTCCAAGGTATGAGGGACTCTGATCAGAGGGGGCTTGTATATGGAGGGAGCTCTCCAAGGTATGAGGGGCTCTGGTCAGAGTCGCCTGGGTCATGGAGGGAGCTCTCCAAGGTATGAGGGGCTCTGGTCAGAGGGGCTTGTACATGGAGGGAGCTCTCCAAGGTATGAGGGGCTCTGATCAGAGGGGGCCTGGGTCATGGAGGGAGCTCTCCAAGGTATGAGGGGCTCTGATCAGAGGGGGCTTGTACATGGAGGGAGCTCTCCAAGGTATGAGCGGGCTCCGATCAGAGGGGGCTTGTGCATGGAGGGAGCTCTCCAAGGTATGAGCGGGCTCTGATCAGAGGGGGCTTGTACATAGAGGGAGCTCTCCAAGGTATGGGCGGGCTCTGATCAGAGGGGGCTTGTGCATGGAGGGAGCTCTCCAAGGTATGAGCGGGCTCTGATCAGAGGGGGCTTGTACATGGAGGGAGCTCTCCAAGGTATGGGCGGGCTCTGATCAGTGGGGGCTTGTGTAAGGAGGGAGCTCTCCAAGGTATGAGGGTCAGTGATCAGAGGGGGCTTGAGCATGAAGGGAGCTCTCCAAGGTATGAGGGGCTCTGGTCAGAGGGGCCTGGGTCATGGAGGGAGCTCTCCAAGGTATGAGGGGCTCTGATCAGAGGGGGCTTGTACATGGAGGGAGCTCTCCAAGGTATGGGCGGGCTCTGGTCAGAGGGGCTTGTACATGGAGGGAGCTCTCCAAGGTATGAGGGGCTCTGGTCAGAGGGGCTTGTACATGGAGGGAGCTCTCCAAGGTATGAGCGGGCTCCGATCAGAGGGGCGTGTGCATGGAGGGAGCTCTCCAAGGTATGAGGGGCTCTGGTCAGAGGGGGCGTGTGCATGGAGGGAGCTCTCCAAGGTATGAGCGGGCTCCGATCAGAGGGGCTTGTACATGGAGGGAGCTCTCCAAGGTATGAGGGTCAGTGATCAGAGGGGGCTTGAGCATGGAGGGGGCTCTCCAAGGTATGAGAGGCTCTGGTCAGAGGGGCTTGTACATGGAGGGAGCTCTCCAAGGTATGAGGGGCTCTGGTCAGAGGGGCTTGTACATGGAGGGAGCTCTCCAAGGTATGAGGGGCTCTGATCAGAGGGGCTTGTACATGGAGGGAGCTCTCCAAGGTATGAGCGGGCTCCGATCAGAGGGGGCGTGTGCATGGAGGGAGCTCTCCAAGGTATGAGCGGGCTCCGATCAGAGGGGGCTTGTGCATGGAAGGAGCTCTCCAAGGTATGAGCGGGCTCTGGTCAGAGGGGCTTGTACATGGAGGGAGCTCTCCAAGGTATGAAGGGCTCTGGTCAGAGGGGCTTGTACATGGAGGGAGCTCTCCAAGGTATGGGCGGGCTCTGATCAGAGGGGGCTTGTGTAAGGAGGGAGCTCTCCAAGGTATGAGGGTCAGTGATCAGAGGGGGCTTGTACATGGAGAGAGCTCTCCAAGGGATGAGGGTCTCTGATGAGAGGGGCCTGGGTCAAGGAGGGAGCTCTCCAAGGTATGAGTGGGCTCTGGTCAGAGGGGGCTTGAGCATGGAGGGAGCTCTCCAAGGTATGAGCGGGCTCTGGTCAGAGGGGGCTTGAGCATGGAGGGAGCTCTCCAAGGTATGATCGGGCTCTGATCAGAGGGGGCTTGTGCATGGAGGGAGCTCTGCAAGGTATGAGGGGCTCTGGTCAGAGGGGGCGTGTGCATGGAGGGAGCTCTCCAAGGTATGAGGGTCAGTGATCAGAGGGGGCTTGAGCATGGAGGGGGCTCTCCAAGGTATGAGGGGCTCTGGTCAGAGGGGGCGTGTGCATGGAGGGAGCTCTCCAAGGTATGAGGGTCAGTGATCAGAGGGGGCTTGAGCATGAAGGGGGCTCTCCAAGGTATTAGGGGGCTCTGGTCAGAGGGGCTTGTACATGGAGGGAGCTCTTCAAGGTATGAGCGGGCTTCGATCAGAGGGGCTTGTACATGGAGGGAGCTCTCCAAGGTATGAGGGGCTCTGGTCAGAGGGGCTTGTACATGGAGGGAGCTCTCCAAGGTATGAGCGGGCTCCGATCAGAGGGGGGGTGTACATGGAGGGAGCTCTCCAAGGTATGAGCGGGCCCCGATCAGAGGGGGCTTGTACATGGAGAGAGCTCTCCAAGGAATGAGGGGCTCTGATGAGAGGGGCCTGGGTCAAGGAGGGAGCTCTCCAAGGTATGAGCGGGCTCTGGTCAGAGGGGGCTTGAGCATGGAGGGAGCTCTCCAAGATATGAGCGGGCTCTGATCAGAGGGGGCTTGTGTAGGGAGGGAGCTCTCCAAGGTATGAGGGGCTCTGGTCAGAGGGGCCTGGGTCATGGAGGGAGCTCTCCAAGGTATGAGGGGCTCTGATCAGAGGGGGCTTGTACATGGAGGGAGCTCTCCAAGGTATGGGCGGGCTCTGGTCAGAGGGGCTTGTACATGGAGGGAGCTCTCCAAGGTATGAGGGGCTCTGGTCAGAGGGGCTTGGGTCATGGAGGGAGCTCTCCAAGGTATGAGCGGGCTCCGATCAGAGGGGGCTTGTGCATGGAGGGAGCTCTCCAAGGTATTTAGTTATTTAAATAGAATTTTTAACTATTTAAAATCCTCTTTAAAAAAATTTAAAAATATTTTTTAATGTTTCAATTCAATTAATTTACTAAATGTTTCCTAATTATGTTGCTTTTCAAGCCCAAACCCTTAAGACTTCCTCTTAACTATGAACACATAACCTATACCTGAACTTAACACCCGAATTATGACCAATTCTTGAACCCTAAAAAATCCCTCCCCCCTAATAGCACCCATCTCTGAAATCCTAATATTTCCCCAACGCCCCAAAATCACTACCACCTCTGACCCTTAACAATCCCTTAACCATTTTACTATCAAGAGAGAAACGGCCTTTACAACGCGAGCTGAGCCACCCGTGCCGTTTCCCCACAGGCAGAACTACAATAAGGCAGCGCGCGGTCTAGATGCGTTGATGGGCGGGCACAGGAAGAGGAAGGAGAGGGAGCTCCGGGACGTGGTCTGGGAAATGGGGCCGGGTTTGGGGCTGTTGGGAGAGGTTTCTATGGATGGGGGTCGTTTTTACAGCTGGGGGGGGGGGGGGGGGGGAGGGGAATAAGGTTGTTTTTAGGGCTTGGGGGGCGGATTTGATATTAGAGCTCCGGGGGGTTCTGGGTTGTTTTTAGGGCTCGGGGGGGGGGGGGGGTCAGCTCATTTTTAGGGCTCTGGGGGCTTAGGTTGTTTTAGGGCTCGGGCGGTTGTGTTGTTTTTAGAGCTCGGGTCAGTTTGTTTTAGGTCTCAAGGGGGAGGGTCGAGATTGCATTTAGGGCTCAGGACGGAGGGGCTGGGGTGTGATCTTTACCACAGATATCCTTTTACCAAGCATGCCTTTACAAGGAAATTGCGTGGTAAAGGAATGCGTTTCTAAGACACATTCGTAGTTGGGGCCGCGGAGTAGAGGCACGCGTGGTTTAGCCATGCATGCTTCTGTCATAGAACCTAATATATACTTCTGAATCCGAAAAATTCCCTTAGCAACCAAACATCATTACCCACAGCTGCGCATTAAAAAATTACTGACTCCCACAAATAACCCTAAAAAGCCTGTACTCTATATCTACCTACCCCTACGGCCCGAAAAAACCCTACCCCACCCCCCAATTAAATAATAGAAAACAATATTATGTCCTATGATATTCTGGTTATCAGGATATTTTGGCAACAATATTAATGACCAACTAGATTTTTGAGTCAATATTATGGTTGAACAGGGAGCCAGGTCACACAGCTCAAGTGCCAGCCTTTCTAGGCAACTCACTATTAACGTAGCCGCCGGAGTACGCGTCCCGGTGCGTGGCGTGGCAGATGGCTCGCTGGCCCAGGTCGTAGGCCTCCTCCACTGTAAGGTCATATCGGTAGCCACTGTCCAGAACCCCGTAGGCGTAGCTGTTCCCAGAGCCAGTGGAGAACAGAGGTCCAGTCAGACGCGTCCCATTGTCATCCACATAGTACAGCCCGGGCCCCTAGGAAGGAAGAGAGACAAGTGTCAGTGCAGGATGGAACCTGAGTATGGGAGCCCAGGGGCCCTCGGAAGGAAGAGAGACGGGTATCAGTGCCAGGATAGAACCTGAGTGTGGGAGCCCGGGGCCCTAAGAAGGAAGAGAGACGGGTGTCAGTGCGAGGATGGAACCTGAGTGTGGGAGCCCGGGGCCCTCGGAAGGAAGAGAGACAAGTGTCAGTGCCAGGATGGAACCTGAGTGTGAGAGCCCGGGGCCCTAAGAAGGAAGAGAGACGGGTGTCAGTGCCAGGATAGAACCTGAGTGTGGGAGCCCGGGGCCCTAAGAATGAAGAGAGACGGGTGTCAGTGCAGGATA